>NC_092337.1:451557500-452192500 GCF_046630445.1 Rutidosis leptorrhynchoides
ACAGCAGCACCTCATTTCTTTCCTAATTTCTGTTTAATACCTCTAATTATATCTGTTAATTGGTGTGTATGATTGATATAAATAAAAAAATGCATCAATGATCATCTGCAATAGTGAAAAGGATCCAGCAGATGTCACGAGAAAGAAAATATAGAGGAGCAGGTAAAGAACTAGTAAACTGATTGTGATATATTTGCACATAAGCGTATATATATCTGTATGTATATCCAAATTTATGTATCCAAATTACTCTTATAAATATAATTACAATAATAATATTACTCTTAATATTAATTATAATAATAATACTAACATTAATAATGAAAATTATAATAGTAATTTTAACATTGATAATAATATTATTACTGGTAATATTAAAAATTTGTATTTATTTTTATGATAGCTATAATAATAATAATGAATATATAAAAAAAAATAATGACCAAAAATCATAATCTTATTACTAAGTATAATCATAATTATATTAATGATGACAATAATAATATTAGTAATAAAATTTTTATAACAATTTAAATATATCAACTTCCATATTTATAACATATAATATTAATAATACTGATATTAATATTAACATTATTTATCTTAATGAAGTAATGTTAATAATTTTTGTATAGTAATTATATGTTTAACCTGTAACCTCATTTAATCTATTATTATTGTATGTTATACAATATTCACTAATCGATAATAACCTATGATAGTTAGACTTTATACATACAATCTCATATACCTAATAATTGTTTAGAGATATTATATATCTTTATATATGGGTTTCAGTTTTATAACTATTTTATTATCTTATATTTTATTTTACATTCTTACTTCTGCTTATTATATATACATATTTATTTACAAACAAATGTTCGTGAATCGTAGGAAATAGTCAGAGGTTAAATAGTTCAAAATTTTGGAGACACGGTTTAATAAACTTGACTTATCGTGTCGAAATCATATAAAGATTATGTTTAAATTTGGTCGGAAATTCCCGGGTCGTCACAGTACCTACCCGTTAAAGAAATTTCGTCCCGAAATTTGAGTGTGGTCGTCATGGTTAACAATAAAAATGTTTTCATGACGAATATGAGTTGATGAATGGAGTTTTATCATTATTGACTGATATAGATAAAACGATTCGATTAGGTGAAGCGTACGAATGAAGCTGTCACAACAGATTGAGATAGAAATTTAACTTTTGACGTAGTCACAGTGGAATTTAGAAAATAAGGTGCGTCTTAGCTTTTGACGTTGTCTTGGTTGAATTCCGGAATTTAAGGGATTTAATGAAAATCTTTGAAATCTATAAAATATGATTCTTTGGGATTTAAGGAAATTAGGATCTCTATAATTAAATGCGGTGATCTTGTCATGATTGCTACGTCTGTTATTTCCATTATAAATTAAACTCTTCTGTTCCATTATTCTCACCATTTCCATACTTTCTTTCTCAGTTCATACATCCAAAAGATTGTGAGAATGCTTAACCCAGTTCTAATCCTTGATATTTTCCTAACTATCGTATCTGTCATTCTTCTATTTCAACTACCACCCAAGGAATCTGTTTACTTCTACTATGCTCTTGGGGTTATTGTGTTTATCATACTCCCGTGTCTTTATATTGCTATCCGTATTAATGTACACGGTTTGTGATTTAATTGTTGTTGTTGGGCTTTATATTTTCCCTTATATTTCGAAGCTCTTTGCCTTTTTATTCTCTTATCGACCTCTAATAAAGCGAGTAATGGGCCAGAATTTGTAGGTATGGAGTTTCGAATGAACTTAACGTTCTAAGCAGAAAGAAACGTAACAGCACGATTTGATTTGTTATATTACCAGAATCACTGAGGACGGAACTATCAAGAATATATTTTCTTGATATGTTCAGAGGTGAAACAGAATGAATGAGTCGTGTAACATGGCACATGATGATGTTATGATCTGTGAGTCATCATGTTTCATTAGAACTTCCAGCATGAATTACTGTAATATAATCACGTTGATCAAGTGTCATTATATTATACTAACTCATGCTTCAGTTCCCAACACTACTTCAAAAATATTCATAATTCAAATTTGAATGTTATAGAAATTCAGAAACTAAAACAGTTTCCCTTATAATGTAACACGGATAGCACGAAGAGATAGATAATTTCGGACAAGAATAGTTATGAAAACATCTTCAGAAATATCGAAGATATTTATGACGATATTTTTGGAATTTCTAAGTTCGAAGATTGATGGAAAAGATTTTCCGCAAAATTTTAACATGAATAAGGAGCAAGATATTCGTTGAAGGTTTCATCGGATCCAGAATTACCTGGCTTCTTTGAATTCGAAGTATGATCCTTGTATTTGTCCGCAGTCTCCTTCATAGTTTTGCATAATCCGCTTTTCGGTATTAAATTTTCTATCGAGCGTTCCCAACACTCCATTCTGTTATTATCAAACTTCTGGCTATTAACACCATCTACAATTTTTCTGTTTTCTCTGCATTTAATGCTACGATAGCTGAATCATTGGTTATCAATTCGAGAGATTTCAATAGAATTGTGTTTTTAGATGATTAAACGCTGATTGTAATTGTCAAGATACAAAGGATGTTTAAGATGAAATCAAGTTACAAAGGATGAAATCAAATTACAAGGATGTTTAAGATGAAATCAAGTGGCAAACTTGAAGAAATGTTTAGTTTCATAAGTTATAATTAATATTTTATTACATTTTTAATTGTCCAAAGTTAGTAGTCCACAATTAGTAGTCCACGGTTAGTAATTAAATAATTCATATGTAATTTAATATATAATATTCGAATTAATTAATACGTATCGTGACCCATTGTATACATGTCTCAGACTCGATCACAACTCAAAGTATATATTATTGTAGAATCAACCTCAACCCTGTATAGCTAACTCCAGCATTACCGCATATAGAGTGTCTATGGTTATTCCAAATAATATATATAGATGCGTCGATATGATATGTCAAAACCTTGTATACGTGTCCCGATATTTAAAGTGCGTAAAATAAATAACAGAAATTAAATGACGATAAATAAAATTGCGAGAATATAAATTGCGATAATTAAATTGCGATAAATAAAATGTAATCAGTTAGCTAGGAACAGTTAGCGTGGATTCTTAACAAAATTCCATATAATTAATCAGTTTGTTTTTAACAAATTTTATTTTGTCCAATGTTTTCTTCATTATGCCACTTGTTGGATTCTGGTAAATCAAAATCCAAATATGAAATTGGATGAAAATGGTTATTCTGCAGTGACGGATACGTATATCGGTGGTTGTAAGTAGGATAGTGAATGACTATTGAATCAGCTTCGAATAATGTACAGTGTAATATGTTAATGTGAAATCTAAATATTTTTAGGGTATTACCTACCTGTTAAAATATTTCCACAATTAACAGTCTGTACGAATGAACTTTCAAATTACAATCTTTTATGAAAATATACTTACATATATATTTTCTTCAGATGTAATCATAGATTTAATGAGTCAATATGATATTAGACTCATTTGATTTACCGTTAGAACAAGAATATATAATCTCTAAAACATTAGCGATTACATAATCGCCATGTTGAACGAAGATAAATGATGTAGAACGTCATGTAGAATGATGACTATACTCGAGGTACAGAATGAGTTGTTGAGGCATGGATTGTTGATGGTACTGGTGCTGTTTATTGATGGTACTGTTGGTGCCGATGATGTTGCTGAAGCTGGTAAATTTTGAACCATATTCTCCAAATTGATTACTCGAGCGCGAAGTTTGTTGACTTCTTCTATTATTCCCGGATGATTGATGGTCAGAACGAGTGGATGAATGAGATTCAGAATTTGAGATAGTATATAATCATGACGAGATACTCGAGAAATGAGTGTGAAAATGGTGTTTCGGATTGGTTCGTCGGTAAGTGCTTCAGGTTCTTCGCCAAGAGTGCAGGTTGGTGGGTGGAAGGGATCGCCTTCTTCTCGTTTCCATCGGTTAAGTCGACTACGAACCCATCAGATGAATTGGGGATGGCTGATTGGTTGATTCATTCTGGTGATGCTGCTTTCGGAGCTTAGGTGAACATCCATGTCGGAATAGCTGTCAGAATCTGAGGAATTCGAACTGGTTGAGAGATTCATCTTACACGGTTAGATAAAGGATTTTTGGTATGAAATGATTTTCGGATATCGAATGATATTCTAATTACATAGAATACCTTTATGTAGTACAGAAGATCCCGTAGATTACGGAGGAACTTTCGGAAGCTGTCAGGCAATGTTAAAATAACAGATACGCTAGGATATGAATTTTGTCTATACACTATCTATGCAGTGAATGCAGTAAGATGTGTCAAGACTTAGGTAACTTTTGACACGAAATGATAAACAAAACTTTTGACATGCAGACACGGTCAAAGTCCAGACTCACTAATGCATCATAACAACTATCAGTTAGACACACTAATGCAAGACCTGGTTCGCTAAGACCTACACTCTGATACCAACTGTAGCGACCCGTCCTAATCCATCTGGATGAAGCCTTCAACATTTGGTCCCATTGCGAGGTACTGACTTAAATATGCCATGAACGACTCCATGTAATATCTTTCAATTGAGCAAATGCACAGCGGAAGATTTCTTTCATACCTGAGAATAAACATGCTTTCAAGTGTCAACCAAAAGGTTGGTGAGTTCATAGGTTTATCATAAATAATACTTTTAGTAACAGTAATGGACCACAAGATTTCAGTTTTCATAAATATCCGTACACCGCAGTGTAATAAAGACATTCTACAACCATGGGCACCCGGTAACAAGCCTTAACAATAATAATGATGAATACCCCTGATGTATAATAATATCTGCACCGAATCAAGTGCGTTTCGTTAACCTCAAAGTACTAATCACCCGTTAAATGCTAGCGCGACTAGCCCGGATGGGGTTGTCAAACCCGATAGATCTATCAATAGGATTCGCGCCTACCAGTTCATAAACCAATAGATTAATGTTACCAAGCTAGGGGAATATTTGTGATTCTAACCCATGTAGAATTAAGTTTAGTACTTGTGTCCATTTCGTAAAACAGTTATAAAATATTGCATGTATTCTCAGCCCAAAAATATATATTGCAAAAGCAATTAAAAAGGGGGCAAATGAAACTCACCATACTGTATTTTGTAGTAAAAATACATATGACGTCAATGAACAAATGTAGGGTTGGCCTCGGATTCACGAACCTAGATCATTCATATATATAATAAAACATATACTTGTAATCGAACAAATATATATATTATTATTAGTGATATAGTTTTTATATTACTACTTTTATATTTCATTATTTAATTAGGTTTATTCATTTTATATATTTTAATAAATAAGATATTAATATAGTTTAAGTATGTGTATTAAATATATTTCTATTTGTTTGTTAAATTATTAATTATGATAACATCAATATTAGTAATAATAATGTTATTCTATAATAATAATGATAAAAGTGATAATAATAATAATATTAATAAAAATAATGATATTAATATTATATTGTATCATTATTATAATAAATATGATAAGAATAGTTATAATAATTTTTCTAATACCATTAAATTATGTTTTGATTAAGATTCTAGTCATTTTCATAATAATAATATTTATATCAAAATTTCTATATTTAATTTTAATAATATTATGAAAACCTTTATTTTCATGGTCATAATAATCATAATCTTCGTAGTTAATAACTATGGCTTTTCATAACCTTAATTTGTATCAAAATTATAATTTTTACATGTATTCATATAATTACAACGAATTTCTATAATCTTTAACATAACAACTTTCATTATATACTTGTGTTATTGACTTGTTTAATAACTTTGAAATCATAATAATAAAACTAGCAATGATAATAATACTAATAATAATAATAATAATAATAATAATAATAATAATAATAATAATAATAATAATAATAATAATAATAATAATAATAATAATAATAATAATAATACTTATTCCATTTATAATAACTAAGTTAATAATAATGATAATAATAACATCGAATAATAATACTTGTCAATAATAATACTATCAATAATCAATAATAATAATAATAATAATAATAAAAATAGTAATGATTCTTAAAATATAAAACTACCTCACAAAGAAGGAGTCCCAAAAAAAAAAAATAGCTGCACTTCCCCAGTCTAGAACCCAAGACCTCTCGTTAACCAACCCAACACCCAAACCATCCACGCTATTCTGCTTTTCTGTTTTTATACGACCCAGAATTTATTATAACCCGAATATAATTTGTTCCCTTTTCTTCTTCTTCCTTCAAACTAAACGAATTCAGCTCAAACCCAAAACTATAACGAATTTCAAAGTTAATTTAGGACCTAAGATTAATTAACCAGTGTTGGATTCTTCTATAATATCAAACAAACAAATAAAAAAATATAGAAACAGAAAAAAAAAAAAAACACAGCTGCTGTCGCAACTTTAAAAAAAAAAAAAAAATATATATATATATATATATATATATATATATATATATATATATATATATATATATATATATATATATATTTTCGATTTTAAGGCTGTTTTGTACAAAAGTTTCTACATGAATTATATTTTTAATCGTTCCTAGAAACTCTAGGAATCATCAATTTATCCTAAAACATAACAACAAACACGAATTTTGCCATGAACCAAACTGTTGACTTTTGACTTGAAAAGCTTTGACTTCGAAATTCTTGATCGATATAACGAATTGAGACTTTAGATTTTGAAGAAAGTTTACATGTATGATTCCTAACGCTTCTGCATTAATAGATTTGAGTAATTGTGTTGAATCTAAGATATCGAAGAAAAACCTATCGTGAACAGCAGCACCTCATTTCTTTCCTAATTTCTGTTTAATCCCTCTAATTATATCTGTTAATTGGTGTGTATGATTGATATAAATAAAAAAAATGTATCAATGATCATCTGCAATAGTGAAAAGGATCCAGCAGATGTCACGAGAAAGAAAATATAGAGGAGCAGGTAAAGAACTAGTAAACTGATTGTGATATATTTGCACATAAGCATATATATATCTGTATGTATATCCAAATTTATGTATCCTAATTACTCTTATAAATATAATTACAATAATATTATTACTCTTAATATTAATTATAATAATAATAATAATACTAACATTAATAATAAAAATTATAATAGTAATTTTAACATTGATAATAATATTATTACTGGTAATATTAAAAATTTGTATTTATTTTTATGATAGCTATAATAATAATAATAATGAATATAAAAAAAAAATAATGACCAAAAATCATAATCTTATTACTAAGTATAATCATAATTATATTAATGATGGCAATAATAATATTAGTAATAAAAATTTTATAACAATTTAAATATATCAACTTCCATATTTATAACATATAATATTAATAATACTGATATTAATATTAACATTATTTATCTTAATGAAGTAATGTTAATAATTTTTGTATAGTAATTATATGTTTAACCTGTAACCTCATTTAATCTATTATTATTGTATGTTATACAATATTCACTAATCGATAATAACCTATGATAGTTAGACTTTATACATACAATCTCATATACCTAATAATTGTTTAGAGATATTATATATCTTTATATATGGGTTTTAGTTTTATAACTATTTTATTATCTTATATTTTATTTTACATTCTTACTTCTGCTTATTATATATACATATTTATTTACAAACAAATGTTCGTGAATCGTCGGAAATAGTCAGAGGTTAAATAGTTCAAAATTTTGGAGACACAGTTTAATAAACTTGACTTATCGTGTTGAAATCATATAAAGATTAGGTTTAAATTTGGTCGGAAATTCCCGGGTCGTCACACCCAACAAGCCCCATCCAGGTTACGGATGCTTTAGTACTTCGAAATTATCATGTCCAAAGGGAGTCCCGGAATGATGGGGATATTCTATATGCATCTTGTTAATGTCAGTTACCAGGTGTTCACAATATGAATGATTTTTATGCAGATTGCTATATGCATGCATGATGTTTATGAGAAATGGAAATATGAAATCTTATGGTCTATTATTACGATTTGATAAATATATAGGTCAAACTTATAACTCACCAACATTTTTGTTGACGTTTTAAGCATGTTTTTCTCAGGTGATTGTTAAGAGCTTCCGCTGTTGCATGCTAAATTAAAGACAAGATTTGGAGTCAGCATGCTTGTATAATATTGTTTAAAAACTGCATTCGAGAACTTACTTTGTGGTAACATATTATTATTGTAAACCATTATGTAATGGTCGTGTGTAAGCGTGATATTTTAGATTATCATTACCTGATAATCTAGGTTATGTCTTTTAAACCTTTGTCGATAAAATAAAGGTTATGGTTTGTTTTAAAAATGAATGCAGTCTTTGAAAAACGTCTCATATAGAGGTAAAAACCTTGCAACGAAACCAATTAATATGAAACGTTTATAATCGATATGAACGGGACATTTCAATGAGGATATCATCTATGAAGACGATAACAAACTTTTCCAAGTACGGCTTGCATACGCGATTAATGAGGTCCAAAAACACGGCAGGTGCGTTGGTTAAACCGAATGACATTACTAGAAACTCATAGTGACCGTATCGGGTTCTGAATGCAGTCTTCATCACATCGCTCTCCTTCACCCTCAACTGGTGATAACCTGATCGTAAATCAATCTTGGAGTAAACGCTGGATCCTTGCAGCTGGTCGAAAAGATCGTTAATTCTGGGAAGGGGATATCGATTATTAATCGTCAACTTGTTCAGCTCACGATAATCGATACACATGCGGAAAGATCCGTCCTTCTTCTTCACGAACAAAACAGGTGTGCCCCAAGGTGATGAACTCGGTCGGATAAATCCACGGTCTAGCAGTTCCTGCAGTTGACTCTGCAACTCTTGCAGTTCGGAAGGTGCTAGTCGATAAGGTGAGCGAGCTACATGTGCAGCTCCTGGCACTAGATCGATCTGGAACTCCACTGATCTCGGCGGCGGTAATCCAGGCAGTTCTTCTGGAAAGACGTCGGGAAATTCGTTCACAATTCGCACATCATCCACGCTCTTCTCCTCGGCTTCTAGCTTCTTCACATGTGCTAAAATAGCAAAATGCCCTTTTCTCATTACCTTTTGTGCCTTCATGCAACTAATAAGGTTTAGCTTCGGGCTACATCTTGTGACGACCCGGATTTTTCCGACTACTTGATTATACTATCTACATGATTTAATAATTCCGACTTGATAAGCAATGAATTTTAATAAGTCTTGAACCTCCGGAAAGAGTTTTATATAAGCATTTGACTACCCTTTTATTCTACTATTCACGAACGTCATAACTTGTATTATATATATATATATATATATATATATATATATATATATATATATATATATATATATATATATATATATATATATATATATATATATATATATTTAACTTGAAAATATGATAATTAAATATCTCATTAAGTATATTAACAAGGTATTATATATACATTTTCATACTATTAATTTAAAGAGTTTTCGGACAATAAATATGTTACTTTTTAAACGACGTAATTAACTTATGTTAAAATGTATTTTTACATACAATGTATTATGAGTATAAATATTTCCTTAAAAGTATTGAATACACTTAATAATATACAAATACAGATAAGGGATAGCTATATTCGTATTTTCGTTCATTTTTCTCAAGAATTCTACTCGTATTTATACGGTATTTATACGGTATTTATACGCAGCTTCTAAAAGTATTTACTATTGGTATATACCAATAGAAATCTACAATTACGTATTTATACGGTATTTATACGTGTATTATACGCAGCTTCTAGAAGTATTTACTATTGATATAAACGAATAGTAATCTACAATTATTGATGTATTATGTCATGCATGACCTAATGGTTTTTAACTTATCTTAGATATTTTTCACTAAAAACCAAATTTATGAGCCTATAAATAAGCACCATTTCTAACTCATTTTTACACATTCATTTTTCAAATTTTACTTACAATTTTCACACACACTTGCAAGAACTCTCTCATTTTTGTTCTACTACTTCTTTTCAGCAACTTTACATTCTAAACTTGAGGTAAAAACTCTACTTCAACTCTTTTTCAATACATATGTTTATAGCTATCTATATAAGAGTTTATAAACTAGAACATAGTTTAGTTGATTCTAAACTTGTTTGAAAAACTAATCTAATATTTCTAACTTAACTCTAATAACACTTATTTACATGTATTATAATGTTATATTAAGTTAATATAAGAAATTATAACTTGTACATATGAAGAACACCTTGAAACTTAACATATATCGTTTAATCTTCATTCGGTAAAAAGCGGGCTGTTTTGGGTTGGGAATTAAAAACCTATCTTAGACTTTGAGTTCAAGGCTAAGACTTTGGAAATATGTTAATACATGTAATTAAGACTTCCAATAATTTTTTCATGATTTTAGACAAAGTGGAAGTATTTTATCAAAAATCATATATCGGGTGGATGCCGGGATTCTTCCAAATCTGACCACCGACACAAAAAGAGGGTAAAACTCTAAAAATTACTACTTGGGCTGAACTTTTCGAATTGGTTTTAAAAATTAACTTCTTAATGAATCCATATCAATTTGAATCACTTTAAATGGAGTTGTAATGAATATTTGGCGAGCAAAACAAAATCTGCTAAAATTAACATTGTATGGACGAAATTCATCTTATAAAAACTATATTAACCGTATCCTTGCTAACTTTTGCTATATCCTATATATATTTGGACATGTTATCATTAGTATAACAAAATATTATAATCTTGGTTAATTCCGAGATTGTATATATATAATAATCTTGGTACGTTCCATGACAATACGTATACAATACGTTCGGATAAATCGAAAGACACCATGTACACAATACGTCTGGGTTAATTCTAAGACAATACGTGTACCATGGGTCATGATTGAGTCTATAACAATACGTATACAATACGCCGTGGGGTAATTCTAAGATTATATATACATACCGATTATTGGACTGTTGGACTATTGGACTGTTGGACTATTGGACTATTGGACTATATTTGGACTACTAACAAAGGACAACTAACAAAGGACTACTAACATGAAAATGTTAAAAATTAATATATAAGTATTCTATGAACTTGCTTTATTTTATTCATACGTCGTATTATTATCTGAATCATTATTATTGTTATAGGTTCGTGAATCCAAGGACGACGGCCATATTTTTAATAAGTTGAAAACTTATTATTAATATACTTTTACTACCGTGAGTATATAGTCCCATTTTAAACTCAAAATATTTTGGGATGAGAATACATGCATTTTATGTTTTACGCTATGGACACAAGTACTTAAAATATATTCTACGTTGAGTTGTACCACCTTGCATATCTTCCCTAATAGCTTGGTAACTAATATTTACATGTTGTAAGAACATGTAAGCGTGAATCCTATTGATAGATCTATCGGGTTTGACAACCCCAACCGGGCTAGTCGCTATAGTATCGTAAACAGTTGCATAGTACTTCGTTTTTACTACACTTGGTACAGTGTAGGGAGATTTCATAATAAAGGGAATATGCCACATTATTAGTTAAGTATGGTTACCGAAGTGCTCAACAACTTATAGAATATCTTTATTGAAATGTTTATAACTATGAAATCTTGTGGTCTATATTTATATCGATGATAGCTTTAAACCTATATATCTCACCAACCTTTGTGTCGACTGTTTAAGCATGTTTATTCTCAGGTCCTTAAGAAAGTCTTCCGCTGTTGCATTATCTGAGCAAGCTGTGCATGGAGTCTCATGCTTTTGTTTAAATGAAGTGTTGCATTCAATAAAACCTATTTCATGTAATATATTCGACTTTTATGTCACGTGTGTAGTATTTATGTAATATGGGGATTATTCCTTAAATAATCGCCCACTTGTTTAAAACATGCATTATGTATAATAATGATGTGTTTTTTATGAAAAGAATGCAATATTTTCTAAAAACATATCATATAGAGGTCAAATACCTCGCTATGGGACCAATGAATAACGTACTACGTTTATAGTAATATGGACGGGTCGTTTCAGTTGGTATCAGAGCGTTGGTCTTAGCGAACCATGTTTTGCATTAGTGTGTCTAACTGATAGTTGTTATGATGCATTAGTGAGTCTGGACTTCGACCGTGTCTGCATGTCAAAAGTTTTGCTTATCATTTCTTGTCGAAAATAACCTGCTTATCATTCTTAAGTCTAGACACGTCTTACTGCATTGATTGCATGATTAGTGTATAGACAAAATTCATATCTTAGCGTATGTGTTACTGTAACCTTTGTCTGACAGCTTCCGAAAATTTCTCCGTAATTCGCGGGATCCTTTGTACTTTATATAGGTATTCTATGCAAATAGAATATCATCTAATATCCGAAAATCTTTTCATATCGAAAATCCTTTATCTAACCGTGCAAGATGAATCCTACAACTAGTTCGAGTTCCTCAGAGTTTGACAGCTATTCCGACATGGATTTCTACCTGAGCTCCGAAAGCAGTGTCACCGGAATGGATCAACCAATCAGCCATCATCAATTCTGGATGAATTAGGGGTGGGTTCATGTAGTGACCCGAACTTTTCCATGTTTATATATATTAATTGAGATTGATGTTTACATGATTAAATGTTTCCAACATGTTAAGCAATCAAACTTGTTAAGACTTGATTAATTGAAATAGGTTTCATATAGACAATTGACCACCCAAGTTGACCGGTGATTCACGAACGTTAAAACTTGTAAAAAAAAAACTATATGATGACATATATATGGTTATATATATAGTTAACATGATATTATGATAAGTAAACATATCATTAATTATATTAACAATGAACTACATATGTAAAAACAAGACTACTAACTTAATGATTTTGAAACGAGACATATATGTAACGTTTATCGTTGTAACGACATTTAATGTATATATATCATATTAAGATATATTCGTACATCATAATATCATGATAATATAATAATTTAAAATCTATTTTGATATTATAAACATTGGGTTAACAACATTTAACAAGATCGTTAACCTAAAGGTTTCAAAACAACACTTACATGTAACGACTAACAATGACTTAACGACTCAGTTAAAATGTATATACATGTAGTGTTTTAATATGTATTTATACACTTTTGAAAGACTTCAATACACTTATCAAAATACTTCTACTTAACAAAAATGCTTACAATTACATTCTCGTTCAGTTTCATCAACAATTCTACTCGTATGCACCCGTATTCGTACTCGTACAATACACAGCTTTTAGATGTATGTACTATTGGTATATACACTCCAATGATCAGCTCTTAGCAGCCCATGTGAGTCACCTAACACATGTGGGAACCATCATTTGGCAACTAGCATGAAATATCTCATAAGATTACAAAAATATGAGTAATCATTCATGACTTATTTACATGAAAACAAAATTACATATCCTTTATATCTAATCCATACACCAACGACCAAAAACACCTACAAACACTTTCATTCTTCAATTTTCTTCATCTAATTGAACTCTCTCAAGTTCTATCTTCAAGTTCTAAGTGTTCTTCATAAATTCCAAAAGTTCTAGTTTCATAAAATCAAGAATACTTTCAAGTTTGCTAGCTCACTTCCAATCTTGTAAGGTGATCATCCAACCTCAAGAAATCTTTGTTTCTTACAGTAGGTTATCATTCTAATACAAGGTAATAATCATATTCAAACTTTGGTTCAATTTCTATAACTATAACAATCTTATTTCAAGTGATGATCTTACTTGAACTTGTTTTCGTGTCATGATTTTGCTTCAAGAACTTTGAGCCATCCAAGGATCCATTGAAGCTAGATCCATTTTTATCTTTTCCAGTAGGTTCATCCAAGGAACTTAAGGTAGTAATGATGTTCATAACATCATTCGATTCATACATATAAAGCTATCTTATTCGAAGGTTTAAACTTGTAATCACTAGAACATAGTTTAGTTAATTCTAAACTTGTTCGCAAACAAAAGTTAATCCTTCTAACTTGACTTTTAAAATCAACTAAACACATGTTCTATATCTATATGATATGCTAACTTAATGATTTAAAACCTGGAAACACGAAAAACACCGTAAAACCGGATTTACGCCGTCGTAGTAACACCGCGGGCTGTTTTGGGTTAGTTAATTAAAAACTATGATAAACTTTGATTTAAAAGTTGTTATTCTGAGAAAATGATTTTTATTATGAACATGAAACTATATCCAAAAATTATGGTTAAACTCAAAGTGGAAGTATGTTTTCTAAAATGGTCATCTAGACGTCGTTCTTTCGACTGAAATGACTACCTTTACAAAAATGACTTGTAACTTATTTTTCCGACTAGAAACCTATATTTTTTTTGTTTAGATTCATAAAATAGAGTTCAATATGAAACCATAGCAATTTTATTCACTCAAAACGGATTTAAAATCAAGAAGTTATGGGTAAAACAAGATTGGATAATTTTTCTCATTTTAGCTACGTGAAAATTGGTAACAAATCTATTCCAACCATAACTTAATCAACTTGTATTATATATTATGTAATCTTGAGATACCATAGACACGTATACAATGTTTCGACCTATCATGTCGACACATCTATATATATTTCGGAACAACCATAGACACTCTATATGTGAATGTTGGAGTTAGCTATACAGGGTTGAGGTTGATTCCAAAATATATATAGTTTGAGTTGTGATCAATACTGAGATACGTATACACTGGGTCGTGGATTGATTCAAGATAATATTTATCGATTTATTTCTGTACATCTAACTGTGGACAACTAGTTGTAGGTTACTAACGAGGACATCTGACTTAATAAACTTAAAACATCAAAATATATTAAAAGTGTTGTAAATATATTTTGAACATACTTTGATATATATGTATATATTGTTATAGGTTCGTGAATCAACCAGTGGCCAAGTCTTACTTCCCGACGAAGTAAAAATCTGTGAAAGTGAGTTATAGTCCCACTTTTAAAATCTAATATTTTTGGGATGAGAATACATGCAGGTTTTATAAATGATTTACAAAATAGACACAAGTACGTGAAACTACATTCTATGGTTGAATTATCGAAATCGAATATGCCCCTTTTTATTAAGTCTGGTAATCTAAGAATTAGGGAAAAGACACCCTAATTGACGCGAATCCTAAAGATAGATCTATTGGGCCTAACAAACCCCATCCAAAGTACCGGATGCTTTAGTACTTCGAAATTTATATCATATCCGAAGGGTGTCCCGGAATGATGGGGATATTCTTATATATGCATCTTGTTATTGTCGGTTACCAGGTGTTCACCATATGAATGATTTTTATCTCTATGTATGGGATGTGTATTGAAATATGAAATCTTGTGGTCTATTGTTACGATTTGATATATATAGGTTAAACCTATAACTCACCAACATTTTTTTGTTGACGTTTTAAGCATGTTTATTCTCAGGTGATTATTAAGAGCTTCCGCTGTCGCATACTTAAATAAGGACAAGATTTGGAGTCCATGCTTGTATGATATTGTGTAAAAACTGCATTCAAGAAACTTATTTTGTTGTAACATATTTGTATTGTAAACCATTATGTAATGGTCGTGTGTAAACAGGATATTTTAGATTATCATTATTTGATAATCTACGTAAAGCTTTTTAAACCTTTATTGATGAAATAAAGGTTATGGTTTGTTTAAAAATGAATGCAGTCTTTGAAAAACGTCTCATATAGAGGTCAAAACCTCGCAACGAAATCAATTAATATGGAACGTTTTTAATCAATAAGAACGGGACATTTCAGTTGGTATCCGAGCGTTGGTCTTAGAGAACCAGAAAATTTGCATTAGTGTGTCTTATCGAGTTTGTTAGGATGCATTAGTGAGTCTGGACTTCGACCGTGTTTTCTTTGAAAATGATTGCTTAAACATTTTTGTTGGAAACTATATATTTTTAACATATGAATATTATGTGATATATTAATCTCTTAACGTGTTTGATAATCTACGTAAAGCTTTTTAAACCTTTATTGATGAAATAAAGGTTATGGTTTGTTTAAAAATGAATGCAGTCTTTGAAAAACGTCTCATATAGAGGTCAAAACCTCGCAACGAAATCAATTAATATGGAACGTTTTTAATCAATAAGAACGGGACATTTCAGTTGGTATCCTGCGAGATGAAAGAACTGCAAAGCCAATTACAAGAACTTTTAGAGCGTGGTTTCATTCGACCAAGCACATCACCGTGGGGAGCTCCTGTTTTGTTTGTCAAGAAGAAAGATGGTACATTCAGGTTGTGTATCGACTACCGAGAGTTGAACAAACTTACCATCAAGAACCGCTACCCACTACCGAGAATCGACGACTTATTTGATCAACTACAAGGCTCGTCTGTTTATTCAAAGATTGACTTACGTTCCGGGTATCATCAAATGCGGGTGAAAGAAGATGATATTCCAAAGACTGCTTTCAGAACACGTTACGGTCATTACGAGTTTATGGTCATGCCGTTTGGTTTAACTAATGCACCAGCTGTGTTCATGGACCTTATGAACCGAGTGTGTGGACCATACCTTGACAAGTTTGTCATTGTTTTCATTGATGACATACTTATTTACTCAAAGAATGACCAAGAACATGGTGAACATTTGAGAAAGGTGTTAGAAGTATTGAGGAAGGAAGAATTGTACGCTAAGTTTTCAAAGTGTGCATTTTGGTTGGAAGAAGTTCAATTCCTCGGTCACATAGTGAACAAAGAAGGTATTAAGGTGAATCCGGCAAAGATAGAAACTGTTGAAAAGTGGGAAACCCCGAAAACTCCGAAACACATACGCCAGTTTTTAGGACTAGCTGGTTACTACAGAAGGTTCATCCAAGACTTTTCCAGAATAGCAAAACCCTTGACTGCATTAACGCATAAAGGGAAGAAATTTGAATGGAATGATGAACAAGAGAAAGCGTTTCAGTTATTGAAGAAAAAGCTAACTACGGCACCTATATTGTCATTGCCTGAAGGGAATGATGATTTTGTGATTTATTGTGACGCATCAAAGCAAGGTCTCGGTTGTGTATTAATGCAACGAACGAAGGTGATTGCTTATGCGTCTAGACAATTGAAGATTCACGAACAAAATTATACGACGCATGATTTGGAATTAGGCGCGGTTGTTTTTGCATTAAAGACTTGGAGGCACTACTTATATGGGGTCAAAAGTATTATATATACCGACCACAAAAGTCTTCAACACATATTTAATCAGAAACAACTGAATATGAGGCAGCGTAGGTGGATTGAATTATTGAATGATTACGATTTTGAGATTCGTTACCACCCGGGGAAGGCAAATGTGGTAGCCGATGCCTTGAGCAGGAAGGATAGAGAACCCATTCGAGTAAAATCTATGAATATAATGATTCATAATAACATTACTACTCAAATAAAGGAGGCGCAACAAGGAGTTTTAAAAGAGGGAAATTTAAAGGATGAAATACCCAAAGGATCGGAGAAGCATCTTAATATTCGGGAAGACGGAACCCGGTATAGGGTTGAAAGGATTTGGGTACCAAAATTTGGAGATATGAGAGAAATGGTACTTAGAGAAGCTCATAAAACCAGATACTCAATACATCCTGGAACGGGGAAGATGTACAAGGATCTCAAGAAACATTTTTGGTGGCCGGGTATGAAAGCCGATGTTGCTAAATACGTAGGAGAATGTTTGACGTGTTCTAAGGTCAAAGCTGAGCATCAGAAACCATCAGGTCTACTTCAACAACCCGAAATCCCGGAATGGAAATGGGAAAACATTACCATGGATTTCATCACTAAATTGCCAAGGACTGCAAGTGGTTTTGATACTATTTGGGTAATAGTTGATCGTCTCACCAAATCAGCACACTTCCTACCAATAAGAGAAGATGACAAGATGGAGAAGTTAGCACGACTGTATTTGAAGGAAGTCGTCTCCAGACATGGAATACCAATCTCTATTATCTCTGATAGGGATGGCAGATTTATTTCAAGATTCTGGCAGACATTACAGCAAGCATTAGGAACTCGTCTAGACATGAGTACTGCCTATCATCCACAAACTGATGGGCAGAGCGAAAGGACGATACAAACGCTTGAAGACATGCTACGAGCATGTGTTATTGATTTCGGAAACAGTTGGGATCGACATCTACCGTTAGCAGAATTTTCCTACAACAACAGCTACCATTCAAGCATTGAGATGGCGCCGTTTGAAGCACTTTATGGTAGAAAGTGCAGGTCTCCGATTTGTTGGAGTGAAGTGGGGGATAGACAGATTACGGGTCCGGAGATTATACAAGAAACTACCGAGAAGATCATCCAAATTCAACAACGGTTGAAAACCGCCCAAAGTCGACAAAAGAGCTACGCTGACATTAAAAGAAAAGATATAGAATTTGAAATTGGAGAGATGGTCATGCTTAAAGTTGCACCTTGGAAAGGCGTTGTTCGATTTGGTAAACGAGGGAAATTAAATCCAAGGTATATTGGACCATTCAAGATTATTGATCGTGTCGGACCAGTAGCTTACCGACTAGAGTTACCTCAACAACTCGCAGCTGTACATAACACTTTCCACGTCTCGAATTTAAAGAAATGTTTTGCTAAAGAAGATCTCACTATTCCGTTAGATGAAATCCAAATCAACGAAAAACTTCAATTCATCGAAGAACCCGTCGAAATAATGGATCGTGAGGTTAAAAGACTTAAGCAAAACAAGATACCAATTGTTAAGGTTCGATGGAATGCTCGTAGAGGACCCGAGTTCACCTGGGAGCGTGAAGATCAGATGAAGAGGAAATACCCGCATCTATTTCCAGAAGATTCGTCAACACCTTCAACAGCTTAAAATTTCGGGACGAAATTTATTTAACGGGTAGGTACTGTAGTGACCCGAACTTTTCCATGTTTATATATATTAATTGAGATTGATGTTTACATGATTAAATGTTTCCAACATGTTAAGCAATCAAACTTGTTAAGACTTGATTAATTGAAATAGGTTTCATATAGACAATTGACCACCCAAGTTGACCGGTGATTCACGAACGTTAAAACTTGTAAAAAAAAAAACTATATGATGACATATATATGGTTATATATATAGTTAACATGATATTATGATAAGTAAACATATCATTAATTATATTAACAATGAACTACATATGTAAAAACAAGACTACTAACTTAATGATTTTGAAACGAGACATATATGTAACGTTTATCGTTGTAACGACATTTAATGTATATATATCATATTAAGATATATTCGTACATCATAATATCATGATAATATAATAATTTAAAATCTCTTTTGATATTATAAACATTGGGTTAACAACATTTAACAAGATCGTTAACCTAAAGGTTTCAAAACAACACTTACATGTAACGACTAACGATGACTTAACGACTCAGTTAAAATGTATATACATGTAGTGTTTTAATATGTATTTATACACTTTTGAAAGACTTCAATACACTTATCAAAATACTTCTACTTAACAAAAATGCTTACAATTACATTCTCGTTCAGTTTCATCAACAATTCTACTCGTATGCACCCGTATTCGTACTCGTACAATACACAGCTTTTAGATGTATGTACTATTGGTATATACACTCCAATGATCAGCTCTTAGCAGCCCATGTGAGTCACCTAACACATGTGGGAACCATCATTTGGCAACTAGCATGAAATATCTCATAAGATTACAAAAATATGAGTAATCATTCATGACTTATTTACATGAAAACAAAATTACATATCCTTTATATCTAATCCATACACCAACGACCAAAAACACCTACAAACACTTTCATTCTTCAATTTTCTTCATCTAATTGAACTCTCTCAAGTTCTATCTTCAAGTTCTAAGTGTTCTTCATAAATTCCAAAAGTTCTAGTTTCATAAAATCAAGAATACTTTCAAGTTTGCTAGCTCACTTCCAATCTTGTAAGGTGATCATCCAACCTCAAGAAATCTTTGTTTCTTACAGTAGGTTATCATTCTAATACAAGGTAATAATCATATTCAAACTTTGGTTCAATTTCTATAACTATAATAATCTTATTTCAAGTGATGATCTTACTTGAACTTGTTTTCGTGTCATGATTTTGCTTCAAGAACTTTGAGCCATCCAAGGATCCATTGAAGCTAGATCCATTTTTCTCTTTTCCAGTAGGTTCATCCAAGGAACTTAAGGTAGTAATGATGTTCATAACATCATTCGATTCATACATATAAAGCTATCTTATTCGAAGGTTTAAACTTGTAATCACTAGAACATAGTTTAGTTAATTCTAAACTTGTTCGCAAACAAAAGTTAATCCTTCTAACTTGACTTTTAAAATCAACTAAACACATGTTCTATATCTATATGATATGCTAACTTAATGATTTAAAACCTGGAAACACGAAAAACACCGTAAAACCGGATTTACGCCGTCGTAGTAACACCGCGGGCTGTTTTGGGTTAGTTAATTAAAAACTATGATAAACTTTGATTTAAAAGTTGTTATTCTGAGAAAATGATTTTTATTATGAACATGAAACTATATCCAAAAATTATGGTTAAACTCAAAGTGGAAGTATGTTTTCTAAAATGGTCATCTAGACGTCGTTCTTTCGACTGAAATGACTACCTTTACAAAAATGACTTGTAACTTATTTTTCCGACTAGAAACCTATATTTTTTTTGTTTAGATTCATAAAATAGAGTTCAATATGAAACCATAGCAATTTTATTCACTCAAAACGGATTTAAAATCAAGAAGTTATGGGTAAAACAAGATTGGATAATTTTTCTCATTTTAGCTACGTGAAAATTGGTAACAAATCTATTCCAACCATAACTTAATCAACTTGTATTATATATTATGTAATCTTGAGATACCATAGACACGTATACAATGTTTCGACCTATCATGTCGACACATCTATATATATTTCGGAACAACCATAGACACTCTATATGTGAATGTTGGAGTTAGCTATACAGGGTTGAGGTTGATTCCAAAATATATATAGTTTGAGTTGTGATCAATACTGAGATACGTATACACTGGGTCGTGGATTGATTCAAGATAATATTTATCGATTTATTTCTGTACATCTAACTGTGGACAACTAGTTGTAGGTTACTAACGAGGACAGCTGACTTAATAAACTTAAAACATCAAAATATATTAAAAGTGTTGTAAATATATTTTGAACATACTTTGATATATATGTATATATTGTTATAGGTTCGTGAATCAACCAGTGGCCAAGTCTTACTTCCCGACGAAGTAAAAATCTGTGAAAGTGAGTTATAGTCCCACTTTTAAAATCTAATATTTTTGGGATGAGAATACATGCAGGTTTTATAAATGATTTACAAAATAGACACAAGTACGTGAAACTACATTCTATGGTTGAATTATCGAAATCGAATATGCCCCTTTTTATTAAGTCTGGTAATCTAAGAATTAGGGAAAAGACACCCTAATTGACGCGAATCCTAAAGATAGATCTATTGGGCCTAACAAACCCCATCCAAAGTACCGGATGCTTTAGTACTTCGAAATTTATATCATATCCGAAGGGTGTCCCGGAATGATGGGGATATTCTTATATATGCATCTTGTTATTGTCGGTTACCAGGTGTTCACCATATGAATGATTTTTATCTCTATGTATGGGATGTGTATTGAAATATGAAATCTTGTGGTCTATTGTTACGATTTGATATATATAGGTTAAACCTATAACTCACCAACATTTTTTTGTTGACGTTTTAAGCATGTTTATTCTCAGGTGATTATTAAGAGCTTCCGCTGTCGCATACTTAAATAAGGACAAGATTTGGAGTCCATGCTTGTATGATATTGTGTAAAAACTGCATTCAAGAAACTTATTTTGTTGTAACATATTTGTATTGTAAACCATTATGTAATGGTCGTGTGTAAACAGGATATTTTAGATTATCATTATTTGATAATCTACGTAAAGCTTTTTAAACCTTTATTGATGAAATAAAGGTTATGGTTTGTTTAAAAATGAATGCAGTCTTTGAAAAACGTCTCATATAGAGGTCAAAACCTCGCAACGAAATCAATTAATATGGAACGTTTTTAATCAATAAGAACGGGACATTTCAGTTCATAGCCGACTCAGTCAATGGAGACAAGAAGAAGGCAATCCCTTCAATCCACCGAATTTTTCTCTTGGCGAAGAACTTGAAGCACTTACCGGCGAACCTGTCCGAAACACCATCTTCACCCTCATTTCCAGAATTGCTCGCAACGATTACGTAATATCTACTATTCTAAACCTTATTCATCCGTTCATTCCAACCACCAATCATCCCGGAATAATAGAAAAAGTCGACGAGCTTCGCGCTCGAGTAATCAATCTGGAGAATATAGTTCACAACTTACAAGCACCAGCAACACCTGCAGCACCACAATATCCGCAAGCTCCATAACCACCGATAATATCAACACCTCAATCACCAATATGTATATTGTATTATCGAGTTATGAAATATTAACTCATTCTTTTCAAGGAATTTATATGTATATTTTATATATATAAATTTTGAAACCATAATTTATCTTTTCGTACTAAGCTATTACGTATGAATTTTTAAAGGGTATACTACTCGGTTAATTCATATTGCTAATATGCTATGATGTACATCCTTCGTTAACAACTTAACAATCGTTAACTATAATCTCTGCATCAACTCAATGAATTCTATCCCCTAATAAACCAAGTGTAATATTCAAATATAGGTTTGATTTTACACTTTCATTTCCGATGTACCTGAAACCTTCTTGAAAATATCATTCGTGTCTTGCGAAGTTCACAAAAATTCCATGAGCACCAACATCTTTGACCGAGGAATGTCAATAAGATTAAATAACGAAGTATTGATTACTTTAGCAAAATACTCTACGAAGATTATCTAAAGTTTTAGAGATTATTCATTTTTAGTTCCATCCAAAAATCAAATAAGTTTAATATGAACTCATTAAATCTGTATTACATCTGAAGAAAATATACATACATATATTTTCATAAAGACCGTAATAAAAATTCTCTTGTACAAAATATTATTTGTGAAATTTTTTTAACGGGTAGGTAATACCCGAGAAATATTTAAGTTCACAATTAATATGTTACACTGTATACTCTTCAATTATTCGATAATCATTATCTATACTCACTACTTCCACAATGATATATTCTTCCATAGAAATCAGAACAACCATTCCCATCCAAATTCAATTACATATTCTGATTTTGACAGATCAAAATTCAAGTCAAGATATAACAGATAACATCACTCTTAGATCCTTACATTTTTCAAAACCATACTTTGAATTCAAAACTGTAATAGAACGTCACTCTTATTCATAAAACCCATAAATGTATTCATTTCATTCAAAATCCTAAATGATTTCATCTTGAACATCATGTGTATATTGACGATTACAACCTGCGTTCAAACCCTTCATGAGTCTTGAAAACACTTCAACTGATGAACAATCAAGAGGATGAACCAACCACACGTTATCTACGAAAAAGATTTACACATATATTCTTACACCTGGAAAACTCTCGTAACTAAATAACAGCCTAACACGTATCTGTGCTAGATCTTTTGACATTGTTATTACGAAAAATAACCTTACAATCCTTTTTCAAAGTATTCAGTTTTATCACACTTCCAACAAGTCAACTTCGACTTCTCGTTCGGAATAGCCCTATTATAATCTTGATATATACGTTTGCCTTTTTGCTTTTGTTACCGGGGAACCTTTTATATTCCACCATATTAACAGTAAACGTATCAGCAGCTTCATTACTCTTTGGCGTAAGTCTTTCCGAAAAATCACTATCATTATTTATTGAAATCCTATCATGTACTCATCAACGTCTTGTAACGATAATTGTTATACCATATACCGGGAAGCATCAATCATTATTTCGAAATTCGCAACGTTTCTACATCAACAGTTATATATATACATATAACGTCTATCTCCTAAACTTATATACTTCAATTTTGAATTTCTGAAAAACACCCGAGTCCGTGAATCAATTCTAGGAGTTTTGAAAAGCTGATGAAGCAGCAAAAACTGTAAACGACCTTAACAATCAAAAGTTTGACGATAAAGAATAGTGTGTCGAGAAAGGCTCAGAAAAAGAGAAATATTTTGTACTGAAAAACGGATTGAGCAAACCATGAAAGAGACTGTGGACATATCACAAGAAATAAACCTGTAATCCAGATGTTCCAGTATCTGATGAAATCTTCTACGAATACCCCGCTCCTTACTTATTTTAAATCCTTGCGAAAAATTTCAAAATATCATCATATCTTCATTATAAATATATCTTCGATATTTCTGAAGATATCTTCATAACTATTCTTGTCCGAAATCACTTATCTCTTCATTCTATCTGTGTTACATCATGAAGGAAACTTTTTTAGTTTCTAAATTTCTATAAGCTACGAGTTTAAATTATGAATGTTTTTGAGGTAGTGTTGGGAATTGAAGCGTGAGTTAGTATAATATAATGACGCCTGATCAACGTGGTTATATTATAGTAAGTCATGCTGA
The DNA here is from genome assembly GCF_046630445.1 of Rutidosis leptorrhynchoides. Lineage (NCBI taxonomy): Eukaryota > Viridiplantae > Streptophyta > Magnoliopsida > Asterales > Asteraceae > Rutidosis > Rutidosis leptorrhynchoides. The sequence goes on from NC_092337.1 coordinate 451,582,350, forward strand.
GTTTCTAATGGAACGTGATGATTCACAGATTATACCGTCATCATGTGCCATGTTACACGATTCTTTCATTCTATTTAACCTCTAAACATATCAAGAACATATTTTCTTGATAGTTTTATCTTTTCCGTGATACCGGTAATTTACCAAATTAAAATCGTGCTATTATAATTCCTTTCTGCTTAAAACATTAGTAATGTTCATTCAAAATTTTGTACCTACTTAATCGAGACTTATCGATCGTTTGCTTAAAGTAGAGAAAAGAAAAGCATGGAGCTCCGAAATTTAAGGGAAAAATTTAAATTACAAACCGTGTATATCAATGCGTATAGCAATATGATGTGAAGCGAGGTGTATATAAAATAGTTTATATTTTACTAGGAAAAACTATTAAATACGATACAATTTTACACAAGATATTTATTTATTTATAGAATGGATATACTTAAACCTTGCTACAACACTTATAGGCAGTGTACCTAATCGTACAGTAGTGTAGTTTTTAGTAAGTCCGGTTCGTTCCACAGGGAAATCTTTAAACAAAGCTCAACGCTATATTAGTTTACTTTTATAAAAATACAAATATATATATAAGTAATATTATTATTATAAAGGGGGGTTTTTACCGTTTAATGACCGGTTTGTCGATTTTAAAACTTTAGTCGCAGTTAAAACCTAATGTAAAATATAAAATAAATACAAGACTTAAATTAAAGCTTAAAGTAAATAACAATAATGAAATTGCGAATAATAAAATTGCGATAATTAAAAAGTACGATAATTAAAAGTGCGATTAAATAACAATAAATAAAAGTGCGATAATTAGAAGTGCAATTAAATATAAAATAAAGGAAATTAAATATGAAATAAAAGAATTATGCTTATTTAAACTTCCGTAATCATGATGTTTGACGTGTTGATTTTAGTTTTATGCCCATGGGTTAATTATCCTTTGTCCTGGATTATTCAATATGTCCGTCTGGTTTTTGTCCATAACAGTCCATCAGTCATAAATATAAATTGCAAGTGTCCTTGTCAAATTATTATTATACCCGAAGTTAAATATTCCAACTAATTGGGGATTCGAATTGTAACAAGGTTTTAATACTTTGTTTAATGAATACACCAGGTTATCGACTGCGTGTAAACCAAGGTTTTACTACTTTGTTAACAATTACACCAATTACCCTTGAATGTAATTTCACCCCTGTTTTAATTATTCTAGTGGCTATTAATCCATTCCCGTGTCCGGTTAAATGAACGATTATTCGTACATATAAATACCCCGCCCATCGTGTCCGATCGAGTGTATATGGTAATTTATAGGGACGCCCAATTGTAATTCTTTATATTAACATTAACAAACTTTCATTTAGTTAAACAAATATAAAGCCCATTAATAGCCCATAGTCTAGTTTCCACAAGTGTCGTTCTTTTATCCAAACCCCAATTATGGTACAAAGCCCAATTACCCAATTTTAGTAATTAGCCCAACATCATGATTACTTCGTTTTAAATAAGCATAATAATAACTTAGCTACGAGACATTAATATAAAAAGGTTGAACATAACTTACAATGATTAAAAATAGCGTAGCGTTACACGGACAGAATTTCGACTTACACCCTTACAACATTCGCTAACATACCCTTATTATTAGAATTATAATTAAAATTAAAATATAAATTATAAATATAAATATAAGTTTTACGTATGAAGAGGAAGAAAAAAGATGATGAAATTTGATCAGAATTCGGTTGGCTTTATAGCCAGAGTTGAAAATTGGGGCTCCGCGACTCGCGGCAAAATGCCCTTAAAACTCCGCGAGTCGCGGAGATGTATTTACAGCTCACACCCTTGGAGTTTCTTGCTGCCGACGGTTTTTATTATATATATATAATATATATATAATTAATATAATTAATTATATATTATATTATATTTATATACATAGTTAACTTGTAATTTTTAGTCCGTTGCGTCGAGCGTTAAGAGTTGACTCTGGTCCCGGTTCCGGCTTTTCGAACGTCCTCGCGTACAATTTAATATCTTGTACTTTACGTTTTGAATTTTGTACTCTTGTGATTTCGAGACGTTTCTTATCAATAATTGGAACCTCTTTGATTGTCTTTTGTTCTTTTGAGCTTTTTGGTCGTTTGCGTCTTCAAATCGTCGAATCTGTCTTTTGTCTTCACCTTTTATTATTTAAACGAATATCACTTGTAAATAGAACAATTGCAACTAAAAGCTTGTCTTTCTTGAGGAATAATGCTATGAAATATATGTTCATTTTTAGCATTATCAAATATTCCCACACTTGAGCGTTGTTTGTCCTCAAGCAATATCGTCTTGAAATACTAGAATCACTTCTTTATTCTTCACACTTTGTACATCAGTGATTTCTATACGGCGGTATAAACAATGGTAGTAACGATATGGTTTACAGTCCCACATGACTATAAAAATTTAGATCCATTAAGGAAATTGGATCTTTATGAAAACATTTGATCTTTTGAAATCTAGTTTTTACCCTAGATTAGTTTTCCGGAATAACCCTTTACCGGTGTTTGCAAAATATTTTTGTGGGTTTGGTGGGTTTCAGATTTGAAAATTTTAGCTCAAAACTTGCGGTTTTGTGTCACCCACTTGCTAACCTTGTATTTGGAAAGCAACACGTCCAGTTTACTTGTTCCGTATATTACCTTTCGGCAAACTACCGTCCGGTTGTAAAGGAAAGCGTTGAACAAGCAACTGTTAAGGCAATGTCCCGTGACATGCTTTTGATTATGGTCTATAACGTGTCGGACGCAATTACTATCCTTGGTAGGAGCAATAGTAAAGCTCACCCTTATAATTTTTCGGTCTGGCACAAGGTCCTGTCTTTGACCATGCTATGCAACCACCGTTCTTACGGTTGACACCCGATTTAGTTCAGGTGACCTAATGAATTCCAGGTGAATTCCTAGGATTTTACGTTCAATGGTAATGAACGCATTGAAAATAGGGTTTTCAGAAAACAAATCGGTTTATAATTTTGATCAAAATATTTTCTCGTTTAAGCTCGAGTTTAGATATCATTGAATTCCATGAGTTTGAATTCTCAATCTTTAAGGTCAATCTCTAGGATTGAGTAATATCAGTCTTAAAAGCTGATTTTTAATCTTTAAGGAGATTATCCTTTCTGGGGATCTGATTCATTAGTCTTATCCAGATAATTTGCATGGTGCCCCCCCATTGTACGAGATAAATCCTTCTCATGGTTAGGATAAATCTGACCACTTGGCGACCCTGTTTAATGCTGAGGTCCGTGGATTTCCTGCTGATTTTAGTGATGACTTTTCTAGATTTTTCGTCAACCTACAGCTGGTCTGGACGACAACTTCATGACCTAAATCAAGAAGCGCGTGTCTTTTTCGGAAGACTTTACTTCCTTTTAATGATGGAATTGATTCATCGTGTAGATCCATCTCTTCTTTTCTTTCATTGGGTAAAACAGTTTAGTTTAGTCCAAAGCAAAAGTATTTTCAGTTATTTGTTACAAATATATGTGGCATATGTTTAAAATAACTTGGTAAATTTTCCCACACTTGGCTTTTTATTTTTCTTTTTATCGTCCTCTATTCCATTTTAAATGAATTTTAACATTTTAGTTTGTTTCTCAATTTATGTCCTTTCCGAGGTAACAATAATTTCGGTGTTAAAACCTAGTTTTATCGTTCATAAATATGTATAAACATGATTTTGAATTCATTTAATTGAAAATTTTGAAAAATTTTACTAGAATTGGGTAGTCAGTATATAAGACTAGGGCTGTTCTTTTTTATCAGAGAGCACTAGATTCTAATACAACTACTGCTTTACTAGTATTTTTAATGGTAACCAAGTGTATAAAGTAAAAAATTTTAAAATCCGAAAGAATTTAACCCCTTCCCACACTTAAGATCTTGCAATGCCCTCATTTGCAAGAAATCAGTAACAATTTAAATTATTGAGGGTGATTTGTGTGAAAATGATTAAATTTTTACCAAAGTTTCCAAATATATTGGCGTTTGTTTGCTGAATGATAAATGGTGCACATCATTTGTTCATTCCGTCTTGTTGTTATTTCACATATATTTTGCATCTTGTCGTCAAAATTAGTTGCTTTTGCTGAACTTAATGCCAGTCTTTGAAAATGCGTTGTTTTACCCTGTTGTGTACATAAGATAAACTGCAAACATATATACATATTTTTGAAGTTTGGTATATTACCCCACGTTCAAAAATTATTAAAATCTAAGAATAAAAGTTAGATAATTATAAAAATGATTACAATATTAACAAAAGTATTAAACATATCAATAATTACAAATTACAAAAAAAAATAAAAAATAATAAGTAAACTAAGGATGATATTGGTACCAATAGGGGTTCCACGCATAACCATAAGTGCTATAGAATGCTTCGGCAGGGTCATACGTAGGATATGGTGGCTGCATCTCTATCGACCAAGGAGGGAAGACGGGTTTCGGTGTAGGAATATAGTTTCTACCTATATGTTGGCAATGCGCTATGATCTGGTTCTGATGAACTTGCCAATCTTCAAATGCTCTCTGTCTAGCATTTTCGTATTCCTGAGAAGCTATAAACCTATGCATTTCTTGCATCTCATTCCCCCCTCCTACATTACCTTGCTGCTGGTTTCTCTCTACCTGTGGATGTCTACCATTGTATCGTACTGCGGCGTTATTTCGCCGCTTCAAAACTTTCGCACCATGGCATACATTTAAACCTATAGTGTCGCGGGGTTCCGGCTCTTCTACTAATAATCCCCCCCGACTTATATCCACACCGAGATATTCACCAATCAAAGTAATAAAAATACCACCTCCTATTATGCTATGTGGACGCATCCCCCGAACCATAGCTGATAAATAATAACCCACACAATATGGTATACTTACAGCGCTCTGTGGGTCTCGAATACACATATGGTAAAACAAATCTTGTTCATTTACCTTTTCTTTGTTTTTACCCCTTTGTGTAATCGAATTAGCTAAAAACCTATGTATTACTCTTAATTCGGCTCTATCTATATCCAAATAAGAGTAGTTTCCCCCTTTGAAACGGTGATGGCTTGTCATTTGACTCCACACACCGTGTGTATCAAAATTCTCATCTATCTTTCTACCGTTTAGTATCAATCCTCTACAATCGGCAGACGCTAACTCCTCAGGCGTATATATACGTAAAGCCTGAGCCATGTCCAGTAAAGACATGTGGCGCATCGAACCGCCTAACAAAAATCTAATAAAAGAACGATCGGTTAAACTAGCTACCCGATCATTCAACTCTATACTACATAACAACTCTTCACACCATACTTTATATACAGGTCTGCGTATGGTGAATAAACATATCCAGTCATTAAAAGAAGAATTACCATACCTCTGTACAAGTAATTCCCTAACTGGCCCGGCCAATTCTACAGCTTCCAAGGGTCCCCATTCTATGACCCTCGGTACCTCAACAACCTTGGAGTGAAGAGTATGCAAACCCCGTTGATATTTTGGATAATCTATCCAAAGTCTGTCAAATCGCAGGTTTGGGTGCAACTCTTCCAAATGCATATCGGAAAAGGTCATGACTGGATGAGGTACATCCTGCTTGTAGTAGTTATCTACCTCCTGTTGTTCCAAGTTCTCAGCAGGAGCATTGCGGGTTTGGGATGAAGATTCACCCCTTTCATTCTGCAAAACACATCAAACACAAATTTTGTGCATCCAAATATGCATTAGTGTCAGCAAAATCATCAATCAAAATAATTACAATGACATTATCAATTTATATCAAACTTAAGCTCATTTTCACATTTTTATCAAATCTATACTTTTTCAAATAAGCATATACGAAAATTTTCGCCAAGTTCATAAGCATTCAACTCAAATAACATGTCAAAATAATCATTACTAGCAAATAAACAAGTCTCAAATGGCATTATCTTTCAAAAATCAAGTTCATGAATTTTAGACTTGAAAAAGTCCACTTTAATTCTCAAAATCATGTTTAGGCTCAAAGTTTGGATCATTTAACTACCTAGACATGTTACACTACTCAATTTAGCAACAATTCATGACAAAAATCGGCCATAACCTGTTTATATCAAAAAGCCCCAAATTGCTCAAGAACACAAACCCTAGATTATTCAAAATTTGAAGTTTAAGGCTTCTAATCATGTTAAACAGCATCAATCTAGGTTATACAAGCATAATACATAAACAATTTAAGTCTAATTACACTAAAAAGCATCAAAATCAAATTGGGAAAAAATAGCTCAAGAACACCTAATTTCGAATTAATGGTGTTTAGGTGTAGAAATTTACCGTTTTTCTTGAGTAATTCTTAGATATCATCCTTCTCAACATGATTTTAGCAAAAAATTTGGTGATTAACGGTTAAAAATTGAGATTTTTGGGGGTGAATTTCGGGTTTTTTCGGGGTTTTTTCGAGCTGTATTTTTGCAGTTTTTGTGTGTGGGAGCTGATCAGTTCGTGCAGCTCTCTATATTTTTTTCTGTAATTTGGTCCCTCCGCGAGTCGCGGAGATTTAGGCTCCAAACTTCGCGAGTCGCGGAGTTTGGTATTTTTTTTTTTTTTTTTTTTTATAATCTTTAACTTATAAATCAATTAAGTATTTAATTTTAAAATTTTGTTTCCCTTGTTATTTAGGACGAGGTCGTTTCGGATCGATGTCCTAGTCCGTCCTTCGACAAAATTTTAAAATTTGTCTTTTTGTAGCGATTGTTTTAAAAGCTAAGATTTTTGGGTTTTTTTAAATGTTTTTGGCATACTTTAAATTAATAAGAATAAAAATAATGATAATAAAAGTTCTCGTCCCTCCCTTGGGTAAAGCAATTTCGGTTCAAAGACCTAGTCTTCAACTTACGATGAATTTTAAAAATCATATTCTTAACTTAATGAGATAAAGTAAATTTTTGTTTTTAAATTCACACAACTTAAATATAAAATTCAAAATTAATAAAAAAAATAATCACACCAAACTTAAAATTTGAAATGCATAAAATTAAAAATTCATATTTTAAAAATTAAAAATTCACACCAAACTTAATTTAAAAATTCATATTATAAATTCATACCAAACTTATATTAATTTTTCAAATATTTACAATTTTAAAAATATTGTTTTTACAAAGTTTACAATATTAATTTAAGATTTAAATATTAATTTTAAAAACATGGTAAAAAAATAAATTAAAAATCTTTTTGTCTTTTTATCCCACTTTAATCAATCAAATATTATCAAAAATATGCGCCCCTCTTTTCGGTAAAGTAATTTCGGTTCCAAGACCTAATTTAACTCATGACGAATTTTTGAAATATTTTGGGTTGATTGATTAAAGATATTTATACCTTAAGAATAAACGTTAAATTTCGCAGTGATGTAATAAATTTTTGAATGATATCAATAATTTCGGTCGCCAAACCTAATTTTATTTAATACCAATTTAATACTTTTTAGCGAACAAATTAGCGTTTATTATCAAAAGGTTAAAAATAAAAATAAAAATAAAAACTGTACATACATACCTGTGAAATAGATTTCTTAGTTATATGATCTATTATATTCATAAGATAGTCGGTTTAATTGGTTTTCCATGGCTGCATAGGCGTAACCTCGAGCATTCATTGTCTTTTCTTCTAAACATATGAACGGTCCGTCTCTGCATAAAGTAACAAATTCGGTATTTGAATAGGTTTGATTATTTGAACATTTACCTCCATGTGACCATTTTCCGCATTTGTGACATCGTTCTAGGTGTCGTGCTCTTCTTTTCGCTGCGGATTTTGATTTTCCTTTACCAAATTGTAACTTATTATCTTCGCATCTGGATCCTTTTCTAACTCCGTCCATTCTTTCTCTGATTACTTATACTAATTCGCTCGGTAGTATGTCATTATTTCTTTTAGTGATCAAAGCGTGTAGCATTAGACCATGGTTTAGTTCACAGGCAGTCTTCATTTTGTAAAAACCTAAAAAAATAAAAATTCAGAATGGGGGGAGAAGACTAGTTCTTTAGGGTCTGCTAGGGAAAGACCATACGTGTTCCATTTTCGAGAACTACACGAAAACAGACAATCTAACTCTAACAGAAATACATATTATCCTTTAAAGACTTGATTCTCCCCACACTTAGTTAGCTGTGGTGTCGAAATTGTGATTAACTTCGTTGTCGACTTCCATCGGACCATGTATGTAATGTTTAACTCTGTGACCATTAACTTTAAATTCAATCCCATTTGAATTTATCAATTCTATCGTTCCGTATGGGAAAACTCTTTTGACTATGAATGGTCCAGACCATCTTGATTTCAATTTTCCAGGAAATAGCTTGAATCGTGAATTGAAAAGAAGAACTCTGTCTCCTTTAAATTCTTTTGAACTTCTGATTCTTTTATCATGCCATTTCTTCGTTCTTTCTTTATAGATTAACGAATTTTCGTATGCTTCATGTCTTAATTCTTCTAATTCGTTTAGTTGACTTAATCGTAGACGTCCGGCTTCATGTAAATCAAGATTACATGTCTTCAAAGCCCAAAATGCTTTGTGTTCAATTTCTACTGGAAGATGACATGCTTTTCCATAAACAAGTCTAAAAGGTATGGTTCCAATTGGAGTTTTGTAGGCTGTTCTAAAAGCCCAGAGTGCATCCTCCAATTTAATGGACCATTCCTTTGGATTTGATCCTACGGTTTTCTCTAGAATACGTTTTAAAGCTCGGTTGGTATTTTCAACTTGTCCACTTGTTTGTGGATGATATGCGGTGGAGATTTTATGAGTTACTCCATATCTTTTAAGAACTTTCTCAAGTTGATTATTACAGAAATGAGTACCCCGATCACTTATTAAAGCTTTCGGTGTTCCAAACCTTGCAAAAAGACGTTTTAAAAAGTTGACTACAACTCGTGCATCGTTAGTTGGGAGAGCTTGTGCTTCCGCCCATTTAGATACATAATCAATGGCTACGAGTATATATAGATTATTATGAGATTTTGGAAATGGACCCATAAAGTCAATACCCCAAATGTCAAATACTTCACATACTTGGATGACATTTTGTGGCATTTCATCACGTTGACTTATTTTTCCGGCCCTTTGACATGCATCACAGGATTTGCAAAGAAGGTGTGCGTCTTTGTAAATTGTAGGCCAATAGAATCCAGCTTCATAAACTTTTCTTGCTGTTAGTTGAGGCCCATAATGCCCTCCTGTTGGTCCTGTGTGACAATGGTTTAAAATTTTACTAGCTTCATCTCCAAATACACATCGGCGTATTATTCCATCGGGACAACTTTTAAACAAATGTGGATCTTCCCAGAAATAGTGTTTTATATCACTGAAGAATTTCTTTCGTCTTTGGTACGATAATCCTTTTTCAAGGAATCCACAAACTAAGTAGTTTGCATAGTCTGCAAACCATGGGATTTCTTTATAATCTATCTTCAATAGATATTCATCAAGAAAGTTGTCTTGTATGGCCGATTCATTCAGAACTTCTAATTCGGGATTTTCAAGACGAGAAAGATGATCAGCGGCGAGATTTTCTGCTCCTCTTTTATCTCGGATTTCAATATCAAACTCTTGTAAGAGTAAGATCCAACGGATTAATCTTGGTTTAGCATCTTGTTTTGAAAATAGGTATCTAAGAGCAGAATGGTCGGTATAGACCACCGTTTTTGCTAGAACGAGATATGATCGAAATTTGTCAAAAGCAAAGACAATAGCAAGGAGTTCTTTTTCAGTAGTTGTATAGTTCGTTTGTGCTCCTTGTAATGTCTTACTAGCATAATATATAGGTTGAAATCGTTTTTCAATCCTTTGTCCTAAAACGGCTCCCATTGCAAAATCACTTGCATCGCACATTAGTTCAAATGGTAGATTCCAATTTGGTGTTATCATGATCGGTGCATTAGTGAGTTTTTCTTTAAGAATATTAAAAGATTTGATACATTCATCTGAAAAGATGAATGGCGCATCCTTTTCTAGGAGTTTATTCATAGGAGTGGCAATTTTAGAAAAATCTTTTATGAAACGTCGGTAAAAACCGGCATGCCCTAGAAAACTCCTAACTCCTCTAACATTGGTGGGATGTGGAAGTTTAGCAATTACATCTACTTTAGCTCTATCCACTTCAATTCCTTCTTTTGAAATTTTATGTCCAAGAACGATGCCTTCTTTAACCATGAAATGGCATTTCTCCCAATTAAGTACTAGATTTGATTTTTCGCATCTAATTAGCATTCGTTCCAGATTAACTAGACATGATTTAAATGTATCACCGGAGACTGAAAAGTCATCCATGAATACTTCCATGCATTCTTCTATCATGTCGTGAAAAATCGCCATCATACACCTTTGAAAGGTTGCAGGGGCGTTGCAAAGTCCAAATGGCATGCGTTTGTAAGCAAAAGTACCATAAGGGCACGTGAATGTGGTTTTCTCTTGATCTTCGGGTGCTATTGGAATTTGAAAATATCCGGAAAATCCATCTAGAAAACAATAGTAACTATTTCCGGCTAATCTTTCCAACATTTGATCTATGAAAGGTAAGGGAAAGTGATCTTTTCTGGTGGCGTCATTTAATTTTCTATAATCAATACATACACGCCATCCTGTTACAGTCCTAGTAGGAATAAGCTCATTTTTCTCATTTGTAATGACAGTCATGCCACCCTTCTTAGGCACGCATTGAACTGGGCTTACCCATGGACTATCAGAAATTGGATATATCAAACCTGCATCTAGCAGTTTAATAATCTCTTTCTTAACTACATCTTGTATATTAGGATTTAGTCTTCGTTGGCGTTGCACATACGTTTTATGACCTTCTTCCATAAGGATTTTATGTGTGCAATACGAAGGACTTATTCCTTTAATATCATGAATCTTCCATGCAATGGCTGGTTTATGAGCTTTCAACACAGAAATGAGTTGTGATTTCTCATTTTCAGTAAGAGAAGACGATATTATTACAGGTAATTCAGATTCACCATGTAAATAAGCGTATTCCAAATGGTTTGGAAGTGGCTTTAATTCTAATTTCGGAGGTTCTTCTATCGATGATTTATATCGATATCTGTCTTCTTCTTTTAGCATTTGAATTTCTTCTGTTGTTGGTTCATATCCATTAGCTATAAGTGTAGCTAACATTTCAGCTTCATCAATTGGTTCATTACCTTCTCCTAAAGAACATTCTCCTGTTCCTTGTAATTCTGAAATTCTTCTAATAATTCTGCATGTGCATCTATAGTTTTAATATAATAACATGTATCATCTGCAGATTGTGGTTGTTGCATTGCTCTATCAACTGAAAAGGTAACACTCTCATCCTCTATACTTAGGGTCAGTTTCTTACCGAACACGTCTATCATTGCTTTAGCCGTGATTAAGAATGGTCTTCCTAATATGAGAGGAACTTGAGAATCTTCTTCCATGTCCAAAACAACAAAATCTACTGGAAATACTAAAGTACCAACTTTAACTAGCATGTTCTCCATTATCCCTCTAGGATATTTTATTGATCTATCGGCTAGTTGTATGCTTATTCTTGTTGGTTTTAATTCTCCAAGGTCTAGTTTAGCGTATAGTGAATACGGCATTAGATTTATACTAGCACCTAAGTCTGCCAATGCTTCTATTGAACTAAGACTACCCAGAAAACATGGAATTGTGAAACTTCCTGGATCAGATAATTTTTCTGGTATCTTATTCAACAGCACTGCTGAACAATTAGCATTCATAGTGACAGCCGAGAGTTCTTCCATTTTCTTTCTATTTGTGATTAGATCTTTCAAGAATTTAGCATATCTAGGCATTCCTGAAATCACATCAATGAAAGGAAGATTTACATTTATCTGTTTAAACATATCCAAGAATTTGGATTGCTCGGCTTCAAGTTTTTCTTTCTTCATTTTACTCGGGTAAGGAAGTGGTGGTTGGTATGGTTTAACATAAGGTTTATCCTTAACTGTGTTATCTTCATTAACCTTTTCAACTACCGGTTCTTTTTCCTTTTCTTGATCTGGTTGTGGTTCTTGTGGAGTAGGAATAGTTTCATCAGAAGTTACAGGTATTTCAGGTGATTTAAGTGTTGTACCACTTCTTGTGGTAATAGCTTTAGCTGTTTCATTCCGGGGGTTAGCATTTGTATCACTAGGTAAACTTCCCGGTTTTCTTTCACCTATTAACCTTGCTAGGTTACTCACTTCTTGTTCCAGATTTTGAATAGAAGCTTGTTGATTTCTAAATGCTTGAGCATTTTGTTCATTGGTTTGTTTTTGAGATGTGAAAAACTGCGTTTGAGTTTCAACTAGCTTCGTCATCATATCTTCTAAATTTGGCTTTTTATCATCGGTTTGTTGTGGTGGTTTGTTTTGAAAATTCGGTCTTTGCTGGTTATAAGTATTATTGGATACTTGTTGATTGCTAGGACCTTGTTGGTTGTTGTATGGAATATTTCGGTTATAATTCTGGTTTTGATTGTAAATCGGTCTTGGCGGTTGATAATTATTCTGATAATTATTTCCAGGCCTTTGGTTTATGTATGAAATATTCTCTCTTTGTTCCATTGTTAATTCAATGCTGAGACAATCTTTTGTCAAATGTGGTCCTCCACACTGCTCACAACTAATTCGTATAGCATGAATATCTTTAGTCATCTTTTCCATTCGTCTCTCGAAAGCATCTATCTTTGCCGAAATGGAATCTAAGTCATGGCTAGAATCGGCTCTAGCTGCTTTAGATGATCTAATGATATCTTTTTCTTGGTGCCACTCATGTGAGTGGGAAGCAGTGTTATCAATAATTTTGTAAGCATCAGTTTCGGTTTTCTTCATAATAGAACCACCAGCTGCTATATCTATGTCTTTTCTTGTAGTGATGTCGCATCCTCGGTAGAATATTTGTACTATTTGACATGTGTCTAAACCATGTTGCGGACATCCTCTTAACAACTTTCCATATCTTGTCCACGCCTCATATAGAGTTTCATTTGGCTTCTGTGTGAACGTAACAATTTCTGCTTGAAGTCTTACGGCTTTAGATGCAGGAAAGAATTGTTTAAGAAATTTGTCAATTAAAACGTCCCATGTATCGATTGCCCCTTCAGGTAACGATTCCAACCAATCTTTGGCTTCTCCCTTTAAAGTCCGGGGAAATAACATGAGATATATCTGTTCATCCTCCACTTCTCGGATTTTAAATAGTGTGCAGATCCTATTAAAGGTACGTAGATGTTCATTTGGATCTTCCTTCGGCGCACCACTAAACTGGCATTGATTAGTCACCATGTGTAAAATTTGTCCTTTGATTTCATAATCTGGCGCATTAATGTCTGGATGAGTAATTGCGTGACCTTGGCCAGTGCGTTTAGCTCTCATTCGGTCTTCCATACTTAAAGGTTCCAGATTCTCCATAATTGAATTTGTTGAATCGGTATCACTAGATGCTTCAGATTTAATGGTTCGTTCCTCAACAATCTCTGTTTGAATGATTGGTGGTTCCGGAGGAAAGTTTAGTGGTTCAGGATCTATGAACCGTTCCTGAATATTCTCTGGATTCTCAATTGTGAGGTTGGGTTCAAAAAATGGATTATCGGAAATTTGAACTGAAGTACTTGGTCGACTGGATGACGATTCTAAAGAAAAATCAACGGCGGTTATATTTGTTAAACGATGTCTTGATCTAGTTACAGGTGGTGAACGTACAAAAGGTGATGAACGTCTTGCTCGGTGCATTCACAGAATATCCTATTAGTTTTTAAAAAGGAAAGAAAAATTATAATAAGTTATCCAATCAATAGACTTTTCTGATTTTGCCCACGTTTCGAATAGCCAAAAGATGCAGCAGAGGGGCAGGATTCGTTTGGTCTCAATATAATTGAGGACTGTTTGGCTCCAATAACCCGGTCCACGTACAAATCCAACTATTACTACGAACCAGAAAATTTTGATGTCTATCAATTTAACCACTTAAAATAAATTTTCGTAATTTTAAGAAATTTAGATAAGAAGTAGAAAAAATTCTAAGTCCTAAAAACTAGAATGGCGAGAAATAAGAGAGAAAAAGAGTTCATCGCAAAAGGTCGAAAAAGAAAAATGGTTGAAAAATAAAAGGTGTCGGAAAAATAAAAGAAACTTATAAAAACTTAAAAATACTTAACTAATTTAACCTTATTACTACAACTAACTTAAAATTATAATCGCAAATTGAAATTACTAATTGGAATGATAATTGGTACATAGTAAAAGGTCTAAAAATATTAAAGCTTACAGGAAAAACTAAATCCCAAATGGAAATAACTTAAAAAGAAACTAAAACTTAAAAAGGCGTCGCAAAATTCTAAAGCACCTAAATCTTTAGTCTAAAGAAAAAGCATTTAAGGAATTCTACGGCAAAGCCTAAAAATCTAGGAGTAAAAATAACTATAGCAAAAACTAAGTTTAAAATTAAATATGAGCTAAAAATACAAATATTACGCTACAACGATTAAAAAGGGACAAAATATAAAAATATACAAAAAGTTGTAAAAAGTACAATTTTTATAAAAATATTATTTTTATATTATTATTTAATAAAACTACTAATTTTACAATTTAATAAAAACTAATTAAAACTAAATACAACAAATTAAATAAAAAGTAAAAATAAAACTAAAACTAAAACTTAATAATAATAATAATAATAATAATTAGGTTTAATAATTAATAATAATTAATATTAACCGTAATTAATGCAGGTTTAGGGCTTCCTGTCGCCTGTCAGAAACCCTCCGCGAGTCGCGGCAATTAAAGAAGAAAACCCCGCGTGTCGCGGGGTTCAGAAATTCTGTTGACAGGTTTGAAATTTTTACGCGTTTTCTTTATTTTTTTTTTTTTATTTTATGTTTTCTGTTTTTAATTTAAATAAACGATTTTAAAATAAAACTTATATTTTTATAAACTAAAATAGAAATAAAGAAACTTATAAAACTTAAATATTTACAAAATCTTAAAAAATACTTATATTTTTGTTTTTGTTTTTATATTTTTCGAATAATTAAAACGTATTTTTACAAAAACGACTTTTAATAAAAGTAACTAAAAATCTTTTTTTTTTATATTAGCGTTGCGCTTCCGGCGTTTAAGAGTGTCCCCGGCAGCGGCGCCAAAAATACTTGATGTGAAGCGAGGTGTATATAAAATAGTTTATATTTTACTAGGAAAAACTATTAAATACGATACAATTTTACACAAGATATTTATTTATTTATAGAATGGATATACTTAAACCTTGCTACAACACTTATAGGCAGTGTACCTAATCGTACAGTAGTGTAGTTTTTAGTAAGTCCGGTTCGTTCCACAGGGAAATCTTTAAACAAAGCTCAACGCTATATTAGTTTACTTTTATAAAAATACAAATATATATATAAGTAATATTATTATTATAAAGGGGGGTTTTTACCGTTTAATGACCGGTTTGTCGATTTTAAAACTTTAGTCGCAGTTAAAACCTAATGTAAAATATAAAATAAATACAAGACTTAAATTAAAGCGTAAAGTAAATAACAATAATGAAATTGCGAATAATAAAATTGCGATAATTAAAAAGTACGATAATTAAAAGTGCGATTAAATAACAATAAATAAAAGTGCGATAATTAGAAGTGCAATTAAATATAAAATAAAGGAAATTAAATATGAAATAAAAGAATTATGCTTATTTAAACTTCCGTAATCATGATGTTTGACGTGTTGATTTTAGTTTTATGCCCATGGGTTAATTGTCCTTTGTCCTGGATTATTCAATATGTCCGTCTGGTTTTTGTCCATAACAGTCCATCAGTCATAAATATAAATTGCAAGTGTCCTTGTCAAATTATTATTATACCCGAAGTTAAATATTCCAACTAATTGGGGATTCGAATTGTAACAAGGTTTTAATACTTTGTTTAATGAATACACCAGGTTATCGACTGCGTGTAAACCAAGGTTTTACTACTTTGTTAACAATTACACCAATTACCCTTGAATGTAATTTCACCCCTGTTTTAATTATTCTAGTGGCTATTAATCCATTCCCGTGTCCGGTTAAATGAACGATTATTCGTACATATAAATACCCCGCCCATCGTGTCCGATCGAGTGTATATGGTAATTTATAATGACGCCCAATTGTAATTCTTTATATTAACATTAACAAACTTTCATTTAGTTAAACAAATATAAAGCCCATTAATAGCCCATAGTCTAGTTTCCACAAGTGTCGTTCTTTTATCCAAACCCCAATTATGGTACAAAGCCCAATTACCCAATTTTAGTAATTAGCCCAACATCATGATTACTTCGTTTTAAATAAGCATAATAATAACTTAGCTACGAGACATTAATATAAAAAGGTTGAACATAACTTACAATGATTAAAAATAGCGTAGCGTTACACGGACAGAATTTCGACTTACACCCTTACAACATTCGCTAACATACCCTTATTATTAGAATTATAATTAAAATTAAAATATAAATTATAAATATAAATATAAGTTTTACGTATGAAGAGGAAGAAAAAAGATGATGAAATTTGATCAGAATTCGGTTGGCTTTATAGCCAGAGTTGAAAATTGGGGCTCCGCGACTCGCGGCAAAATGCCCTTAAAACTCCGCGAGTCGCGGAGATGTATTTACAGCTCACACCCTTGGAGTTTCTTGCTGCCGACAGTTTTTATTATATATATATAATATATATATAATTAATATAATTAATTATATATTATATTATATTTATATACATAGTTAACTTGTAATTTTTAGTCCGTTGCGTCGAGCGTTAAGAGTTGACTCTGGTCCCGGTTCCGGATTTTCGAACGTCCTCTCGTACAATTTAATATCTTGTACTTTGCGTTTTGAATTTTGTACTCTTGTGATTTCGAGACGTTTCTTATCAATAATTGAAACCTCTTTGATTGTCTTTTGTTCTTTTGAGCTTTTTGGTCGTTTGCGTCTTCAAATCGTCGAATCTGTCTTTTGTCTTCACCTTTTATTATTTAAACGAATATCACTTGTAAATAGAACAATTGCAACTAAAAGCTTGTCTTTCTTGAGGAATAATGCTATGAAATATATGTTCGTTTTTAGCATTATCACAATATAAAGACACGGGAGAATGATAAATACAACAATCCCTAGAGCATAGTAGAAATAAACAAATTCCTCCGGAGGAAGCTGGAAGAGAAGGAGGATGGTGGCGAACGTCAATATCAGGTCAAGAACCAGAACTGGATTGAGCATTTTCACAATCTTTTGAATGTATGAATTGGGGGAAGAAAGTAGAGATGGTAAAAAAAAATAATGAGACAGAATAGGTCAATTTATAGTGGAAATATCAGACAGAGCAATCGAGACAGATTACCGTATTTAATTAATGAGGATCCTAATCTCCTTAAATCCCGAAAAATCAAATCTCATATAGATTTCGAATATTTTCTTTACATTCCTTGAAATCCGGGAATCAACTGTGACTACGTCATTAGTTGAGACGAAACTTTATTTTCTCAATTCCATCTTTTATGATAGCTTCACTCATACTCTTCACGTAATCGAATTGATCTATCCATATTTCTCAATGGTGAGAAACTCTATATTTATTGAACTCATGCTATTCATAAACGAAACTCGACTCATTCAAGGTATTCAAAATACTCCGTTAATCTATTTCCTTGATAATGATTATATGAACAAATCGAATTCATGATATGAATTCAAGTTACATCATATTTCTTGATACAAGAAAATTCTTGTTTTCATTATCAAACTTTCCTTAGCCAAATTTCGGGACGAAATTTCTTTAACGGGTAGGTACTGTGACGACCCGGATTTTTCCGACTACTTGATTATACTATCTACATGATTTAATAATTCCGACTTGATAAGCAATGAATTTTAATAAGTCTTGAACCTCCGAAAAGAGTTTTATATAAGCATTTGACTACCCTTTTATTCCTACTATTCACGAATGTCATAACTTGTATTAATTATATATATATATATATATATATATATATATATATATATATATATATATATATATATATATATATATATATTAACTTGAAAATATGATAATTAAATATCTCATTAAGTATATTAACAAGGTATTATATATACATTTTCATACTATTAATTTAAAAAGTTTTCGGACAATATATATGTTACTTTTTTAATGACGTAATTAACTTATGTTAAAATGTATTTACATACAATGTATTATGAGTATAAATATTTCCTTAAAAGTATTGAATACACTTAATAATATACAAATACAGATAAGGGATAGTTATATTCGTATTTTCGTTCATTTTTCTCAAGAATTCTACTCGTATTTATACGGTATTTATACGGTATTTATACAGTATTTATACGGTATTTATACGCAGCTTCTAAAAGTATTTACTATTGGTATATACCAATAGAAATCTACAATTACGTATTTATACGGTATTTATACGTGTATTACACGCAGCTTCTAGAAGTATTTACTATTGATATATACGAATAGTAATCTACAATTATTGATGTATTATGTCATGCATGACCTAATGGTTTTTAACTTATGTTAGATATTTTTCACTAAAAACCAAATTTATGAGCCTATAAATAAGCACCATTTCTAACTCATTTTTACACATTCATTTTTCAAATTTTACTTACAATTTTCACACACACTTGCAAGAACTCTCTCATTTTTGTTCTACTACTTCTTTTCAGCAACTTTACATTCTAAACTTGAGGTAAAAACTCTACTTCAACTCTTTTTCAATACATATGTTTATAGCTATCTATATAAGAGTTTATAAACTAGAACATAGTTTAGTTGATTCTAAACTTGTTTGAAAAACTAATCTAATCTTTCTAACTTAACTCTAATAGCACTTATTTACATGTATTATAATGTTATATTAAGTTAATATAAGAAATTATAACTTGTACATATGAAGAACACCTTGAAACTTAACATATATCGTTTAATCTCCATTCGGTAAAAAGCGGGCTGTTTTGGGTTGGGAATTAAAAACCTATCTTAGACTTTGAGTTCAAGGCTAAGACTTTGGAAATATGTTAATACATGTAATTAAGACTTCCAGTAATTTTTTTATGATTTTAGACAAAGTGGAAGTATTTTATCAAAAATCATATATCGGGTGGATGCCGGGATTCTTCCAAATCTGACCACCGACACAAAAAGAGGGTAAAACTCTAAAAATTACTACTTGGGCTGAACTTTTTGAATTGGTTTTAAAAATTAACTTCTTAATGAATCCATATCAATTTGAATCACTTTAAATGGAGTTGTAATGAATATTTGGCGAGCAAAACAAAATCTGCTAAAATTAACATTGTATGGACGAAATTCATCTTATAAAAACTATATTAACCGTATCCTTGCTAACTTTTACTATATCCTATATATATTTGGACATGTTATCATTAGTATAACAAAATATTATAATCTTGGTTAATTCCGAGATTGTATATATATAATAATCTTGGTACGTTCCATGACAATACGTATACAATACGTTCGGATAAATCGAAAGACACCATGTACACAATACGTCTGGGTTAATTCTAAGACAATACGTGTACCATGGGTCATGATTGAGTCTATAACAATACGTATACAATACGCCGTGGGGTAATTCTAAGATTATATATACATACCGATTATTGGACTGTTGGACTGTTGGACTATTGGACTATTGGACTATTGGACTATTGGACTATATTTGGACTACTAACAAAGGACTACTAACATGAAAATGTTAAAAATTAATATATAAGTATTCTATGAACTTGCTTTATTTTATTCATACGTCGTATTATTATCTGAATCATTATTATTGTTATAGGTTCGTGAATCCAAGGACGACGGCCATATTTTTAATAAGTTGAAAACTTATTATTAATATACTTTTACTACCGTGAGTATATAGTCCCATTTTAAACTCAAAATATTTTGGGATGAGAATACATGCATTTTATGTTTTACGCTATGGACACAAGTACTTAAAATATATTCTACGTTGAGTTGTACCACCTTGCATATCTTCCCTAATAGCTTGGTAACTAATATTTACATGTTGTAAGAACATGTAAGCGCGAATCCTATTGATAGATCTATTGGGTTTGACAACCCCAACCGGGCTAGTCGCTCTAGTATCGTAAACGGTTGCATAGTACTTCGTTTTTACTACACTTGGTACAGTGTAGGGAGATTTCATAATAAAGGGAATATGCCACATTATTAGTTAAGTATGGTTACCGAAGCGCTCAACAACTTATAGAATATCTTTATTGAAATGTTTATAACTATGAAATCTTGTGGTCTATATTTATATCGATGATAGCTTTAAACCTATATATCTCACCAACCTTTGTGTTGACTGTTTAAGCATGTTTATTCTCAGGTCCTTAAGAAAGTCTTCCACTGTTGCATTATCTGAGCAAGCTGTGCATGGAGTCTCATGCTTTTGTTTAAATGAAGTGTTGCATTCAATAAAACCTATTTCATGTAATATATTCGACTTTTATGTCACGTGTGTAGTATTTATGTAATATGGGGATTATTCCTTAAATAATCGCCCACTTGTTTAAAACATGCATTATGTATAATAATGATGTGTTTTTTATGAAAAGAATGCAATATTTTCTAAAAACATATCATATAGAGGTCAAATACCTCGCTATGGGACCAATGAATAACGTACTACGTTTATAGTAATATGGACGGGTCGTTTCACATCTCTCTCCGTAAACAATCAGTGGCTCTCCTTCTTCGCGAGGTATCCGAAGAATCTTCTCTCCACAGATTACTTCGGCTCTTACCTTGGACAACCAGTCCATACCGACGATCACATCAAAGCTTCCCAACTTGATGGGTATCAAATCAATCTCAAAATCCACTCCAGCTAAGTTAATAATACCTCCGAGGCCAATCTGGTCAACTTTCTCAAGTTTTCCATTGGCTACCTCAACAAGCATACTCTCCTCCAAAGGTACTAACGACCAATCTATCTTAGAGCAAAAGTGTCTATCTACATAACTCCTATCGGCACCAGTATCAAACAAGATAGAAGCTAATAGATTGTTGATAGTGAATGTACCTGTGACCAAGTCAGGATCCTCACGGGCATCTCGGGCGTTCATTTTGAAGATTCTTCCACGTGCTGGTCCGCCATCCTTCTTCTTGTTCGGACATTCATTCTTGAAGTGGCCCTGCTGGCCGTATTCAAAACACTTCCTTGGCCCATTCGGGTTTGTCCTCATAGATGGGGTGGTGATCTTACAATCTCTGTCGACATGTCTAGTCCTTTTGTACTTCTCACACACTACGTTGCAGTATCCCGTGTGATGCTTGTAGCATCTCTTACACTGGGGAAGGGTACCTTTGTAGTTAGGGTTAGAGCTAGGGTTCGGGTTCCTCCAGTCGTTGTTTCCCTTAAAATTCTCATACCTCTTAGCCGGGTTTTGGTCAAAACCTTTTCCCTTGTTGCCGTCCCACTTACGTTTCCCATAACTAGCTCCTGATTCGGATTTCACCTTCTCTGGCTCTTGGCGGGTAATTTGATTCATCAGGGTGTGTGCCATGCGCATAGCTTCTGGGACATTTGCTGGTTTCGATGAAGTGACATTTCCCTGAATGTCCTTGGGGAGTCCCCACAGATACCATTCCATTCGCTTGAACTCCGGCGTAACCATTGTGGGGCACATCAACGCCAATTCCAAGTACCTTCGGTTATAGCCATCAAGATCAGTTCCGACAACATTTAGTTCCCAAAACTCCACTTCCATTTTCTGAATTTCGGTTCTGGGGCAGTACTCTTCGATCATAGCCTTCTT
The DNA here is from genome assembly GCF_046630445.1 of Rutidosis leptorrhynchoides. Classification (NCBI taxonomy): domain Eukaryota; kingdom Viridiplantae; phylum Streptophyta; class Magnoliopsida; order Asterales; family Asteraceae; genus Rutidosis; species Rutidosis leptorrhynchoides. Next base: position 451,604,279 of record NC_092337.1, read on the forward strand.
AAACTCCTCCCATGGTGTAGCGTAAGCTTCATCAATTCCTTGCGCCTGGGCGAGCGTGTTCCACCAAGTCAAAGCGCCATCCGACAAAGTGCAGGATGCGAACTTAGTCTTATTCCCTTCAGAGCAGTTACTCACATGGAACACAGATTCCAACTTCTCAAACCATCTCGTCAGCCCAACTGGTCCTTCAGTACCACTGAAATTGTGGGGCTTGCAGCTCTGGAACTCCTGGAAAGTGCACCCATTCTAAGCATTCCGGTTCGCCATTGGTGCTGGTGCAGGGTTGGCATCTGCCATAGCTGCGGCTACTCGAGTAGTTATCATTTCCTCGATCAGTGCTGCGGTGGGGATTTCTCGCGAACCTCTTCCGTTAGCCATCGATCTTCCAAACAAAATTTTGACTTAAGTCAAAATCCAGCATTCAATAATTAATAATATTATAGTATATGGTAACCAATATGGGATCAACACAATACGTGTTAATTAAGTAATGCAAACTAGATACAGGTACTACAAAATCATCATACAATAACTTAAATAGAACATCGGGCAATAATTAAACAGCAGAAATTCCATTCATTAATAAGAAAGTTTGCATACAGCTTCATAGGTTTTTGTACAATACTTGAATAAAACATGAACTACTAACGGGATTACATAATGAAATCTAATACAACAGTCCTAGGGCGAGGGTGGGTAAATGATGTCCATCAGGTGGGACATCTGATCCTCGAGCTCAGTTACCCGAGCACGGAGGGTATGCACTTCCCTCGTCAGTTCCTCGACGGTGGGAGATGCTGGTGGGGCATGTGGTGCAGATGGTGCAGATGGAGCCGGGGATGCAGATGGTGCACCAGAAGTAGATGGCGCATAATGAGAGACCTTACGCACGAATGGATCAGCAGGATACGATACAACCCGCTTACGGGCAGTGACCCTGATCAACAGTCCATGTGCGTTCAAGAACGGCTTACCTCCATTAACCCCTGGAATAACAGTACCATCGCAACGGTACCGCTTCTTCGGCGGGGTAGAAGGTGGCTGCACGGGCTCCTCCTCAGAATCCTCCTCAGAATCCTCCGCGCTGGTCTCATCCGATGACGAGCTGTCTGAATCATCCGAAAGTGGTGCAGGTACGTCATGTACGGGTGGATGTGTCTGGCCGGTGGTCATGAGTCGATATCTGCCAGGTGTAATCGGTACGACTCGTCCGTCAGCAGTGCGTCTGGCCCAGAGTCTATGCTCATTACGGAAAGGACCGTCTCCGTTTCCCTCCAGGGATCACAGTACCATCGAGATGAGGCTGTGGCCCCGGGAGTCTAGGGCTGGGTAGAGCTGGAATCTCCTCTGGTTCCTCGTCTCTGTCTGAGACGTCCATCAGGTCAAGCGCGTGTCCACTATCTCCGGATGAATAATCGCCAGAGTTGCCGGAGGGTAGCGGTGAATCAGCAACAATAGTAGGCAAGGTAGCAGACGTATCCGAGTCAGTCTCGAAGTCAAAGGTCATGGGCGGCATGTCTGACATCTAAGCAAGGAAAAATAACTTTTTCCATGTCAGCAAGACATATAGCAAGCACGTAATCAGGCACTACAGCATCCTAGCAGTACATAGCATGGCAATCGTAACAGTATTAAACAAAAGTAACATGCAATCAAAGACAGATAGTAGCATGCAGTAGCGAGAAAGTAGCAGCGTACAGCAAGTTCACATAGCAGTAAAGGTAAGCAGTAGCATGCAGTAGTAGTGAACAGTAACATGTAAACGAGCAAGTTGTAGATTAGTCCTATTAATGATTCCTACTCGACCTGGTCTAGACTCACTAATGCAACCTAATTCCCTACAACTGATGCTCTGACACCAAATGTGACGCCCCGTACAAAACCATCATGTAGGAATCGTCAACAACAGGTCCATTACACGGTATAATACTACATGCTGTTTTAAAACGGGTTTTTGCATTCAAAAGCAGATAACGTTTTACAAAAGATAACGTGACACAAAGGTCGTTACAAAGCTATTATTCAAAATAACATAAGTTACGAATGCAAAGTAAAAGTTCCATAATTGAGACATCTCTAAGTAATGCAGCGGAAGTCTAACACAGCGAGTCTGTAACAGCAAGTCTATAACACCAAGACAGCAAGTCTAACAGCGAAAGCAACAACGTCTAAGCACCTGAGAAATACACGCTTAAAAAGTCAACACGAATGTTGGTGAGCTATAGTTTGTTTGTAATCAGTAATGTAATGTAGACCACGAGATTTCGTATTCAAAACAGTATGAAAAGTATATGCTTATCCGTGGGCACCCGGTAACTAACTTAACGTAATAATAATACCCCCTAAAAGTACACTTGGCGAGTGCGTATGTCCTCAAAGTATTAAACACCCGTTAAATGCTATCTCGACTAGCCCGAGTGGGGATGTCAAACCCTATGGATCCATATCTAAGATTCGCGTCTACCGGTTCAAAAATCAATAGTTAAACGTTACCGTGCTAAGGGGAAAGTTTATGCTGTTATATAACCCACACATATGTCAAGTTTAAGTACTCGTGTCAAGTAAGTAAAACATAAAAAGCGCATGTATTCTCAGTCCCAAAAATAGTATAAGTAAAAAGGGAAGCTATAACTCACAGTGAATAAGCAGTAAAAGTCGATATGAAAGGTATGCAAGTAGTAAGTCGGTCAGAAAGGTCGTCAACCTAAGTCAAAGGTCACTAAGTCAGTATATTGTCCCCAAAAGTTTAAAAGTGCATAAATTAAGTCTTAAGTGTCATCATCATCGTCATCATCATTCGTAAAAGATAAAGTAAGTTTTCAACAAAATAGAGATTGAAACAAAAGGCTGACTTCGGACAGCTTTGACAACCTCTATACAAATCAAAAAGATGCGTGGTCAGTGGTCAAGGCTCCGTATGTGAGTCCTCTAACCGCTGTCCAATTTTCAGAACCTAACTCGATGTCGTTTGATCGTGGCAACCGTTCAAGCGCGAGTAGGTCAGGTTTTTTCAGCACGTCGTTACAAAGGTGTAGTGACTTTCGGAAGGCTATAAATCCTAAACCGTATATCGGATTTAGGCGAGGCCTAAACGAAAAGTCATCTACTCGAAACGAACTATCTGAAAATCAATTTTCCAGAAGTTCAGGAGTTTGATAAGACCCCGAAAAACAGTAAAGAAGTGCTCCGGTGAGTTTCTTGGTGCTTGATGCTCACCACGGTTCTCATCCTTGATGCTTGTAAGCTTCAAGTGTACAACTCTTTGATGTTTTAGCATAACTTTGACCAAGTTTCAACCATCAACAAACAACTAAGAGTAAAAGCTATCATTCTACAAGTTTTGAACATCAAGGTTGCCTTTTTATTGCATAAACACAATAAAGCTTCAACCTTTGTCCTTTTTACACAAGTTTATGCATCTTCATCGTATGAGATGATGAAGACTTGATCTCTATCATCACAACAATTAAAAAGGTTCCAAGTAAGTAAGATCTACAATGATAACTTAGATCTCAAGTATTAAGAAAACCCTAAGCTAGAAAGCTTGGATCTTTACAAGATTAATGAGACCATAAGCTAGGAAGCTAAGATCTAGTAAAAGTAATGAGACCATAAGCTAAAAATCTAAGATCTTTAACAAAAATAATGAAACCCTAAGCTAGAAAACTTGGATCTTTAATGTTCTTGAAGATCCTTAATGCAAAAGACTAGATCTTCAAGTTACATGAAGATCATAAACACAAGTTTTGATCTTTTTAACAAAATAAAGGAATCATAAGCTAGAAAACTTAGATCCAACAACTAAATGAAGATTCAAAGCTAGAAAGCTTGAATATTTAATGTTCTTAAAGGATTCAAATCAAAGTTTGAATCTTCAAGATATAACAAGATCAAGAAGCTAAAAAGCTTGATCCTTTAATGATGATGATGATGTTGACAATGAGAAGAGAAGAAGAAGAAGAAGAAAATTTAAAACTTACACTTTTTAGAGTGAGAAAGACTAGAGAGAGAATTAGAGAGTAAGTGTGTGTAAATTATGAATGAGATCAAGTGTAAAATGGGTGAGGTTTGCTTGGTATTTATAGGGGGGATGGGGGTGGTGGCCGTGATTTTGGAGGGGGGACAAGGGGGACAAACTTTTACTTTTTGGTTAATGGTTGTCTAAAGTTGGTGCTTATGTTGAGATCCCATGCAACAATTGTAATTATGGTTAACAAAAATGCTAGTATGTTCCCTCTAATAAAGGACATGAGCAACATTTCCAAATTCATTCTTGAACTCTTAAGAAAAAGAACAACTCTACGCAAACTTTTCCAAGTGCAAGTTTTGGCTTAAAACCGGCATGTTGTCGATCCAGCTAAGAATACTGCTATCCTTAACACACTATATTAGGAATCATCATTGATCACATATCCTGACCTTATGGAGTGACCTTGGAATGGAAGTATGAATTAGTGAAATATAATGAAGGTGGCCAACGTGATTATATTACGGTAATTCATAGGAATATTCCAAATCATGACGTATGGAATAGAAAGTGAATCAAAGAAAACTCTCAAGCTATCTGTTCAAAAACCCAAATGCAAGGGCATGAAAGGGTGAAAAATGATCATCTCAATATTTGTATATATACGAAAAACTCATTCTAATCAAACTATCTATCTATCTCATACTCATTTCACAAACTTTCATGTACCATAAAGGTTGTAAACAATCGAATCTTGAAATTTTACATTCATTTATCCTAAATGAATATCTCCTGATCATTGATACTTAATCATCACTTGTTATATCCAAATCCTCTATGTTATTACACTTTCGGTGTAAATTTTTGTATGACTTTCAAAAACCCATGTCATTTGAACCCTCAAATGTCGATATTACAAACACCATGTCCAATATTACATTTTCTATGTCGAGATGATAAATATCTCATATGCATAATCTTTTGAAGAATGGAACCTCCATACGTGTATCGTTTTGACTATCATAGTCAAGAAACTTCTGTACTCGTACATCTACTTATAATAGACTACTTGGCACTATGCAAGTAATGGTGTCATACTCAAACAATAATCGATCATTGTCAACTCGAAAATCAAAGGTGAAATACACTATCTCAAGTTGTGGCTTGAGCTAAACTCATCACATCTGAAAAACTGCTGTAACAATTGAAATGATTCCATCATACTTTAACGTATCCTCCTCTCAGACCAACTAAGGCTGAATTCAAATGATCATTTCATAGTTGAAAGTCACTGCTTTAGCATTTATTTATACTTGTCTATGTGACTGCCAGATTATTCATGTCGAGTTCTCGAACTCTCACTATCACTCGAACGATTCAAAGTTGCAAATCTTATTTGAAGTTCTTTCATACATAACTCTAAATCTGAGGGATTTACTCATTTGATGATAATCACATTATCATCCTTCTTACTTAAATGTTAACATTTTGAGTCCAAGGACTCGTGCCCTGATAAAAGTCAATTCATTAGCTTTCACTACCTCGAAACAATTATTACACAATTATCCTCCGGAATTTTAAAATCTCCAATCAATTTTTCTCAAACAAATAAACTCTTAAATACAAATATCATGTTTTCCAAATATTTCTTACACGTGTCTTTATTTTCAAATTATCCCAGAATTTATAAAGAAAATGATTTTTCACTTATGCGATCTATAAAATCTTATACATAAATTTACCTATACATATTTTGACTGGTACATATCAAATTATACTTCCGCTTCTACAAATTTCCACTTTGATTAAATCGAAATTACTTTACAAATTTTACGTAACCCTAGTTTTACTATGAGCATCATTTCGTCACCTCCTCTAAAATTACTTTCACTAATTATATAAACACTTTCGCATTTTTATCAATTTACCTTTGTTTTATCAAATTAAACATTCTTTTAATTAACTCGTTTTCGTATTGTTCAAATTATATCACGTAAAATAATACGTATTGTACGTAATTCAAGTTTTACCAATAGCTCTGCTTCGTTTATATTGTTGTATCAAATGTCGTAACTTTTCAAGAATTACTTTGGCTTATTATTAAAACTTTCGCATTGCTCTCCAATGTGTTTGGATCACCTTTATTCTCATTCTCTGTGCAAGAACGAAACTTATCTCCCTACAAACATCATCTCTTCCTTGCTGTGTTAGTCATTAAGAAGTTTCTACTTCCGGTATTTCACGGCTAAACCACAACGCTCTCGTAAACATCAATTCTACGATCTTTTGAACAAGGAAGCAGAGGTTCCTTTATCTTATAAACAATGATTCACATACGCATCCGCGTTTAAACTCATAAGTAAATAATAGGCCGACTCGCCAATTGCGCGAAACACTTTTCTTACTCTAAAGGAGTTACCCTAAACATTTACGAAGACACTCTACAAATTCCTTCCTTCTTGGATTGCAACTAGATGTTATTCTAGTCAAGTCTGGATTTATGGTTCGACATAAAACTGAAACCATAAATCTTAAAGCTACATCCTGAAACTATTTCTAAAGACAAGTTCTCATGTATACTGAATGATGTCTTTCATTTAATCGCTCATATTATCCTGAGGTCAATGAATCCTCAACCAACATCTCATTTGTCTATTAGACATCTCTTGAAAACTAAAGGTATTATGGTTACCTTTCGAAACTTGAAGCTGGTACTATCTCTAACAAACACCAGCCATACATCAAACTACGTAAATAAAATCTTTACGTACTCTACTCTATTTTATCTGCCCTACTATTGCGGCATAAACACTCAAGATCTTAACAAGCTCAATAATACATTTCATGCTGATATAGCATCATTTTTTCTTTTAAAGGAAAACTAGTCAAATGACACTCTTGTTATTCCTTGGAAGATCTCCGCATTAATGCACTTGCAAACGACCTATTAAGGTTAAAGATCATGAGATCAAACATGTAAACAAAACAATATCCATAGTGTTAGCACTCATTGGAATTCACGTAAGGGCCCGATTGTACCAGGGAACGTAAAAATCAAACTCTATTGTTAAAATCCGTTGGGATTCGCGTAGAAGCCCCTAAGATACATGGGAACGCGAAGACCAAATGATACGGAAATACCCCATCTCTTCTCAACTGCCGAGGCAAACGAGAAATCTACTTAAAACTTCAGGACGAAGTTTCCAATAACGGGGAGGTACTATAACAACCCTCAAATTTCCAACATTTATATATATCCTTTCATCATTTATTTTGCCCAAACGAATAATTAAAACTTAATGAGTTAACTTTGATCCTTAACTGTCAACTTTAAAAGTTATAAAACACACTAAATAACTTTGTGCAACAAATGACAACTAATAAAAGATGTAATTAAAATGATCTTACAAACATGGTGTACAAAAAGTAATAACTTAAAACTTAAGGTGTTTAAATAATTAATTTGGAACAATTAAGGAGCCATTTTAAACAACCAAAAGTACAAGGACTAAAGTGAAAAAGTTCCACCTCCTCACCATAAACCCTAGCCGTGATTTAGGCAAGGGAAAAGACCCTTTTGCCCTCCTAAAAATCGGCCACATAACCTCCTCCCTAAACCCTAACTTGTTCCCTAACTATTACTTGTTAAACCCTAATTCTAGAATTCTCTAATCTCTCCTATAAATAGGGACCTAGGCTAGAGCAAATTTTGTACCAAATCATTCTCACAATTCTCTCCCAAAAATCACAAAACCCTCTCCCTCTCTCTCTTGGAATTCGGCCAAGATAGCCACCACCACACCACCACCATCTTCAAGCAATCTTCAAGTTATCTTCAAGGATCTTCATCGCGTTCTTCGTGTTCATCAAGATCTTCAAGTGTGTTCTTCATTATTCAAGTGTTTTGATCTTCATCTTCAAGTTTTCTTCATCTTTTCTTGTTAATCTTCATCATCATTAATAAGGTATGATCCAAGATCTTAAACTTTTAAATCTTTCTTTCAATACATAATATAATTCATGCATGTTCTTGATCTTGTTCATTCATACTCATGATCTTGATAAATTATACAAACATATATACATATACATAAATATTAAATAATATAAAACCCTAATTTACTACTTTAACCTAATACTACTTATACTACTACTTACTACTTGAACTACTAATACTACTTAACTACTAAACCCTAATACTACTTCTACTATACTACTTATACTACTTAACACTTATACACTTATACTACTACTAACACTTATAATGTACTACTTATATTATAATACTTATATTATAAGATTATGACATATACGATAATGTGAAATTACTTGAACGTCAACGCTAATTAAGGCCTAGGGTGATCCTTGGTACCATTATGGGACGCTTGTGGATCTCGAATGCCAAACTTAGATTTTGGTCAAGAGATCCGGGGCCAACCGGTAACAATAGATCATTCAAGTGACTCGGCGGTGGCATAGATGTTTGGGTATGGTGCACAATGTCAACCCCGACTATAGTGATCATACACACACTTGCACACTTAATAAGTGGTGGACTTATTAAGAACAACTCACTAGTGTTCAACACTAACTTACTAAACATGGAAACTTACTAAAAATGAAAAACTTACTAAGAATGGGAACTTAGTAAAACAAACTACACTTAAACACTTGCATACTTAACTTAAACTTGGGCAAATATTTAACTACTCTTAAATGTCATTAGGTTGACTTTCTGCTCTCATTCATCCAACTCTTCTGTTCCTAGGAATAACAACTCTTCTCCTACTTACTAAGGTGAACTCATAGCCCCACTCTTTATTGCTAGCAATTTATTTTAACTTACTGGGGTGAGACACATGCTACTTTTACTATTTACAATTTAGACACAAGTACCAACTGTTAAACTATGCTATACCTGGCAATGTCCTGCAAAGTCCCTACAGTGATATTTTTAATTGCTCATTAAATGCATTCTTAATTATTGGGGGTAGGTTTATCGGGAGTAACATCCCCGATACATTTGACTAAGTCTTTGTATTACTTAATAATGAAATTAAACCGACAAGGACAGAACAACTTGTCATTGGGGCAAACTTTAAACGTTTAGTCTAAATATCACGAACTGGCATAACTTTTTGATCTGCTAGATCAACTTTACAAACAAAAATCTTGTGGTCTAAAACAACGGTCAAACATATTTGTTAAACCTATGATTTCACTCAACCATTTTTGGTTGACACTTTAGCATGTTTTGTCTCAGGTGCTGATTGATCAAGTTTACTTACCTACTGCTTATGTGATGCTTTGGACTTAGGATCAAGAACTATCGCATTTATTATTCTTGCATTTGAAACATTTACTTTATTGTAATTTCCATTCTTGTAACGGCTTTCTATTTTCCGCTGCGTACTCAATAAAGTTTGTTTTTATCATATAGTGTCGTTCTCGTTATATAATATGTTGGTATTTTTGATATTAATGTCACATTCACCCAGGCCCTAACTGGGGGTGTGATAAATAACTCAAGTAATTGTCATTATAAAATAACAATTAGTATTACGTAGTCATAATATTCCAATTATGACCAAAGTCAAACGTGTATCAAAATACATAGCTCGTTTTAAACGTCAAGTGACACTATCGATCATAAAAGCACTTGGGGATCAAGTTAAGTAACTACGTACTTAATGGCACGTTGTAAGGTATTAACGAAAGTAATAAATCATGAAATAAGATCCCAGAATATAGATATAGCTCAGTACGCACAAATACGTAGTTTCGTGAAAATAACAAGCACAAATACAAGTCGAAAAAGTCGGGTCGTTAAAATATCTCCCTACTTTCGTGGCATTTCGATACGGGTTGTGATGATTAGTGAGCAGTTTGTGGTATTTAGTCGTTTTGGGACAAAATTGGTCTAAACGTTCATATTTATGCTAAGGAATTAACCCTTGGGCCAAAGGAATTAACCAAGTGAAGTTTTGGAGTGAAAATGAAGTTCCAGGGTCATAAGCGGCTCTCCTAAGGTCAAAAGCGGCGCCCCTATGTGCTAAAACGTGTGTTAGAAAGATCAGTAGCCAAAAGCGCCGCTCCAGCACAAAAGCATCGCTCCTATGTGCCAAAAGCGCCACTCCTACCCAAAAGCACCGCTCCTGTCCTCCCAAAAGCGCCGCTCCTGTTCCAGAAGTGACGCTCTTATCGCTGATTCAACTAGAAAATTCAGCCGACCTATAAAAGCATATTTGGGTTTTTTGAGTGGGAGAGCTGCGATTGGGGTCCGAAATGGAACCCTAAAAGGGTCCATTTCATCATTCTATCAAGATCAAAGCTCAATTGATGATCTAAGTTGAAGATTAGTGAAGCTAGATGCTAGATCTACATCACCCATTCTCCATTCTGTAATTTCCTTTCCATTTTAGCATTTGTCCTTATTTTCTCTACTTGTAATGATGAATGCTTCAGTCTTAATTGATTTCGTTCTTGTTTATCTTATGATTATAGCTTAGATCTTCTTCTCTTTATCATTTTGGGTTGTAATCTCCACTTTGCTTTATCTATCTTGCACTAATTAGTTTTAATCTTTACTTTTCTTTATCTAGTTGTGAACTAATTACTTGTAATCACTCAAGATGATGCTTATTTGTGTTTTTATGCTTATTATTAGTGTAATCTTAGCCATGCTTGGCAAAATCTCTTGTGTTTTCTTATCTATGAATCTCTTGTTGGGATCTCATGCAACATGCGTAGTAATGGCTAGCAAAAATGCTAGTATGTTGGCTCATCTTAATGGGTTTTTGTCCTACATCTTAATGGATCATAAATCCATTAAAGTTGGGCTAATTTAATGGTCCATTAACTAGAGTAGGGTGGGTCTAAGTCCAATAAGGTAAAAAGTCCATTAAGACTAACTAGTGTGCAATAGTAAATTGCTAAGCGTAATTAAGCAACCAATAAGCCAAGTAATTGTCATTAGAAAATAACAATTAGTATTACGTAGTCATAGTATTCCAATTATGACAAAAGTTAAACGTGTACAAAGTACATAGCTCGTTCTAAACGTCAAGTGACACTAACGGTCATAAAAGCATTCGAGGATCAAATTAAGTGATTAAACACTTAATAGCACATTTCAAGACATTAACGAAAGTAATTATCATGAAATAAGATCCCAGAGCATAAACTAGCTCAGTACGCACATATACGCAGATTCGTGAAAGTATAGAGCACAAAAATATAAGTCGAAAAAGTCGGGTCGTTACATGTTACAAACTCATCATCAATTAAGATGATATATTTTGAAGTTATTTAAAATGATATGTGAAGTAGTTCAACATGCGCGTGTCAGTCCATCATATTGAACTTGGGGGACTTGATGATATCTGTTGCGCAAGACGTTTGTTGAGGTTTACACTTCAAACTCAATTTGCTATTTGGCTCGTTGCAAGCTCGTCATCAGTGATAACATCTTTTGGAGGTACTTAGCACATTAGTTCTTTGTGGTTGTCCGCAGGGACGATATGATTGAAGAAGTTTGACACGACATGTATGAGCCTGTCATATCGAACTTGGGGGACTTAATGACGTGTGTATTATTAATACCCACGAGCCATCTTAATGGGCTATGTTAATGGGTCACCCTTGATGGGCTTCCATTCCTTGGCCCGCTATTTATTACTTGACTACTTATTGGCGGGCTCCTTGTAGTGGAGCATTTTTAGTGGGTTTGGCCCACTCCTTGCTATATAATTAAGACTAGGAGGCTTCCAGGGGAGGATTCCATTCTTTCCACACACACATACACAACATGAGATGGAGAAACTCCTTCTCCTCTCATCAACATCCATGGAGGCTCGGCAAAAGTCAACCACCAACACCACCTCCATCTCCACCGAACCGCCCTCTTTACCACCCTCGATGAGAACTATCTCGACGGGTTATCACGGCTATCCGGAGTGTAAAGAGGCGGTTCCCCACAAGATGTACTCAAGTCAGTTTTGGCTTCATCAGTGTACAAGTAATTCAATGATTATGTTTTATTTTACAATTACACGTGCAGATTCTGAAGCATTTTAGCAATTACGGGCAAGCAAACTATGTTGGCTTTAATCTTGATGACACTACCTTTTATTGTTCTATATTCATGTTTTAAATTTCTTTCATCAACAACACAAATGTAATTTTAATGTTTTCTCATTTATAGTTACATTAGAATTTGTATGGTTTTTTTTTTCTTTTCTTCTGATGGTCAATAGTATTTTGGTTGTTGACCACCCTACCTAATACTCTATACTCTATCACGGCATATGAGCATTTGATTGTGTGAACTCAGATATTATAATTATATTTCAATTATATGAGACTATGAGTATTTAATTTGGGTTTATATGATATTAGTTAGTTTAGGTGAGTAAATTTGAGATTTTCAAGTTTAAGGGGGGGATATATGATAAAATAAAAAAGTGAGGTTGTTTAAAATAAAAATTAAACGGATTTAGAAAGTGGAAGGAGTGAATTACAAAGAAGAGAATGGAAAAATGGTTAGCACACAATAAATGTTAATAACTTTAGCTTTAGCTTAGAAGGAAAAATTTGATAAAATATAGATATATGAGAATGGGAATCGAACACATCCAAATTGGCTAGTGAGTTACACGTTGAGCCATTCCTCTAGCGTGACTTTTGTTAATTTAAATAAGGTAGTAGTTAATTTGTAGTAATGTAATTTGTAGTAAAGTTAATTGTAAAAATAAAAATTATAAAAAAGGAATAATGTAATTTGTAGTAAAGTTAAATGTTAAAAGAAAAATTACATAGCAAGTTTAGTTTTAATAGTACAAAATTTAAAATATATAAAATCGCGTGGATATTAAAAAAGTAAAGAGACCTTAACATTACAGCGAATTAAAGATAACTCTCCTTGAATTCAATCTCATAACGTTATCCATGAACGCGAATACCCCGAAGTACCGCTACTCTGTTAGTGCGAGTTGTCCATTTTATTCACATTATAGCGAATATTATATATTACTCACTTCGTCTCAAATCTATTATCTTCAGACAAAATACACACGATTTAATAGAAAATAATTGTCATACGTGATTTTTGTTAACTTTTCAGTCTTATCCATTACTTTTTACCTAACTTTTTATCTTATATTAGTTAAAGACCCGCAAAATTTGCGAGATTTTATCATGAAGCTATATAATCATCTTTGTTGGTCAACTTATAACAAACAACTATTTTAGCTGAATCAAGAATGTCATGTCAAAATATTTTACCTGAGATCGGTACGGAACCCGTACTGAAATCGAAAATACCAAAACCGAAATTTCCCAAAATCAAGGACCGAATACCGTACTGAATTAAGAAAACGGTACTGGTTCGGTATCGGTACCGGTATTTTCGGTATAGTATCGAATGGTACCGAATTCTTCAAACAAAATATTCTAGTATGAATTCTTGTTATATAATACAACTTTGTGTATATAGTTGTTAACGAGTGAAAAAATGGTCGCGCGTTGCTGCGACAGATAGTTTCGGTCGATAACTTAAACATTGTTTCAATAATATAGATAAATTGTGCATTGTTGCGGGAAATAATTCGCCGCAACGCATGGTTCCACTAAATCGTTTGCAGTAATACATGATTTCGCTATGGGTAATGATACTCATACACTCCTTTTTAGTCCATGCACATTAACTTACTATTATACCATTACTATACTATAATGTAAGTCCAACTTCCTAGATAAACTTAAGGATATAATTGTAAACTTTATGATAAAAAGTGTGTATGGATTAAAAACTGGTGTGTGAGTATCATCTCCCGTTAGAAGGAAAAATTTGATAAAAAAATAGCTATATGAGAATGGGAATCGAACACATCCAAATTGGCTAGTGAGTTACACGTTGAACCATTCCTCTAACGTGACTTTTGTTAATTTAAATAAGGTAGTAGTTATTTAAGAAAAATGTAATTTGTAGTAAAGTTAGTTGTAAAAATAAAAATTATAAAAAAAGGAATAATGTAATTTGTAGTAAAGTTAAATGTAAAAAGAAAAATTACATAGCAAGTTTAGTTTTAATAGTACAAAATTTAAAATATATAAAATCGCGTGGATATTAAAAAAAAAGAAAAGAGACCTTAACAGTGAATTGATCTTTCTTTCTCTGTTTTTTTTTTTTTTTTTTTGGCAAAAAATAATAAAATATATTTATTAAACCTTCATCGGAACGATGAAGAAGAAAATTACATATTACATTGGAAGAGGCTTGAAAGCACATAAAATGACAGAAATGAAAGTACATCGGACAAAAAGACACCTAAAATGAAACATTAAGTCTAATAAAGTCTAAGAAATGGGCCGACAGTTATCATGACATAAGCCCAGCATAAATACACCTAAAAAGGAGGCCCAAAGACGCAACCAAATGAGGCCAAGATGCAGGACTAAACGTGTGATTCAGGAGCCCAAGATGCAACCAAATAGAGCAGGACTAAACGTCCAAGCTGCCACAAAATGAGGCCCAATGACGATATTAGGCTCTGGAGCCCAAGTAATTTCAATTTCAAAATCAAAATCTTCTTCTGAATAAAAGAAAGAAAAAGAAAGGCAACGGTCTTCCCATCCCAATCCCAAAAAATTGAAATTGAAATTGAAATCATCTTCAAATCACAAATCACAAATCACAAATCATCTTCATCTTCAATTTGAATTGAATTGAAATAATAAAACCGAAGCCATTTCACAGATTGCATCAAAGTACATGTGATTCGAGGTCGAATTGCTCTTTCTCCATTCATCTGTTCAAAACCCTAATTAAAAAAAACCTAATTGAAAACAATGGCGGATTCAATTCGAATCAACCTGAATGAAATTTCCAACGAATCGGCCAATGAGCATATTGGTGGTCTGATATTTAGGGCGTGGCAACGAAATTTGAGGGATAGTGTACCAAGAGGTGTACTCGTCGACAGGGATACAGGTATACCTGACCGTAATCATCTGACACAAGTTGTATTCTATGAGGAAGGCCACCCAGATCTTACGATTTATGTGAGATCATATGATATCTACCAAATCGGTATGGGTGTTAACAGTCTGAAATTTGAGGTACTTGGAGAGAATTTAATTGGTGGTATATGTTTGTACTTCAAGGCTTCTTACGAAGGAAAGACTGTAAAAAGAATCCGTTGTTCGTATGCTGGATTTATGGACGCCATTGAAACTCTCCGAAAGATCAAAGAAAGAAAGGATAACAATTATGATATGTATAAGAGAGCTTTCTTTACGATTACTTTTTTCATGTGGGAATCAATGAGATCGGTTTTTCCCGAGAACTTTTTTTCTGAAAGATTTCAAGATAAGTGGATTGAAACATTTTTTGAGGACGATATATGGCTGATGAACGATAGTGCAAGCTTATGGAAGAAAATCACTAAATGGTCGAATAATTTCGATGCACGATGTGAGGCGGATAAGAAAATTGCTCGGAATGAATATAGGGATGAGTATTTTAACGTGATCCTTCCGTCGTACGACACTAGTGTTTTTCATATGAAAGGACTGAAACGAGATTATGTTGCAAAGATGAGCGTCAGATCGAAATGCAATCCGCCTAGGCCGCGAGTGTAGGTTATCATTGATTTTCTGTTTTTGTTATTAACATTGGTTCTGTTTTGCTCTTTATCTGATATCGGGGTAGTGTATAAAACATTGAATCGAGTTATAAAATGTTGCTGTTTGATTTTCGTAGTGTATTAACTGTTGCTGCTTTAATGGTGTTAAAAGCTTTTTATGGTTCTACTATAATTCAGTGATGTACGTATGTATGTATGAGGTAATATGGTCTTAATGTTTCATTTTCAATGAACTAGTAAGCTTTGTGTGTCTAGTTGATTATGTATTGCATACAATTATTTTTTATTTTTTTATTTTATTTTTCGATTGATAATAGTGTGTTTAGTGTTTATAGCCAAATGCGTTTGGTGTATTTTGTTTCATGAATATTGATTTTTCCGTGTTGATTTTAAAATGCTAAGCTTAATCAATGATCTTCTGAATCAAGTTTGGTTTTTTTATTATACTCTGTAATATACTATTCTTTCAATTCATAAGCTTAATCAATGATCTTCTGAATCAAGATGTGTAAAATTCATCATAAAGTTGGAAACTTGAGCTGATAATTCTTGTCTTTAAGGGTTTCTAATGACAATTTCTTGATCTTTAGATCAGGAGTTTGGACTTGGTAAATATCTACTTTTGTAATTGAGCAGTTATCCTTTTTAGGGGTACATTCACCTTCTTGCTTAATGTTATGGATTAGATAGGGAAATTGGATACGTATTGAGATAATCAAAGATTAATTTAAAGATTTAGGATTGTCGGGTATAAAGAGAAATACTAGAACCCGAGCTATATTCATCTCGAATTTTATATCCTTTTCGCGATGAAAGTGGGGACGAAGAGCTTTCCGTTCTTCCTAGGCATACCAAAGTAATTGTGACCGGAAATAACCGAACAAAATCAGTTTTGGTGTGGGACTTCAAGGCATCGTAAAGAAGGCTGTTGGTCTTGGTGGTTGGCATTGGCTGGTATTCTTTTAATCTTTTTCTTGCTTTTAATTCAATTTCAATTTCATATACACCCTTTTGTTACTTTGAATCTTTTGGTCACACTAAAACTAAGGAGAATAAAGGGGGAAATGGCATGCCAAAATGATTAAAATTGTACATGGTGACCATCATTTTTGGATTTTGTTCAAATAATGTTGTTACTTGTAGGGGTGACAGTGGATGTAATCATATTTAGCATCATGAAAAATAAAGTGAAATGCTTTTTTCTTGAGATATTGGGTTACTTATATATGCTTCATTTTTTTATTTTTCATATATAGGTGATCATTTTTATTTTGCAAATTGCAATAATTCCTGTTATAGGTTTTGCACAAATTGCAAACCTGTTTGAATCTAAAATGACTTATTTGGCTGTTTTCATCACCTTAATTTAGTAATTGTATCAATTTCTGTCAACTAGAATCTTTTATTTTGTCACCATTGAAGGGTATAACTGGAATTTGAAAGGTATCAAGAAAGTGATGTGCTTTTATTTTTTTTCTTTCTTTTTTTGAGATTTTGGTTATATGCTTCTTTGATTATACACATAAGATATAAGATAAGATTATTATTGTACCCCCAACATACTTTAAGCATTAAAAAATGAAATTCTGTTTTGTCTGTCATGAAAATTGTAACCTTCCCCTTTTCCTGTTTCAAGCTGCAGTAACAGATTATTAACTGATTTCCTGGGTATCATGAAAGTAAAATGCTAAAAGGTTCTCTCTTTTACCGCAAGCACTTTTACCTGCACTTGAGAGGAATGTATAGTTAACATTTCTTTCAAAATGGCTTATAGGCTGATATTTGATGTCTAAACTCCATGGCTAAAGTCACATAGTGTTTGCTATAGGATTCTGATTGTGTTAAAAATCTATAATTTGCAGTTTCTACCCTTTTTCTTGTAAATGGTCTTATTCGGGTATGTTATATCTCCAATGGGCTAACTATTGATATTAATAAAATTACTTTTGAAAGGAAATTGGTCAGATGTATTAAAAGTCTCCCCAAGTGTATTTTTTATTAGATAAAATTTCAAACATTTGATACCATTTTAAAAATCATTATTTAAATAAAATAATACAATTCTTGTGTTCATTTTTTACGTACTAGTGGTTGATAATAAACACAATTTTTTGAGCAAAAGATGTTCTTCAGCAATCCATACAAAGAATAATTTATTTCAAACCTGACCCATTACCCAATTCGCCACCTATGGACACGGCGAGGTTGGTGCGTATCTAATTCATTTTGCTAAGAAAATATCGTGTCATTATTGCGTGATAGACGGACAGTAAAGAACATTCCCAAGTATGCACCCGCACAATTTTATATTGACAATGTCGTGCCCCGGATCAAAGAGAAGAAGATAATGGCCTTGAAGCCGTTTGTGGATCGACTTGGGTATGTGTAGGAAAGTCAAGTTTTCATGGTTTGTAGTTCTTTTGTTTATTATTATTAACCTTATATGTGTTTGTTCATGCCCAGCTATGATAATGTCCCTCAAGTAATAAACAGGCTCAGGTGCAGAGTTAACTATCATGCACTTAAGTTTCTTCCTGAGATTGATGAAATGGCTAATCAGCTTGTAGCAAGGATGAAATGGCTAACATTATGTTTTGTTATTCAGTACATCTGATTGTTATGGGGATTTGTAACAGGTAACAGAGGAGGAATAAACAACAAAAGATGAATTAGATGGTTTTAGAAAACACGTCACAAGTTTGGCTGCTTTAGATTTCTTGGTTTGCTTGAAATCAGATGTATATGTGATGACCCACGGGGGCAACTTTGCAAAACTAATTATTGGTGCAAGACGGTATATGGGTCACCGCCAAAAATCCATAAAACCTGACATGCTTTAGTTGAGATGAATGCTTCAATAGTACCATGCTTTAGTTTACGTTCAATTTTGGAAAAACGCGACTTAACCTAAAGTTTGATGTGTAATTAAGTTAACTTCATATTCATTCTCTGTAACTTCATCATCTTCATTGTTTTCAACTTGATATATAGCTTTCTATCTTAGTTTTATAAGTTAACATATTTTTTATTGGTAGTTAATTTCAAAAGATTAATGTTGATCTACAGTTGGTCTAACCTGAAGTAATAAGTTAAACCTTAATGATTTTTTTATTCGGATGTTTGACGATGTATAGTGTCTTGCATAATGCAGAACTGATTTTTTATTGGTAGTTAATTTCAAAAGATTAATGTTGATCTACAGTTGGACTAACCTGAAGTAATAAGTTAAACCTTAATGATTTTTTATTCGGATGTTTGACGATGTATAATGTCTTGCATAAATGAGTTGTTGTTATTGATATTAATAAATCTTGTATATATTCACTTATTGTTTCAATCTTGCATATGCAGATCATTTTGTTTCTTACTTGATTTATGAGGTTATGGTGAAGTTTCTTATATGCATTTCATTAATCTTGTATATATATATCAGCAGCAGCAGCACGTAAAGAAGTAAAAAAAAAATAAAAAAAATAAAGTAGCAATAAAAAAGAAAACGACATTTGAATAGTGTACTTAGCTCATACTATATCTTTTAACTTTGTAATATCCAATGAAGATCTAGTTTAATATACATACATCTATAGTTTCTAAATCTCTTTGAGATGTGTACTTAGCTCATACTATATCTAATGACGTGATCGTTGGCCAAACAAATAGAAATTGGGAAAACAAGAATTGTGGTGTTCAAAGTCGCCAAGGTAGCAAGCTGCTTTTAAAATAAACTTGAAACCAATCTTCTTTAGTCCTTCACTTTGCCAACTTGACACTTCGGTCCCCCTTGGTTTGCCACCAAACCGAAATCCACCTCATGAAAATACTCGGACAGTTGAATCCCTGCATCAATATCATTTACAATATATGAGCTAATTACATAGGGTGATGATAAATCCAACAAGGATTTTGATAGATCGACTCAAGTTATGCATAAGCTTGTATGTACTTGGTGCACAGAATGAGTGGACTTATCAAAATCCTTGATGGCCATATTGGCTCAAAGCAACAGATTAACTTCAAATAATAAAAATGGAAAATAATAATAATAATAATAATAATAATAATAATAATAATAATAATAATAATTGGTAATAATAATAATAAAAACTAGGAATCTGATCATTACCTAGATAACCTTCTGTTGGGTTGTTTAATGTGCTTCCTTTCGATAAGAATCTTCTTTATACTAGTCATTTGAGCCGGCTTGGGTTGTTGTTTAAGTCTGTGCTGGGCTCGAGTAGAAAGACTGGCACCTTTTGGAAATATCAACCTTGTGTCAAAATCAAGTAGTGCGTGTCGTAACTTTGAGGGGAATGCATGTTGTACAACTGTGATTCGGATTGGAAGTTGAGTGACTTGTTTGCTTCTGCAAAGACTAATGCACATCTTCAAGTCTTTATCGCTTTCTAGCTCGATCCATAATGGTCGTCGAGTCAACCCCCGAAGTGAGTAGGTCAGCCTGTAGTCATCGGAAACCAGATGAAACCTTTGAGAGATTTTCATCTTCAGATCTTCAAAATCAACCGAGTCCGAGACGTAAATACGCACATAAGTATTAGTATTATTATTGAGGTTTGTTGAATTGGATGTTCCAAATTGTTGTTGCTTGACATCCTCCTTGCAATCTTCTTCTTCTTTCAATGCTAAGAAGTTGAAACTTTCTGCAGGATTGCTAACATCTTCAACCAATAAGTGGTGACAAAAACCAAGTTGTAAGCAACAACAAGGAAGCCTGAAACTTGGCAAACAACTCTTTAGTGTTAATAAGAGTGACTCCAAGAAGACAGATATGTCGTTGTCGTTGTTGTTGTTGTTGTTGTTTAATGAGAAGACGAACTCAAACGCATAATCCATATCAGTGTAAATATTCGTCAAGCATATGGCAATACTACAACAGCAGCTAAATTTGGATTCGGAACTGGTGGCAGCAGGGATCAATTCGCTTAGCTTCAACCACGTAATAATATTTCTGCAAAAATAAGTTTTGCGTTGTTTAAGCGCCATCAGAGCGAGCACCCTTGCCCCGTCTTGTATTTTTACATAAGCATCATCATCAATATACTCCTTAAAAGCATCAGCAAAATAACCGTACACTTTGATTGCCTTTCTTTTTTGAACAGCTGAGATTTTATCCTTACAACACTTGTGGGTCCAAACTTGATAAAGACTTAGGCCATGAGATTCAGTCAGGATGGATAGTGCTTCTTGAATTTCAACGGTTGCCCATTTGAGGGCACGCTGAATCTGTAATCAAAACAAGGCAAAAATATATATTAGCTGAAGATAAACTATTATTATTATTTATTATATTAGAAGAAATGAATAGATTCGAGTGAAGAAAACACATACCTCAATAGGTTTTTCCAATTCCATTAGAGTGTCAACATTTACAACCAGTGATTGATGACCATCAAGTTGTGCGCCAGAAGATAACTTGAAACTTGGCAAACAACTCTTTAGTGTTACAAAGAGTGAATCCAAGAAGACATAAGGGTGGTGGATCTTGTCATCTAATTTGAACATCATCTCAATAGCATAATCAACATGTGGTCCAATGTTAATATTCTTCAAGCATATGGCAAGAAAGCAGTAAGATTGAGCAGCAGTGGCGGGGATCAATCCTCTTAGCTTCCCTTTCATAAATTCTAATCTTGTGGAGAAGTATGTTTCGTAAGTTTCAAGCGCCTTCAGAGTCAATCCACCCAACCCATCGCCTATTCGAACACAATCATCCATATAATCGCCAAATTGTTTTTCAAAATAAATCTCTGATGCGCATATACACCTGGCCATCCCATTTGTATCATAATCGTGGGGCCAAACTTGACAAAGAGCTAGGCCATGACGTTCTTCAAGGATAGATTCTGCATCTCGAACTTCATTTACTGCCCTTATACTGGCGAGCAGGCCCACCCTTTTGTTCTGTTATTAAAAACAAAAATATATATATATATTAGAATTTGATTTTGACGGATTCGAGTCCATCCTATCACGTATCGACTAGGAAGAAAATAAAACCCTAACTTTTATTTTTGTTCTAATTGCCCTAGCTTTTTCTCTGGTAATTTACCTTATTATGTATGTATGTATATGCATATATATTAACAGCGATAATATATGTATAGTATCTTGTCCCCAAACAAGATACGCACATATTCCCTAAAGCTTGTAATTATATATGAAACATGGTATATTCAAATGTAAAAAGAGTACGCAACTGTCTAATCAACATCAAAGTCTACTGTACTCAATAACAATTTGATTTTGATGAATTTGAGAGAGGAGAAAACACATACCTGTATCTGTATCTGATGATCCTTGTCCATCCTATCACGTATCGACTGCGAAGAAAATAAAACCCTAACTTTTCTTTTGTTCTTAAAATCTAAATCTAATTTCCCTAGCTTTTTCGATCTCTTTTATTTATATTTATATTTATTTATGGTGAATAAATGGCCAGGCTCAACTTTCCGTTTCTGCAGCTGATAGCCATTCAGTTGTTGATGGGCTTGTTATTGGACCAGTCCATGTTTCTGTTACAGCTGATGGACGTCACTCTGTTTATGCTGGTAATGGGCCTGTTATTAACCCAGAATCAATTTCAGTTGATGGGCCTGATTGTAACATCCCGCCTTTTTCCATTTACTTTTCCGTTATACTAATTTAAACTCTGTTATATGTTTATAACATCTCCCGTTAATACGAGTTTTAAAATATTCCGTTTAGGTATTTTCCGCACCCGACTACAAACTCGAGGGACTAAAATTGACACGGGGCAAACTAGTTGACTAGGTCAACTAGTCCACCCCAATCACCACCATTCAACCATCTCCCTCTCTCTCTCTTTCTCTCTAGCAAGAACACACACACATTTACCAAATTCATTCAATCATCATCTAAATTCGACCTAGGAGGCTTACAACAAAATAAATTACATATTCGTGATCCTCTCTTCATCCTCTTCATTTTGGTACCAACTTCATCTCGTTTGGGTAACATTTCTAAAACTCTAGATTTCTCTAAATTCGTGTTTTTGACTTGAAATGGTGTTAGTTAGTGTCTATGGCTCATTGTGATGTCGTGTATGTAATTTGTATGCTCGATCTCGTTGTTTTAGTATAACTAGCATGAACTTGAATTTTGGTGTGTTGTTTTTGAATTTTGGATGATCATATGTTGTTAGATGTTAAAAGTTCATGTTCTAATTGTGTTCCTAGTATCACTAGCTTCAATTTGATGTGTAGGTTGCTTGAGAAAACTCCATAAACTTGATTAGTGATTTTTGGTGAATTTGGGTTAGGGTTTGATAAGCTTGAAATGAATAGATGATACATTGAATGCCATGAATTATTGTTAGTAAGTAGTTAGTTGTATTGTATGCTCGATTACCTACAAAACGGCGTGTTGTATGTATGCATTAAATGCCCGAATCATAAATGTGCGCTTATCAAATTCGAGTATTAAATTTGTGCATTAATCGATCATTTATTTTGGAAAGCCGATTGTTACAAATAATGTTTTTGGTTGGTGAAATATATTTAGTTGTGTTCTTTGTCAAATTACCTTTCCAACGATATAAGGTGCGAGTTCTAAGAGTTAGCGGTTTGTAATTTATGCTTGAAAGAGTTTTGATTTGGGACTTGAACAATTGAGACAGACCAGGTACCAGCGCACGGCAATTGCCGCGGCGCGGCCAGCTTATGTCGCGGCGCGACATAAGCCGTGGTCAGGTTCTGACTTCCATGTCCAAAATACGAAAAATGTTTGGCATACTACGGACCTCCGATTCACATGAAACTTGTTCTAACATGCTCATATATGATTAAAAACCTCAGAAAAATAGTTCGGGACCCGACCCGAACATGTTGACTTTTTTGTTGACTTTGACCCGACCAAGTTGACTTTTAATCAAACTTAACCAAATATTTGTGCAATCGTTCTAACATGTTTTTATACTTGTACCTTGCATGAAACATGACAATTTGATTCACATGCTATTATGATCGAGTCTTAACGAGCCATAGGACTAATTGAACATCTTTGACCTATCGTGTTTACCGTTATTGATACAACCTATTGTTTAGGTCAAGACTAGCATTGTTCTTTGCACACATTTACTTGTTGAAGTACTTTACTACTCGTGCACTCAAGGTGAGATCATAGTCCCACTTTTACTCTTTTTGAACTTACATTTGGGATGAGAAAACATAAACATTTCTTTACTAAGTGAACACAAGTACAGGAAAACAAACATTCTACATACGAGTTTAGAACAAAATCCTCAATTCGATTATCATTAGTTACACTTGCCGGGTGTAAGCGAGAACTTATGTTGTATGGATCCATATGGGTTTGACAAACCCTCATTCAAACGGTTCGCTACCGTTTACGAATGAAATATATTTTCGAGAAACAGTGTATGTTCTAGCACTAAGTGATGGGGTTCTATGGAAGGAATGTTAAGCATTGATAATTGGGTGCTCGTGAAACAAACTTTTGGAATGTATTACTATTATTTCATTGATGCAAATCTTGTGGTTCACTTGTACTTACTTACTTAAACCTATGATTTCACCAACGTTTTCGTTGACAGATTTCTATGTTTTTCTCAGGTCCTTGAACGATACATGATACATGCTTCCGCTCATTATTTTGATACTTGCATTGGATGTCGAGTATATATGCATACACGGAGCGTCTTTTGGCTACTTTTAAATTGTGTCGCATAAGTTTCATTTGTACTTATAACTTTGTAACGTAACTTGTGGTGGAACTATTCTCGTAAACTTTGAACAATCTTTACATTTGAAATGAATGCGACATATCTTTTGGTCAAACGTTGTTTTAAAGACTTATGACCACGTAACGGGACCTAAGTAGACGGTGCCGTCAATGACGATTTTTTCGGGTCGCTACAGATGGTATCAGAGCGTTGGTTGTAGGGATTTAGAGTTCATTGGTGTCAACCCCGAGTCATAGGGTACATTAGTGAGTCTAGACTACAACCGGCATATAGACTTGGAGTAGGAATTACTTGACTACTTGTGCATTTATACTCGATCTCTTCTATTCACATCTAACTCTTATTCTACCTTAATCTCACGTGGCTGATTTGATTGACACGCCACCTTGACTATATGAAATGATGTCGAATGCACATATGAATCAGGGTAATATAATTTCCGGGATTATATTACGGTGACTCATATGAACATTCCGACATTATGACATAAAGAATTTAAGGCGAGTCAAGGAAAAATTTTCTCTTTATCTTGATTTCCATATCACGATTAGTATTATTGATAATACTAAACAACGGTATTCTTGTGTCATGAAGGAACAATGGCTCACCAAGAACAACCCAATACTCCTTCCGAAACTCTCGAACAAGCTCTTCAACGAATGATAACCACCGCCGTGGGTGCGGCCGTGGCCGATCACTTTTCCAACAACAATAATCATGGAGCTGGTAATTCAAACGAGGGGTGCTCCTACAAGAACTTCATGGGGTGCAAACCTCCCACTTTCGATGGAACCGAGGGACCGGTTGCTCTCACCAGATGGTTTAAACAAACGGAAGCCGTTTTTAACATAAGCGGTTGTCGGGACCAAGATAAGGTCAAGTTTTCCACCCTCACTCTCACCGGTATTGCTCTCTCATGGTGGAACAAGTATGTACAATCAGTGGGTATCGATGAAGCCCACGCACTCACTTGGACCGAATTAAGAGAAAGAATGATCACCGAATAATTTCCGCGCGACGAGACTCGAAGGCTCGAACAGGGGCTAAGAAATTTACAAACGGTCCGGAATGACCTCGAAGCTTATAATCAACGGTTTGCTGAACTAGTCTTAATGTGTCCAAACCTCATGACTCTCGAGTCCCTAAGAGTTGAACTTTACATGGATGGCCTTCCGAAGAGCATTCAACACAGGGTAATGTCATCCAAACCCGCCAACCTACAAGAAGCTTTAACGATGGCTCGCCAATCTATAGAAACGGTGGATGAAATTGGAGCACCGGCACCAACGGCCGAGGACCAACCGGGTAACAACAAAAGAAAATGGGAAGCCTCTCAATCCAGCAACTACAACAGCAACAACTTTGCCAAGGAACCTTTCACCTCCGTCGGCAAGAAAAGTTATGCTGGAACTCGACCTTTTTGCAACAAATGCCACAAGCATCACTTTGGTGAATGTGGCAAGCTAATTTGCCACCGGTGCCAGGGAAGTGGTCATATTGCCAAATATTGTGGAAGTACTGCCCCCGTCAGTCAAAAGGGACCCAACACACAAAAGCCGGGTGTTTGTTTCGAATGTGGCCAACCGGGTCATTTTAGGAATGCATGTCCAACGAAGAAATCCAACCCCAACACACGCGGCCGAACTTCCAACATTAGCACCGAGGATGCTCGAGACGACATGAACTAGTCACGGGTACGTTTCTTCTTAACAACTCCTATACTTCATGTTTATTCGATTCGGATGTCGATAAATGTTTTGTATCCAAGACTTTGACTCATTCTTTTAGCACTCCACCTCTTCCATTAGATACCACTTATACCATTGAAGTGGCTAACGGGAAACTATTAAGTGCCGACACATATTACCGGGGGTGTACGTTAAACATTTTGGGTAAGGAATTTGAAATTGACTTGATACCCATGGAACTAGGAAGCTTTGATGTAATAATCGGTATGAATTGGTTAGTCAAAACGAAATCTCACATCCTTTGTGATCTTAACGCAATCCGAATTCCTATCGAGAATGGTGAACCCTTGATTGTTTATGGCGATAAGAGTTGCACCAGACTCAACCTTGTTACGTGCCTTAAAGTTAGAAAACTACTCCGTAAGGGTTGTTTTGCGATCCTTGCCCACGTTAAGAAAGTCGAGTCCGATGAGAAGCATATCGATGATGTGCCAATTGTTAGTGACTTTTCCGATGTATTTCCCGACGAGTTGCCGGGTCTTCCACCTCATCGACCGGTTGAATTCCAAATCGATCTTATTCCGGGAGCCGCACCCGTAGCACGTGCACCGTATAGACTTGCTCCATCCGAAATGCAAGAATTGCAAAGTCAAATCCAAGAACTACTTGACCGTGGTTTTATCCAACCTAGCCATTCACCTTGGGGCGCTCCGATTTTGTTTGTTAAAAAGAAAGACAGATCCCTACGAATGTGCATTGATTATCGTGAACTAAATAAATTGACGGTTAAGAACCGATATCCTCTTCCTCGCATCGATGACCTCTTTGATCAACTACAAGGGTCTTGTGTATATTCGAAAATCGATCTCCGCTCGGGTTATCATCAATTAAGGGTTAAGGGGGAAGATGTCTCCAAAACCGCTTTCCGGACTCGTTATGGTAGTTATGAATTCCTCGTCATGCCATTTGGTCTCACTAACGCACCTGCGGTGTTCATGGATCTTATGAACCGCGTGTGCAAACCGTATCTCGATAAATTCGTTATTGTGTTCATCGATGATATATTGATCTATTCTAAAAATGAAGAAGAGCACGAACAACATCTCCGACTTGTGCTTGAACTCTTGAGACAAGAACGACTTTATGCCAAATTCTCCAAGTGTGAATTTTGGTTGAAGGAAGTTCAATTTCTTGGTCATGTTGTAAGTGATCAAGGTATTAAAGTCGATCCCACGAAGATCGAAGCCATTAGTAAATGGGAGACTCCTACTACTCCTACTCACATTCGTCAATTCTTGGGTCTCGCCGGGTACTATCGTAGATTCATCGAAAACTTCTCTTTGGTTGCACGTCCTCTAACCGCATTAACTCACAAGGGAAAGAAATTCATTTGGGCGACCGAGCAAGAATCCGCGTTCCAAATCTTGAAGACAAAGCTAACCACCGCTCCTATCTTGTCACTTCCCGAAGGCAATGATGATTTTGTTGTATATTGCGATGCCTCGAAACATGGTTTTGGGTGTGTATTGATGCAACGAAAGAAAGTCATTGCTTATGCCTCCCGACAACTCAAAATTCATGAACGAAACTACACGACGCATGATCTCGAACTCGGAGCCGTTGTCTTTGCACTTAAAATGTGGAGACACTATCTTTATGGAACCAAGAGTACTATCTTTACCGACCACAAAAGTCTCCAACACATTTTCGATCAAAAGCAACTAAACATGAGACAACGACGGTGGATTGAAACTTTGAACGATTACGATTGCGAGCTTCGTTACCATCCCGGGAAGGCAAACGTAGTAGCCGATGCCTTAAGTCGAAAAGAAAGAGCGGTGCCTCTTCGTGTCCGAGCTTTAAACATCACCATTCACAGCAACCTCAATAGTCAAATTCGTGTAGCCCAAGATGAGGCCCTCAAGGATGAAAACCTTTCACACGAGCTCTTGAACATTCTGGTCTCTCGATTCGAAATTAGGGAGACCGGACTCCGATATTACGCTGGAAGGATTTGGGTGCCTAGTTATGGGGACCTACGAAGCCTTATTTTAGATGAAGCCCATAAGTCACGATACTCGATTCACCCCGGTGCCAATAAGATGTACCACGACCTTAAACAACTATATTGGTGGCCGAACATCAAAAGGGACGTAGCTACTTATGTTTCCAAGTGTTTGACATGTTCCAAAGTCAAAGCCGAACACCAAAGACCGTCCGGACTACTTCAACAACCCGAGATCCCGCAATGGAAGTGGGAAAGAATAACGATGGATTTTATCACCAAACTACCAAAAACGACGGGCGGTTATGATACCATTTGGGTTATTGTTGACCGTCTCACCAAATCCGCACACTTCCTTGCCATGAAAGAAACGGACAAAATGGAGAAACTTGCACAACTTTACATTAAGGAGATCGTAGCCCGACACGGTGTACCTCTATCGATTATCTCCGACCGAGATGGCCGTTTCGTTTCTAGATTTTGGCGTACATTGCAAGAAGCGTTGGGAACGCGTTTAGACATGAGCACCGCATATCATCCTCAAACCGATGGACAAAGCGAACGTACAATTCAAACCTTGGAAGACATGTTACGAGCTTGCGTGGTTGATTTCGGAAAAGCTTGGGACAAGCACTTACCTCTCGCCGAGTTCTCTTATAATAATAGTTATCACGCGAGTATTAAAGCCGCACCTTTTGAAGCGCTATATGGCCGCAAATGTCGTTCACCTCTTTGTTGGGCCGAGGTAGGCGACGTGCAAATCACCGGACCCGAACTCATTCACGAAACCACCGAGAAAATCGTTCAAATCCGAGATAGGCTTAGGACGGCCCGAAGTCGTCAAAAGAGCTATACCGACAAATGACGCAACGATCTTGAATTTCAAGTCGGTGACCGAGTAATGTTAAAAGTAGCACCTTGGAAGGGTGTAATCCGTTTTGAGAAACGCGGGAAGCTAAATCCGCGGTATATTGGTCCTTTCGAAATCTTGGAGCGTATTGGAACCGTTGCTTATCGTTTAGATCTTCCGCCTCAACTGAGTTCCGTTCATCCTACCTTCCATGTATCTAACTTGAAAAAGTGTCTTGCCGAACCCGATATCGTCATCCCTCTCGAGGAACTTACTATTGATGACAAACTTCATTTTGTGGAGGAACCGGTTGAAATTGTGGA
Source organism: Rutidosis leptorrhynchoides (assembly GCF_046630445.1). NCBI lineage: Eukaryota > Viridiplantae > Streptophyta > Magnoliopsida > Asterales > Asteraceae > Rutidosis > Rutidosis leptorrhynchoides. The sequence goes on from NC_092337.1 coordinate 451,633,497, forward strand.
CACCTCCGTCAAGACATTGAAACAAAGCCGAATCCCGATTGTTAAAGTCCGTTGGAACGCCAAAAGGGGACCCCAGTTTACTTGGGAAAGACAAGATCAAATGCAAAGGAAGTATCCTCATCTATTCGTGAATTCAGAAACGCAAGATCTCGAGGAAGAAACAACGACTACTACGCCTACTTAAATTTCGGGACGAAATTTCTTTTAAGGAGTAGGTAATGTAACATCCCGCCTTTTTCCATTTACTTTTCCGTTATACTAATTTAAACTCCGTTATATGTTTATAACATCTCCCGTTAATACGCGTTTTAAAATATTCCGTTTAGGTATTTTCCGCACCCGACTACAAACTCGAGGGACTAAAATTGACACGGGGCAAACTAGTTGACTAGGTCAACTAGTCCACCCCAATCACCACCATTCAACCATCTCCCTCTCTCTCTCTTTCTCTCTAGCAAGAACACACACACATTTACCAAATTCATTCAATCATCATCTAAATTCGACCTAGGAGGCTTACAACAAAATAAATTACATATTCGTGATCCTCTCTTCATCCTCTTCATTTTGGTACCAACTTCATCTCATTTGGGTAACATTTCTAAAACTCTAGATTTCTCTAAATTCGTGTTTTTGACTTGAAATGGTGTTAGTTAGTGTCTATGGCTCATTGTGATGTCGTGTATGTAATTTGTATGCTCGATCTCGTTGTTTTAGTATAACTAGCATGAACTTGAATTTTGGTGTGTTGTTCTTGAATTTTGGATGATCATATGTTGTTAGATGTTAAAAGTTCATGTTCTAATTGTGTTCCTAGTATCACTAGCTTCAATTTGATGTGTAGGTTGCTTGAGAAAACTCCATAAACTTGATTAGTGATTTTTGGTGAATTTGGGTTAGGGTTTGATAAGCTTGAAATGAATAGATGATACATTGAATGCCATGAATTATTGTTAGTAAGTAGTTAGTTGTATTGTATGCTCGATTACCTACAAAACGGCGTGTTGTATGTATGCATTAAATGCCCGAATCATAAATGTGCGCTTATCAAATTCGAGTATTAAATTTGTGCATTAATCGATCATTTATTTTGGAAAGCCGATTGTTACAAATAATGTTTTTGGTTGGTGAAATATATTTAGTTGTGTTCTTTGTCAAATTACCTTTCCAACGATATAAGGTGCGAGTTCTAAGAGTTAGCGGTTTGTAATTTATGCTTGAAAGAGTTTTGATTTGGGACTTGAACAATTGAGACAGACCAGGTACCAGCGCACGGCCAATGCCGTGGCGCGGCCAGCTTATGTCGCGGCGCGACATAAGCCGTGGTCAGGTTCTGACCTCCATGTCCAAAATACGAAAAATGTTTGGCATACTACGGACCTCCGATTCACATGAAACTTGTTCTAACATGCTCATATATGATTAAAAACCTCAGAAAAATAGTTCGGGACCCGACCCGAACATGTTGACTTTTTCGTTGACTTTGACCCGACCAAGTTGACTTTTAATCAAACTTAACCAAATATTTGTGCAATCGTTCTAACATGTTTTTATACTTGTACCTTGCATGAAACATGACAATTTGATTCACATGCTATTATGATCGAGTCTTAACGAGCCATAGGACTAATTGAACATCTTTGACCTATCGTGTTTACCGTTATTGATACAACCTATTGTTTAGGTCAAGACTAGCATTGTTCTTTGCACACGTTTACTTGTTGAAGTACTTTACTACTCGTGCACTCAAGGTGAGATCATAGTCCCACTTTTACTCTTTTTGAACTTACATTTGGGATGAGAAAACATAAACATTTCTTTACTAAGTGAACACAAGTACAGGAAAACAAACATTCTACATACGAGTTTAGAACAAAATCCTCAATTCGATTATCATTAGTTACACTTGCCGGGTGTAAGCGAGAACTTATGTTGTATGGATCCATATGGGTTTGACAAACCCTCATTCAAACGGTTCGCTACCGTTTACGAATGAAATATATTTTCGAGAAACAGTGTATGTTCTAGCACTAAGTGATGGGGTTCTATGGAAGGAATGTTAAGCATTGATAATTGGGTGCTCGTGAAACAAACTTTTGGAATGTATTACTATTATTTCATTGATGCAAATCTTGTGGTTCACTTGTACTTACTTACTTAAACCTATGATTTCACCAACGTTTTCGTTGACAGATTTCTATGTTTTTCTCAGGTCCTTGAACGATACATGATACATGCTTCCGCTCATTATTTTGATACTTGCATTGGATGTCGAGTATATATGCATACATGGAGCGTCTTTTGGCTACTTTTAAATTGTGTCGCATAAGTTTCATTTGTACTTATAACTTTGTAACGTAACTTGTGGTGGAACTATTCTCGTAAACTTTGAACAATCTTTACATTTGAAATGAATGCGACATATCTTTTGGTCAAACGTTGTTTTAAAGACTTATGACCACGTAACGGGACCTAAGTAGACGGCGCCGTCAATGACGATTTTGTCGGGTCGCTACACTGATATTGGGCATGGAGCTTCTATGAGTCCTCTAGCAAATGTGGGTTCGGTTGTCTCCGATGATAAGGCCGCGGGGTTCGATGTAAGCATGAAGAAATTGTCTAAGGCAAATTCCTCTAAGTCGAAAGTTCTTTCTTGTCATATCAAATAAAAGTTTATCCCTGTTCAATTTGTTCGAAGCGGAAGAATATATTGTGATTGCACGGTTCCTTCGTGTGAAGGCTTTTGCTAAAGCTTGGTTTGATTAAATACATGAATGTTTCCTGTATTATCTACATTAAATCGTGCTTATTCACCTGTCATCGAAGACGAAGTTGAAAATAAAACTACACAAGTCGGCGGATGACAAAGTGGACTTACAAGACAACGTGACCTTACAAGACAACGTGGAATGCAGAAGTATAACTCATGCGCACTTCATGGTTATAATTTTTCTAACGCCTTGGAAACACAACATTCTATTCGTTTATGTGACACGTTCAATGACAAATTTTCAATTGACTCAAAATTTTCTCTAAATATTACGTAGTATATATTTTACTTATAATTTATATATATATATATATATATATATATATATATATATATATATATATATATATATATATATATATATATATATATATATATATATACTAGTAAAAAGACCCGTGAAATCACGGGTTTGTAAAAAATATATTTTATAAATATATAAAAATTAAAAGAAAGTTTAAAGAAAACATATAATATTACCATCAAAATTTAAAAAGAAACATGATAACATTATAAAAAATAAAAGTTTGAAACGCCTTATATAAATTCATAAATAATAGTTCTAAGGAAAAAAATTATTTTATCTAAATGATCATAATTATCGTTCATAGCATATTTCTTGCATCACTTTATAAACTCCTTAACCCTCCATAATTATCGTTCATAGCATGTATCTTGCATTGACATCATTTATCCAAAACAAAGTTGAAGACATATTTATGAGAATCATCTCCATATTAGCCTGAACCAAACCACTTTTGGAATTTAACAATGATAGAAATTAACATCACATGAAAAAAGAATTATACTCCGTATGTAAAATGTAGTAGTACAAACATCATTAACATTTATAAAATAGAAAGTCATCCATACCTCCTTAGTATAAATCTTAGCCTTATTGACTTGCTGATTTTAAAGCTCGGATCTCACGGTAAGCACGAATCACAAACAACACCAAAATTTAATCTAATCAGCCAAACCAAATTCTTCCAATTAGAGCTTCAAGCCTGTCATGTCTACCTCACTCCTTAAATGAGTTCTATTTTATAATTGTTTACAATCTCAAGAAAGTTGAAACCAAATTAATCTTTCAAACCTCGTATTACAAAAATAGATTTCAATGCCGCAGATAGTAGTAATCAATCTGGGATCGTCTTGCAGCAAAAAGTTCAAACTTGAAATCCCGAGGAATAAGATGAAGTTAAGAAATGGAATTTGAATCGAAGAACAAAAATAAAACAAAATAATGAGTAGTGTATATGGTGGCCCATTGGACAGTGCACTGGAAGCCAATAGAAAGAAAAAAAGCTTGAGCTGTCTAATTTTAGAATTCTAGGGCAGTACAAGCATTCAGCCCAAAGAAATTAGCAGAGAACAACCAAAGCAATTTAGGACAAACAAATAAACTATAGATAAACTAAATCAACAATAGTATGTGTACCCAGTACCCTAAGTTCTTATAAATCGGAAGTCGATATCATCATCTACGTCATCAATAAAAAAAAGTTTCATACCTTAGAAGCTTTACAAAAAAAATGACCCATTATAACTTAGACACTTTGTAAATTTTATCCAACTTCCCCACCCGCCCATCTTAACTCATATACGCAAAAGTGAGATATTTTAGAGCAAGAAATTTAATCTTCGCCTGATTTATTGCAAGTTGACTGCAACTTGACCCTCTCCTATAACAATAGAAGACTTTAGATCCAAAAACAACAAAAATGACTAAACAACTTACTAATTTGCTAAGCTTGGTAAAAAAAATAGTCAAACTGGACTAATTTGCCAAATAGCCTTCTGATGTGCGAAACGTGGTATATGAATTGTTGTATGAAAAATACCGGTTTTAAAGATTACACACACTAACGGGCAGTGTACCCGATCGTGTAGTAGTATAGATAATGGTAAAATCCGTGTATCGTTTCAAGGACAGTTATATGTGCAAGTTAAGATTGTATAAACTAAATTGGGATTTAACTAGATAAAATGAAATCAAACAAATACAAGATATTGGGTTGCCCTTTAACGATGGGCAAATCAATAAAGGAATAACTTTAAAAGACAATATTTTTGGTATTTTAGATTTATAAAAATGAAAAGATAGTTTTTATATCAAATTAAAGGAATATGCTCATCTAGACTTTTTACCCTCGATATTGAATGTTATTATGGATTAAGACCGGATTGATTGACTATGCACGAGAACTAATTGATCGGTTTACCAAGAGTAGTCTTGCGCAAACACTCAAACGGGATTACACGATGCAAGTGATGTTCTTGCCACCTAAGACCTCCTATTTGTAATCAACTAATTCAACTAGCGTGAGGACTTGAAGAATGATCAAGTCAATGGTGTGTTGAACATGATCCACCCCTATATCAACTAATGGTTAAACTTAGTTCATTCCCTTGGTCCGGTTAAATGCCCAATTCACCCAACCTAAGTAATCAATTTAGTGTAGTAATAGGATCCCTATAAACGTCACTAGATAAGGCAAATTACTAACACCTATTAGTTATATGGAGAGTAGTGAAAATATGTATAACAGATTCTAAGGAATTGGTCATTCACTTAGACAATTACACATACTAATTAAGCTATTCCAAAGTATCTACAAGAGTCGTTCTTACATTCCTATATAGATTAATCGTTTGAACGCAACTTACCCCTTTTGGTAAAAGACGGGCAAACACTTGTCACTAGGTGTAAATCGATATACTAAATTAACAAGATGATGTTTCTTGGTTAGACAAATATACCAACTAATTGAATCGAAAAGATTAAACTTAACAAGAATGGTTCTTGTATTCAAACATCAAACTATCATGCATAAGAACAATCAATCAACAAAAGTAAACAATCAACATCTCGGTTATTTATCTAGATGAACATAACAAGAACTAGCTAACAATCATATTTAAAGACAATAACAAACTGGAAATAAAGATAGAATTCATTGTGATAACAAGAATCGACCTTTGATATGAATCTTGGATGATGATCCTGATGCTTCTTGAATCCGGATTGAAATGATGGATTAGGTGATCCTGGATTACTCTAAGGATCACCTTGAATCGTAACTTAGCCTATGAAATGACTGTGAACTGGTGTATTGAGAATGAGGCTGGACAGGAGTTTATAAAGGAGAAAAACTGCACCGAAAGTAGAGTGCGCCGAGCGCACATTTAGGGGTGCGCTGAGCGCACTATTCACCTACCCGGATTAAACTTTACAGCTCGACAAAACGCGTTCAAATCTGCTTTACATCTGGAGTGCGCCAAGGAGTGCGCCGAGCGCACTGTAGCAGCGCGCACTTTTTCTACAACTCCAGAATTCTCTGATCAAACTTTGGAAGAGTGAGCTGAGCGCACACTTGAGCGCACTTTACTATTCATCAACTTTTTGACTTATTTTCGATCTCTGAGTAGTATCATCCAAAATCTTCCATATTTCTTCAATTACACAATGATTCTAACTATTTTACAATAAAATGGAATACAAACGAAAATACTATGTTTATACACGAAATAAACAACGATAGAGCTTGATATTGCGACTAAAGATATGTCTAATTTGAGCAATATCAAATCCCCCCACACTTAACTCTTGCTTGTCCTCAAGCAAGTCTTGTTTTAAACACTCGAATACAAAACACAAATATATATTAATCACACACATTTATTAGAGTACACATCACACGAAGCACGCAAAACACACACATTATCTTGGAACACAAACTCACGCTATATGAAACACATGTTACATAATTGGAATACACACTCGTTGAGTTACACACACAATTTATGAAACACACGCACACATTTGGATTGCTTGGGAGAAACGAACTTCGGTGAAAGTTCTTTAAAAATTTGGATCCTTAGGGAAATATTGGATCTTGAGAAAACGTTTTAAGATTTTGAAAATGTCAATGCTAGTTTTTAAACTAGACACGTTTTTCGGTTTTAACCTTAAATTCCGGTTGAGGGTAACTGGAAATCGAAGTCTCAGTCGGCGATTAGCAAGCTATCCGCCCCCATGATTGTAGTATCATGGAACTCTTAACCGGGCGCCCCCTGACGCGATATAAATATCAGTCTTTTATGACAATTTGTACAATTTAGATCAAGGGTTAAAACTGCGAAGACTGAGCTATCGCGTGGGACAGATCATGTTCCCGCTTATACACCGTAATCGGTCTTACACTGGATAGCGCCTTGGATTTACCCTACCAAGTTTATTTTCGGGTTTGAAAGTTCAAGACTTTCCTTTCCCACTGTACCTTTATATCGTGATATGATATTGGTATGAAATGATATAGTTTAGGAAGTTTGCTATATCAAGTAAGGCAAGAATTCGGAAGACTTTACTTCCTTCAAGGATGGGCTAGATGCATCCTTTCCGTTTAGTGACTTTTATTCCTTTTATTTTCAAGCCAAAAGTACTTTAAACGTTTAACTTTGTAAAATTTTGTGATAGTAATTCGAAAAGATTGGTAAAATCCCCCACACTTGGCTTTTTCGTTAAGACTTTTAGTTCAAAAATTTTAAATTTTTCATAAAATTACGAAAATAAGCAAAGTTGAATACCATTTGAATACCCGCGAGAATTTATACCATCCCCCACACTTAAGATTAAGTAATGCCCTCATTACTTAAAATCAGTAAAATTTAAATTCGAGAGGGCAATAGTGAGAAATTTTTTTCGAAAAACCTAGGTTCAAAAACCGGAGATCGTGGAATATAGGTGAGCGATGGCGCATCCTTCAGTCCTTGATCTTCATCACACAAATTCTAATTTGATAGGTACCTTGCTGAATTTTAATGCTACTGTCACTAAAACCTTGAAAAACATCGTGCACTTTTATTAACGAGTCATGCGCTCGACTCGACCCCAGAATTTAATGCCCAGTGGGGTTAAACTCCCCCACACTTTATCGGACGAGAAGTAAAGTCGGTGGAAAAAGTTCCACGAATAAGAATAGTGAGCCAGTCATTTACACCTCGGGTGGTGTATATTATATGAGATAAATCCTTTTTCAGTTTCCCGAAAAAGGATGACCTAACCCGAGGGTTAACACATGACTCCCCTCTAAGTGCGGTTTTCAGTAAAACTTTTATTCTTGTTGGTGGATCTTGGTCAAATGGGTCTTTATAGATTGTCTTCCCCAAATTGACATCCTCTGAAATAAGCGTGTACCCGCTGTGAATCTCAACTATTGAGCAGGGCTCAATTTCCAGCTTCAATTCCTTTAATTCTTCAGTTGTAGGTTCATAACCATTAGCCATGAGAACAAGTAGCAAACCGTCTTCCTCCTTTATCACAATCTCATCTATATAACTAGAAGAGTAAGAATGTAACTCGGGGAAATCCTGTAAAAGCTCAGAAAGTGGATCTAAACGAGTACATTTTTCAACTATCAGTTCGTCTTGCAAAATAGATTGTGAAGTTATAAGTTGTGGAGCTAGACTGGACTCTGTCACATTTGAATTTTCTTGAAACAGAATCAACGGTGAATAATGATCAGTAGCAAGTTGCATAGTGGGTAGGGGACTCGAATGTTTTACGTTCGGATTCATGTAATATTGCCAAGACCCATAAAAACACGGGCAGAAACCTTCGACTATCATCCTCTCTTTCATAGACATGTTTTTAGTGTTAACCACAACTTCATTTTCTTCTTTCTCTTGGTACCCCTCGTTGGTAACACTAGTAGATAAATATAATTCGATTAGTTTCCTCCGTTCTACTCTCATTCTCTCACCCATTGTCATATTCCTGTGGTCAACCATTTTCCTGCAACTGACAAAAACTAGAAAAGAATAAAAGCACCGACACTAAACAGTGATAAAAAAAATAAAAAAATCTAAAAAAATAAAAATAATAATCACAACTTAGTAAACAATTCTTATCTTGACACAACTGTCCCCGGCAGCGGCGTCAAAAACTTGATGTGCGAAACGTGGTATATGAATTGTTGTATGAAAAATACCGGTTTTAAAGATTACACACACTAACGAGCAGTGTACCCGATCGTGTAGTAGTATAGATAATGGTAAAATCCGTGTATCGTTCCAAGGACAGTTATATGTGCAAGTTAAGATTGTATAAACTAAATTGGGATTTAACTAGATAAAATAAAATCAAACAAATACAAGATATTGGGTTGCCCTTTAACGATGGGCAAATCAATAAAGGAATAACTTTAAAAGACAATATTTTTGGTATTTTAGATTTATAAAAATGAAAAGATAGTTTTTATATCAAATTAAAGGAATATGCTCATCTAGACTTTTTACCCTCGATATTGAATGTTATTATGGATTAAGACCGGATTGATTGACTATGCACGAGAACTAATTGATCGGTTTACCAAGAGTAGTCTTGCGCAAACACTCAAACGGGATTACACGATGCAAGTGATGTTCTTGCCACCTAAGACCTCCTATTTGTAATCAACTAATTCAACTAGCGTGAGGACTTGAAGAATGATCAAGTCAATGGTGTGTTGAACATGATCCACCCCTATATCAACTAATGGTTTAACTTAGTTCATTCCCTTGGTCCGGTTAAATGCCCAATTCACCCAACCTAAGTAATCAATTTAGTGTAGTAATAGGATCCCTATAAACGTCACTAGATAAGGCAAATTACTAACACCTATTAGTTATATGGAGAGTAGTGAAAATATGTATAACAGATTCTAAGGAATTGGTCATTCACTTAGACAATTACACATACTAATTAAGCTATTCCAAAGTATCTACAAGAGTCGTTCTTACATTCCTATATAGATTAATCGTTTGAACGCAACTTACCCATTTTGGTAAAAGACGGGCAAACACTTGTCACTAGGTGTAAATCGATATACTAAATTAACAAGATGATGTTTCTTGGTTATACAAATATACCAACTAATTGAATCGAAAAGATTAAACTTAACAAGAATGGTTCTTGTATTCAAACATCAAATTATCATGCATAAGAACAATCAATCAACAAAAGTAAACAATCAACATCTCGGTTATTTATCTAGATGAACATAACAAGAACTAGCTAACAATCATATTTAAAGACAATAACAAACTGAAAATAAAGATAGAATTCATTGTGATAACAAGAATCGACCTTTGATATGAATCTTGGATGATGATCCTGATGCTTCTTGAATCCGGATTGAAATGATGGATTAGGTGATCCTGGATTACTCCAAGGATCACCTTGAATCATAACTTAGCCTATGAAATGACTGTGAACTTGTGTATTGAGAATGAGGCTGGACAGGGGTTTATAAAGGAGAAAAACTGCACCGAAAGTAGAGTGCGCCGAGCGCACATTTAGGGGTGCGCTGAGCGCACTATTCACCTACCGGGATTAAACTTTACAGCTCGACAAAACGCGTTCAAATCTGCTTTACATCTGGAGTGCGCCAAGGAGTGCGCCGAGCGCACTGTAGCAGCGCGCACTTTTTCTACAACTCCAGAATTCTCTGATCAAATTTTGGAAGAGTGAGCTGAGCGCACTCTTGAGCGCACTTTACTATTCATCAACTTTTTGACTTATTTTCGATCTCTGAGTAGTATCATCCAAAATCTTCCATATTTCTTCAATTACACAATGATTCTAACTATTTTACAATAAAATGGAATACAAACGAAAATACTATGTTTATACACGAAATAAACAACGATAGAGCTTGATATTGCGACTAAAGATATGTCTAATTTGAGCAATATCACCTTCAAACTATTCATAGGTCCTAATAAATGAAAAGTTTTATAACACCAGTTAATCAAGCTCATTGAAAAATCAGTTTATCAGGCGCTTTAAAAACCTGCTGCAAAATTTTAATAAGCTTTTTCCTTCCTTGACTAAAATAAGTCGATCACCAATACATGTTGTTCAAGCTTCACATCAGTTCTGCAACACATGCTCTAATACTCAAATTTAGATAACACACAACACAAGAGTAATATTGCGATGAATATAAATGAAAATGAACCTTTGACTCCATTAAAAAAATCAATAGCTATATACTAAGATGCGCAAACATGAAAACCTCTAGCTAGTTGACTCAATAGAAACTCTCAACCTCAATCTAAACCTTGCATCATATTTGAAATTTACAATTAATACAAAACAAACTTTACACATGTTCAATAAAGATGCTCAAAAATAATGAAATCACAAATCTTCAAGTGAAAGATTAAAAGTTTCTCATTGGATTAGTTTGAAATGAAAGAAGGAATATTTTAGGTCTTTTAAAAAAGGAATTGACTCGTATATATGTGAATTAAACATTGCAGCACACAAAATCCATCATTTTCCATTTTTTAACTTGATTTGGCTTCATGTGTGAATTAAACATTGCAGCACACAAAATCCATCATTTTCCATTTTTTTAACTTGAATTAAATATTAGTCGTGACACCAGTTATGAAATTAATTATGTGAATCATGTAACAAATAGTATAGTATTTAGTATTATATTATAAAACAAAAACTAATTGCCACTAAATTTGTGGTAAATGATACCATACCATGTAACTCCATTTTTTTCAAACACTTTACATGCACTTGAATAGTCACAATTTAAAGACACATCCACCTCCACACTTCACTATTAAGCTATTATTAGGATCTACATTTGATATGCATAATTGTTCCACCATATCCATGTTTTTGGTTATATGAAGCCCACCAATCACGTTAAGTTAGAAACAACTATAGTGATGAAAAGTTCAATATATTACAGTGGTTCAGATTTTTTTTTTTTTGTAAATCTCAAATCTTTTAATATGCCATATGAAAAATAAGCATATGAAACGATAGTAGTTCATCTGCCATTAAAGAACTTTTTGGTAAATCTCACATCTTTTAATCTAATCTGAATATTAGCTCTAACATTAAAAAAATCATTGCAGCTAAAAAACCATATCTAATATCGAAACCAACAAACATAAAAAGATAAAAGTTATATTTAACATAAAGGGGAAAACAACTTTTAACACAATCTAAACAAAAAATAAAAGACGTTAGGGTACACTTAGAACTAATTAATCAATTAACGCTGATAAAACACAAAACTTAGAAGATTTATTTACCCGAAAGAAGTCGTGACGATGTCCCCGAAGATGAAAAGATATCGCGAAAGGTAAGCGTGCAATTGAATTTTCAAAAGAATCAACGGTGAAAATACACAGAGGTAAAAATCTATACTAACTTATTTTTGAATTCTTGTTAATGGAGATAACATTGGGAAAATATCCTAAATCACTGCTATGAATATGAATGTGAGAAGATGGATGTGAAAAAGATGCTTTATTTGGGGCGGTGGAAAATTTAGAAGCTGTAGGAGACTTCCAATGGAAATATTGATATTTTCAAGAATTGAAAGGATTCTTGATTGTTTGGATTTTTTAGGGTTTATTTGGATTTGGAAAAAAAAGGAGTTGCAGATGATGATTTATGGGATTCAACGTGAAGATCTGGTCTGCCTATAGTCGATAGGGTTTTTAGGCCTTCATGTTATTTGGAACAGATAAGAGTACAATTTTTTAATTTAATTGTGAGTTTAAAATTTTTAAATAAAATTAATTAGTGTTTATGACATCATCAAGATGCTCTCAAATTTTTTCTTTTATTTTCTATTTTTTTTATAGAAGGGAATAGTCTTATTTATGAAATCATCATTTTAGCATTTTAATAGAAACTATAGATAGATATATATATAATTAAAAAGATATTAATGGTGTAAAATAAAAAAATTTGTAGAATTTAAGTTACTAACACCACCCAAAACCACTTTTAAAATTTGTCAACACCACGAGCTCTTAAACTCAAAAGAACTTTTAAAATTTGCCAACACCACGGACTCTTAAACTCAAAAGAATAATTGTTTGAAAAAATCAGTTAATTTTGCACGATTATTTTACCCACCGTGCAACGCACAGGCTCTAAAACCTAGTATATATCGATTAGGTTTTTAGCCCGTGCGATGTACGACCGCTAAAAAAAATATTTAAAGTATTATTTGTAATAACCTCAAAACTAAGCAGTGTTGCTAAATTTGAAGAGTTTAAGTACAAATGCAATAGATTTGTAAAATAATAAATATGATAATATTGAAGAGTTTAAGTACAAATGCAATAGATTTGTAAAATAATAAATATATCATAGCAACAAATCATCAAGTTTCATTAATAAAAGTAACTAAATGTGAAAACTATAAATTGTAAGATTCTGATTTCAGTTTAAGTTGGATGGCGCGGCGCGCCGCGCCATTCCTTTGCGCCCCGTGCGGACAGGTGGGCAGATCAGGGGCTGTTTCACAATTGTTTAAAAATAATGAGGGACCTTAATGCAATTCTGCATGGCACAAATTTGGGGTCCCTAAATCAGTTTTGGGGGCGGATTATCCTCACCTCCTCTTTACTCTAGCATTTCCAAACACTTCCACCTAGTGAGCGAAAGTGGGTTTTAGGGAGAGGAAGCCCCAAGGCTGAAGAAGAAGCTAATTTCAACCCAAATTGAAGTGTTAATCTAGTGTGGCTGCTCCTAACTCGTTCTATACTTGAGGTATAACCCAAAATACGAATTTATATTGTTTAATTTTGTGTTTGGGTTAGGGTTTGTGTTGTGTTGTGTTCAAAACCCAATTTATTGAGAAATAAGGGTTCTTGACTAGTGATTTGGGGGTCTAAACCCAAATTGGTGATTTAGGGTTTACAATGACGAATTTGTGACCCAATATAGCTTGCATGTGTAGGTGAATCACTTGCATGCTTGTGATTTAGTGTTTATGATCTGTATACAAGTTTGACTTTTGGCGAAAAACCCTAATTCGGGTCAAAAATGGGTTTGTTGTGTAAATGGGTCAAAGAGTACTTTAAGTACATGTTTTGGTGTTTAATTTGTGACTTTGGGTGTTTTTGGGTGGTGAACACCCATTTGGATCAAAATGTGTTTTTTGGTGTAATGTTATGTAAGTACTTGGAATATTTGTGTAATTGGTATTTTGGAGACATAATCATTATCCATTAGTGATTATGGGTGTTTTTGACTTGTGTCAAAATGGGTGAACTTTGATTTGGGTCAAATATTTGGTGTTGTCACTATTTCGGTTAATTTTGGATGTTAATTACTAATGAGAAGTGATTTTGGGTCAAGCTAGTATCTAACCTTCGAATTAGTGTTTTTGAGAGAAAATCACTAGTAGTGGTGATTACGGGTCAAACTTGTCTTGTTTTGGTGGTTAAGTGCAATTTGGGTCAAGTTGCACTTATGGGTTTCGTTTTGTGAGGTCAAGTACAATGGGGGTTAAATTGTGCTTGTTTGTATGGGTTGGAATTACCACCCTTAGTGGTAATTGGTGAAGTCCATTTTAGGTGTCTAAATGGACGGGTTTTGGTGAGCAAGGTGAAAACCCTTGGTAAGGGTGTTGGTGTTAGATACTCTTGTAGAGAATAAGTGTTTATGTGTTGTGTACCTATATGTGTTATATAGGTAAATACCTGCTCGGATGCGTCCGTGGTGACGATACTTGCATACATAGTTTATGCGTGCATTCCCAAGGTGAGTGGAATGGTTATATATATGTATATACAGGTTATTTGCTTGCGAATGTTGGTTGGTGAAATCCGGGCGTAAGGATTCACTATAGTGCATTCCGGGCGTAAGGTTGCACTACTCCCATTTGGCGAGGGAGACCATGTATAATTTGTGTTTGCGGATAGTATGGTTAGTGATATCCGGGTGTAAGGATTCATTATGGTGTATTTTGGGCGTATGGTTACACCACTCCCAATTGGCGGGGGAGACCATGTTGTGCATGAGGGGTGGTTCGATAATGGCGAACGTCCACCCGGGGGTTAGTGCTACATGGTGAAAATGTGCATTAACGGTCATTGGCAAGTACCGATGGTCATTGGCGGAGAACCATCCCCTTGTAGGAATATGGTTAACCATATAGGCATGATACGTGATTGTTGTTGTTGTTGTTGCATTTTATTACATTGTATGCTCATGTGTACTTGGCTTGTACTTTGGCTTGTGTTAGTAATGCTTGGCTTATGCATACTTGTGTGGTGATCGTAAGTGGGTAATTTGCATATATGTGTATATAATTATTGTCCTCACTAAGCTTTATGCTTATCTCTCGCGTTGTTTACTTTTTAGGTACCGAATTGTTGTGGCAAAGAGTTATAGTCCTTCGACTAGAAGGTTTGGTGTTTGAGCTTGGCGGGATGGCTCGTGTGCTTTTGTCCTTAGTCGGGGGTGAACGAATCCCCGGGATCATGTTCTTGGTATTGGGTTGAGTTATTGAGTTTTTAACCCTTGTTTTGGTGTAATGGGTCGAAATGTACACATTATGAAAGTATGGATCGTGAGTTACCCAATGTTGTCAAATTATGGAATGTATGTATTTTAAATTATGATTGACTTTGAAACAGGTTTGGGGTCATGTAACACTTGTGTTTAAATTGTGGTTTGTGAAAATGGGACTTTTACATGTTTTAAAAATTGCAGCATCCGATGCAGTGCATTGGGGCGCCGTGACATATACCTGCGCGTCGCGCAGTTGTACTGTGTCTGGTTTATGTTGTTGTGTTTTAGCTTCGGCAGTTAAATTAATTTATACGAAGCGCCGCACGGCCATTTGGCGCACTGCGCCAATGAACTGAACTGGGACTGTTTAAAAAAATAATGTGCCGATTTTCGGTAAATGGTTTGGGTCCTCACAAGATGGTAATAACATCTAAACATATGCTTTTCTTGTTTTCGGCCAATCATTTTAATTTACCATCCTTTTATTTCTTATAATTATTATAAGGTAACATTCACTCTAATCCAACAAAGAAACAACTGGTTAACGCGGTTCACAAACATTTTGCCTCCCAGGTCCCTCCTGTGTTCTTTTGATCTTTTCAAGGTTATATACAAATGATTCTTTTAATTTATATTCTTCATTTTTAAACATGTCAAGCTAAGAAAAAAATGGTTGAGAGCAAATGAGTCTTTTAATTTATATTCTTCATTTTTAAACATGTCAAGCTAAGAAAAAAACTGGCTGAGAGCCTTCCAAAATGTATTTATGATGCATACAGATAACACAATGTAGTATCTGGTAGCCACATTTAGCACAATAATTTTTTATTGATAAGCTAAAATAATGGCTTTTTATATTTACTTACAGTTGCCTTATATTTTGATCCTTGGTACAGAAAGTAAGTGAATTGGAAACGATAATAGAGTTTATCAATGTAGCCAAGATGCGGAAATCAGGAAGGAATCATAGTGATCAAAGTTCATAGAGGATTTTCATCTTTCACAGTTGTGTGAGAGCGTGCGTGTTGTTTGTGTATACATACAACTATATTATCCTAACGGATTAACACAACTCTTAATTATAGACAAATTAATATCCAATGTTATTTTATAAATTTACCATTATCATATATTAAGTATTATAGCTAGTTTCTTGGTTTTAAGATGCTTTCCTAATCATCTTTTAACTTTGTAATATCCAGTGAAGATCTAGTTTAATATACATATATCTATAGTTTCTGTTGGTTGCATGTTGATTAATGGACTAACCGACAAAGTTAAGTATGATGCTTAACCAAAGAATATATTTTGATGATGACACATACATATGCATAAGTGATGATCGACATCTTAACATAAAACATGCAAGTTCACTAATCCATACTTGATCTTGCAAATGACCAAGTCAAACAAAACGTATAGAATGAAAATAAAGATCATTAAAGTACACGGTCAAAGTACGGTCAACCGTATACTTAGTCGTAGAAGCCCAGACTGAATCTGCAACGCAACTGAATCTGCAACGCAGTTTTGTGAAAACAATTTGCACAGCTGCCACCACGGTCAACCGTAGTGCGACCGCAGAATTCTCTGTCACCATTTTTGATCAAATTTATTTTGACCACTTCCCGACATCTATAATTCATGAAACCTTTCTCAACATGCTTAGAATAGATGTCCTTTTCATACTCAATTGAGTCTTGGTCATAAAAACACTAATCTTGATTAATTATGCTGAATTACATCTTAATGACAAATTAATCATGATTAGGCATAACACATAAGTGTTAATCAATAACTTGTGATCTTAAAACTTGTCTAGACATTCTTAGGATGATCACCAAGTATCAACAAACATAAGCTAATGTCACTAGAATACTAATTACAATTAAAGATTACTTAGTGACAAATTAAGGCGAAATGAAGAACAATATTTTTAAGTATGACTAGTAAAGACTTGTAATCTTAAAATACACTTGGATACATTTAGGATGGCCACCAAGTCCCAACTAGAGATTGCTCTTCTCTTGTGCATGTGTTGGACATTAATGTGTGCTTACACATTAATCATGCAATATGTTATATTGAAAGTAAGCTTGCTAAAGCTTAAACGATAGTGTTGTGCAAATATCCATATGATTGATTTTAGAATAACTATCTCTTGCTATGTGTGAGTATTATTTGCTACTTGCTAATATGTTTAATACTCATTAATTTGTCAACTTGATTAACATGCTTGCTATGTGTTACTAGTTAGAATACTAGGATTCAAGTAACTAGTTTACTTCAATAAATTAAGTGTAAAATGGTTCACAAAAGAATAATGGTCAATAATCTATTTGGTCTTGTCTAAGTAACACATTGTGTAACATGTCCAAGTATGACTTAACATTGATGTCTTTATACACTTAATGTTTGATTTAGAAAGACATCATTCAATTGATCTCTACTTAGTCTTAAAATGAATGTGACTCGTGATTAATTGAAACTAGGAAGTTAATGACATGTTGACTAGTCTTTAGGATTGAACCAAATGCATTAATGAACCTAACTAAGTCTTGACCAAAACTGAGATTACCCTAAATGTCAATCAAGACACTTCTCCAAGAATGTTGGGTTTACCACATTTGGAGTGTTAGGTCATTTTCACTCAATAAGACCAAATCTCACACACTTAATACATAGAGTACTTGTATAGGATATTGGGTTTCTTTTGCAGGTGCTAAATGAAGTAAAGATTCCAAAATGTGGTGTTCAAATCTGAGTCAAAAGGCTATACAACGGATACATATTTTGGACTGGAGTACGCGCGGTTGAACCACGGTCGACCGTGCTGGTGACCGTGTGACAACGGCTAGTTTTTGAATCTCACTATAAATAGCAAGCATTGAAAAGCATTTGAAGCTGACCCTCTTGCATATTTCAAAGGCTTATTTTTAGAGTTCACAAGTGCTTTAATTACTACTCAAATGTGATCAAGCAACAGAAGATTCTATGATCTTATAGATATAGAATTTGGTTGTTGTAAACTTACTAATCAAAATTATTTATCTTGTGAGTTTACTTAGTGTGATGTATATCCTAGTATTATCTTAGGACTATCATTGCAAAGTGTATGAGTCTTGTAACTTCAATTAGTAGAAGCATATGCTAGCTTAGTGATCTACTTCCTTAAAGGGACTTAGGAAGTTGATTAATCTTATTTGAAGATTAATACTTGTCCAAGTTGAAGACAAGTTGAGCTAGGTTGGAGTTGGTATTTCAAAGGGATAGAAAGATTAGGTCTGTTGTCTACCAAAGAAGTTGAAGACTTGTAAATCGGATCTCTACCGGGTTTGTAGAAAAGTGCTTAGTGAAGCAAGAAATCCCGATTAGTGTAATTGGGGAGTGGATTAAGGTGGATTAGTTAACATCCACACGAACCCATAGTTAATCAAATTTGGTGATCAATCGAAAAAGTGTTAAAAACGTATCAAGTAACTATTCACCCCCCCTAGTTACTTACAGTTTCTTAATATCTTTGAGATGTATAATTAGCTCATACTATATCTAATGACGTGATCGTTGGCCAAACAAATACAAATTGGGAAAACAAGAATTTGGGTGTTTACAGTTGCCAAGGTAGCAGCTGCTTATTTTGGGAAAACTTAAATTTAAAATAGACTTGAAACCAAGGATTTTTGATACCTTAAGTGCGAACAAAACATGAGTAGGCTGAGAATTTTAGGCCTTCTAGTAGCTGTTGATTGCAACATAGTGTATTGCTTTGTTTTGTTAATTGGGGAGCGATATTTCCATTCAAATATTTGGTAAATCCACTTATATTATGCATTGATAACTTATACTGCACAAACAGATAATGTACAATAAAAGTGGATTTATTAAAAATGCAAATGGATTTATCATCTCCCTTGTTAACTATTGTATATCTTTGAGGGTTTGGGTCCTGATGATCATTCATTCTTTGAGCAACCAAATCGTTAAAACGATCCTGGAACACAGTTAAAAACATGAACTAACACAATAATCCATGTCTAACTAACAAATGTCAAATAACATATAAAATAACAAACCGATCACAAGCTACCCGACAACCTATTTACCTTTCTGAGTCTTTATGATTGGCTTAATAACCACACCACCCACCTTCAATCAGTTAAATAACTTGTCCACCAGATTTTTGATCTCATAAGATGAAACATTTGTCGAAGAACTACCAATTCTAATACCCGGCACAGTTTCCTTATACTGTACATTTTGTTCATATTTATAAAAATTTATATAGGTTGTGTTTCAAATAAAAATAATATAGTATAAATTTATATTTACATTTATATTACATTAAAGATCCTAACGAGAACCGTAAAAAGCTATTACAAAATTGCAAGAATTTAAAAATTACGAGTAGATATTTTTGATAGAGATTAGTAAACCGTAAATATTATTAAGGATTATGAGTATATTATATAGAAGTACAAAGATTCCTAGATAATTATACAAAGATATTGTTACTAACTATACATGAGATATTATAGGAAAGATAATAATAAACAAATTAAACAAATACAATAGTGTAACAACCATATATAAATGATATAATTAATCTTTATCTGTAATACGCTCCCTCAAGATGGATGACCTAAAAGAAAGTCTAATCTTGAACATTGGATGCACATCTTTAAAAAGAGGCTTCGTAAGTGGATCAGCGGAATTGCAGAGGTAGCGGACAGAGACCATTTGCAGTGGCAGGAAAACAACAGAAGACAGATTGCAAAGAAAGCGGTAGTCCGTTTGTAGTTCAGTGACGAAAAAAAACCATTTGGCGGTGATAGTCCGTTTGTAGTTCAGTGACAGAAGACCAATGGCGGCGAAGAAATTTCGTTTGCATTAGTGATGGTGGTGAACCGGTTACGGCGACGGTAGCCTAAGTCACACCGTTTGCGGTGGCAGTACTGGTTATAATGGCAGCAGCCGAAGTCAAACCGTTTGCAGTGGCAGTGACGATAGTGAATTGGTTTTTGTGGCAAAAGAAAAAAATTTGTTTTTCTTCCTTAAACTTGTCTCGCGCAACCAAAAAATCAAGGGTTCATTTGCTTGATTTTGTGGTACACGTGCAAAGCAATGGAATTAAAAGACTTCCTCAACCAAAATCGCTTGTAAAACACTTCAGACAAGCAATTAAATCTACTATTTAATTGAGATGTATGTTCTTTTTGTTTATAGCAAAATCATCCATAGTCGGTCGAAAAAGAAAATAGAGAGACGGTGGCAAATGTTTTTGCGGCGGTTGATATTTTTTTTCTCGGTGGAAGATAGCAAATAACGGTTTGAGAGATGATGTTTACTGGAATCACGATGCCATGTGCAAGAAAAAGTTGACAGTTTGCTTATAATCTTATAAAGGATTAGAGAATTAATTGTATGGATGTAAGGTATAATTAAAAGAAAAATTGTTGTTCCGGTGGCTCAGTGGCGGCGATAAAGAAACAGAAAATTAAAGTAAAAACTGAAAACCATTATGACTTATATATTATATGATTTTACTTTATTAAATGAAAACGTTTTATGATATAACAATTTCTATTATTTAAACCTTTTAATAAAATGATTTTGAATATAAGTAGTTCTGGAAAACTAAACCTTATAATATTATTTGATTTAGTTTCAAACGTACGAAAACATTTTTTCGATATAATAGAATTTGATTATAAAATGTTTTTATGGATTTTCAATGATGTGAAAATAAAAATAAAGATAAAATAAAGATTTCTAATGAGCACCAAAAGACTACAACATTTCATCTCAAGATTACAAGTTAAAATGATGGAAATCACTAAACCTGCGCACTTGCACGAGAAAAATCATAATTAAATCATACTGACTCAAAAAAGGTGATTCCGGTGTACAGAAGACCGTAACTCATAAATCTACAACTTTCATGAAGACACCATACGCGGATCGCGTACCCATCTACGCGAAACGGGTAATGTTTCAAAAGATTACGCAGAATTGTAATCTTTACACGAAACGCGTAATCCGTCGACATAATTGAGGCGGCTTTACTGTTTTAACACGTTTTTTATTCATTATATTATTATATTATAATTATTATATTATATTTATATTATTATATTAATATATGATATGTATATATATGCGATATGTTCGATCAGTTTCTGCGAAAGGAATTGATATTACTCAGTATCATATTTATCATCATCCTTATTATTATTATTATTATTATTATTTTAATATTATTATTATTATTAAGATTATTATTATTATTATTATTAATCTTATATAATATTAGTTATGTATACATAAAATACTACGACGGGGTTATGTTCGAGTGATTTCAAAACGGGTTTTCAAACGAGTTAGAGCTAAGGAAATTATGGGTTATAGATAAGGAGGTTATGGGTATTGCTCGGGGGTTTTGATCGTGAATCAAAGGCTAACCTTTCATTTGTCATCTCCATTACGTCTGCATACTTTTCCTACAATATTGAACCACAATATTGATACGTGAGTTTATAGATCCCTTTTTAAATGCTTTAAATATTTTTGAGCTGAGAATACATGCACTTTATTTTATACGCAATGGACACAAATACATACTTAATTCTACACTGAGTTTGAACCAAAAATCCCTTAGCTTTGGTAACTAGTAACTGCCGGTTATAAGAACTGGTGGGCGCGAGTAGTTGTATATGGATCCATAGGGCTTGACATCCCCGTCAGTTCCAGGTATAGAGACCCTAGCCTGAACTATAAAGCGGATGTATGCTATTTGAGTTTAGTACACATTGGTTTGCGTGTATTGTACGTGTTGGTTGCATGTATGTTAAAACAAGGGTGCTTATTATATATACGTTAAGTTTAGTTACCAGAGTGCTCAATTTTGTAGAATATTTTGATAAACGTTTTGGATGAAATAACTGAAATCTTGTGATCCACCTTTATATACAGAGTATGCGCAATATTAAAACTATGAACTCGCCAACCTTTGTGTTGACACTTTTAAGCATGTTTATTCTCAGGTTCCTAGAATTCTTCCACTGTTTGCTTATACGTTATACAAGCTATGTGCATGGAGTCATACATGCTTTATTCGAGAAAACTTTGCATTCACAAAATTATCACCATGTATCTTATTTTGACTGTATTGTCAACGGATGTATTATTGTAAACTATTATTTACGGTGATTGTCTATATGTAGAAATCATTAGATGTCAAAAACCTTGGAATTAGATATTCATTTATGGTGTGCCTTTTCAAAAGAATGCAATGTTTACAAAACGTATCATGTAGAGGTCAAAACCTCACTATGAAATCAATGAATAACGTACCGCATCAATAGCGATTTTGGCGGGTCGTTACAGTTGGTATCCTAGCTTGAGGTCATAGGGAACCAGAATTTGCATTAGTGTGTTTAACTGGTAATTGTTAGGATGCATTAGTGAGTCTGGACTATGACCGTATTTGTTTTTACCGATTTTTGCTTATCAATTCTTGTTGGAAAATACATACTTATCATTCTTAAAGTCTAGACACGTTTTCCTGCATTTATTGCATAGATAGTGTACAGACGAATTCATATCTTAGCATATATTTTACTGTATGTAGTGACCCGAACTCTTCCATGATTATATATTATATGAGATTCATATTTACATGATTAAATGTTTCCAACATGTTAAGCAATCAAACTTGTTAAGACTTGATTAATTGGAATGAGTTTATGTAGACAATTGACCACCCAAAATGACCGGCGATTCACGAACGTTAAAAACTTGTAAAGAGGAAATGATAATATATATATGGACATATATATATATATATATATATATATATATATATATATATATATATATATATATATATATATGTTTAACATGATATGATGATAATTAGGTATCTCATTATGTATATTAACAATGAATTATATACGAAAAATGAGACTACTAACTTATAGATTCCGAAACGATATATATAACGATTATCGTTATAACGACGTTTTAATTAAAATAAATACATATGTATTGTATTAAGATACTAATACACTATGTTTAACATGAGAAAATGATAACTAAATATATCATTAAGTGTATTAACAATAAACTACATATGTAAAACAAGACTATTAACTTAAGGTTTTCGAAACGAGTTATATGTAACGATTATCGTTGTAATGATGTTTTAATATATATATATATATATATATATATATATATATATATATATATATATATATATATATATATATTGTATTAAGATATATTCATACACCATGTTATCATGTTAACATAACAATTTAACATCTCATTAAGTATAATAACAATGGATTAATTACATTTAACACGATTGTTAACTTAAAGGTTTTAAAACAACACTTACATGTAACGACTAACGATGACTTAACGACTCAGTTAAAATGTATATACATGTAATGTATTAAGATGTATTAATACACTTTTAGAAGACTTCAAGACACATATCAAAACACTCATACTTATCAAAGTTGGTTACAATTACATTTCCATTCACATTCTTCAACAATTCTACTCGTATTCAATCCGTATTCGTACTCGTACAATACCCAGCTTCTAGATGTATATACTATTGGTATATACACTCAATGATCAGCTCTTTAGCAGCCCTAAATGATTAACCAACATGTGGAACCAACCAATTTGGTAACTAGCATGAATGATTACACTAAAAATCAAACTAATGGAGCCTATATGGAGACCCCCATTTCACGTGAACTTCCACCTTCACAAACATATTTCCATTTCAATTTTCTTGCATCAAATTAGTCTCTCTCAATTCCTATCTTATTGTTCTAAGTGTTATTCATCATTTCTGTGACGATTGCTCCAAATCCATCTGGACGAACACGTCATTCATTGATTCCATTGCGAGGTATTTGACCTCTATATGATACGTTTTGTAAACATTGCATTCTTTTGAAAAGGCATACCATAAATGAATATTTAATTCCAAGGTTTTCGACATCTGATGATTTCTACATATAGACAATCACCGTAAATAATAGTTTACAATAATACTTCCGTTGACAATGCAGTCAAAATAGATACATGATGATGGTTTTGTGAATGCAACGTTTTCTTGAATAAAGCATGCAAGACTCCATGCACATAGCTTGTATAACATGTAAGCAAACAGCGGAAGAATTCTAGGGAACCTGAGAATAAACATGCTAACAAGTGTCAACACAAAGGTTGGTGAGTTCATTGTTTTAGTGTTTCACATAATCTGTATATAAAAGTGGATCACAAGATTTCAGTTGTTTCATCCAGAAACGTTTATCAATAGATTCTACATAACAGAGCACCCTGGTAACTAAGATTTAACGTTATAATGATAAATACCCCATTCGTTTTAATACACGCAAACCAACGTGTCCTAAACTCAAATAACACACGTCCGTTAAAAGGCTAGCGCTCTAGCTCGGATGGAGATGTCAAGCCCTATGGATCCATATACTGTTATTCGCGCCCACCAGTCCATATCCTATGTACTGGCAGCTACTAGTTACCAAAGCTAAGGGATTTTTGGTTCAAACTCAGTGTAGAATTAAGTATGTACTTGTATCCATTGCGTTTAAAATAAATTGCATGTATTCTCAGCCCAAAAATATATATTGCAAAAGCAATTAAAAAGGCAGCAATGAAACTCACCTTAGCAGCACATAAAGTTGTTCATTGTAATGTGACCGAAACTCAGAATATCAAATAATCGTAGATCTCAACCTATAGAACATATGTTGGTCAATAAATGTCTATCAAGCTAGGTCTGGTTATAGTGTATCACAATCCTAATTCTCGAGATCGACATACAAAAGTTATCCAAAGTCATTTCAAAAAGTCAATTTTGACAATAGTTCAACAAACGAGACGTACCTTATATAAGGATTCATTTACTCGGTTGGTAATATTTAAAAATCCATTTTATCAATCTTGTAAACAAGTTGTTTAAATCTTAATTGCAGATTCAAAAGCAATTTCAATTAACGTCAATCATAATTCAGTTGATCATATCTTTTAATCCGTTCATCGAACTTATTCGATATCTAAATGAAAAGTTCTTGATTTTTTGTTAGCTTTCCAAAAACATGTATATCATATACCTTTTACTAGTAATATATGTATTTAATTCGTGATTCAATATAAATTGTTTAACGACGAAATTTAGCATACTGGCATGCCTAAACATATATACTCGAGCACTAGACATGGATACACAATTAATATATAAAAGATAAGATATGAATGCTTAGGTATCAATATTGTGATTTCATATTGCAGGAAAGTATGTAGACGCAACGAATATGATAAACACTAGGTTTGACTTGTAAATAATACCCATGAACATTACCCATAACCTCCATAGCTATAACCCATAATTTCCTTAACTTTATCCCGCTCAAAAACCCATTTTTGAAAGTGACACGCTCATAACCTCGTCGTAGTATTTTATGTATATTACTAATTAATAATTAATAATACTAATAATTAATAAGATTAATAATAATAATAATAATAATAATAATAATAATAATAATAATAATAATAATAATAATAATAATAATAATAATTTAAATACGGAGGAAGTAATATAAATAAATATGTGTGTGTGACAAACAACTGAACTCGCGAGCTTTTATAATGTTTTCTGAATCTGATGCCCATGCGATCGCATGGGCTTCTAGTGCAAATGCCATGCGATCGCATGGCCTGCCTGGACAGCTCACATCTCTTTTGTACACTAGCTTGTCGACATAATATTATAATATAAATATAATAAATAATTTATATAATTAATTATATATTATATTAAATTCATGTGCATAGTTGACTTGTAATTTTCATCCCGATAAGTCGTACGTTGTCACTCGACTTCTGTCCCGGTTCCGGTTTTTCGAACGTCCTTTCGTATACTGAGAAAACTTGCATTTTACATTTTGGGAGACGTACCTTTGTCAAAATATAGCCTTAAATTATCCCTAAACTATATCACTCGAAATATAATTTATACATTTGAGTGTTTTGGTCATTTACTTTTATAAATCAATGTCTCGTTATTTAATCAAGTATATCCAAATCCAAAACGTTTTATATCTAGTTAAATATTATATTTAATCATTTTAATATATATTTTTAATATTAATAAACACGTTTTAAATTACACATCGCAAGTTATTCATAGCTTTAATTCTAACAGTTAATATTTCTTATTATTGTATGTGTCCAAATTACGATATTTAAACAAACACTTTACCATATATTTCGAATACCGTTAAAAAGGAATAATTTCTTAAATCAATGTGGACCTCACAACAGAGACTCGTAATAATATCATAATCCTTAAAGGACTTAGTAAATATCTTTTAATTCAATCGTTTAACATAACATTTTAACTTCGTAGTAAAATATATCAATCAGATAATCAAACCAATAAGTTTAATGCACAGTATCGTTTACTTAACACTTTGTTACTTTTTCAAGTTATAGTATATGTATCTATTTACATATAATTGTTCGCGAATCGTCGAGAACAACCGAAAGATATTTGAATAGTTAAAATTTTGAGATTCAGTTTAACAGACTTTGCTTATCGTGTCGAAAACATTAAATCATTTAAAGATAAAGTTTAAATTTAGTCAGAAATTTTCGGGTCATCACAGTACCTACCCGTTAAAGAAATTTCGCCCCGAAATTTGAGTGAGGTTGTCATGGCTAACAATAAAAATGTTTTCATGACGAATATGAGTTGATAAATAGAATTTTATCATCGTTGAATAATATGGATAAATCAATCCAATTTCTCGAAGCGTATGAGAGAAGTTATCGTAAAAGAGAGAAATGAAAGAATAGAGATTCGTCTTAACTTTTGACGTAGTTACGATTGATTTCCGGAATTTAAGGAATAGAAAATCTTCATAATCTAAATAAGATTTGATTCTTCGAAATTTAAGAAAATTAAGATTTCCTTTAAATGCGTAATCTGCCTCGATTGTTATGTCTGATATTTTGCTATAAATTAACCACTTCCGGTTTATTAGTTTCACCACTCCTACATCTTCTTCCTTATTTCTTACTTCCAAAATATTGTGAAAATGCTTAATCCAGTTCTGATTCTTGATATTTTCTTGGCTATCGTATCCTTCATTCTTCTTTTTCAACTACCACCAGAGGAAATTATTTTCTTCTACTATTACCTTGGGGTTATAGTATTTTTCATTCTCCCGTGTCTTTATATTGCTATACGCATTGATATACATGGTTTGTAATTTCTGGGTGGTTGTTAGGTTTTATATCTTCCCTTATATTTCGATGTCTCTACTTCTGTCTTTCCATTGACATCCACAGTTAATACTCTCTCCAATTTACTGTGATTTATATATACTCCCATTGATATTTTGAAGCTTCATGCTTTTGTTTTATCTTCCCGACTTTAAATCAAGCAAATAATGGTCCAGAATTCGTAGGTATGATTTTCGGAATGAACATAATTAATGTTCTAAGAAAGAAACGGTAATAGCACAATCTGACTTGTCAAATTACCAGAATACCTCGAAAAAAGACCGAATCATTAAGAAAATATTTTCTTGATAGTTTAGAGGTTAAATAGAATGAAAGAGTTATGTAACATGGTTCATGATGAGGGTATGATCTGTGAACCTTTATCACGTTCCATTAAAAACTCAGCATGACTTACTGTAATATAATCACGTTGATAAAGTGTCATTATATTATACTAACTCATGCTTCAGTTCCCAACACTACTTCAAAAACATCCATTTTTCAAGATTTTTAGAATTTAGAAACTAAAATAGTTTCTTTTATGATGTAACACAGATAGAGATAAATAATTTTGGATAATAATAGTTATGAAGATATCTTCAAAAATATTGAAGATATTTATAATGAAAGATATAATGATATCTTATAATTTCTAATATCGAAGGATGATGAAGAAGATTTGTTCGTAACGGTTTTGAGTCAGGAGCAAGGTATTCGTTAATGACTTCAGCAGATACTGAATCATTTGTATTCTTTGAAGGCAGGTTTAGTCTTTGTGATTTGTCCACAGCCTCCTTCATGGTTTGCTCAATCCGTTTTCCAGTTCCAAACCTTCTCTTTTTCTGAGCTTTGCCAACACACTATTCTTTATCATCAAACTTTTGGCTGATAAAGTCGTTTACAGTTTTTGCTGCTTCATCAGTATTTTTCCAAAATTCAGAGAACTAGTTTCGCAGTTTGGGGTGTTTTTCAGAAACTTCACCTTCGAAGTAAATAAGTCTAGGAGATAGACATTATATGTATATATATAACTGTTGGCGTAGAATTGCTGCAAAATTCGAAATAGTGATTGCTAATTCCCGGTAGTTGGTATGGCAATTACCGTTACAAGATGTGGATGAGTACATGATAGGGTTTCAATGAACAATTATAATGGTTTTTCGGAGAGACTTTAAGTCATAGATTAATGAATTTACTGGTACATTTACTGTTAATGTGGTGGAACATGAAAGGTTCCCCAGTAACAAAAACGTATATGCCAGGGTTACAAGTCTGAAAGGTCGTCATTGACTGGTTGAACGGTTGATAATACTGGATACTTTTGAAAAGGAATTGCAAGGTTATTTTCGGTAAAAACAATGCTAATGGATCTTGCACAGATTTAAAGTCAAAGTATAGCTTTGAAAGATGTAGAGATCTAAGAATGATGTCACCGGTTCAGAGTTATGACTTGGATTCTGATCCGTCAATATCAGAATATGTAATTGAATTTGTATGAAAACGATTGTATATTGTTGTGAGCATTGTTAATAATTTTTGAATCAAAGTTGAAGAATGTATAGTGTAACATATTAATTGCGAACTTATATATTTCCCGAGTATTACCTACCCATTAAAGATTTCACAATTAATACTTTGTACAAAAGAATTTTTATTACCGTCTTTATGAAAATATATGTATGTATATTTTCTTCAGATGTAACACATATTTAATGAGTTAATATCATTTTAAGCTCATTTAATTTTCGGCTTGACTTAGAAATGATTAATCTCTAAAACATTAAAGATTACATAATCTTTGCGGAGTATTTCGCTAATGTAATCGATACTTCATTATTTATTCTTATTCCTCGGTGAAGGATGTTGATGATCGTGGAATTTTTGTGAACCTTACAAGGCACAGATGATGTTTTCTGGAAAGTTTCGAGTACATCGAAAATGAAAATGTAAAATCAATTATGTAATTGAATAATACACTTGGTTTATTATGAAATAGAATTCATTAAGTTGAAACAGAGATTGTAGTTAACAATGGTTAAGTAGTTAAGGAAGGATGTACATCATTGCATATTAGTAATATGAACTAACCGAGTAGTACCTACCAGTTAAGATTCACACGTAATAGCTTAGTACGAAAAGATTTATTTTGATTTTAAAATTCATATATATTAAATATACATAAAATTTCTTCAGGGGAAATGAGTTAATACTTCATCGGTTATTGTTGCTGGTATTTCTTGGTAACTACGATGCATATGACGTTGATGTTCAAGGTACATATTGTGATGTTGAGGCTTGCGGTGCGGATGTTGTTGGTGGTGGTAATGGTACTGTTGGTGTTGTTGTCGGTGGTACTGTTGATGCCGGTGATGCTGCTGGTGCTTGTAACCTTTGCACCGTATTCTCCAAAGCCACTACCCGAGCGCAAAGCTCGTTGACTTCTTCTACTACACCGGGATGATTGGCGGTTCGGACGAGCGGATGAATAAGATCCAGAATTTGAGAGAGTATATGATCATGACGAGATATTCTGGAGATGAGAGAGAAAATGGTATTACGAACAGGTTCGCCGGTAAGTGCTTCAGGTTCTTCGCCAAGAGGGCAATGTGGTGGATGAAATGGATCACCTTCTTCTTGTCTCTAATAATTAAGTAGACTACGAACCCATCCCCAATTCATCCAGAATAGATGATGGCTAATTGGTTGATCCATTTCGGTTACACTGTCTTCGGAATTCAGGTGAATATCCATATCGGAATGGCTGTCGGAGTTTAAGGAATTTGAACTAGATACGGGATTCATCTTACACGATTAGATAAAGGATTTTTGGTATGAAATGATTTTTGGGTATCGGATGATATTCTAATTACATAGAATACCAATATATAGTACAAGGAATCCCGCAAATTACGGAGAAATTTTCGAAAGCTGTCAGGTAAAGTTGACAGTAACAGATATGCTAAGATATGAAATTTGGTCTATACACTATCTATGCAATCAATGCAATAAGACGCGTTTAGACTTAAGATGATAGACAGGTAATTTTCGATAAGAAATGATAAGCAAAACTTTTGACATGCAGACACAATTGAAGTCCAGACGTACTAATGCATCTTAACAACTATCAGTTAGACACACTCATGCAAGACCTGGTTCACTAGGACCAACGCTCTGATACCAACTGTGACGATTGCTCCAAATCCATCTGGACGAACACGTCATTCATTGATTCCATTGCGAGGTATTTGACCTCTATATGATACATTTTGTAAACATTGCATTCTTTTGAAAAGGCATACCATAAATGAATATTTAATTCCAAGGTTTTCGACATCTGATGATTTCTACATATAGACAATCACCGTAAATAATAGTTTACAATAATACTTTCGTTGACAATGCAGTCAAAATAGATACATGATGATGGTTTTGTGAATGCAACGTTTTCTTGAATAAAGCATGCAAGACTCCATGCACATAGCTTGTATAACATGTAAGCAAACAGCGGAAGACTTCTAGGGAACCTGAGAATAAACATGCTAACAAGTGTCAACACAAAGGTTGGTGAGTTCATTGTTTTAGTGTTTCACATAATCTGTATATAAAAGTGGATCACAAGATTTCAGTTGTTTCATCCAGAAACATTTATCAATAGATTCTACATAACAGAGCACCCTGGTAACTAAGCTTTAACGTTATAATGAAAAATACCCCATTCGTTTTAATACACGCAAACCAACGTGTCCTAAACTCAAATAAAACACGTCCGTTAAAAGGCTAGCGCTCTAGCTCGGATGGAGATGTCAAGCCCTATGGATCCATATACTGTTATTCGCGCCCACCAGTCCATATCCTATGTACTGGCAGCTACTAGTTACCAAAGCTAAGGGATTTTCGGTTCAAACTCAGTGTAGAATTAAGTATGTACTTGTATCCATTGCGTTTAAAATAAATTGCATGTATTCTCAGCCCAAAAATATATATTGCAAAAGCAATTAAAAAGGCAGCAATGAAACTCACCTTAGCAGCACATAAAGTTGTTCATTGTAATGTGACCGAAACTCAGAATATCAAATAATCGTAGATCTCAACCTATAGAACATATGTTGGTCAATAAATGTCTATCAAGCTAGGTCTGGTCATAGTGTATCACAATCCTAATTCTCGAGATCGACATACAAAAGTTATCCAAAGTCATTTCAAAAAGTCAATTTTGACAATAGTTCAACAAACGAGACGTACCTTATATAAGGATTCATTTACTCGGTTGGTAATATTTAAAAATCCATTTTATCAATCTTGTAAACAAGTTGTTTAAATCTTAATTGCAGATTCAAAAGCAATTTCAATTAACGTCAATCATAATTCAGTTGATCATATCTTTTAATCCGTTCATCGAACTTATTCGATATCTAAATGAAAAGTTCTTGATTTTTTGTTAGCTTTCCAAAAACATGTATATCATATACCTTTTACTAGTAATATATGTATTTAATTCGTGATTCAATATAAACTGTTTAACGACGAAATTTAGCATACTGGCATGCCTAAACATATATACTCGAGCACTAGACATGGATACACAATTAATATATAAAAGATAAGATATGAATGCTTAGGTATCAATATTGTGATTTCATATTGCAGGAAAGTACGTAGACGCAACGAATATGATAAACACTAGGTTTGACTTGTAAATAATACCCATGAACATTACCCATAACCTCCATAGCTATAACCCATAATTTCCTTAACTTTATCCCGCTCAAAAACCCATTTTTGAAAGTGACACGCTCATAACCTCGTCGTAGTATTTTATGTATATTACTAATTAATAATTAATAATACTAATAATTAATAAGATTAATAATAATAATAATAATAATAATAATAATAATAATAATAATAATAATAATAATAATAATAATAATAATAATAATTTAAATACGGAGGAAGTAATATAAATAAATATGT
Organism: Rutidosis leptorrhynchoides; assembly: GCF_046630445.1. Classification (NCBI taxonomy): domain Eukaryota; kingdom Viridiplantae; phylum Streptophyta; class Magnoliopsida; order Asterales; family Asteraceae; genus Rutidosis; species Rutidosis leptorrhynchoides. Next base: position 451,665,899 of record NC_092337.1, read on the forward strand.
GTGTGTGACAAACAACTGAACTCGCGAGCTTTTATAATGCTTTCTGAATCTGATGCCCATGCGATCGCATGGGCTTCTAGTGCAAATGCCATGCGATCGCATGGCCTGCCTGGACAGCTCACATCTCTTTTGTACACTAGCTTGTCGACATAATATTATAATATAAATATAATAAATAATTTATATAATTAATTATATATTATATTAAATTCATGTGCATAGTTGACTTGTAATTTTCATCCCGATAAGTCGTACGTTGTCACTCGACTTCTGTCCCGTTTCCGGTTTTTCGAACGTCCTTTCGTATACTGAGAAAACTTGCATTTTACATTTTGGGAGACGTACCTTTGTCAAAATATAGCCTTAAATTATCCCTAAACTATATCACTCGAAATATAATTTATACATTTGAGTGTTTTGGTCATTTACTTTTATAAATCAATGTCTCGTTATTTAATCAAGTATATCCAAATCCAAAACGTTTTATATCTAGTTAAATATTATATTTAATCATTTTAATATATATTTTTAATATTAATAAACACGTTTTAAATTACACATCGCAAGTTATTCATAGCTTTAATTCTAACAGTTAATATTTCTTATTATTGTATGTGTCCAAATTACGATATTTAAACAAACACTTTACCATATATTTCGAATACCGTTAAAAAGGAATAATTTCTTAAATCAATGTGAACCTCACAACAGAGACTCGTAATAATATCATAATCCTTAAAGGACTTAGTAAATATCTTTTAATTCAATCGTTTAACATAACATTTTAACTTTGTAGTAAAATATATCAATCAGATAATCAAACCAATAAGTTTAATGCACAGTATCGTTTACTTAACACTTTGTTACATTTTCAAGTTATAGTATATGTATCTATTTACATATAATTGTTCGCGAATCGTCGAGAACAACCGAAAGATATTTGAATAGTTCAAAATTTTGAGATTCAGTTTAACAGACTTTGCTTATCGTGTCGAAAATATTAAATCATTTAAAGATAAAGTTTAAATTTAGTCAGAAATTTTCGGGTCATCACAATTTCCTTCATAATCTAGCTCAATCTAGCTCAATATAGTTAACCTAGATCAACATACAAAACAACTACTCAAGAAAACTTCAAGAACACTTTCAAGATTGCAAGTCTACTTCCAAGCTTTCTAATCCATTCCAAGCAATCATCTAAGATCAAGAAACCTTTGTTATTTATATTAGGTTATCTCTCTAATTCAAGGTAATACTCATATTCAAACTTTGATTCAATTCCTATAACTATAACAATCTTAATTCGAGTAGAAATCTTACTTGAACTTGTTTTCGTGTCATGATTCTACTTCAAAAACTTTCAAGCCATCCAAGATCCTTTGAAGCTAGATCATTTCTTGTCACTTCTAGTAGGTTTACCTACTATACTTGAGATAGTAATGATGTTCATAACATCATTCGATTCATATATATATATATAACTATCTTATTCGAAGATTTAAACTTGTAATCACTAGAACATAGTTTAGTTAATTCTAAATTTGTTCGCAAACAAAGTTAATCCTTATAACTTAAATTTTAAAATCAACCAAACACATGTTCGATATCTATATGATATGCTAACTTAATGATTTAAAACCTGAAAACACAAAGAACACCGTAAAACCGGACATACGCCGTCGTAGTAAAACCGGGAGCTGTTTTGGGTTGGATAATTAAAAATTATGATAAACTTTGATTTAAAAGTTGTTCTTCTGGGAAAATGATATTTCATATGAACATGAAACTATATCCAAAAATCATAGTTAAATTCAAAGTAGAAGTATGTTTTTCAAAATGGTCATCAAGACGTCGTTCTTTCAACTGAAATGACTACCCTTTACAAAAACGACTTGTAACATGTAACTCCGACTATAAACCATCACTTTTTCTGTTTATTTTCATAAAGTTAAGTTCGATACAAAACCATAGCAATTTGATTCACTCAAAACGGATTTTTAACGAAGAAATTATGGGTAAAACAAAATTGGATAAATTTGTTTGTTTTAGCTACGTGAAATTTGGTAACAAATCTATACTAACTATATCTTAACTAACTTTCTTGTATTATACATATCTTGATAGACCATAGACACGTATACAATGTTTTGACATATCATATCGACGTCATCTATATATATTATTTGGAATAACCGTAAGTCACTCTATATGCGGTAATGCTTGAGTTAGCATATAAAGGAGCGAGGTTGATTCTAAAATAATATATATACTTTGAGTTGTGATCGAGTCTGAGACATGTATACACTGGGTCATGGATTTATTCGAGAAATATACTATATCAAATTATTCATGTACTACTAACTGTGGACTACTAATTGTGGACTACTAACGTTGAACTGCTAACTAAACAACTTAAATCGTCAACACGTAATAAAAAAATGTTATGAATATATTTCGATCATACTTTGATATGTATATATATATTTGTTATAGGTTCGTGAATCAACCTGTGGCCAAGTCTTATTTTCCAACGAAATGAAAATACGTGAAAGTGAGTTATAGTACCACTTTTAATATCTAATATTTTTGGGATGAGAATACATGCAGTTTTATAATGTTTTACAAAATAGACACAAGTAATCTAAACTACATTCTATGTTGGATTATCGAACCGAATATGCCCCTTTTTAGCTTGGTAGCCTAAGAATTAGGAAAATGGCCCCTAATTGACGCGAATCCTAAAGATAGATCTATTTGGCCCAACAAGCCTCATCCGAGTTACGGATGCTTTAGTACTTCGATTTATCATATCCGATGAGAGTCCCGGAATGATGAGGATATTCTATATGCATCCTTTTAAGGTCGGTTACCAGGTGTTCATCATATGAATAATTTTTATGCAGATTGCTATATGCATGCATGATGTTTATGAGAAATGGAAATATGAAATCTTGTGGTCTATTATTACAATTTGATAAATATATAGGTTAAACCTATAACTCACCAACATTTTTGTTGACGTTTAAAGCATGTTTATTTTCAGGTGATTATTAAGAGCTTCCGCTGTTGCATGCTAAATAAAGACAGGAATTGGAGTCTGCATGCTTGTATAATATTGTTTAAAAACGGCATTTGGAGACTTAAATTGTTGTGTAATATTATTGTAAACCATTATGTAATGGTCGTGTGTAAACGCTATATTTTAGATTATCATTATTTGATAATCTTCGTAATGCTTTTAAACCTTTATCGATAAAATAAAGGTTATGGTTTGTTTTAAAAATCGAATGCAGTCTTTGAAAAACGTTTCATATAGAGGTCAAAACCTCGTAACGAAACCAATTAATATGAAACATTTATAATCGATATGAACGGGACATTTCAGTTGGTATCAGAGCGTTAGTCTTAGAGAACCAGAAATTTGCATTAGTATGTCTTATCGAGTTTGTTAGGATGCATTAGTGAGTCTGGACTTCGACGTATTTACTTTAAAAACGATTGCTTAACACTTTATTGGAAACTATATACTTTTACATGTAAATATTATGTGGTATATTACTAATGTGTTAGTTAATGTGTGATAGATGTCTACTTCTAGTACCAATCCCATCGACTCACCTAATAACAATGAGGAGTCGAATATATTTTGGGAAGATTCACAAATTCCGGAAGAAGAACCGGAAGAAGAGGAACCAGAAGAAGAGGAACCGGAAGAAGAAGAAGATCCGGGGGAGGAAATATTAAGAACCATAGAAAAACAATTAAATAAAAGAAAATCATCAACAAATGGACCAAAGTTAAAAATGGTTTGTGGTGTCTCCGCAGAGGAGGAAAAATATTGGGAAAATTACCAATTTTCTGATGAATCGGATCCCGACGAGGATTTCGATGATCTTATAGAAATTACCCCGACCCAATTTAAAAAGGCAAAAGAAAATAATAAGGGAAAAGCTATCAAAATAGAGAAAACCGATCCCAAATCTGATGAACTCTATGTTAACATGAAGTACCCTGATGGGGTGTACCGTAAACACCCGTATTTCTTAAACTTTAACTATAACCCGGGAACATCTAAGCTACCAGATTTTTCTAGACCATTTGTAAAAAGGACAACTCGTATTAGAGGAGCACCATGTATCCCTAGAAAATTAGCAGAACGAACCAAGTCCGAGGAGGAAGAAATAAGTGAGTCGGAATAAAGAGTTGTAATCATGATATGTAATATATGTATTGTAGTGTGCTTGTACTTTTATGTTATATGTAAGAATTGCTTGTATTGTTTGTTAATTATCTTTTACGAATCTAATCCTCGTCTATTTTACAGTATAAAAACACAAAATGGATGTTAAGGATAGACAACCGAATATTTTAGAAGACCTACCAGGAGATATGATTGATGAAATCTTGTCTAGAGTTGGTCAGAATTCATCGGCACAATTATTTATGGCGAAATTAGTTTGTAGTGTGAAGACCCGGAAATTTCCGATCAAATTTAAACTTAATCTTAATATGAAATCGACACGATAAGCAAAGTCTGTTAAACTGAGTCTCAAAATTTTTGAACTGTTTCATGAAATCAATTGTCCTTTGACTATTTTCGACGATTCACGAATAATTGTTGTAAATAAATATGTGTGTGTATATATATATATATATATATATATATATATATATATATATATATATACACACACAAGTAGGAAAATAAGTAAATATAATAAATTGAAATAATAAAATACAATTTAATCAATAGAGTTAATTATGTAAAATAGAATACAAAATAATTAAGTTGCTATTAAAATAAATAAATAAATAATATATATATATATATATATATATATATATATATATATATATATATATATATATATATATATATATATATATATATATGAGATTCCATAAAAAAATTAATGTTGTATATATATATTATAATATATATAAAATGTATAAATATTAATTGGCATATGTAATATTAATAAATTAAACAAAATTACAAGTTTAGATATAGTGATATATCTATATTATTATTATTAGTATAATTAGTATTATTATTGTTATCACTAAATATTAACACTAAGTATTATTTCAATATTATTATTATTAATCCTATTATTGTTAGTATTAATATTTTTTTTTATATAAATATTATTATTATTTTAACATCACTAAGAACAATATTATTAATAATTATTAAAATCAGTATTATTATTATTTATTTGTTATTATTATTAATTATTATAAACATTATTAGAATTAATGTTAATATATTATTTAATTATTTATATTAATGGAATATAATATATAAAACAGGAAAATTCGTACTAGTTGTTATGCATCATAATCGAATCATAATTCCAGTCTGTAATTGGTATACTAGTCAATCTCAATCCACAGAACTCTTCCAAAATCTGTTAGCTCTCGTTTTCTACTTTTTATTTTTTTTCTTTTGATTGAAAAAGATGTCGATTCTTTTTAACTATAAAACAATTCGTTAAGCTCGGTGTTTTGAATAAAAACCATATGATTCTTCACTACCATTATCAACTCTAATCACTATCAACTGCAAATACTTGAGAAAATAAAACAGAAAAGATAGAAATAGCTGAAAACTCTGTTCGTGTCACATTTTTAGCCAAACCACGAATACGAATACAATTTCAAAATCCATTAATGCAGAGTTGTTAGTAATCATTCATGTAAACTATCTGCAAAATTTGAGATTCCAATTCATTGTATTGATTGAGAATTTTCGAGTCAAAGTTTTTAAAATAAAAAGTCAAACAAAGTTCTTTGATCGAATTCGAGTTCTATGTTGTAATTTAAATCCAATTAATGATTTCAAAAGTTTCCATGAGTGATTTATAAACTTTTTCGTGTAGAGATCAGAACCTAAAACGATCTAAATTTTTAAAATTGATATGGTGTTCTTCTTCTTAATTGCGTCGAACAGCAAGTCTGTATTCTATATATTGAATTGAACAAAAGAATTCAACAGGTCATTTAAAATTTCAATTCAAGTCTTAATTCAGATGTAATTAGTGGATATGATTGCTGTTTCATCTCGGGTTAATTTATGTTTGAAGAAGATGAAGAACATATAAATAAATACGGGTTATAAATAAATGTGAGGGTTTTAAAACATATAAACAAAATGGAACAGATGGTTTGGGTGTGGTGTCGAGTTAGCGGGAGGTCGCAAGTTCGAGCCTCGTCTGGGGCAATTCTTTTTAGAAAAACATTTTGAAAGGGTATACATTTTTATTTTCATTTCCATTATCATTATTATTATTATTATTATTATTATTATTATTATTATTATTATTATTATTATTATTATTATTATTATTATTATTATTATTATTATTATTATTATTATAGTTATTATTATTATTATTATTAATTAGTGTTATTACAAGTATTACTAATGTTATTATTATTATTATTATTATTATTAATTTTATCATTTTAAGTATTATTAACATTATTATGATTAGGATTACGAATTTATGTTATAGAAGCTTTAGTCATTAGTTTAGAAATTTAACATGAAGATTACGAATATAGAAATCTTGGATATGAATATTATTATGAAAATGATACAAATTATTATTATTTTCATTTATATTAATATTAGTACCATTTCTATAATTATTAGTAGTATTATTATTATTAATATCATCATTATTATAATTATCAATATCATTATTATTATTATTATAATTATTATTATCATTACAAATATAAGTATTAGGATAAAAATTATCATTTATTATTATTATGATAATAACTATTAATATTTAGTATTATTATGAAAATAATAAAATTTTTGTTTTTCCTTAATATTAGTATTAGTGTCATTTCTATTAGTATTATTAATATATTTAAAATTTGTAATATCATTATTATCATTATTATTGTTATAAGTACTATCTTGATATTATCATTATTATTAAAAGTATTATAAAAGTTTTAAGAATATTATTATTAAAATTACAAGTACATATTAACTATATTAACAAAAATTTTATAAATATTCATATATAACAATTTAGGTATTTTTAATATAACACTAAACAGATATACATATATATTAATATAACTATAAAAATATTAATCATTTTGAATGTATATACAACTTAAAAATATATGTTATTATTATAAAAAGGATATAACCAATAAATTATATATATATATATATATATATATATATATATATATATATGTGTGTGTGTGTGTGTGTGTTCGATTACAATTATGTATATTAATAAATATACAAATGATATAGGTTCGTGAATCCAAGGCTAGCCCTACACTTGTTCAATGTTGTCATATGTATTTTTACTACAAAATACAGTATTGTGAGTTTCATTTGCTCCCTTTTTAATTGCTTTGCAATTTACATTTTTGGGCTGAGAATACATGCGCTGTTTTATAAATCTTTTACAAAATAGACACAAGTACTTAAAACTATATTCTATGGTTGGATTATGAATACCGAATATCACCCCTGTTAACTTGGTAACCTAAGAATTAGGGAAATGGCCCCTAATTGACGCGAATCCTAAAGGAAGATCTACAGGGCACTAACCAGCCCCAGTTAAAGAAATTTGAACTGCTTTAGTGTAGTGACCCGAACTTTTCCATATTTATATATATTAATTGAGATTGATATTTACATGATTAAATGTTTCCAACATGTTAAGCAATCAAACTTGTTAAGACTTGATTAATTGAAATATGTTTCATATAGACAATTGACCACCCAAGTTGACCGGTGATTCACGAACGTTAAAACTTGTAAAAACTATACGATGACATATATATGGTTATATATATAGTTAACATGTTTTTATTATAAGTATGTATCTCATTAGGTATTTTAACAATGAGTTATATACATAAAAATGAGACTATTAATTTAAGAAACTCGAAAACGATATATATAACGATTATCGTTATAACAACGTCTTACTAGGTACATATGAATCATATTAAGATATTGATACACTTGGTTAATTATGTTAAATGATAAGTAAATATATTATTAAGTGTATTAACAATGAAATACATATGTAAAAATAAGACTACTAACTTAATGATTTCGAAACGAGACATATATGTAACGATTATCGTTGTAACGACATTTAACTGTATATACATCATACTAAGATATATTATATATCATAATATCATGATAATATAATAATTTAACATCTCATTTGTTATAATAAACAATGGGTTAACAACATTCAACAAGATCGTTAACCTAAAGGTTTCAAAACAACATTTACATGTAACGACTAACGATGACTTAACGACTCAGTTAAAATGTATATACATGTAGTGTTTTAATATGTATTCATACACTTTTGAAAGACTTCAAGACACTTATCAAAATACTTCTACTTAACAAAAATGCTTACAATTACATCCTCGTTCAGTTTCATCAACAATTCTACTCGTATGCACCCGTATTCGTACTCGTACAATACACAGCTTTTAGATGTATGTACTATTGGTATATACACTCCAATGATCAGCTCTTAGCAGCCCATGTGAGTCACCTAACACATGTGGGAACCATCATTTGGCAACTAGCATGAAATATCTCATAAAATTACAAAAATATGAGTAATCATTCATGACTTATTTACATGAAAACAAAATTACATATCCTTTATATCTAATCCATACACCAACGACCAAAAACACCTACAAACACTTTCATTCTTCAATTTTCTTCATCTAATTGATCTCTCTCAAGTTCTATCTTCAAGTTCTAAGTGTTCTTCATATATTTTACAAGTTCTAGTTACATAAAATCAAGAATACTTTCAAGTTTGCTAGCTCACTTCCAATCTTGTAAGGTGATCATCCAACCTCAAGAAATCTTTGTTTCTTACAGTAGGTTATCATTCTAATACAAGGTAATAATCATATTCAAACTTTGGTTCAATTTCTATAACTATAACAATCTTATTTCAAGTGATGATCTTACTTGAACTTGTTTTCGTGTCATGATTCTGCTTCAAGAACTTCGAGCCATCCAAGGATCCGTTGAAGCTAGATCCATTTTTCTCTTTTCCAGTAGGTTTATCCAAGGAACTTAAGGTAGTAATGATGTTCATAACATCATTCGATTCATACATATAAAGCTATCTTATTCGAAGGTTTAAACTTGTAATCACTAGAACATAGTTTAGTTAATTCTAAACTTGTTCGCAAACAAAAGTTAATCCTTCTAACTTGACTTTTAAAATCAACTAAACACATGTTCTATATCTATACGATATGCTAACTTAATGATTTAAAACCTGGAAACACGAAAAACACCGTAAAACCGGATTTACGCCGTCGTAGTAACACCGCGGGCTGTTTTGGGTTAGTTAATTAAAAACTATGATAAACTTTGATTTAAAAGTTGTTATTCTGAGAAAATGATTTTTATTATGAACATGAAACTATATCCAAAAATTATGGTTAAACTCAAAGTGGAAGTATGTTTTCTAAAATGGTCATCTAGACGTCGTTCTTTCGACTGAAATGACTACCTTTACAAAAACGACTTGTAACTTATTTTTCCGACTATAAACCTATAATTTTTCTGTTTAGATTCATAAAATAGAGTTCAATATGAAACCATAGCAATTTGATTCACTCAAAACGGATTTAAAATGAAGAAGTTATGGGTAAAACAAGATTGGATAATTTTTCTCATTTTAGCTACGTGAAAATTGGTAACAAATCTATTCCAACCATAACTTAATCAACTTGTATTGTATATTATGTAATCTTGAGATACCATAGACACGTATACAATGTTTCGACCTATCATGTCGACACATCTATATATATTTCAAAACAACCATAGACACTCTATATGTGAATGTTGGAGTTAGCTATACAGGGTTGAGGTTGATTCCAAAATATATATAGTTTGAGTTGTGATCAATACTGAGATACGTATACACTGGGTCTTGGATTGATTCAAGATAATATTTATCGATTTATTTCTGTATATCTAACTGTGGACAACTAGTTGTAGGTTACTAACGAGGACAGCTGACTTAATAAACTTAAAACATCAAAATATATTAAAAGTGTTGTAAATATATTTTGAACATACTTTAATATATATGTATATATTGTTATAGGTTCGTGAATCAACAGTGGCCAAGTCTTACTTCCCGACGAAGTAAAAATCTGTGAAAGTGAGTTATAGTCCCACTTTTAAAATCTAATATTTTTGGGATGAGAATACATGCAGGTTTTATAAATGATTTACAAAATAGACACAAGTACGTAAAACTACATTCTATGGTTGAATTATCGAAATCGAATATGCCCCTTTTTATTAAGTCTGGTAATCTAAGAATTAGGGAACAGACACCCTAATTGACGCGAATCCTAAAGATAGATCTATTGGGCCTAACAAACCCCATCCAAAGTACCGGATGCTTTAGTACTTCGAAATTTATATCATATCCGAAGGGTGTCCCGGAATGATGGGGATATTCTTATATATGCATCTTGTTATTGTCGGTTACCAGGTGTTCACCATATGAATGATTTTTATCTCTATGTATGGGATGTGTATTGAAATATGAAATCTTGTGGTCTATTGTTACGATTTGATATATATAGGTTAAACCTATAACTCACCAACATTTTTGTTGACGTTTAAAGCATGTTTATTCTCAGGTGAATATTAAGAGCTTCCGCTGTTGCATACTAAAATAAGGACAAGATTTGGAGTCTATGTTTGTATGATATTGTGTAAAAACTGCATTCAAGAAACTGACTTCGATGTAACATATTTGTATTGTAAACCATTATGTAATGGTCGTGTGTAAACAGGATATTTTAGATTATCATTATTTGATAATCTACGTAAAGCTTTTTAAACCTTTATTTATGAAATAAAGGTTATGGTTTGTTTTAAAAATGAATGCAGTCTTTGAAAAATGTCTCATATAGAGGTCAAAACCTCGCAACGAAATCAATTAATATGGAACGTTTTTAATCAATAAGAACGGGACATTTCAGTTGGTATCCGAGCGTTGGTCTTAGAGAACCAGAAAATTTGCATTAGTGTGTCTTATCGAGTTTTTTAGGATGCATTAGTGAGTCTGGACTTCGACCGTGTTTACTTGAAAAATGATTGCTTAACAAATTTTGTTGGAAACTATATATTTTTAACATGTGAATATTATGTGATATATTAATCTCTTAACGCGTTTGATATTATGTGATAGATGTCTACTTCTAGAACAAGTCCCATTGACTCACCTAATAATAATGAAGAGTCGAATGTAAATTGGAATGATTCGTGGACTGATTCACAAGTTCCCGAAGAGGAACCGGAAGAAGAGTCGGAACCGGAAGAAGAATCGGAACCGGAAGAAGAATCGGAACCGGATGAAGAAGTAGAACCGGTGGGGGAAATAATAAAACGGTTAAGTAAAAGAAAATCCTCAACCAACCGACCAAGGTTAATTATGGTCAATGGTGTTTCCGCCAAGGAAGCAAAATATTGGGAGGATTACCAATTCTCCGATGAATCGGATTCCGACGAGAATTCCGATGATGTTATAGAAATTACCCCAACTGAATTTAAAAAGGTAAAAGAAAATAATAAGTGAAAGGGCATAAAAATAGAGAAATCTAATTCCAACCCCGATGAACTTTATATGTATCGTCAACCCCCGAAGTCCTTAAGTTGTAACAATGACCCGGGAACCTCTAAACCACCATGTTTTTCTAAACCAATGTGGATAACGACGGCTCGTATTAGGGGAACATCATATATCCCTAGAAACTTGGCAAAACGAACCAAAACCGAAGAAGAAGAAACAAGCGAGTCGGAATAAGATAGTTGTATTCGTGTGGTGTAACATAAGTAATATAGTGTGCTTATGCTTTATGATATATGTAAAAATTGCTTGTATTAATAAGTATTTTTTTTATGAATCTAACTCTTGTCTATTTTACAGTATAAAAACACAAAATGGATAGACAACCCAATATTTTAAGAGACCTACCCGGAGACATGATTGATGAAATCTTGTCTAGAGTCGGTCAGAATTCTTCGGCACAACTATTTAAGGCGAAATCAGTTTGTAAGACATTCGAAGAACGTTCCAAGAATGCCTTGGTTTATAAAAGGCTTTCGTTCGAAAGATGGGGGATATCACATTGGGAAATCCATAAGTTACGATGTATTTACTTTGACGCATATATTGCGGGGAACCCAAATACTATTCTACGCAATGGGTTAAGAAATTATTTTGACTCAATATATCCGAATATTGGACTTCGTGATTTAGAAAAAGCGGCTAACATGCAACATAAAGAAGCATGTTATGCTTACGGATTAGTAATGTTCACTTCTCACCAAAGTGAGAACAAGAACATCGGGCTACAACTATTAAACAAAACGTTCCCACAAGTGACGGAGTCGGTAATTGGGGTAAGAAATGAGGTTTTTAGATTGTTACGGGATTGTTGGACATTACGTAACCCTCGTCCCTTTGATGACGTTACAACACGCTGTCTTATCAATGGCCATAACGGTTATGTTGCACAAGACCAAGGATGGGAAGTAGTCCTAGTAAAACCAGAATGCATGACTTGTTTCTGGACGTATGAATTACGTGTCTTTATTGCCTTTGCTGAACGACTTGTGTACTAGCTAGAATTATCTTCACAACCATCTTGTATCAAATTTATTGTGTGCTATATTTCATGCTATATGTAAAATAAGCGGTATTGTAAGTTTGTAAAATATTGTGTAAAAGTTTGAACGCGAAATATTATTATAATCAGTTTTTCATATAGAATTGTAGTAGTTGAATTGTATATTAGCTACTAAGTATGAACTTAACGGGTAGGTACTACCCGAATTTAAACTTATAAAACGCTAATATGAAGAAAAAGCTTTTATAAATGAGTTCATATTATGCTACGAAATACTATTAACTACTCTTAATATTCTGTATGATTAACTTGTTCCATTTAACTATTTTGAAGGAAATGGCACCGACTACTCGACACACCGTGAATATGAATGAAGAGGAATTCCGTACTTTTCTAGCTTCAAACATAGCCGCAGTACAGGCTGCGCTACATACCAACAATAACCTTGGATCTAGCAGTACAGGAAATCGTGTAGGATGCACCTACAAAGAATTCACTGCCTGCAAACCTTTGGAATTTGATGGAACCGAAGGACCGATCGGATTGAAACGGTGGACCGAGAAGGTTGAATCGGTGTTTGCCATAAGTAAGTGTACTGAAGAAGACAAAGTGAAGTACGCTACGCATACCTTCACAGGTTCTGCGTTAACATGGTGGAATACCTATCTAGAGCAAGTGAGACAAGACGATGCGTACGCACTACCGTGGTCAGCATTCAAGCACTTGATGAACGAGAAGTACCGTCCCAGAACCGAGGTCAATAAGCTCAAGACAGAACTTAGAGGGTTACGAACCCAAGGATTTGATATTACCACGTACGAAAGACGATTCACAGAATTGTGCCTATTGTGTCTGGGAGCATTCGAAGATGAGGAAGAGAAGATCGACGCGTTTGTGAAAGGATTACCGGAAAGAATCCAAGAAGATATAAGTTCACACGAGCCCGCCTCCATACAACAGGCATGTAGAATGGCTCACAAACTAGTGAACCAGATTGAAGAAAGAATTAAAGAACAGACTGCTGAAGAGGCCAATGTGAAGCAAGTCAAAAGAAAGTGGGAAGAAAACGGTGATAAGAATCACCAATACAACAACAACAGCAATTACAACAATAATCGCAACAATTATCCCAACAATCGCAACATCAATCGCAACTACAACAAACGGCCCAACAACAACAACAACAACAACAACAACAACAACAACTACAACAATCATCCCAACAACAATAATAACCGCAACAACAACAACAATCAGAAGCAGCTATGCCAAAGGTGTGAAAAGTATCACTCGGGGTTCTGCACCAAATTTTGCAACAAGTGTAAAAGAAATGGTCATAGCGCGGCGAAGTGTGAGGTCTACGGACCAGGGGTTAATAGAACGAAAGGAACAAATGGTGTCGGAACGAGTAATGGCGGAGGAAGTAGTGTCGGAGCAAGTTATGCCAATGTAGTTTGTTATAAATGTGGAAAACCGGGCCACATTATTAGAAATTGCCCGAACCAGGAGAACACGAATGGACAAGGCCGCGGAAGAGTTTTCAATATTAATGCGGCAGAGGCACAGGAAGACCCAGAGCTTGTTACGGGTACGTTTCTTATTGACAATAAATCTGCTTACGTTTTATTTGATTCGGGTGCGGATAGAAGCTATATGAGTAGAGATTTTTGTGCTAAATTAAGTTGTCCATTGACGCCTTTGGATAGTAAATTTTTACTCGAATTAGCAAATGGTAAATTAATTTCAGCAGATAATATATGTCGGAATCGAGAAATTAAACTGGTTAGCGAAACATTTAAGATTGATTTGATACCAGTAGAGTTAGGGAGTTTTGATGTGATAATCGGTATGGACTGGTTGAAAGAAGTGAAAGCAGAGATCGTTTGTTACAAAAATGCAATTCGCATTATACGAGAAAAAGGAAAACCCTTAATGGTGTACGGAGAAAAGGGCAACATAAAGCTACATCTTATTAGTAATTTGAAGGCACAAAAACTAATAAGAAAAGGTTCCTATGCTGTTCTAGCACACGTCGAGAAAGTACAAACTGAAGAAAAGAGCATCAATGATGTTCCCATTGCAAAAGAATTTCCCGATGTATTTCCGAAAGAATTACTGGGATTACCCCCACATCGATCCGTTGAATTTCAAATAGATCTTGTACCAGGAGCTGCACCAATAGCTCGTGCTCCTTACAGACTCGCACCCAGCGAGATGAAGGAACTGCAAAGCCAATTACAAGAACTTTTAGAGCGTGGTTTCATTCGACCAAGCACATCACCGTGGGGAGCTCCTGTTTTGTTTGTCAAGAAGAAAGATGGTACATTCAGGTTGTGTATCGACTACCGAGAGTTGAACAAACTTACCATCAAGAATCGCTACCCACTACCGAGAATCGACGACTTATTTGATCAACTACAAGGCTCGTCTGTTTATTCAAAGATTGACTTACGTTCCGGGTATCATCAAATGCGGGTGAAAGAAGATGATATTCCAAAGACTGCTTTCAGAACACGTTACGGTCATTACGAGTTTATGGTCATGCCGTTTGGTTTAACTAATGCACCAGCTGTGTTCATGGACCTTATGAACCGAGTGTGTGGACCATACCTTGACAAGTTTGTCATTGTTTTTATTGATGACATACTTATTTACTCAAAGAATGACCAAGAACACGGTGAACATTCGAGAAAGGTGTTAGAAGTATTGAGGAAGGAAGAATTGTACGCTAAGTTTTCAAAGTGTGCATTTTGGTTGGAAGAAGTTCAATTCCTCGGTCACATAGTGAACAAAGAAGGTATTAAGGTGGATCCGGCAAAGATAGAAACTGTTGAAAAGTGGGAAACCCCGAAAACTCCGAAACACATACGCCAGTTTTTAGGACTAGCTGGTTACTACAGAAGGTTCATCCAAGACTTTTCCAGAATAGCAAAACCCTTGACTGCATTAACGCATAAAGGGAAGAAATTTGAATGGAATGATGAACAAGAGAAAGCGTTTCAGTTAGTGAAGAAAAAGCTAACTACGGCACCTATATTGTCATTGCCTGAAGGGAATGATGATTTTGTGATTTATTGTGATGCATCAAAGCAAGGTCTCGGTTGTGTATTAATGCAACGAACGAAGGTGATTGCTTATGCGTCTAGACAATTGAAGATTCACGAACAAAATTATACGACGCATGATTTGGAATTAGGCGCGGTTGTTTTTGCATTAAAGACTTGGAGGCACTACTTATATGGGGTCAAAAGTATTATATATACCGACCACAAAAGTCTTCAACACATATTTAATCAGAAACAACTGAATATGAGGCAGCGTAGGTGGATTGAATTATTGAATGATTACGACTTTGAGATTCGTTACCACCCGGGTAAGGCAAATGTGGTAGCCGATGCCTTGAGCAGGAAGGACAGAGAACCCATTCGAGTAAAATCTATGAATATAATGATTCATAATAACATTACTACTCAAATAAAGGAGGCACAACAAGGAGTTTTAAAAGAAGATATAAGTTCTGATTAAATATGAAATACCCAAAGGATCAGAGAAGCATCTTAATATTCGGGAAGACGGAACCCGGTATAGGGCTGAAAGGATTTGGGTACCAACATTTGGAGATATGAGAGAAATGGTACTTAGAGAAGCTCATAAAACCAGATACTCAATACATCCTGGAACGGGGAAGATGTACAAGGATCTCAAGAAACATTTTTGGTGGCCGGGTATGAAAGCCGATGTTGCTAAATACGTAGGAGAATGTTTGACGTGTTCTAAGGTCAAAGCTGAGCATCAGAAACCATCAGGTCTACTTCAACAACCCAAAATCCCGGAATGGAAATGGGAAAACATTACCATGGATTTCATCACTAAATTGCCAAGGACTGCAAGTGGTTTTGATACTATTTGGGTAATAGTTGATCGTCTCACCAAATCAGCACACTTCCTACCAATAAGAGAAGATGACAAGATGGAGAAGTTAGCACGACTGTATTTGAAGGAAGTCGTCTCCAGACATGGAATACCAATCTCTATTATCTCTGATAGGGTTGGCAGATTTATTTCAAGATTCTGGCAGACATTGCAGCAAGCATTAGGAACTCGTCTAGACATGAGTACTGCCTATCATCCACAAACTGATGGGCAGAGCGAAAGGACGATATAAACGCTTGAAGACATGCTACGAGCATGTGTTATTGATTTCGGAAACAGTTGGGATCGACATCTACCATTAGCAGAATTTTCCTACAACAACAGCTACCATTCAAGCATTGAGATGGCGCCGTTTGAAGCACTTTATGGTAGAAAGTGCAGGTCTCCGATTTGTTGGAGTGAAGTGGGGGATAGACAGATTACGGGTCCGGAGATTATACAAGAAACTACCGAGAAGATCATCCAAATTCAACAACGATTGAAAACCGCCCAAAGTCGACAAAAGAGCTACGCTGACATTAAAAGAAAAGATATAGAATTTGAAATTGGAGAGATGGTCATGCTTAAAGTTGCACCTTGGAAAGGCGTTGTTCGATTTGGTAAACGAGGGAAATTAAATCCAAGGTTTATTGGACCATTCAAGATTATTGATCGTGTCGGACCAGTAGCTTACCGACTTGAGTTACCTCAACAACTCGCGGCTGTACATAACACTTTCCACGTCTCGAATTTGAAGAAATATTTTGCTAAAGAAGATCTCACTATTCCGTTAGATGAAATCCAAATCAACGAAAAACTTCAATTCATCGAAGAACCCATCGAAATAATGGATCGTGAGGTTAAAAGACTTAAGCAAAACAAGATACCAATTGTTAAGGTTCGATGGAATGCTCGTAGAGGACCCGAGTTCACCTGGGAGTGTGAAGATCAGATGAAGAAGAAATACCCGCATCTATTTCCAGAAGATTCGTCAACACCTTCAACAGCTTAAAATTTCGGGACGAAATTTATTTAACGGGTAGGTACTGTAGTGACCCGAACTTTTCCATATTTATATATATTAATTGAGATTGATATTTACATGATTAAATGTTTCCAACATGTTAAGCAATCAAACTTGTTAAGACTTGATTAATTGAAATATGTTTCATATAGACAATTGACCACCCAAGTTGACCGGTGATTCACGAACGTTAAAACTTGTAAAAACTATACGATGACATATATATGGTTATATATATAGTTAACATGTTTTTATTATAAGTATGTATCTCATTAGGTATTTTAACAATGAGTTATATACATAAAAATGAGACTATTAATTTAAGAAACTCGAAAACGATATATATAACGATTATCGTTATAACAACGTCTTACTAGGTACATATGAATCATATTAAGATATTGATACACTTGGTTAATTATGTTAAATGATAAGTAAATATATTATTAAGTGTATTAACAATGAAATACATATGTAAAAATAAGACTACTAACTTAATGATTTCGAAACGAGACATATATGTAACGATTATCGTTGTAACGACATTTAACTGTATATACATCATACTAAGATATATTATATATCATAATATCATGATAATATAATAATTTAACATCTCATTTGTTATAATAAACAATGGGTTAACAACATTCAACAAGATCGTTAACCTAAAGGTTTCAAAACAACATTTACATGTAACGACTAACGATGACTTAACGACTCAGTTAAAATGTATATACATGTAGTGTTTTAATATGTATTCATACACTTTTGAAAGACTTCAAGACACTTATCAAAATACTTCTACTTAACAAAAATGCTTACAATTACATCCTCGTTCAGTTTCATCAACAATTCTACTCGTATGCACCCGTATTCGTACTCGTACAATACACAGCTTTTAGATGTATGTACTATTGGTATATACACTCCAATGATCAGCTCTTAGCAGCCCATGTGAGTCACCTAACACATGTGGGAACCATCATTTGGCAACTATCATGAAATATCTCATAAAATTACAAAAATATGAGTAATCATTCATGACTTATTTACATGAAAACAAAATTACATATCCTTTATATCTAATCCATACACCAACGACCAAAAACACCTACAAACACTTTCATTCTTCAATTTTCTTCATCTAATTGATCTCTCTCAAGTTCTATCTTCAAGTTCTAAGTGTTCTTCATATATTTTACAAGTTCTAGTTACATAAAATCAAGAATACTTTCAAGTTTGCTAGCTCACTTCCAATCTTGTAAGGTGATCATCCAACCTCAAGAAATCTTTGTTTCTTACAGTAGGTTATCATTCTAATACAAGGTAATAATCATATTCAAACTTTGGTTCAATTTCTATAACTATAACAATCTTATTTCAAGTGATGATCTTACTTGAACTTGTTTTCGTGTCATGATTCTGCTTCAAGAACTTCGAGCCATCCAAGGATCCGTTGAAGCTAGATCCATTTTTCTCTTTTCCAGTAGGTTTATCCAAGGAACTTAAGGTAGTAATGATGTTCATAACATCATTCGATTCATACATATAAAGCTATCTTATTCGAAGGTTTAAACTTGTAATCACTAGAACATAGTTTAGTTAATTCTAAACTTGTTCGCAAACAAAAGTTAATCCTTCTAACTTGACTTTTAAAATCAACTAAACACATGTTCTATATCTATACGATATGCTAACTTAATGATTTAAAACCTGGAAACACGAAAAACACCGTAAAACCGGATTTACGCCGTCGTAGTAACACCGCGGGCTGTTTTGGGTTAGTTAATTAAAAACTATGATAAACTTTGATTTAAAAGTTGTTATTCTGAGAAAATGATTTTTATTATGAACATGAAACTATATCCAAAAATTATGGTTAAACTCAAAGTGGAAGTATGTTTTCTAAAATGGTCATCTAGACGTCGTTCTTTCGACTGAAATGACTACCTTTACAAAAACGACTTGTAACTTATTTTTCCGACTATAAACCTATAATTTTTCTGTTTAGATTCATAAAATAGAGTTCAATATGAAACCATAGCAATTTGATTCACTCAAAACGGATTTAAAATGAAGAAGTTATGGGTAAAACAAGATTGGATAATTTTTCTCATTTTAGCTACGTGAAAATTGGTAACAAATCTATTCCAACCATAACTTAATCAACTTGTATTGTATATTATGTAATCTTGAGATACCATAGACACGTATACAATGTTTCGACCTATCATGTCGACACATCTATATATATTTCAAAACAACCATAGACACTCTATATGTGAATGTTGGAGTTAGCTATACAGGGTTGAGGTTGATTCCAAAATATATATAGTTTGAGTTGTGATCAATACTGAGATACGTATACACTGGGTCTTGGATTGATTCAAGATAATATTTATCGATTTATTTCTGTATATCTAACTGTGGACAACTAGTTGTAGGTTACTAACGAGGACAGCTGACTTAATAAACTTAAAACATCAAAATATATTAAAAGTGTTGTAAATATATTTTGAACATACTTTAATATATATGTATATATTGTTATAGGTTCGTGAATCAACAGTGGCCAAGTCTTACTTCCCGACGAAGTAAAAATCTGTGAAAGTGAGTTATAGTCCCACTTTTAAAATCTAATATTTTTGGGATGAGAATACATGCAGGTTTTATAAATGATTTACAAAATAGACACAAGTACGTAAAACTACATTCTATGGTTGAATTATCGAAATCGAATATGCCCCTTTTTATTAAGTCTGGTAATCTAAGAATTAGGGAACAGACACCCTAATTGACGCGAATCCTAAAGATAGATCTATTGGGCCTAACAAACCCCATCCAAAGTACCGGATGCTTTAGTACTTCGAAATTTATATCATATCCGAAGGGTGTCCCGGAATGATGGGGATATTCTTATATATGCATCTTGTTATTGTCGGTTACCAGGTGTTCACCATATGAATGATTTTTATCTCTATGTATGGGATGTGTATTGAAATATGAAATCTTGTGGTCTATTGTTACGATTTGATATATATAGGTTAAACCTATAACTCACCAACATTTTTGTTGACGTTTAAAGCATGTTTATTCTCAGGTGAATATTAAGAGCTTCCGCTGTTGCATACTAAAATAAGGACAAGATTTGGAGTCCATGTTTGTATGATATTGTGTAAAAACTGCATTCAAGAAACTGACTTTGATGTAACATATTTGTATTGTAAACCATTATGTAATGGTCGTGTGTAAACAGGATATTTTAGATTATCATTATTTGATAATCTACGTAAAGCTTTTTAAACCTTTATTTATGAAATAAAGGTTATGGTTTGTTTTAAAAATGAATGCAGTCTTTGAAAAATGTCTCATATAGAGGTCAAAACCTCGCAACGAAATCAATTAATATGGAACGTTTTTAATCAATAAGAACGGGACATTTCATTTAGTACTTCGATTTATATATATACAGATTGCGATTGCCGGTATATGTATGGCATACTGATTGCGATGGCCGGTATGCGGGGGATATTCTATATGCATTATGTTAATGTCGGTTACCAGGTGTTCACCATATGAATGATTTTATCTTTATGCAGATTACGAAATGCCTGTATAATGATTATGGAAATGATATTGAAAATGAAAATCTTGTGGTCTATTAAAATAATGGAAATGATTGTTTATGATAAACTAATGAACTCACCAACCTTTTGGTTGACACTTGTAAGCATGTTTATTCTCAGGTATTAAAGAAATCTTCCGCTGTGCATTTGCTCATTTTAAAGATATTACTGGGAGTCATTCATGACATATTTCAAAAGACGTTGCATTCAAGTCATCGAGTTCAATAAAGATTATTTTTAAGTAAATGACAGATTAGGTCATTTATAGTTTGGATTTTATGAAATGGGATGCATGCCTGTCAACTTTCGATGTAATGAAAGTTTGTCTTTTAAAAATGAATGCAATGTTTGTAAAATGTATCATATAGAGGTCAAATACCTCGCAATGAAATCAACTATTGTAAATCGTTTGTAATCGGTATGAACGGGTCATTTCAGTTGGTATCAGAGCGGTGGTCTTAGCGAACCAGGTCTTGCATTAGTGTGTCTAACTAGTAGTTGTTAGGATGCATTAATAAGTCTGGACTTCGACCTAGTAGTTGTTAGGATACATTAATAAGTCTGGACTTCGACTTGGTCTGCATGTCAAAAAGTTTTGTTCATCGTTTCTTGTCGGAAACTACATGTTTATTATTCTTAAGTCTAGACACGTCTTACTGTATTGATTGCATGGATAGTGTATAGACAAATTCCATATCTTAGCATATCTATTACAGTAAACTCTGCCTAACATCTTCCGTAAATTCCTCCGTAATTGATGGGACGTTGGTAACATAAATACATATGTGAACTATGTATTAAGGAATACCAAACCAAATCCTATAATCTATTTCATATCGAATTTCATTTCTTTGATCGTACGAGATGGAGCCCTCAACTAGTTCAAGTTCAATAGATTCTGACAGCTATATGGATATCCACCTGAGCTCCGAAGACAGTGTAACCGGAATAAATCAACCTATTAGCCATCATTTATTTTGGATGAAATGGGGATGGGTTCGTAGTCGTCTTGATCAATGGAGAAGAGAAGAAGGCGATCCCTTCCATCCACCACATTCCCCTCTCGGCGAAGAACCTGAAGCACTTACCGGCGAACCTGTTCTTAATACCATTTTCTCTCTCATTTCTAGAGTATCTCGTCATGATTATATACTATCTCAAATTCTAGATCTTATTCATCCGCTCGTCTGAACCGCCAATCATCCTGGTGTAATAGAAGAAGTTAATGAGCTGCGCGCACGCGTAGAGGCTTTGGAGAATATGCTGCAAAGATTACAAGCACCATCAACAACACCAGTACCACCGACAACATCCACATCGCAAGCCTCAATACCACAAGCACCAGCAGCATCACCGACATCAACAGAACCTCGAACATCACAATTTGTACCTCGAATATCAACGCCATACGTACCATAGAAACCAAGGAGCATCAACAACAATAACCGATGAAGTATTGATTCATAACATTTTACGATGATTATGTAATCTCTAAAGTCTTAGAGATTATTTACTCTAGCTCAAACCGAAAAGCAAATGAGATTAATATCATATTAACTCATTAAATCCATGATTACATCTGAAGAAAATATATATGTATATATGTTTTCATAAAGATTGTTTGTACAAAATTCTTTTGTACAAACTGTTAATGGTGAAAATATTTTAACGGGTAGGTAATACCCGAGGAATATTTAGATTTCACATTAATAAGTTACAATGTACATTCTTCGAATCTGATTCAACGTTCATTTACTATCCTACTTACATCCACAGATATACGAATCCGTTCACCACAGAATAACCATTTTCATTTAATTTCATATTTGGATTTTGACTTATTAGAATTCAACAAGTGGCATAATGAAGAAAACATTAGACAAAAAAATAAAATTTGGTAGAAACAAACAAATTAACTATGAGAAATTTTGTTAAGAATCCAAGCTAACAAAATCCTAGCTAACTGTTCCTAGCTAACTGTTAATTCCTTATTACATTTTATTTATCCTAATTTATTTATCGCAATTTTAATTCTCGCAATTTTATTTATCGTCATTTAATTTCTGTTATTTATTTTACGCACTTTAAATATCGTCGGATAAATCGGGACACGTATACAATGTTTTGACATATCATATTGACATCATCTATATATATTATTTTGAATAACCCATAAGACACTATATGCGGTAATGCTCGAGTTAGCATATAATGGGTCGAGGTTGATTCTAAAATAATATATATACCTTGAGTTGTGATCGAGTCTGAGACATGTATACAATGGGTCACAATACGTATTAATTAATTCAAATATTATATATTAAACTATATATGAATTATTGAATTACTAACTGTGGACTACTAACATTGGACAATTAAAATGAATTAAAATATTAATTATAACATATGAAACTAAACATTTCTTCAAGTTTGCCACTTGATTTCATCTTAAACCTCATTTGTATCTTGACGATTACAATCTGCGTTCAAACCTTTCATGATTCTTGAAAATACCTCAATCGAGAGGATGAACCAACTGCACTTCATCTACGGAAGGAAAGATTTATGCATATAGTTATGCACCTGAAAAACTCTTGGAACCTGAGTAAACGTTTAACACGTAGCTGTGCTAATTCCTTTAGCGTTATTATTACCGAAAATAACTTTGCAACTCATGTTCGAGATAACCAGTTTTGTCACAGCTCCAGCAAGTCAACTTCGACTTTTCGTTCCAAACAACCTTATTATAACCTTGATATATACGCGTGCTCTTTTATTGTTACTGAGGAACCTTTTATATTTCACCAAATTATCAGCAGACGTACCAGCAACCTCGTTGCTCCTTAGCTTAAATCTCTCTGACAAATCACTATATTTATCTATTGAAGTCTTATCATGAACTCATCCGCACCTTGTAACGAGAATTGCCATACCAATTACCAGAAATCAGCAATCAGTATTTTGAATCTCGCAGTGTTTCTACATCAACCGATATATGTATACATATAACATTTATCTCTTAGAATTATGATCTTGCATTCTGAAAAGCATACAGTCTGCGAATTAATACTCTGAAATTTTGAAAATGCTGATGAAACAGCAAAAACGTAAACGACCTTAACAGTCAAAAGTTTGATGATAAATAATAGTATGTTGGCAAAGCTCAGAATAGTTGGAACTGGAAAACGGATTGAGCAAACTATGAAGGAGGCTGTGGACAAATCACAAAGACTAAACCTGCCTTCAAAGAATTCAAATGATTCAGTATCCGCTAAAGTCATTAACGAATACCTTGCTCCTAACTCTAAACCTTTACGGACAAATCTTCTTCATCATTCATCGATATTAGAAATTCTAAGATATCATCGTATCTTTCATTATAAATATCCTCGATATTTATGAAGATATTTTCATAACTATTCTTATCTGAAATCATTTATCTCCTTGCGATATCAGTGTTACATCAGAAAGGAAACTATTTTAGTTTCTAAATTCTGAAGAAAAAAAAAATTCGAATTTAAAATATGAATGTTTTTGAAGTAGTGTTGGGAACTGAAGCATGAGTTAGTATAATATAATGACACTTGATCAACGTGATTATATTACAGTAAGTCATGCTGAGTTTCTAATGAAACATGATGATTCACAGATCATACCGTTATCATGTGTCATGTTACACGTCTTGTTCATTCTGTTTCACCTCTGAACATATCAATAAAATATATTATTGATAGTTCCATCCTCAGTGATTCTGGTAATTTAACCAATCAAAGTGTAAGAATACGCTCTTTCATGCTTAGAACATTATAATCATTCGAAACTCTATATCTATGAATTCTGGACCATTATTCGCTTGACATAAAATTGGGAAGAGAAAACAAGAGCATGGAGCTCCGAAATATAAAAGGAAATATAAAGCCGATCACAAATACAAAAATTACAAACCGTGTATATCAATGCGTATAGCAATATAAAGACACGGGAGAATGAGAAATACAATAATCCCTAAAGCATAGTAGAAATAAACAGATTCCTCTGGTGGTAGTTGAAAAAGAAGAGTGATTGATACGATAATCAAGAAAATATCAAGGATTAGAACTGGATTAAGCATTTTCAAAATCTTTTGAAAGTATGAACTGAGAAAGAAGGTATAGGAGCGGTGAAAATAATAAAACGGAAGAGATTAATTTATAGAGAAAATATCCGACAAAGCAATCAAGACAGATCACCGTATTTAATTATAGAGATCTTAATTTCCTTATTCGCCAAAGAATCAAATCTTTTAGATTTTGAAGATTTTCTTCAAATCCCTTGAATTCCGGAATTCAACCAAGACAACGTCAAAAGTTAAGACGCACCTTATTTTCTAAATTCAAACGTGACTACGTCAAAAGTTAAGAGGAAACTTTATTTCTTCAATTCACTCTTTTGTGATAACTTCACTCATACGCTTCGAATAATCAAATTGTTTTATCTATATTACTCAATGATGATAAAAACTCTAATTTCTAGCTCGTACGCGTCATGAAAACATACTTATTGTCAGCCATGACCATCCCAATCAAATTTCGGGACGAAATTTCTTTAACGGGTAGGTACTGTGACGACCCGGAAATTTTCGATCAAATTTAAACTTAATCTTAATCTGAAATCGACACGATAAGCAAAGTCTGTTAAACTGAGTCTCAAAATTTTTGAACTGTTTCATGAAATCAATTGTCCTTTGACAATTCTCGACGATTCACGAACAATTGTTGTAAATAAATATGTGTGTATATATATATATATATATATATATATATATATATATACAAGTAGGAAAATAAGTAAATATAATAAATTGAAATAATAAAATACAATTTAATCAATAGAGTTAATTATGTAAAATAGAATACAAAATAATTAAGTTGCTATTAAAATATATATATATATATATATATATATATATATATATATATATATATATATATATATATATATATATATATATATATATATATATATGAGATTCCATATAAAGAAAATTAATGTTGTATATATATATTATAATATATATAAAATGTATAAATATTAATTGGCATATGTAATATTAATAAATTAAACAAAATTACAAGTTTAGATATAGTGATATATCTATATTATTATTATTAGTATAATTAGTATTATTATTGTTATCACTAAATATTAACACTAAGTATTATTTCAATATTATTATTATTAATCCTATTATTGTTAGTATTAATATTTTTTTATATAAATATTATTATTATTTTAACATCACTAAGAACAATATTATTAATAATAATTAAAATCAGTATTATTATTATTATTTATTTGTTATTATTATTAATTATTATAAACATTATTAGAATTAATGTTAATATATTATTTAATTATTTATATTAATGGAATATAATATATAAAATAGGAAAATTCGTACTAGTTGTTACGCATCATAATTGAATCATAATTCCTGTCTGTAATTGGTATACTAGTCGATCTCAATCCACAGAACTCTTCCAAAACCTGTTAGCTCTCGTTTTCTACTTTTTATTTTTTTTTCTTTTGATTGAAAAAGCTGTCGATACTTTTTAACTATAAAACAATTCATTAAGCTCAGTGTTTTGAATAAAAACCATATGATTCTTCACTGCCATTATCAACTCTAATCACTATCAACTGCAAATACTTGAGAAAATAAAACAGAAAAGATAGAAATAGCTGAAAACTCTGTTCGTGTGACATTTTTAGCCAAACCACGAATACGAATACAATTTCAAAATCCATTAATGTAGATTTGTTAGTAATCATTCATGTAAACTATCTGCAAAATTTGAGATTCCAATTCATTGTATTGATTGAGAATTTTTGATTCAAAGTTTTTAAAATAAAAAGTCAAACAAAGTTCTTTGATCGAATTCGAGTTCTATGTTGTGATTTAAATCCAATTAATGATTTAAAAAGTTTCCATGAGTGATTTATAAACTTTTTCGCGTAGAGATCAGAACCTAAAACGATCTAAATTTTTAAAATTGATATGGTGTTCTTCTTCTTAATTGCGTCGAACAGCAAGTCTGTATTCTATATATTTTTTTTGTTTTGTTTATTGAATTGAACAAAGGAATTCAACAGGTCGTTTAAAATTTCAATTCAAGTCTTAATTCAGATGTAATTAGTGGATATGATTGCTGTTTCATCTCGGGTCGATTTATGTTTGAAGAAGATGAATAACACATAAATAAATACGGGTTATAAATAATTGTGAGGGTTTTAAAACAGATAAACGAAATGGAGCAGATGGTTTGGGTGTGGTGTCGGGTTAGCGGGAGGTCGCGGGTTCGAGCCTCGTCTGGGTCAATTCTTTTTAGAAAAACATTTTGAAAGGGTATACATTTTTATTTTCATTTCCATTATTATTATTATTATTATTATTATTATTATTATTATTATTATTATTATTATTATTATTATTATTAATATAGTTATTATAATTATTATTATTAATTAGTGTTATTACAAGTATTACTAATGTTATTATTATTATTATTATTATTATTATTATTATTATTATTATTAATTTTATCATTTTAAGTATTATTAACATTATTAGGATTAGGATTACGAATTTATGTTATAGAAGCTTTAGTCATTAGTTTAGAAATTTAACACGAAGATTACGAATATAGAAATCTTGGATATGAATATTATTATGAAAATGATACAAATTATTATTATTTTCATTTATATTAATATTAGTACCATTTCTATAATTATTAGTAGTATTATTATTATTATTAATATCATCATTATTATAATTATCAATATCATTATTATTAGTATTATAATTACAAATATAAGTATTAGGATAAAAATTATCATTTATTATTACTATGATAATAACTATTAATATTTAGTATTATTATGAAAATAATAAAATTTTTGTTTTTCATTAATATTAGTATTAGTGTCATTTCTATTAGTATTATTAATATATTTTTAAAATTTGTAATATCATTATTATCATTATTATTGTTAAAAGTACTATCTTGATATTATCATTATTATTAAAAGTATTATAAAAGTTTTAAGAATATTATTATTAAAATTACAAGTATATATTAACTATATTAACAAAAATTTTATATATATTCATATATAACAATTTAGGTATTTTTAATATAACACTAAACAGATATACATATATATTAATATAACTATAAAAATATTAATCATTTTGAATGTATATACAAATTAAAAATATATGTTATTAATATAAAAAGGATATAACCAATAAATTATATATATATATATATATATATATATATATATATATATATATATATATATATATATATATATATATATATATATATATATATATATATATATATATATATATATGTGTGTGTGTGTGTGTGTGTGTGTGTGTGTGTGTTCGATTACAATTATGTATATTAATAAATATACAAATGATATAGGTTCGTGAATCCAAGGCCAACCCTACACTTGTTCAATATCGTCATATGTATTTTTACTACAAAATACAGTATTATGAGTTTCATTTGCTTCCTTTTTAATTGCTTTGCAATTTACATTTTTGGGCTGAGAATACATGCGCTGTTTTATAAATGTTTTACAAAATAGACACAAGTACTTAAAACTATATTCTATGGTTGGATTATGAATACCGAATATCACCCCTGTTAACTTGGTAACCTAAGAATTAGGGAAATGGCCCCTAATTGACGCGAATCCTAAAGGTAGATCTATAGGGCACTAACCAGCCCCAGTTAAAGAAATTTGAACTGCTTTAGTACTTCGATTTATATATATACTGATTGCGATTGCCGGTATATGTATGTGATACTGATTGCGATGGCCAGTATGTGGGGGATATTCTATATGCATTATGTTAATGTCGGTTATCAGGTGTTCACCATATGAATGATTTTATCTTTATGCATATTGCGAAATGCCTGTATAATGATTATGGAAATGATATTGAAAATGAAAATCTTGTGGTCTATTAAAATAATGGAAATGATTGTTTATGATAAACTAATGAACTCACCAACCTTTTGGTTGACACTTGTAAGCATGTTTATTCTTAGGTATTAAAGAAATCTTCCGCTGTGCATTTGCTCATTTTAAAGATATTACTGGGAGTCATTCATAGCATATTTCAAAAGACGTTGCATTCAAGTCATTGAGTTTAATAAAGATTATTATTAAGTAAATGACAGATTAGGTCATTTATAGTTTGGATATTATGAAACGGGATGCATGCCTGTCAACTTTCGATGTAATGAAAGTTTGTCTTTTAAAAACGAATGCAATGTTTGTAAAATGTATCATATAGAGGTCAAATACCTCTCAATGAAATCAACTATTGTGAATTGTTTATAATCGGTATGAACGGGTCATTTCATGTAGAACATTTGAAAGACGTTCCAGGCATGCCTTGGTTTATAAAAGGCTTTCCTTTTATAGATGTTGTACATCACATTGGGGAGACCTTAAGTTACGCCATGTTTTCTTTAAGGCATTGAGTGCAGGAAACACAAATGCAATTTTATGCTACGGGTTGAGAGCCTATTTTGACTCCACATATCCCAACATAGGACTTCGTTCTTTAGAAAGAGCTTCAAATATGCAACTTAAAGAAGCATGTTATGTTTACGGGTTAGTGATGTTCGCTTCTCACCAAATTGAGAAAAAGAACATCGGATTGCAACTTTTAAATAAAACATTCCCACAAGTGACGGATTCAGTAGTTGGGGTGAGAGACAAAGTTTTTAGATTGTTATGAAGCTGTTGGGCATTACGTAACCCCCGTCCTTTTGACGACGTTACAACATGCTGCCTAGCCAACGGCCACAACGGTTATTTTCCACAAGACCAAGGATGAGAAATAGTATTAGTAAAACCCGAATGCATGACTTGTTTCTGGACCTATGAATTACGTGTCTTTATTGCCTTTTCTGAACGACTTGCGTATTAACTAGAATTGTCTTTACAGCTGCCTTGTATCAAAGTTATCGTGTTCTATATTTCACCCTGTATGTAAAATAGTGGTATTGTATATTTGTAAAATATTGTATTAAAGTTTGAACGCGAAATATTATTGTAATCAGTTTTTCATATAGAATTGTAGTAGTTGAATTGTATATTAGCTACTAAGTATGAACTTAACAGGTAGGTACTACCCGAATTAAAAATTATAAAACGCTAAAATGAAGAAAAAGCTTTTATAAATAAGTTCATATTATGCTACGAAATACTATTGACTACTCTTAATATTCTATATGATTAACTTAATTCTTTTGGCTATTTTTGAAGGAAATGGCACCGAGTACTCGACACACCATGAATATGAGCGAAGCGGAATTCCGTACCTTTCTAGCTGCGAACATAGCCGCAGTATAGGCTGCGATGCAAAACAACAATAACTCTGAATCTAGCAATGAAACTAACACTACAAGAAATCGTGTAGGATGCTCCTACAAAGAATTCACTGCCTGTAAACCTCTGGAATTCGATGGAACCGAAGGACCAATCGGATTGAAACGGTGGACCGAGAAGGTCGAATCGGTGTTTGCCATAAGTAAATGTACTGAAGGAGACATGATAAAGTACGCTACGCATACCTTTACAGGTACCGCGTTAACATGGTGGAACACCTATCTCGAACATGTGGGACAAGATGCTGCTTACGCACTAATGTGGTCAGCATTCAAACATATGATGAATGAGCAGTACCGTCCCAGAAACGAGGTCAATAAGCTTAAGGCAGAGCTTAGAGGATTACGAGCGCAAGGATTCAATATTACCTCATACGAACGACGATTCACAGAGTTGTGCCTATTGTGTCCAAGAGTGTTCGAAGATGAAGAAGAGCAGATCGACGCGTTTGTAAAAGGACTACCAGAAAGA
Source organism: Rutidosis leptorrhynchoides (assembly GCF_046630445.1). Taxonomy (NCBI): domain Eukaryota; kingdom Viridiplantae; phylum Streptophyta; class Magnoliopsida; order Asterales; family Asteraceae; genus Rutidosis; species Rutidosis leptorrhynchoides. Next base: position 451,697,096 of record NC_092337.1, read on the forward strand.
ATTCAGGAGCATGTGAGTTCAAACGAGCCCACCTCCATACAAAAGGCAAGTCGAATGGCTCACAAACTAGTGAACCAGATTGAGGGAAGGATTAAAGAGCAGGCGGCCGAAGAGGCCAACATGAAACAAGTTAAGAGAAAGTGGGAAGAAAACAGTGACAAGAGTCACTAATACAACAACAACAACAACAACAATCACAATCACAACCGCAATAACTATCACAACAACCGCAACATCAATCACAACAACAACAAATGCAATCCCAACAATAATTACAACAAACGTCCCAACAACAACTACAACAACCGTCCCAACAACAATAACAACCACAACAATCCCAACAACAACCATTTCAATAACATCAATGGCAACAAAAATTAGAAAATTTCGTGCCAAAGGTGCGAAGGGTACCATCCGACTACTTACAGTTCGGCATTATGTACCAAATGTAATAGAAAGGGGCATGGTGTGACGAAGTGTGAAGCTTACGGACCAGCGACTAAAGGAATAAATAATGCCCACATTACTTGTTTCAGATACGGGAAGAAGGGCCACTACAAAACTATGTGCCCAAACCAGGAAAATAATAATGGGCAAAGCCGTGGAAGAGTTTTTAACATTAATGCGGAAGAAGCGCAGGAAGACCCGGAGCTTGTTACGGGTACGTTTCTTATCGATGAAAAACCTGCTTATGTTTTATTTGATTCTGGTGCGGATAGAAGCTATATGAGTAGAGATTTTTGTGCTAAATTAAGTGGTCCATTGACACCTATGAATAATTAATTTTTACTCGAATTAGCAAAAGGTAAATTAATTACATCAGATAAAATATGTCGGAATCGAGAAATTAAACTAGTTGGCGAAGCGTTTAAGATTAATTTGATACCAGTAGAATTGGGGAGTTTTGATGTAATAATCGGCATGGATTGGATGATCGAGGTAAAAGCAGAGATCGTTTGTTACAAAAATGCGATTCGCATTATGCGCGAAAAGGGAAAACCCTTAATGGTGTACGGAGAAAAGAGCAACGTGAAGCTAAATCTTATTAGTAATTTGAAGGCGCAAAAGCTAATAAGAAAAGGTTGCTATGCTGTTCTAGCACATGTCGAGAAAGTACAAACTGAAGAAAAGAACATCAATGATGTTCCCATCGCAAAAGAATTTCCCGATGTATTTCCGAAAGAATTACCGGGACTACCGCCACACCGATCCGTTGAATTTCAAATAGATCTTGTACCAGGTGAAATGCCCCGATCATATCGATTATAAACGTTACATAATAATTGATTTCATTGCGAGGTATTTGACCTCTAAATGGTACATTTTACAAACATTGCATTCGTTTTTAAAAGACAAACTTTTATTTCATCGAAAGTTGACAGATATGCATATCCTTTCATAATATATCCAAACTATGAATGACTTAATAATATTCTTGATGAACTCAACGACTCGAATGCAACATCTTTTGAAATATGTCATGAATGACTCCAAGTAAACATGCTTAAAAGTGTCAACCAAAAGGTTGGGGAGTTCATAGGTTTATCGTAAACAATAAAACTCATAATTTTGATAGACCACAAGATTTAAATACTGCATGATACAAATGGGCCCGAATCCTATACCCACCTGTAATGTACATGCAATTTCTTTTAAATACAGTACACATATCTCGTGTACGAAACCATTTTTCAACAATTCTTAATAACCGTACACATATCTCGTGTACAAAATATCATGCACATAACCTGTGTATAAAAATCATTCTCTCGATACATAACATTTGCTTTGCTTTGCTTGGCTTGGTAACCGACCTTAACATATAATGCGCATCAATAATATCCCCAAAATAAACAGAACTTTCAGTCTGTAATAAATATATAAACCTCGAAGTACTAAACACCACGCCCACTAGCTCTTCCGTCTAGTGAACATTCTTGGTGGGGATGTTAAACCCGGTAGCTACCTTTAGGATTCGCGTGAATTAGGGGCCATACCCGTTTCCTAATTCTTAGGTTACCAAGCTATAATAATCAGGGGAAAATATTCACATCAATTAGTGGCAATTATAACGTCCAACTAATTCAAATATAATAATCAACAGAACCTCTCGTCTGTATAATAATTCATTCGAGGAATATTTTGCTTGTGTCATATCGCGTCAAACATTTATAAAAGCATTTCATGTATTCTCATTCCCAAAAATATATATTGCAAAAGCATTTAATAAAAACAGTTATAAAAATAGCGCATGTATTTTCAGTCCCAAAAATGTAAAGAGTAAAAGGGAATCAAATGAACTACAATACAATATTTTGTAGTAAAAATATTCATACGACGGAACTGAACAATGCAGGGTGGGCCTCAGATTCACGAAGCTATATCAATTATATATATTAAAATATATAATTGTAATCGAGCAATTATATATATATTGTTATTAATAATGTACTTGTTATATTATATGTTATTTAGATAAATTTAATATATTTAATTTATGTGTTTTATATAACTATTATTTATCATTAATAATAAAACTATATATTAAGGTTTATATATGATAAAAATATATATTTATATTTAATTAATATCTTTTATATATATAGCTTAATTAATATCTTTTTAATAATAAAAATATAGTGTAATGTATTTTATATAAAAATATCTATTTGTAATAATAACGATAGTTTTGGTGATAACAAAATAATAATTTTAGTGAGAATGATAATAATGATAATTAAGTTTAATAATAACATTACTAATAATCATATTAATAATGATAATGATAATGATAATATTAATAATCATACTTATGTTACTAATAATAATAATAATAATAATAATAATAATAATAATAATAATAATAATAATAATAATAATAATAATAATAATAATAATAATAATAATAATAATAATAATAATAATAATAATAATAATGATAAAATGATACAAATTCTAATATTAATGATAATAATAATAAATTTTTATTACTTTCATAATAATAATAATAATATAATCATAATCATAATAATAATAATAATACTTAAAAATGATAAAATTATATTTTAAATGATAATATTAGTAACAACAATAATAATAAAAATCATATTTGTAATTTTAATTATGATAATAATAATAAATGGTAACTAATACTTATTTTAGTAATAATAATAATAATAATAACTATAATACTTGTATTAATAAAAATCATTAATAATAATAATAACAATACTATAATAATAATAATAATAATAATAATAATAATAATAATAATAATAATAATAATAATAATAATAATAATAAAAGTGTATACCCTTAAAAGAGCTTTTCTAAAAAGAGTTGCCCTAGACCGGGCTCGAACCCGTAACCACTCGCTACCCCGACACCCCTCTTAACCATCCAGTCTAACTCGTTTTTCTGATATATTTCACACCCGACTTTTATTTAACCCATTTTCTTATTCCTTCTTCTTCTTCATCTTCATAACTCCAAACGGCCAAATCCATACTCAATCATATCAACTAACTAACGATTTGAATTATATTGTGAATTTGAATCATAAACGATCTGTCGTGCGTGCTTGAATTAACAGAAACAAAAATCAAAAGAATTTAAGCAGCAACAGTTTGAAAACACGATGAACAACTCAAACATTGATTTTGAAATTGAGACTGTTTTAGACCATGGTTTCTTCATGAAATAGTTTGAAAATCATTCCTTGAAACTTTCTGGATTATCAATTGAACTCAAAACATTAAAATGACTTCGAATTTTGCCAAGAACTACTCGTTTGACTTTTTGAATATAATGTTTGACTTCAAAATTCATAATTAATAGGTCAAATTGAGGTCTGAAAATGTACAGATAGTATATTTAGACAATTCCTAACAATCTTGCATTTATAGATTTTGAAAATTTGTTCGAAATCGAGCTTTTAATTTAAATGACCACGAACAGGGCAGTAGAGCTGTAAACTTCGATTTTTTTGTTTTTATTTCACAATTTCAGCAATGTATATATATAATGTAATAATTTAACGATTACTACAGCATTATTATTCGATTGTATTTGTTTTATAGCTAGGATTGAGTCGATATGCAAATAATCGATCAGAGATAGAAGAAAAAAATTTAAAAGCAGAATATGATTGGTAACAATTTCGTACATTTGATATCGATGTGTAACAACTTTTGGATAAGGAACAAAATTTATAACAGCTGAAAGTGATCTGTATCGATTTAACCTAATTTATCTGTTTATATATATATATCTGATATTAATAATAAATAAGTATAAATTCATTATTAATAATAATACATTTATTAATAATAGAATTAATAAAATAAAAAAAATACTAATTGTAATAATATTAGGAATAATAATAATACTATTAATAATCAAAATATTACTAATAATAACAATAATAGGATTAATAATAATAATATTAATAATGATAATAATAATATTAATAATAATAATAATGATATAACAAATCAAATGTATCAAATTCCATATTTATTTATTATATAATAATATTAATAATACTGATATTATTATTAATATTTATTTTTAATCATAATGAAGTACTAATTAGTAATATTAATAACTATAGTTTAACTTGTATTATATATTATGTAATATCATATATTATATAATAACTTTTATTGAATATTTATTATTTATAAGTTTTATATTACAATATATATATAATAATAATTATACATAGAAATCATATATATATATATATATATATATATATATATATATATATATATATATATATATATATATATATATATATAGATTCATTTTAAATTACACTTAATTATTTTGTATCTTATTTTACATATTTAATTATAATGTTTAAATTATATTCTATAATTTCAAATTATTATATATACTTACATTTATATACATATACATATTTATTTATAAATAATTGTTCGTGAATCGTCGGGAATAGTCAAGGTTAAATGTTTTCATAAAACAGTTAAAAAAATTTCGAGGCTCATTATGACAGACTTTGCTTATCGTGTCGAAATCATATAGAGATTAAGTTTAAATTTGGTCGAAAATTTCCGGGTCATCACAGTACCTACCCGTTAAAGAAATTTTGTCCCGAAATTTGATTGTGATCGTCATGGTTAACTGTAAGAATGTTTTCATGATGAATACTAGTTGAAAATAGAGTTTTATCGCCTATTGAATAATATAGATAAAACGATTTGATTATGTGAAGCGTACGAGTGAAGCTGTCACAAAAGATTGAGGTAGAGATTTTAACTTTTGACGTAGTCACGGTAGTTTTTCGGAATTCAAGGGATTTAGAGAAAATTTTCGTAATAAGATTTGATTCTTCGATAATTAAGGAAATTAGGATCTTCTTTGATTAAATGCAATAATCTGTTTCGATTGCTCTGTCGGATATTTCACTATAAATGAACTTCTTTCGTTCCATTAATTTCACAACCCTCATCTTTTATACTTCAATTCATATTTCCAAAACCTTTGCCAAAATATCAGAAGTCACTGGAAAAGATAGAATTATCAAGAAAATATGTTCCTGATTTGTTTAGAGATTTAGTAGAAGGTAAGAGTCGTGTAACATGGCACATGATGACGTTATGGTCTATGAATCATCACGTTCCATTTAGAAACTCAGCATGACTTACTGTAATATAATCACGTTGATCAAGTGTCATTATATTATACTAACTCATGCTTCAGTTCCCAACACTACTTCAATAACATTCATATTTTAAGTTCGAATTCTTCAGAATTTAGAAACTAAAACAGTTTCCTTTCTGACGTAACACTGATATTGTGAAGAGATAAATGATTCCAGATAAGAATAGTTATGAAAATATCTTCAGAAATATTGAGGATATTTATAATGAAGGATACGATGATATCTTAGAATTTATAATATCGATGGATGATGATGAAGATTTGTCCGTAAAGGTTTAGAGTCAGGAGCAAGGTATTTATTAATGAATTCAGCAGATACTAAATCATTTGGATTCTTTGAATGCATGATTAGTCTTTGTGATTTGTCCACAGCTTCCTTCGTGGTTTGCTCAATCCAATTTCCAGTTCCAACTTTTCTGAGCTTTATCAACACACAATTCTTTATCATCAAATTTTTGACTGTTACGGTTGTCTACAGTTTCTGCTGCTTCATTCAGCTTTTTCAAAATTCAGGGAATTGTTTCGCAGACTGGGTGCTGTTTCAGAATTGAAGTACATAATTCCAGGAGATAAACATTATATGTTTATGTATAACTGTTGACGTAGAAACGCTACGTGGTTCGAAATAGTGATTTATGATTTCTGGTAATTGGTATGGCAATTATTGTTACAAGATGTGGACGAGTATTTGATAGGGTTTCAAGGAATATATATAGTGATTTGTTGGAGAGACTTACGCCCGAGAATACTGAAGTCGTTGGTACGTTTACTGCTAATACGTGGGACATAAAAGGTTCCCCAGTAACGATGACGAAAGGGCAATCAGATATATCAAGGTTATAATAAGACTAGTCCGACTGAGAAGTCGAAGTTGATTTGCTGGAGCTGTGACAAAATTGTCTACTTTGAAAAGAATTTCAAGGTTATTTTCGGTAATAACAATGCCAATGATTTGAATATTCTCCAATGTTTTATGAATAAAAGTGATGTTCTAGCACAGTTTTGAATTCAAAGTATGGTTTTGAAAGATGTAGGAATCTAAGAGTGATATCTTCTATTAAATCTTGACTTGGATTCTGATCTGTCAAAATCAGAATGTGTAACCAAATTTATATGAAAATGGTTGTTCTGTATATTGCTGTGAAAGTAGCGAGTATAGTCGATGATTTCTGAATGTAACCTTTGAATTGTGATCTTAAATATTTCTCGGGTATTGTAGTGACCCGAACTTTTCCATGTTTATATATATTAATTGAGATTGATATTTACATGATTAAATGTTTCCAACATGTTAAGCAATCAAACTTGTTAAGACTTGATTAATTGAAATATGTTTCATATAGACAATTGACCACCCAAGTTGACCGGTGATTCACGAACGTTAAAACTTGTAAAAACTATATGATGACATATATATGGATATATATATAGTTAACATGATACTATGATAAGTAAACATATCATTAAGTATATTAACAATGAACTACATATGTAAAAACAAGACTACTAACTTAATGATTTTTAAACGAGACATATATGTAACGATTATCGTTGTAAAGACATTTAATGTATATATATTATATTAAGAGATATTCATACATGATAATATCATGATAATATAATAATTTAAAATCTCATTTGATATTATAAACATTGGGTTAACAACATTTAACAAGATCGTTAACCTAAAGGTTTCAAAACAACACTTACATGTAACGACTAACGATGACTTAACGACTCAGTTAAAATCTATATACATGTAGTGTTTTAATATGTATTTATACACTTTTGAAAGACTTCAATACACTTATCAAAATACTTCTACTTAACAAAAATGCTTACCATTACATCCTCGTTCAGTTTCATCAACAATTCTACTCGTATGCACCCGTATTCGTACTTGTACAATACACAGCTTTTAGATGTATGTACTATTGGTATATACACTCCAATGATCAGCTCTTAGCAGCCCATGTGAGTCACCTAACACATGTGGGAACCATCATTTGGCAACTAGCATGAAATATCTCATAAAATTACAAAAATATGAGTAATCATTCATGACTTATTTACATGAAAACAAAATTACATATCCTTTATATCTAATCCATACACCAACGACCAAAAACACCTACAAACACTTTCATTCTTCAATTTTCTTCATCTAATTGATCTCTCTCAAGTTCTATCTTCAAGTTCTAAGTGTTCTTCATAAATTCTACAAGTTCTAGTTACATAAAATCAAGAATACTTTCAAGTTTGCTAGCTCACTTCCAATCTTGTAAGGTGATCATCCAACCTCAAGAAATCTTTGTTTCTTACAGTAGGATATAATTCTAATACAAGGTAATAATCATATTCAAACTTTGGTTCAATTTCTATAACTATAACAATCTTATTTCAAGTGATGATCTTACTTGAACTTGTTTTCGTGTCATGATTCTGCTTCAAGAACTTCGAGCCATCCAAGGATCCGTTGAAGCTAGATCCATTTTTCTCTTTTCCAGTAGGTTTATCCAAGGAACTAAAGGTAGTAATGATGTTCATAACATCATTCGATTCATACATATAAAGCTATCTTATTCGAAGGTTTAAACTTGTAATCACTAGAACATAGTTTAGTTAATTCTAAACTTGTTCGCAAACAAAAGTTAATCCTTCTAACTTGACTTTTAAAATTAACTAAACACATGTTCTATATCTATATGATATGCTAACTTAATGATTTAAACCTGGAAACACGAAAAACACCGTAAAACCGGATTTACGCCGTTGTAGTAACACCGCGGGCTGTTTTGGATTAGTTAATTAAAAACTATGATAAACTTTGATTTAAAAGTTGTTATTCTGAGAAAATGATTGTTATTATGAACATGAAACTATATCCAAAAATTATGGTTAAACTCAAAGTGGAAGTATGTTTTCTAAAATGGTCATCTAGACGTCGTTCTTTCGACTGAAATGACTACCTTTACAAAAACAACGTGTAACTTATTTTTCCAACTATAAACCTATACTTTTTATGTTTAGATTCATAAAATAGAGTTCAATATGAAACCATAGCAATTTGATTCACTCAAAACGGATTTAAAATGAAGAAGTTATGGGTAAAACAAGATTGGATAATTTTTCTCATTTTAGCTACGTGAAAATTGGTAACAAATCTATTCCAACCATAACTTAATCAACTTGTATTGTATATTATGTAATCTTGAGATACCATAGACACGTATACAATGTTTCGACCTATCATGTCGACACATCTATATATATTTCGGAACAACCATAGACACTCTATATGTGAATGTTGGAGTTAGCAATACAGGGTTGAGGTTGATTCCAAAATATATATAGTTTGAGTTGTGATCAATACTGAGATACGTATACACTGGGTCATGGATTGATTCAAGATAATATTTATCGATTTATTTCTGTACATCTAACTGTGGACAACTAGTTGTAGGTTACTAACGAGGACAGCTGACTTAATAAACTTAAAACATCAAAATATATTAAAAGTGTTGTAAATATATTTTGAACATACTTTGATATATATGTATATATTGTTATAGGTTCGTGAATCAACCAGTGGCCAAGTCTTACTTCCCGACGAAGTAAAAATCTGTGAAAGTGAGTTATAGTCCCACTTTTAAAATCTAATATTTTTGGGATGAGAATACATGCAGGTTTTATAAATGATTTACAAAATAGACACAAGTACGTGAAACTACATTCTATGGTTGAATTATCGAAATCGAATATGTCCCTTTTTATTAAGTCTGGTAATCTAAGAATTAGGGAACAGACACCCTAATTGACGCGAATCCTAAAGATAGATCTATTGGGCCTAACAAACCCCATCCAAAGTACCGGATGCTTTAGTACTTCGAAATTTATATCATATCCGAAGGGTGTCCCGGAATGATGGGGATATTCTTATATATGCATCTTGTTAATGTCGGTTACCAGGTGTTCACCATATGAATGATTTTTATCTCTATGTATGGGATGTGTATTGAAATATGAAATCTTGTGGTCTATTGTTACGATTTGATATATATAGGTTAAACCTATAACTCACCAACATTTTTGTTGACGTTTAATGCATGTTTATTCTCAGGTGAATACTAAGAGCTTCCGCTATTGCATACTAAAATAAGGACAAGATTTGGAGTCCATGTTTGTATGATATTGTGTAAAAACTGCATTCAAGAAACTGATTTCGATGTAACATATTTGTATTGTAAACCATTATGTAATGGTCATGTGTAAACAGGATATTTTAGATTATCATTATTTGATAATCTACATAAAGCTTTTTAAACCTTTATTTATGAAATAAAGGTTATGGTTTGTTTTAAAATGAATGCAGTCTTTGAAAAACGTCTCATATAGAGGTCAAAACCTCGCAACGAAATCAATTAATATGGAACGTTTTTAATCAATAAGAACGGGACATTTCAGTTGGTATCCGAGCGTTGGTCTTAGAGAACCAGAAAATTTGCATTAGTGTGTCTTATCGAGTTTATTAGGATGCATTAGTGAGTCTGGACTTCGATCGTGTTTTCTTTAAAAATGATTGCTTAACATTTTTGTTGGAAACTATATATTATTAACATGTATATATTATGTGATATATTAATCTCTTAACATGTTTGATATTGTGTGATAGATGTCTACCTCTAGCACAAATCCCATTGACTCACCTAATAATAACGAAGAGTCGAATATATATTGGACTGATTCACAAGTTCCTGAAGAAGAACCGGAAGAAGAATCAGAACCGGAAGAAGAATCAGAACCGGTGGGGGAAATAATAAAACGGTTAAGTAAAAGAAAATCCTCAACCAACCGACCAAGGTTAATTATGGTCAATGGTGTTTCCGCCAAGGAAGCAAAATATTGGGAGGATTACCAATTCTCCGATGAATCGGATTCCGACGAGAATTCCGATGATGTTATAGAAATTACCCCAACTGAATTTAAAAAGGCAAAAGAAAATAATAAGGGAAAGGGCATAAAAATAGAGAAATCTAATTCCAACCCCGATGAACTTTATATGTATCGTCAACCCCCGAAGTCCTTAAGTTGTAACAATGACCCGGGAACCTCTAAACCACCAGGTTTTTCTAAACCAATGTGGAAAATTACGGCTCGTATTAGGGGAACATCATATATCCCTAGAAACTTGGCAAAACGAACCAAAACTGAAGAAGAAAAAACAAGCGAGTCGGAATAAGATAGTTGTATTCGTGTGGTTTAATATATGTAATATAGTGTGCTTATGCTTTATGATATATGTAAAAATTGCTTGTATTAATAAGTATTTTTTTTTATGAATCTAACTCTTATCTATTTTACAGTATAAAAACACAAAATGGATAGACAACCCAATATTTTAAGAGACCTACCCAGAGACATGATTGATGAAATCTTGTCTAGAGTCGGTCAGAATTCTTCGGCACAACTATTTAAGGCGAGATCAGTTTGTAAGACATTCGAAGAACGTTCCAAGAATGCCTTGGTTTATAAAAGGCTTTCGTTCGAAAGATGGGGGATATCACATTGGGAAATCCATAAGTTACGAGGTGTTTACTTTGATGCATATATTGCGGGAAACCCAAATGCTATTTTACGCAATGGGTTAAGAAATTATTTTGACTCAATATATCCGAATATTGGACTTCGTGATTTAGAAAAAGTGGCTAACATGCAACATAAAGAAGCATGTTATGCTTACGGATTAGTAATGTTCACTTCTCACCAAAGTGAGAACAAGAACATCGGGCTACAACTATTAAACAAAACGTTCCCACAAGTGACGGAGTCGGTAATTGGGGTAAGAAATGAGGTTTTTAGGTTATTACGAGACTGTTGATCATTACGTAACCCTCGTCCCTTTGACGACGTTACAACACGCTGTCTTATCAACGGCCATAATGGTTATGTTCCACAAGACCAAGGATGGGAAGTAATCCTAGTAAAACCAGAATGCATGACTTGTTTCTGGACGTATGAATTACGTGTCTTTATTGCCTTTGCTAAACGACTTGTGTACTAGCTAGAATTATCTTCACAACCATCTTGTATCAAATTTATTGTGTGCTATATTTCATGCTATATGTAAAATAAGCGGTAATGTAAGTTTGTAAAATATTGTGTAAAAGTTTGAACGCGAAATATTATTATAATCAGTTTTTCATATAGAATTGTAGTAGTTGAATTGTATATTAGCTACTAAGTATGAACTTAACAGGTAGGTACTACCCGAATTTAAACTTATAAAACGCTAATATGAAGAAAAAGCTTTTATAAATGAGTTCATATTATGCTACGAAATACTATTAACTACTCTTAATATTCTGTATGATTAACTTGTTCCATTTGACTATTTTGAAGGAAATGGCACCGACTACTCGACACATTGTGAATATGAATGAAGAGGAATTCCGTACTTTTCTAGCTTCAAACATAGCTGCAGTACAGGCTGCGCTACATACCAACAATAACCTTGGATCTAGCAGTACAGGAAATCTTGTAGGATGCACCTACAAAGAATTCACTGCCTGCAAACCTTTGGAATTTGATGGAACCGAAGGACCGATCGGATTGAAACGGTGGACCGAGAAGGTCGAATCGGTGTTTGCCATAAGTAATTGTACTGAAGAGGACAAAGTGAAGTACGCTACGCATACCTTCACAGGTTCTACGTTAACATGGTGGAATACCTATCTAGAGCAAGTGGGACAAGACGATGCGTACGCACTACCGTGGTCAGCATTCAAGCACTTGATGAACGAGAAGTACCGTCCCAGAACCGAGGTCAATAAGCTCAAGACAGAACTTAGAGGGTTACGAACCCAAGGATTTGATATTACCACGTACGAAAGATGATTCACAGAATTGTGCCTATTGTTTCCGGGAGCATTCGAAGATGAGGAAGAGAAGATCGATGCGTTTGTGAAAGGATTACCAGAAAGAATCCAAGAAGATATAAGTTCACACGAGCCCGCCTCCATACAACAGGCATGTAGAATGGCTCACAAACTAGTGAACCAGATTGAAGAAAGAATTAAAGAACAGACTGCTGAAGAGGCCAATGTGAAGCAAGTCAAAAGAAAGTGGGAGGAAAACGGTGATAAGAATCACCAATACAACAACAACAGTAATTACAACAATAATCGAAACAATTATCCCAACAATCGCAACATCAATCGCAACTACAACAAACGGCCCAACAACAACAACAACAATAACAACAGCAACTACAATAATCATCCCAACAACAATAATAACCGCAACAACAACAACAATCAGAAGCAGCTATGCCAAAGGTGTGAAAAGTATCACTCGGGGTTCTGCACCAAATTTTGCAACAAGTGTAAAAGAAATGGTCATAGCGCGGCGAAGTGTGAGGTCTACGGACCAGGGGTTAATAGAACGAAAGGAACAAATGGTGTCGGAACGAGTAATGGCGGAGCAAGTAGTGTCGGAGCAAGTTATGCCAATGTAGTTTGTTATAAATGTGGAAAACCGGGCCACATCATTAGAAATTGCCCGAACCAGGAGAACACGAATGGACAAGGCCGCGGAAGAGTTTTCAATATTAATGCGGCAGAGGCACAGGAAGACTCGGAGCTTATTACGGGTACGTTTCTTATTGATAATAAATCTGCTTACGTTTTATTTGATTCGGGTGCGGATAGAAGCTATATGAGTAGAGATTTTTGTGCTAAATTAAGTTGTCCATTGACGCCTTTGGATAGTAAATTTTTACTCGAATTAGCAAATGGTAAATTAATTTCAGCAGATAATATATGTCGGAATCGAGAAATTAAACTGGTTAGCGAAACATTTAAGATTGATTTGATACCAGTAGAGTTAGGGAGTTTTGATGTGATAATCGGTATGGACTGGTTGAAAGAAGTGAAAGCAGAGATCGTTTGTTACAAAAATGCAATTCGCATTATACGAGAAAAAGGAAAACCCTTAATGGTGTACGGAGAAAAGGGCAACACGAAGCTACATCTTATTAGTAATTTGAAGGCACAAAAACTAATAAGAAAAGGTTGCTATGCTGTTCTAGCACACTTTGAGAAAGTACAAAATGAAGAAAAGAGCATCAATGATGTTCCCATTGCAAAAGAATTTCCCGATGTATTTCCGAAAGAATTACCGGGATTACCCCCACATCGATCCGTTGAATTTCAAATAGATCTTGTACCAGGAGCTGCACCAATAGCTCGTGCTCCTTACAGACTCGCACCCAGCGAGATGAAAGAACTGCAAAGCCAATTACAAGAACTTTTAGAGCGTGGTTTCATTCGACCAAGCACATCACCGTGGGGAGCTCCTGTTTTGTTTGTCAAGAAGAAAGATGGTACTTTCAGGTTGTGTATCGACTACCGAGAGTTGAACAAACTTACCATCAAGAACCGCTACCCACTACCGAGAATCGATGACTTATTTGATCAACTACAAGGCTCGTCTGTTTATTCAAAGATTGACTTACGTTCCGGGTATCATCAAATGCGGGTGAAAGAAGATGATATTCCAAAAAAACTGCTTTCAGAACACGTTACGGTCATTACGAGTTTATGGTCATGCCGTTTGGTTTAACTAATGCACCAGCTGTGTTCATGGACCTTATGAACCGAGTGTGTGGACCATACCTTGACAAGTTTTTCACTGTTTTCATTGATGACATACTTATTTTCTCAAAGAATGACCAAGAACACGGTGAACATTTGAGAAAGGTGTTAGAAGTATTGAGGAAGGAAGAATTGTACGCTAAGTTTTCAAAGTGTGCATTTTGGTTGGAAGAAGTTCAATTCCTCAGTCACATAGTGAACAAAGAAGGTATTAAGGTGGATCCGGCAAAGATAGAAACTGTTGAAAAGTGGGAAACCCCAAAAACTCTGAAACACATACGCTAATTTTTAGGACTAGCTGGTTACTACAGAAGGTTCATCCAAGACTTTTCCAGAATAGAAAAACCCTTGACTGCATTAACGCATAAAGGGAAGAAATTTGAATGGAATGATGAACAAGAGAAAGCGTTTCAGTTATTGAAGAAAAAGCTAACTACGGCACCTATATTGTCATTGCCTGAAGGGAATGATAATTTTGTGATTTATTGTGACGCATCAAAGCAAGGTCTCGGTTGTGTATTAATGCAATGAACGAAGGTGATTGCTTATGCGTCTAGACAATTGAAGATTCACGAACAAAATTATACAACGCATGATTTGGAATTAGGCGCGGTTGTTTTTGCATTAAAGACTTGGAGGCACTACTTATATGGGGTCAAAAGTATTATATATACCGACCACAAAAGTCTTCAACACATATTTAATCAGAAACAACTGAATATGAGGCAGCGTAGGTGGATTGAATTATTGAATGATTACGACTTTGAGATTCGTTACCACCCGGGGAAGGCAAATGTGGTAGCCGATGCCTTGAGCAGAAAGGACAGAGAACCCATTCGAGTAAAATCTATGAATATAATGATTCATAGTAACCTTACTACTCAAATAAAGGAGGCGCAACAAGGAGTTTTAAAAGAGGGAAATTTAAAGGATGAAATACCCAAAGGATCGGAGAAGCATCTTAATATTCGGGAAGACGGAACCCGGTATAGGGCTGAAAGGATTTGGGTACCAAAATTTGGAGATATGAGAGAAATGGTACTTAGAGAAGCTCATAAAACCAGATACTCAATACATCCTGGAACGGGGAAGATGTACAAGGATCTCAAGAAACATTTTTGGTGGCCGGGTATGAAAGCCGATGTTGCTAAATACGTAGGAGAATGTTTGACATGTTCTAAGTTCAAAGCTGAGCATCAAAAACCATCAGGTCTACTTCAACAACCCGAAATCCCGGAATGGAAATGGGAAAACATTACCATGGATTTCATCACTAAATTGCCAAGGACTGCAAGTGGTTTTGATACTATTTGGATAATAGTTGATCGTCTCACCAAATCAGCACACTTCCTGCCAATAAGAGAAGATGACAAGATGGAAAAGTTAGCACGACTGTATTTGAAGGAAGTCGTCTCCAGACATGGAATACCAATCTCTATTATCTCTGATAGGGATGGCAGATTTATTTCAAGATTCTGGCAGACATTACAGCAAGCATTAGGAACTCGTCTAGACATGAGTACTACCTATCATCCACAAACTAATGGGCAGAGCGAAAGGACGATACAAACGCTTGAAGACATGCTACGAGCATGTGTTATTGATTTCGGAAACAGTTGGGATCGACATCTACCGTTAGCAGAATTTTCCTACAACAGCAGCTACCATTCAAGCATTGAGATGACGCCGTTTGAAGCACTTTATGGTAGAAAGTGCAGGTCTCCAATTTGTTGGAGTGAAGTGGGGGATAGACAGATTACGGGTCCGGAGATTATACAAGAAACTACCGAGAAGATCATCCAAATTCAACAACGGTTGAAAACCGCCCAAAGTCGACAAAAGAGCTATGCTGACATTAAAAGAAAAGATATAGAATTTGAAATTGGAGAGATGGTCATGCTTAAAGTTGCACCTTGGAAAGGCGTTGTTCGATTTGGTAAACGAGGGAAATTAAATCCAAGGTATATTGGACCATTCAAGATTATTGATCGTGTCGGACCAGTAGCTTACCGAATTGAGTTACCTCAACAACTCGTGGCTGTACATAACACTTTCCACGTCTCGAATTTGAAGAAATGTTTTGCTAAAGAAGATCTCACTATTCCGTTAGATGAAATCCAAATCAACGAAAAACTCCAATTCATCGAAGAACTCGTCGAAATAATGGATCGTGAGGTTAAAAGACTTAAGCAAAATAAGATACCAATTGTTAAGGTTCGATGGAATGCTCGTAGAGGACCCGAGTTCACCTGGGAGCGTGAAGATCAGATGAAGAAGAAATACCCGCATCTATTTCCAGAAGATTCGTCAACACCTTCAACAGCTTAAAATTTCGGGACGAAATTTATTTAACGGGTAGGTACTGTAGTGACCCGAACTTTTCCATGTTTATATATATTAATTGAGATTGATATTTACATGATTAAATGTTTCCAACATGTTAAGCAATCAAACTTGTTAAGACTTGATTAATTGAAATATGTTTCATATAGACAATTGACCACCCAAGTTGACCGGTGATTCACGAACGTTAAAACTTGTAAAAACTATATGATGACATATATATGGATATATATATAGTTAACATGATACTATGATAAGTAAACATATCATTAAGTATATTAACAATGAACTACATACGTAAAAACAAGACTACTAACTTAATGATTTTTAAACGAGACATATATGTAACGATTATCGTTGTAAAGACATTTAATGTATATATATCATATTAAGAGATATTCATACATGATAATATCATGATAATATAATAATTTAAAATCTCATTTGATATTATAAACATTGGTTTAACAACATTTAACAAGATCGTTAACCTAAAGGTTTCAAAACAACACTTACATGTAACGACTAACGATGACTTAACGACTCAGTTAAAATGTATATACATGTAGTGTTTTAATATGTATTTATACACTTTTGAAAGACTTCAATACACTTATCAAAATACTTCTACTTAACAAAAATGCTTACAATTACATCCTCGTTCAGTTTCATCAACAATTCTACTCGTATGCACCCGTATTCGTACTCGTACAATACACAGCTTTTAGATGTATGTACTATTGGTATATACACTCCAATGATCAGCTATTAGCAGCCCATGTGAGTCACCTAACACATGTGGGAACCATCATTTGGCAACTAGCATGAAATATCTCATAAAATTACAAAAATATGAGTAATCATTCATGACTTATTTACATGAAAACAAAATTACATATCCTTTATATCTAATCCATACACCAACGACCAAAAACACCTACAAACACTTTCATTCTTCAATTTTCTTCATCTAATTGATCTCTCTCAAGTTCTATCTTCAAGTTCTAAGTGTTCTTCATAAATTCTACAAGTTCTAGTTACATAAAATCAAGAATACTTTCAAGTTTGCTAGCTCACTTCCAATCTTGTAAGGTGATCATCCAACCTCAAGAAATATTTATTTATTACAGTAGGTTATAATTCTAATACAAGGTAATAATCATATTCAAACTTTGGTTCAATTTCTATAACAATAACAATCTTATTTCAAGTGATGATCTTACTTGAACTTGTTTTCGTGTCATGATTCTGCTTCAAGAACTTCGAGCCATCCAAGGATCCGTTGAAGCTAGATCCATTTTTCTCTTTTCCAGTAGGTTTATCCAAGGAACTTAAGGTAGTAATGATGTTCATAACATCATTCGATTCATACATATAAAGCTATCTTATTCGAAGGTTTAAACTTGTAATCACTAGAACATAGTTTAGTTAATTCTAAACTTGTTCGCAAACAAAAGTTAATCCTTCTAACTTGACTTTTAAAATTAACTAAACACATGTTATATATCTATATGATATGCTAACTTAATGATTTAAACCTGGAAACACGAAAAACACCGTAAAACCGGATTTACGCCGTCGTAGTAACACCGCGGGCTGTTTTGGGTTAGTTAATTAAAAACTATGATAAACTTTGATTTAAAAGTTGTTATTCTGAGAAAATGATTATTATTATGAACATGAAACTATATCCAAAAATTATGGTTAAACTCAAAGTGGAAGTATGTTTTCTAAAATGGTCATCTAGACGTCGTTCTTTCGACTGAAATGACTACCTTTACAAAAACGACGTGTAACTTATTTTTCCAACTATAAACCTATACTTTTTCTGTTTAGATTCATAAAATAGAGTTCAATATGAAATCATAGCAATTTGATTCACTCAAAACGGATTTAAAATGAAGAAGTTATGGGTAAAATAAGATTGGATAATTTTTCTCATTTTAGCTACGTGAAAATTGGTAACAAATCTATTCCAACCTTAACTTAATCAACTTGTATTGTATATTATGTAATCTTGAGATACCATAGACACGTATACAATGTTTTGACCTATCATGTCGACACATCTATATATATTTCGGAACAACCATAGACACTCTATATGTGAATGTTGGAGTTAGCTATACAGGGTTGAGGTTGATTCCAAAATATATATAGTTTGAGTTGTGATCAATACTGAGATACGTATACACTGGGTCGTGGATTGATTCAAGATAATATTTATCGATTTATTTCGGTACATCTAACTGTGGACAACTAGTTGTAGGTTACTAACGAGGACAGCTGACTTAATAAACTTAAAACATCAAAATATATTAAAAGTGTTGTAAATATATTTTGAACATACTTTGATATATATGTATATATTGTTATAGGTTCGTGAATCAACCAGTGGCCAAGTCTTACTTCCCGACGAAGTAAAAATCTGTGAAAGTGAGTTATAGTCCCACTTTTAAAATCTAATATTTTTGGGATGAGAATACATGCAGGTTTTATAAATGATTTACAAAATAGACACAAGTACGTGAAACTACATTCTATGGTTGAATTATCGAAATCGAATATGCCCCTTTTTATTAAGTCTGGTAATCTAAGAATTAGGGAACAGACACCCTAATTGACGCGAATCCTAAAGATAGATCTATTGGGCCTAACAAACCCCATCCAAAGTACCGGATGCTTTAGTACTTCGAAATTTATATCATATCCGAAGGGTGTCCCGGAATGATGGGGATATTCTTATATATGCATCTTGTTAATGTCGGTTACCAGGTGTTCTCCATATGAATGATTTTTATCTCTATGTATGGGATGTGTATTGAAATATGAAATCTTGTGGTCTGTTGTTACGATTTGATATATATAGGTTAAACCTATAACTCACCAACATTTTTGTTGACGTTTAAAGCATGTTTATTCTCGGGTGAATACTAAGAGCTTCCGCTGTTGCATACTAAAATAAGGACAAGATTTGGAGTCCATGTTTGTATGATATTGTGTAAAAACTGCATTCAAGAAACTGATTTCGATGTAACATATTTGTATTGTAAACCATTATGTAATGGTCGTGTGTAAACAGGATATTTTAGATTATCATTATTTGATAATCAACATAAAGCTTTTTAAACCTTTATTTATGAAATAAAGGTTATGGTTTGTTTTAAATGAATGTAGTCTTTGAAAAACGTCTCATATAGAGGTCAAAACCTCGCAACGAAATCAATTAATATGGAACGTTTTTAATCAATAAGAACGGGACATTTCAGGTATTACCTACCCGTTAAAATTTCACAAGTAATACTTTGTACAAGAGAATTTTATTACATTCTTTATGAAAATATATGTATGTATATTTTCTTCAGATGTAATACAGATTTAATGAGTTAATATAATATTAAACTCATTTGATTTTCGGTTGAAATTAGAATTGAATAATCCCCAAAACATTAGAGATTACATAATCTTCGCGGTATATTCCCCCAATGAAGTTATGAATCAATACTTCATCGGTTATTGTTGTTGGTACTCATTGATATCTATGGAGCGTATGATGTTGATACTCGAGGTACCGAGTGTGATGTTGAAGTGTGAGATGTGGATGTAGTTGGTGGTGGTACTGGTGGTGATGGTGCTGATGCTGGTGGTGCTGTTGGTGTTTGTGGTGTCTGTGATGCTTGTAAATTCTGCATCATATTCTCCAAAGCCACCACACTAGCACGAAGCTCATTGACTTCTTCTAGAACACTGGAATGATTGTAGGTTGGGATGATAGGATGAACAAGATTTAGAATTTTAGATATTATATAATCGTTGCGGGCTATTCTGGAAATGAGAGTGAAGATGGTGTTTCAGACTGGTTCGCCGGTAAGTGCTTCAGGTTCTTCGCCGAGAGGGAAATTTGGTGGATGGAAAGGATCACCTTCTTCTCGTCTCCATTGATCAAGACGACTACAAACCCATCCCCATTTCATCCAGAATAGATGATGGCTAATAGGTTGATTCATTCTGGTTACACTGTCTTCGGAACTCAGGTGGATATCCATATAGCTGTCTGAATCTGTTGAACTTGAGCTAGTCGAGGGTTCCATCTTGTACAATCAAAGAAATGAAATTTAAAATGAAATAGATTATAGGATTTGGGTTTGGTATTCCTTAATACATAATTCTCATATGTATTTATAATACCAGAATCCCATCAATTACGGAGGAATTTACAGAAGATGTCAGGCAGAGTTTACTGTAATGGATATGATAAGATATAAAATTTGTCTATACACTATCTATGCAATGAATGCAGTATGAAGTGTCTAGACTTAGGAATGATAAGCAGGTAATTTTCCACAAGGAATGATAAACAAAACTTATAATATGCAGATAAGGTCGAAGTCCAGAATCGCTAATGCATCCTAACGACTATCAGTTAGACACACCAATGCAAGACCTGGTTCGCTAAGACCACCGCTCTGATACCAACTGAAATGCCCCGATCATATCGATTATAAACGTTACATAATAATTGATTTCATTGCGAGGTATTTGACCTCTAAATGGTACATTTTACAAACATTGCATTCGTTTTTAAAAGACAAACTTTCATTTCATCGAAAGTTGACAGATATGCATATCCTTTCATAATATATCCAAACTATGAATGACTTAATAATATTCTTGATGAACTCAACGACTCAAATGCAACATCTTTTGAAATATTTCATGAATGAATCCAAGTAATATCTCTAAAATGAGCAAATGCACAGCGGAAGATTTCTTTCATACCTGAGAATAAACATGCTTAAAAGTGTCAACCAAAAGGTTGGTGAGTTCATAGGTTTATCGTAAACAATAAAACTCATAATTTTGATAGACCACAAGATTTAAATACTGCATGATACAAATGGGCCCGAATCCTATACCCACCTGTAATGTACATGCGATTTCTTTTAAATACAGTACACATATCTCGTGTACGAAACCATTTTTCAACAATTTTTAATAACCGTACACATATCTCGTGTACAAAATATCATACACATAACCTATGTATAAAAATCATTCTCTCGATACATAACATTCGCTTTGCTTTGCTTGGCTTGGTAACCGACCTTAACATATAATGCGCATCAATAATATCCCCAAAATAAACAGAACTTTCAGTCTGTAATAAATATATAAACCTCGAAGTACTAAACACCACGCCCACTAGCTCTTTCGTCTAGTGAACATTCTGGGTGGGGGTGTTAAACCCGGTAGCTACCTTTAGGATTCACGTGAATTAGGGGCCATACCCGTTTCCTAATTCTTAGGTTACCAAGCTATAATAATCAGGGGAAAATATTCACATCAATTAATGGCAATTTTAACGTCCAACTAATTCAAATATAATAATCAACAGAACCTCTCGTCTGTATAATAATTCATTCGAGGAATGTTTTGCTTGTGTCATATCGCGTCAAACATTTTTAAAAGCATTTCATGTATTCTCTGTCCCAAAAATATATATTGCAAAAGCATTTAATACAAAACAGTTATAAAAACAGCGCATGTATTCTCAGTCCCAAAAATATAAAGAGTAAAAGGGAATCAAATGAACTCATAATACAATATTTTGTAGTAAAAATATTCATACGACGGAACTGAACAATGCAGGGTTGGCCTCAGATTCACAACATATATCAATTATATATATTAAAACATATAATCGTAATCGAGCAATTATATATATATTGTTATTAATAATATACTTGTTATATTATATGTTATTTAGATAAATTTAATATATTTAATTTATATGTTTTATATAACTATTATTTATCATTAATAATAAAACTATATATTAAGGTTTATATATGATAAAAATATATATTTATATTTAATTAATATCTTTTATATATATAGCTTAATTAATATCTTTTTAATAATAAAAATATAGTGTAATGTATTTTATATTAAAATATCTATTTGTAATAATAACGATAGTTTTGGTGATAACAAAATAATAATTTTAGTGAGAATGATAATAATGGATAATTAAGTTTAATAATAACATTACTAATAATCATATTAATAATGATAATGATAATATTAATAATCATACTTATGTTAATAATAATAATAATAATAATAATAATAATAATAATAATAATAATAATGATAAAATGATACAAATTCTAATATTAATGATAATAATAATAAATTTTTATTACTTTCATAATAATAATAATATAATAATCATAATAATAATAATAATACTTAAAAATGATAAAATTATATTTTAAATGATAATATTAGTAACAACAATAATAATAATAATCATATTTGTAATTTTAATTATGATAATAATAATAAATGGTAACTAATACTTATTTTAGTAATAATAATAATAATAACTATAATACTTGTATTAATAACAATCATTAATAATAATAATAATAATAATAATAATAATAATAATAATAATAATAATAATAATAATAATAATAATAATAACAATAATAATAATAATAAAAGTGTATACCCTTAAAAGAGCTTTTCTAAAAAGAGTTGCCCCAGACCGGGCTCAAACCCGTGACCACTCGCTACCCCGACACCCCTCTTAACCATCCAGTCTAACTTGTTTTTCTGATATATTTCACACCCGACTTTTATTTAACCCATTTTCTTATTCCTTCTTCTTCTTCATCTTCATAACTCCAAATGGCCAAATCCATACTCAATCATATCAACTAACTAACGATTTAAATTATATTGTGAATTTGAATCATAAACGGTCTGTCGTGAGTGCTTGAATTAACAGAAACAAAAATCAAAAGAATTTAAGCAGCAACAGTTTGAAAACACGATGAACAACTCAAACATTGATTTTAAAATTGAGACTGTTTTAGACCATGGTTTCTTCATGAAATAGTTTGAAAATCATTCCTAGAAACTTTCTGGATTATCAATTGAACTCAAAACATTAAAATGACTTCGAATTTTGCCAAGAACTACTCGTTTGACTTTTTGAATATAATGTTTGACTTCAAAATTCGTAATTAATAGATCAAATTTGTAGTGACCCGAACTTTTCCATGTTTATATATATTAATTGAGATTGATATTTACATTATTAAATGTTTCCAACATGTTAAGCAATCAAACTTGTTAAGACTTGATTAATTGAAATATGTTTCATATAGACAATTGACCACCCAAGTTGACCGGTGATTCACGAACGTTAAAACTTGTAAAAACTATATGATGACATATATATGGATATATATATATAGTTAACATGATACTATGATAAGAAAACATATCATTAAGTATATTAACAATGAACTACATATGTAAAAACAAGACTACTAACTTAATGATTTTTAAACGAGACATATATGTAACGATTATCGTTGTAAAGACATTTAATGTATATATATATCATATTAAGAGATATTCATACATGATAATATCATGATAATATAATAATTTAAAATCTCATTTGATATTATAAACATTGGGTTAACAACATTTAACAAGATCGTTAACCTAAAGGTTTCAAAACAACACTTACATGTAACGACTAACGATGACTTAATGACTCAGTTAAAATGTATATACATGTAGTGTTTTAATATGTATTTATACACTTTTGAAAGACTTCAATACACTTATCAAAATACTTCTACTTAACAAAAATGCTTACAATTACATCCTCGTTCAGTTTCATCAACAATTCTACTCGTATGCACCCGTATTCGTACTCGTACAATACACAGCTTTTAGATGTATGTACTATTGGTATATACACTCCAATGATCAGCTCTTAGCAGCCCATGTGAGTCACCTAACACATGTGGGAACCATCATTTGGCAACTAGCATGAAATATCTCATAAAATTACAAAAATATGAGTAATCATTCATGACTTATTTACATGAAAACAAAATTACATATCCTTTATATCTAATCCATACACCAACGACCAAAAACACCTACAAACACTTTCATTCTTCAATTTTCTTCATCTAATTGATCTCTCTCAAGTTCTATCTTCATGTTCTAAGTGTTCTTCATATATTCTACAAGTTCTAGTTACATAAAATCAAGAATACTTTCAAGTTTGCTAGCTCACTTCCAATCTTGTAAGGTGATCATCCAACCTCAAGAAATCTTTGTTTCTTACAGTAGGTTATCATTCTAATACAAGGTAATAATCATATTCAAACTTTGGTTCAATTTCTATAACTATAACAATCTTATTTCAAGTGATGATCTTACTTGAACTTGTTTTCGTGTCATGATTCTGCTTCAAGAACTTCGAGCCATCCAAGGATCCGTTGAAGCTAGATCCATTTTTCACTTTTCCAGTAGGTTTATCCAAGGAACTTAAGGTAGTAATGATGTTCATAACATCATTCAATTCATACATATAAAGCTATCTTATTCGAAGGTTTAAACTTGTAATCACTAGAACATAGTTTAGTTAATTCTAAACTTGTTCGCAAACAAAAGTTAATCCTTCTAACTTGACTTTTAAAATCAACTAAACACATGTTCTATATCTATATGATATGCTAATTTAATGATTTAAAACCTGGAGACACGAAAAACACCGTAAAACCGGATTTACGCCGTCGTAGTAACACCGCGGGCTGTTTTGGGTTAGTTAATTAAAAACTATGATAAACTTTGATTTAAAAGTTGTTATTCTGAGAAAATGATTTTTATTATGAACATGAAACTATATCCAAAAATTATGGTTAAACTCAAAGTGGAAGTATGTTTTCTAAAATGGTCATCTAGACGTCGTTCTTTCGACTGAAATGACTACCTTTACAAAAACGACTTGTAACTTATTTTTCCGACTATAAACCTATACTTTTTCTGTTTAGATTCATAAAATAGAGTTCAATATGAAACCATAGCAATTTGATTCACTCAAAACGGATTTAAAATGAAGAAGTTATGGGTAAAACAAGATTGGATAATTTTTCTCATTTTAGCTACGTGAAAATTTGTAACAAATCTATTCCAACCATAACTTAATCAACTTGTATTGTATATTATGGAATCTTGAGATACCATAGACACGTATACAATGTTTCGACCTATCATGTCGACACATCTATATATATTTCGGAACAACCATAGACACTCTATATGTGAATGTTGGAGTTAGCTATACAGGGTTGAGGTTGATTCCAAAATATATATAGTTTGAGTTGTGATCAATACTGAGATACGTATACACTGGGTCGTGAATTGATTCAAGATAATATTTATCGATTTATTTCTGTACATCTAACTGTGGACAACTAGTTGTAGGTTACTAACGAGGACAGCTGACTTAATAAACTTAAAACATCAAAATATATTAAAAGTGTTGTAAATATATTTTGAACATACTTTGATATATATGTATATATTGTTATAGGTTCGTGAATCAACCAGTGGCCAAGTCTTACTTCCCGACGAAGTAAAAATCTGTGAAAGTGAGTTATAGTCCCACTTTTAAAATCTAATATTTTTGGGTTGAGAATACATGCAGGTTTTATAAATGATTTACAAAATAGACACAAGTACGTGAAACTACATTCTATGGTTGAATTATCGAAATCGAATATGCCCCTTTTTATTAAGTCTGGTAATCTAAGAATTAGGGAACAGACACCCTAATTGACGCGAATCCTAAAGATAGATCTATTGGGCCTAACAAACCCCATCCAAAGTACCGGATGCTTTAGTACTTCGAAATTTATATCATATCCGAAGGGTGTCCCGGAATGATGGGGATATTCTTATATATGCATCTTGTTAATGTCGGTTACCAGGTGTTCACCATATGAATGATTTTTATCTCTATGTATGGGGTGTGTATTGAAATATGAAATCTTGTGGTCTATTATTATGATTTGATATATATAGGTTAAACCTATAACTCACCAACATTTTTGTTGACGTTTTAAGCATGTTTATTCTCAGGTGATTATTAAGAGCTTCCGCTGTCGCATACTTAAATAAGGACGAGATTTGGAGTCCATGCTTGTATGATATTATGTAAAAACTGCATTCAAGAAACTTATTTTGTTGTAACATATTTGTATTGTAAACCATTATGTAATGGTCGTGTGTAAACAGGATATTTTAGATTATCATTATTTGATAATCTACGTAAAGCTTTTTAAACCTTTATTGATGAAATAAAGGTTATGGTTTGTTTTAAAATGAATGCAGTCTTTGAAAAACGTCTCATATAGAGGTCAAAACCTCGCAACGAAATCAATTAATATGGAACGTTTTTAATCAATAAGAACGGGACATTTCAGTTGGTATCCGAGCGTTGGTCTTAGAGAACCAGAATTTTGCATTAGTGTGTCTTATCGAGTTTGTTAGGATGCATTAGTGAGTCTGGACTTTGACCGTGTTTACTTGAAAAATGATTGCTTAACAAATTTTGTTGGAAACTATATATTTTTAACATGTGAATATTATGTGATATATTAATCTCTTAACGCGTTTGATATTATGTGATAGATGTCTACCTCTAGAACAAGTCCCATTGACTCACCTAATAATAATGAAGAGTCAAATGTAAATTGGAATGATTCGTGGACTGATTCACAAGTTCCCGAAGAGGAACCGGAAGAAGAGTCGGAACCAGAAGAAGAATCGGAACCGGAAGAAGAATCAGAACCGGATGAAGAAATAGAACCGGTGGGGGAAATAATAAAACGGTTAAGTAAAAGAAAATCCTCAACCAACCGACCAAGGTTAATTATGGTCAATGGTGTTTCTGCCAAGGAAGCAAAATATTGGGAGGATTACCAATTCTCCGATGAATCGGATTTCGACGAGAATTCCGATGATGTTATAGAAATTACCCCAACTGAATTTAAAAAGGCAAAAGAAAATAATAAGGGAAAGGGCATAAAAATAGAGAAATCTAATTCCAACCCCGATGAACTTTATATGTATCGTCAACCCCCGAAGTCCTTAAGTTGTAACAATGACCCGGGAACCTCTAAACCACCAGGTTTTTCTAAACCAATGTGGATAACGACGGCTCGTATTAGGGGAGCATCATATATCCCTAGAAACTTGGCAAAACGAACCAAAACCGAAGAAGAAGAAACAAGCGAGTCGGAATAAGATAGCTGTATTCGTGTGGTGTAATATATGTAATATAGTGTGCTTATGCTTTATGATATATGTAAAAATTGCTTGTATTAATAAGTATTTTTTTATGAATCTAACTCTTGTCTATTTTACAGTATTAAAACACAAAATGGATAGACAACCCAATATTTTAAGAGACCTACCCGGAGACATGATTGATGAAATCTTGTCTAGAGTCGGTCAGAATTCTTCGGCACAACTATTTAAGGCGAGATCAGTTTGTAAGACATTCGAAGAACGTTCCAAGAATGCCTTGGTTTATAAAAGGCTTTCGTTCGAAAGATGGGGGATATCACATTGGGAAATCCATAAGTTACGATGTGTTTACTTTGACGCATATATTGCGGAGAACCCAAATGCTATTTTACGCAATGGGTTAAGAAATTATTTTGACTCAATATATCCGAATATTGGACTTCGTGATTTAGAAAAAGCGGCTAACATGCAACATAAAGAAGCATGTTATGCTTACGGATTAGTAATGTTCGCTTCTCACCAAAGTGAGAACAAGAACATCGGCCTACAACTATTAAACAAAACGTTCCCACAAGTGACGGAGTCTGTAATTGGGGTAAGAAATGAGGTTTTTAGATTGTTACGGGACTGTTGGACATTACGTAACCCTCGTCCCTTTGATGACGTTACAACACGCTGTCTTATCAACGGCCATAACGGTTATGTTCCACAAGACCAAGGATGGGAAGTAGTCCTAGTAAAACCAGAATGCATGACTTGTTTCTGGACGTATGAATTACGTGTCTTTATTGCCTTTGCTGAACGACTTGTGTACTAGCTAGAATTATCTTCACAACTATCTTGTATCAAAGTTATTGTGTGCTATATTTCATGCTTTATGTAAAATAAGCGGTATTGTAAGTTTGTAAAATATTGTATAAAAGTTTGAACGCAAAATATTATTATAATCAGTTTTTCATATAGAATTGTAGTAGTTGAATTGTATATTAGCTACTAAGTATGAACTTAACGGGTAGGTACTACCCGAATTTAAACTTATAAAACGCTAATATGAAGAAAAAGCTTTTATAAATGAGTTCATATTATGCTACGAAATACTATTAACTACTCTTAATATTCTGTATGATTAACTTGTTCCATTTGACTATTTTGAAGGAAATGGCACCGACTACTCGACACACCGTGAATATGAATGAAGAGGAATTCCGTACTTTTCTAGCTTCAAACATAGCCGCAGTACAGGCTGCGCTACATACCAACAATAACCTTGGATCTAGCAGTACAGGAAATCGTGTAGGATGCACCTACAAAGAATTCACTGCCTGCAAACCTTTGGAATTTGATGGAACCGAAGGACCGATCGGATTGAAACGGTGGACCGAGAAGGTCGAATCGGTGTTTGCCATAAGTAAGTGTACTGAAGAGGACAAAGTGAAGTACGCTACGCATACCTTCACAGGTTCTGCGTTAACATGGTGGAATACCTATCTAGAGCAAGTAGGACAAGACGATGCGTACGCACTACCGTGGTCAGCATTCAAGCACTTGATGAACGAGAAGTACCGTCCCAGAACCGAGGTCAATAAGCTCAAGACAGAACTTAGAGGGTTACGAACCCAAGGATTTGATATTACCACGTATGAAAGACGATTCACAGAATTGTGCCTATTGTGTCCGGGAGCGTTCGAAGATGAGGAAGTGAAGATCGACGCGTTTGTGAAAGGATTACCGGAAAGAATCCAAGAAGATATAAGTTCACACGAGCCCGCCTCCATACAACAGGCATGTAGAATGGCTCACAAACTAGTGAACCAGATTGAAGAAAGAATTAAAGAACAGACTGCTGAAGAGGCCAATGTGAAGCAAGTCAAAAGAAAGTGGGAGGAAAACGGTGATAAGAATCACCAATATAACAACAACAGCAATTACAACAATAATCGCAACAATTATCCCAACAATCGCAACATCAATCGCAACTACAACAAACGGCCCAACAACAACAACAACAACAACAACAACAACAGCAACTACAACAATCATCCCAACAACAATAATAACCGCAACAACAACAACAATCAGAAGCAGCTATGCCAAAGGTGTGAAAAGTATCACTCGGGATTCTGCACCAAATTTTGCAATAAGTGTAAAAGAAATGGTCATAGCGCGTCGAAGTGTGAGGTCTACGGACCAGGGGTTAATAGAACGAAAGGAACAAATGGTGTCGGAACGAGTAATGGTGGAGCAAGTAGTGTCGGAGCAAGTTATGCCAATGTAGTTTGTTATAAATGTGGAAAACCGGGCCACATTATTAGAAATTGCCCGAACCAGGAGAACACGAATGGACAAGGCCGCGGAAGAGTTTTCAATATTAATGCGGCAGAGGCACAGGAAGACCCGGAGCTTGTTACGGGTACGTTTCTTATTGACAATAAATCTGCTTACGTTTTATTTGATTCAGGTGCGGATAGAAGCTATATGAGTAGAGATTTTTGTGCTAAATTAAGTTGTCCATTGACGCCTTTGGATAGTAAATTTTTACTCGAATTAGCAAATGGTAAATTAATTTCAGCAGATAATATATGTCGGAATCGAGAAATTAAACTGGTTAGCGAAACATTTAAGATTGACTTGATACCAGTAGAGTTAGAGAGTTTTGATGTGATAATCGGTATGGACTGGTTGAAAGAAGTGAAAGCAGAGATCGTTTGTTACAAAAATGCAATTCGCATTATACGAGAAAAAGGAAAACCCTTAATGGTGTACGGAGAAAAGGGAAACACGAAGCTACATCTTATTAGTAATTTGAAGGCACAAAAACTAATAAGAAAAGGTTGCTATGCTGTTCTAGCACACGTAGAGAAAGTACAAACTGAAGAAAAGAGCATCAATGATGTTCCTGTCGCAAAAGAATTTCCCGATGTATTTCCGAAAGAATTACCGGGATTACCCCCACATCGATCCGTTGAATTTCAAATAGATCTTGTACCAGGAGCTGCACCAATAGCTCGTGCTCCTTACAGACTCGCACCCAGCGAGATGAAAGAACTGCAAAGCCAATTACAAGAACTTTTAGAGCGTGGTTTCATTCGACCAAGCACATCACCGTGGGGAGCTCCTGTTTTGTTTGTCAAGAAGAAAGATGGTACATTCAGGTTGTGTATCGACTACCGAGAGTTGAACAAACTTACCATCAAGAACCGCTACCCACTACCTAGAATCGACGACTTATTTGATCAACTACAAGGCTCGTCTATTTATTCAAAGATTGACTTACGTTCCGGGTATCATCAAATGCGGGTGAAAGAAGATGATATTCCAAAGACTGCTTTCAGAACACGTTACGGTCATTACGAGTTTATGGTCATGCCGTTTGGTTTAACTAATGCACCAGCTGTGTTCATGGACCTTATGAACCGAGTGTGTGGACCATACATTGACAAGTTTGTCATTGTTTTCATTGATGACATACTTATTTACTCAAAGAATGACCAAGAACACGGTGAACATTTGAGAAAGGTGTTAGAAGTATTGAGGAAGGAAGAATTGTACGCTAAGTTTTCAAAGTGTGCATTTTGGTTGGAAGAAGTTCAATTCCTCGGTCACATAGTGAACAAAGAAGGTATTAAGGTGGATCCGGCAAAGATAGAAACTGTTGAAAAGTGGGAAACCCCGAAAACTCCGAAACACATACGCCAGTTTTTAGGACTAGCTGGTTACTACAGAAGGTTCATCCAAGACTTTTCCAGAATAGCAAAACCCTTGACTGCATTAACGCATAAAGGGAAGAAATTTGAATGGAATGATGAACAAGAGAAAGCATTTCAGTTATTGAAGAAAAATCTAACTACGACACCTATATTTTCATTGCCTGAAGGGAATGATGATTTTGTGATTTATTGTGACGCATCAAAGCAAGGTCTCGGTTGTGTATTAATGCAACGAATGAAGGTGATTGCTTATGCGTCTAGACAATTGAAGATTCACGAACAAAATTATACGACGCATGATTTGGAATTAGGCGCGGTTGTTTTTGCATTAAAGACTTGGAGGCACTACTTATATGGGGTCAAAAGTATTATATATACTGACCACAAAAGTCTTCAACACATATTTAATCAGAAACAACTGAATATGAGGCAGCGTAGGTGGATTGAATTGTTGAATGATTACGACTTTGAGATTCGTTATCACCCGGGGAAGGCAAATGTGGTAGCCGATGCCTTGAGCAGGAAGGACAGAGAACCCATTCGAGTTAAATCTATGAATATAATGATTCATAATAACCTTACTACTCAAATAAAGGAGGCGCAACAAGGAGTTTTAAAAGAGGGAAATTTAAAGGATGAAATACCCAAGGGATCGGAGAAGCATCTTAATATTCGGGAAGACGGAACCCGGTATAGGGCTGAAAGGATTTGGGTACCAAAATTTGGAGATATGAGAGAAATGGTACTTAGAGAAGCTCATAAAACCAGATACTCAATACATCCTGGAACGGGGAAGATGTACAAGGATCTCAAGAAACATTTTTGGTGGCCGGGTATGAAAGCCGATGTTGCTAAATATGTAGGAGAATGTTTGACGTGTTCTAAGGTCAAAGCTGAGCATCAGAAACCATCAGGTCTACTTCAACAACCCGAAATCCCGGAATGGAAATGGGAAAACATTACCATGGATTTCATCACTAAATTGCCAAGGACTGCAAGTGGTTTTGATACTATTTGGGTAATAGTTGATCGTCTCACCAAATCAGCACACTTCCTGCCAATAAGAGAAGATGACAAGATGGAGAAGTTAGCACGACTGTATTTGAAGGAAGTCGTCTCTAGACATGGAATACCAATCTCTATTATCTCTGATAGGGATGGTAGATTTATTTCAAGATTCTGGCAGACATTACAGCAAGCATTAGGAACTCGTCTAGACATGAGTACTGCCTATCATCCACAAACTGATGGGCAGAGCGAAAGGATGATACAAACGCTTGAAGACATGCTACGAGCATGTGTTATTGATTTCGGAAACAGTTGGGATCGACATCTACCGTTAGCAGAATTTTCCTACAACAACAGCTACCATTCAAGCATTGAGATGGCGCCGTTTGAAGCACTTTATGGTAGAAAGTGCAGGTCTCCGATTTGTTGGAGTGAAGTGGGGGATAGACAGATTACGGGTCCGGAAATTATACAAGAAACTACTGAGAAGATCATCCAAATTCAACAACTGTTGAAAACCGCCCAAAGTCGACAAAAGAGCTACGCTGACATTAAAAGAAAAGATATAGAATTTGAAATTGGAGAGATGGTCATGCTTAAAGTTGCACCTTGGAAAGGCGTTGTTCGATTTGGTAAACGAGGGAAATTAAATCCAAGGTATATTGGACCATTCAAGATTATTGATCGTGTCGGACCAGTAGCTTACCGACTTGAGTTACCTCAACAACTCGCGGCTGTACATAACACTTTCCACGTCTCGAATTTGATGAAATGTTTTGCTAAAGAAAATCTCACTATTCCGTTAGATGAAATCCAAATCAACGAAAAACTTCAATTCATCGAAGAACCCGTCGAAATAATGGATCGTGAGGTTAAAAGACTTAAGCAAAACAAGATACCAATTGTTAAGGTTCGATGGAATGCTCGTAGAGGACCCGAGTTCACCTGGGAGCGTGAAGATCAGATGAAGAAGAAATACCCGCGTCTATTTCTAGAAGATTCGTCAACACCTTCAACTGTTTTAAATTTCGGGACGAAATTTATTTAACGGGTAGGTACTGTAGTGACCCGAACTTTTCCATGTTTATATATATTAATTGAGATTGATATTTACATTATTAAATGTTTCCAACATGTTAAGCAATCAAACTTGTTAAGACTTGATTAATTGAAATATGTTTCATATAGACAATTGACCACCCAAGTTGACCGGTGATTCACGAACGTTAAAACTTGTAAAAACTATATGATGACATATATATGGATATATATATATAGTTAACATGATACTATGATAAGAAAACATATCATTAAGTATATTAACAATGAACTACATATGTAAAAACAAGACTACTAACTTAATGATTTTTAAACGAGACATATATGTAACGATTATCGTTGTAAAGACATTTAATGTATATATATATCATATTAAGAGATATTCATACATGATAATATCATGATAATATAATAATTTAAAATCTCATTTGATATTATAAACATTGGGTTAACAACATTTAACAAGATCGTTAACCTAAAGGTTTTAAAACAACACTTACATGTAACGACTAACGATGACTTAACGACTCAGTTAAAATGTATATACATGTAGTGTTTTAATATGTATTTATACACTTTTGAAAGACTTCAATACACTTATCAAAATAC
Source organism: Rutidosis leptorrhynchoides (assembly GCF_046630445.1). Lineage (NCBI taxonomy): Eukaryota > Viridiplantae > Streptophyta > Magnoliopsida > Asterales > Asteraceae > Rutidosis > Rutidosis leptorrhynchoides. Next base: position 451,731,291 of record NC_092337.1, read on the forward strand.
TTCTACTTAACAAAAATGCTTACAATTACATCCTCGTTCAGTTTCATCAACAATTCTACTCGTATGCACCCGTATTCGTACTCGTACAATACACAGCTTTTAGATGTATGTACTATTGGTATATACACTCCAATGATCAGCTCTTAGCAGCCCATGTGAGTCACCTAACACATGTGGGAACCATCATTTGGCAACTAGCATGAAATATCTCATAAAATTACAAAAATATGAGTAATCATTCATGACTTATTTACATGAAAACAAAATTACATATCCTTTATATCTAATCCATACACCAACGACCAAAAACACCTACAAACACTTTCATTCTTCAATTTTCTTCATCTAATTGATCTCTCTCAAGTTCTATCTTCATGTTCTAAGTGTTCTTCATATATTCTACAAGTTCTAGTTACATAAAATCAAGAATACTTTCAAGTTTGCTAGCTCACTTCCAATCTTGTAAGGTGATCATCCAACCTCAAGAAATCTTTGTTTCTTACAGTAGGTTATCATTCTAATACAAGGTAATAATCATATTCAAACTTTGGTTCAATTTCTATAACTATAACAATCTTATTTCAAGTGATGATCTTACTTGAACTTGCTTTCGTGTCATGATTCTGCTTCAAGAACTTCGAGCCATCCAAGGATCCGTTGAAGCTAGATCCATTTTTCACTTTTCCAGTAGGTTTATCCAAGGAACTTAAGGTAGTAATGATGTTCATAACATCATTCAATTCATACATATAAAGCTATCTTATTCGAAGGTTTAAACTTGTAATCACTAGAACATAGTTTAGTTAATTCTAAACTTGTTCGCAAACAAAAGTTAATCCTTCTAACTTGACTTTTAAAATCAACTAAACACATGTTCTATATCTATATGATATGCTAATTTAATGATTTAAAACCTGGAGACACGAAAAACACCGTAAAACCGGATTTACGCCGTCGTAGTAACACCGCGGGCTGTTTTGGGTTAGTTAATTAAAAACTATGATAAACTTTGATTTAAAAGTTGTTATTCTGAGAAAATGATTTTTATTATGAACATGAAACTATATCCAAAAATTATGGTTAAACTCAAAGTGGAAGTATGTTTTCTAAAATGGTCATCTAGACGTCGTTCTTTCGACTGAAATGACTACCTTTACAAAAACGACTTGTAACTTATTTTTCCGACTATAAACCTATACTTTTTCTGTTTAGATTCATAAAATAGAGTTCAATATGAAACCATAGCAATTTGATTCACTCAAAACGGATTTAAAATGAAGAAGTTATGGGTAAAACAAGATTGGATAATTTTTCTCATTTTAGCTACGTGAAAATTTGTAACAAATCTATTCCAACCATAACTTAATCAACTTGTATTGTATATTATGTAATCTTGAGATACCATAGACACGTATACAATGTTTTGACCTATCATGTCGACACATCTATATATATTTCGGAACAACCATAGACACTCTATATGTGAATGTTGGAGTTAGCTATACAGGGTTGAGGTTGATTCCAAAATATATATAGTTTGAGTTGTGATCAATACTGAGATACGTATACACTGGGTCGTGGATTGATTCAAGATAATATTTATCGATTTATTTCTGTACATCTAACTGTGGACAACTAGTTGTAGGTTACTAACGAGGACAGCTGACTTAATAAACTTAAAACATCAAAATATATTAAAAGTGTTGTAAATATATTTTGAACATACTTTGATATATATGTATATATTGTTATAGGTTCGTGAATCAACCAGTGGCCAAGTCTTACTTCCCGACGAAGTAAAAATCTGTGAAAGTGAGTTATAGTCCCACTTTTAAAATCTAATATTTTTGGGATGAGAATACATGCAGGTTTTATAAATGATTTACAAAATAGACACAAGTACGTGAAACTACATTCTATGGTTGAATTATCGAAATCGAATATGCCCCTTTTTATTAAGTCTGGTAATCTAAGAATTAGGGAACAGACACCCTAATTGACGCGAATCCTAAAGATAGATCTATTGGGCCTAACAAACCCCATCCAAAGTACCGGATGCTTTAGTACTTCGAAATTTATATCATATCCGAAGGGTGTCCCGGAATGATGGGGATATTCTTATATATGCATCTTGTTAATGTCGGTTACCAGGTGTTCACCATATGAATGATTTTTATCTCTATGTATGGGGTGTGTATTGAAATATGAAATCTTGTGGTCTATTATTATGATTTGATATATATAGGTTAAACCTATAACTCACCAACATTTTTGTTGACGTTTTAAGCATGTTTATTCTCAGGTGATTATTAAGAGCTTCCGCTGTCGCATACTTAAATAAGGACGAGATTTGGAGTCCATGCTTGTATGATATTATGTAAAAACTGCATTCAAGAAACTTATTTTGTTGTAACATATTTGTATTGTAAACCATTATGTAATGGTCGTGTGTAAACAGGATATTTTAGATTATCATTATTTGATAATCTACGTAAAGCTTTTTAAACCTTTATTGATGAAATAAAGGTTATGGTTTGTTTTAAAATGAATGCAGTCTTTGAAAAACGTCTCATATAGAGGTCAAAACCTCGCAACGAAATCAATTAATATGGAACGTTTTTAATCAATAAGAACGGGACATTTCAAAATTGAGGTCTGAAAACTTACAGATAGTATATTTAGACAATTCCTAACAATCTTGCATTTATAGATTTTGAAAATTTGTTCGAAATCGAGCTTTTAATTTAAATGACCACGAACAGGGCAGTAGAGCTGTAAATTTCGATTTTTTTGTTTTTATTTCACAATTTCAGCAATGTATATATATAATGTAATAATTTAACGATTACTACAGCATTATTATTCGATTGTATTTGTTTTATAGCTAGGATTGAGTCGATATGCAAATATTCGATCAGAGATAGAAGATAAAAATTTAAAAGAAGATTATGATTGGTAACAATTTCGTACGTTTGATATCGATGTGTAACAACTTTTGGATAAGGAACAAAATTTATGACAGCTGAAAGTGATCTGTATCGATTTAACCTAATTTATCTGTTTATATATATATATATATATATATATATATATATATATATATATATATATATATATATATATATATATATATATATATATATATATATATATATATATATATATATATCTGATATTAATAATAAATAAGTATAAATTCATTATTAATAATAATACATTTATTAATAATAGAATTAATAAAATAAAAAAAATACTAATAGTAATAATATTAGGAATAATAATAATACTATTAATAATCAAAATATTACTAATAATAACAATAATAGGATTAATAATAATAATATTAATAATGATAATAATAATATTAATAATAATGATGATATAACAAATCAAATGTATCAAATTCCATATTTATTTATTATATAATAATATTAATAATACTGATATTGTTATTAATATTTATTTTTAATCATAATGAAGTACTAATTAGTAACTATAGTTTAACTTGTATTATATATTATGTAATATCATATATTATATAATAACTTTTATTGAATATTTATTATTTATAAGTTTTATATTACAATATATATATAATAATAATTATGCATAGAAATCATATATATATATATATATATATATATATATATATATATATATATATATATATATATATATATATATATATATATATATATATATATATATATATATAGATTCATTTTAAATTACACTTAATTATTTTGTAACTTATTTTACATATTTAATTCTAATGTTTAAATTATATTCTATAATTTCAAATTATTATATATACTTACATTTATATACATATACATATTTATTTATAAATAATTATTCGTGAATCGTCGGGAATAGTCAAGGTTAAATGTTTTCATAAAACAGTTAAAAAAATTTCGAGACTCATTATTACAGACTTTGCTTATCGTGTAGAAATCATATAGAGATTAAGTTTAAATTTGGTCGGAAATTTCTGGGTCGTCACAGTACCTACCCGTTAAAGAAATTTCATCCCGAAATTTGATTGGGATCATCATGGTTAACAGTAAGAATGTTTTCATGATGAATATGAGTTGAAAATAGAGTTTTATCACCTATTGAATAATATAGATAAAACGATTTGATTATGTGAAGCGTACGAGTGAAGCTGTCACAAAAGATTGAGGTAGAGATTTTAACTTTTGACGTAGTCACGGTAGATTTTCGGAATTCAAGGGATTTAGAGAAAATTTTCGTAATAAGATTTGATTCTTCGATAATTAAGGAAATTAGGATCTTCTTTGATTAAATGCAATAATCTGTTTCGATTGCTCTGTCGAATATTTCACTATAAATGAACTTCTTTCGTTCCATTAATTTCACAACCCTCATCTTTTATACTCCAATTCATATTTCCAAAACCTTTGCCAAAATATCAGAAGTCACTGGAAAAGATAGAATTATCAAGAAAATATGTTCCTGATTTGTTTAGAGATTTAGTAGAAGGTAAGAGTCGTGTAACATGGCACATGATGAAGTTATAGTCTGTGAATCATCACGTTCCATTTAGAAACTCAGCATGACTTACTGTAATATAATCACGTTGATCAAGTGTCATAATATTATACTAACTCATGCTTCAGTTCCCAACACTACTTCAATAACATTCATATTTTAAGTTCGAATTTTCAGAATTTAGAAACTAAAACAGTTTCCTTTCTGACGTAACACTGATATTGCGAAGATATAAATGATTCCAGATAAGAATAGTTATGAAAACATCTTCAGAAATATTGAGGATATTTATAATGAAGGATACGATGATATCTTAGAATTTATAATATCGATGGATGATGATGAAGATTTGTCCGTAAAGGTTTAGAGTCAGGAGCAAGGTATTTATTAATGACTTCAGCAGATACTAAATCATTTGGATTCTTTGAATGCATGCTTAGTCTTTGTGATTTGTCCAAAGCTTCCTTCATGGTTTGCTCAATCCATTTTCTAGTTCCAACTTTTCTGAGCTTTATCAACACACTATTCTTTATCATCAAATTTTTGACTGTTACGGTTGTCTACAGTTTCTGCTGCTTCATTCAGCTTTTTCAAAATTCAGGGAATTGTTTCGCAGACTGGGTGCTGTTTTAGAATTGAAGTACATAATTCCAGGAGATAAATGTTATATGTTTATGTATAACTGTTGACGTAGAAACGTTGCGAGGTTCAAAATAGTGATTTTTGATTTCTGGTAATTGGTATGGCAATTATTGTTACAAGATGTGGACGAGTATTTGATAGGGTTTCAAGGAATATATATAGTGATTTGTTGGAGAGACTTACGCCCGAGAATACTGAAGTTTTTGGTACGTTTACTGCTAATACGTGGGACATAAAAGGTTCCTCGGTAACGATGATGAAAGGGCAATCGGATATATCAAGGTTATAATAAGACTAGTCCGACTGAGAAGTCGATGTTGATTTGCTGGAGCTGTGACAAAATTGTCTACTTTGAAAAGAATTTCAAGGTTATTTTCGGTAATAACAATGCCAATGATTTGAATATTCTCCAATGTTTTATGAATAAAAGTGATGTTCTAGCACAGTTTTGAATTCAAAGTATGGTTTTGAAAGATGTAGGAATCTAGGAGTGATGTCTTCTATTAAATCTTGACTTGGATTCTGATCTGTCAAAATCAGAATGTGTAACCAAATTTGTATGAAAATTGTTGTTCTGTATATTGCTGTGAAAGTAACGACTATAGTCGATGATTTCTAAATGTAACCTTTGAATTATGATCTTAAATATTTCTCGGGTACCCGTTAAAATTTCACAAGTAATACTTTGTACAAGAGAATTTTATTACATTCTTTATGAAAATATATGTGTGTATATTTTCTTCAGATGTAATACAGATTTAATGAGTTAATATAATATTAAACTCATTTGATTTTCGGTTGAAATTAGAATTGAATAATCTCCAAAACAGTAGAGATTACATAATCTTCGCGGTATATTCCTTCAATGAAGTTATGAATCAATACCTCATCGGTTATTGTTGTTGGTACTCATTGATATCTATGGAGCGTATGATGTTGATGCTCGAGGTACCGAGTGTGATATTGAAGTGTGAGATGTGGATGTTGTTGTTGGTGGTACTGGTGGTGATGGTGCTGATGCTGGTGGTGCTGTTGGTGTTTGTGGTGCCTCTGATATTAATAATAAATAAGTATAAATTCATTATTAATAATAATACATTTATTAATAATAGAATTAATAAAATAAAAAAATACTAATAGTAATAATATTAGGAATAATAATAATACTATTAATAATCAAAATATTACTAATAATAACAATAATAGGATTAATAATAATAATAATATTAATAATGATAATAATAATATTAATAATAATAATGATATAATAAATCAAATGTATCAAATTCCATATTTATTTATTATATAATAATATTAATAATACTGATATTATTATTAATATTTATTTTTAATCATAATGAAGTACTAATTAGTAATATTAATAACTATAATTTAACTTGTATTATATATTATGTAATATCATATATTATATAATAACTTTTATTGAATACTTATTATTTATAAGTTTTATATTACAATAAATATATAATAATAATTATACATAGAAATCATATATATATATATATATATATATATATATATATATATATATATATATATATATATATATATATATATATATATAGATTCATTTTAAATTACACTTAATTATTTTGTATCTTATTTTACATATTTAATTATAATGTTTAAATTATATTCTATAATTTCAAATTATTATATATACTTACATTTATATACATATACATATTTATTTATAAATAATTGTTCGTGAATCGTCGGAAATAGTTAAGGTTAAATGTTTTCATAAAACAGTTAAAAAAATTTCGAGACTCATTATTACAGACTTTGCTTATCGTGTCGAAATCATATAGAGATTAAGCTTAAATTTGGTCGAAAATTTCCGGGTCGTCACACCAGGAGCTGCACTGATAGCTCGTGCTCCTTACAGACTCGCATCAGCGAAATGAAGGAATTACAAAGCCAATTACAAGAACTTTTAGAGCGTGGTTTCATTCGACTAAGCACATCACCGTGGGGAGCTCCTGTTCTGTTTGTCAAAAAGAAAGATGGTACATTCAGGTTGTGTATCGATTACCGAGAGTTGAACAAACTTACCATCAAGAACCATTATCCACTACCAAGAATAGATGACTTATTTGATCAGCTGCAAGGTTCGTCAATTTATTCGAAGACTGATTTACGTTCTGGGTATCATCAAATGCGGGTGAAGGAGGATGATATTCCGAAGACTGCTTTTAGAACGTGTTACGGTCATTACGAGTTTATGGTTATGCCGTTTGGTTTGACTAACGCACCAGGTGTGTTCATGGACCTCATGAACCGAGTGTGTGGACCATATCTTAATAAGTTTGTTATTGTTTTCATCGATGACATACTTATTTACTCAAAGAATAATCAAGAGCACGGAGAACATTTGAGAAAAGTGCTGGAATTTTTGAGGAAAGAAAAACTGTACGCTAAGTTTTCAAAGTGTGCATTTTGGTTGGAAGAAGTTCAATTCCTCGGTCATGTAGTGAACAAAGAAGGTATTCAGGTTGATCCGATAAAGATTGAAACCGTTGAAAACTGGAAAACCCCGAAAACTCCGAAGCATATATGCCAATTTTTAGGATTGGCTGGTTACTACAGAAGATTCATTCAAGATTTTTCCAAAATAGCAAAACCCTTGACTGCATTAACGCATAAAGGGAAGAAATTTGAATGGAAGGATGAACAAGAGAAAGCATTTCAGTTATTGAAGAAAAAGTTAACTACAGCACCTATATTGTCATTGCCTGAAGGGAATGATGACTTTGTGATTTATTGTGACGCATCAAAGCAAGGTCTCGGTTGTGTATTAATCCAACGAACGAAGGTAATTGCTTATGCATCTAGACAATTGAAGATTCACTAGCAAAATTATACGACTCACGATTTGGAATTGGGTGCTGTTGTTTTTGCATTAAAAACTTGGAGCCACTACTTATATGGGGTCAAAAGTATTATATATACCGACCACAAAAGTCTCCAACATATATTTGATCAGAAATAACTGAACATGAGGCAGCGTAGATGGATTGAATTGTTGAATGATTACGACATTGAGATTTGTTACCACCCGGGGAAGGCAAATGTGGTAGCCGAAGCCTTGAGCAGAAAGGACAGGGAACCTATTCAACTATTTGCTATGAATATAATTATTCATACTAACCTTACTACTCAAATAAAGGAGGCACAACAGGGAGTTTTAAAAGAGGGAAATTTGAAGAATGAAATACCCAAAGGATCGGAGAAACATCTTAATATTCGGGAAGACGGAACCTGGTATAGGTCTGAAAGAATTTGGGTACCAAAATTTGGAGATGTGAGAGAAATGGTACTTCGAGAAGCACATAAAACCAAATATTCAATACATCCCGGAGTGGGAAAAATGTACCAAGATCTCAAGAAACATTTTTGGTGGCCGGGTATGAAAGCCGATATTGCTACATACGTAGGATAATGTTTGACTTGTTCTAAAGTCAAAGCTAAACATCAAAAACCATCAGGTCTACTTCAACAACCTGAAATCCCAGAATGGAAATGGGAAAACATTACCATGGATTTCATCACTAAATTGCCAAGGACTGCAAGTGGTTATGATACTATTTGGGTAATAGTCGGTCGTCTCACCAAGTCAGCACACTTTCTGCCAATGAGAGAAGATGATAAAATGGAAAAGTTGACACGATTATACTTGAAGGAAGTCGTCTCCAGACATGGAACACCAATCTCTATTATCTCTGATAGGGATGACAGATTTGTTTCAAGGTTTTGGCAGACATTACAGCAAGCATTGGGAACTCGTCTAGACATGAGTACTGCCTATCATCCACAAACTGATGGGCAAAGTGAAAGAATGATACAGACTCTTGAATACATGCTACGGGCATGTGTTATTGATTTTGAAAATGGTTGGGATCGACATCTACCGTTAGCAGAATTTTCCTACAAAGTTACCACTCGAGTATTGAGATGGCACCGTTTGAGGCACTTTACATCGATTTGTTGCACCGAGTGTATATATTTATCAAAGTTGGTTACAATTACATTTCCATTCACATTCTTCAACAATTCTACTCGTATTCAATCCGTATTTGTACTCGTACAATACCCAGCTTCTAGATGTATATACTATTGGTATATACCCTCAATGATCAGCTCTTTAGAAGACCTAAATGATTAACCAACATGTGGAACCAACCAATTTGGCAACTAGCATGAATGATTACACTAAAAATCAAACTAATGGAGCCTATATGGAGACCCCCATTTCACGTGAACTTCCACCTTCACAAACACATTTCCATTTCAATTTTCTTGCATCAAATTACTCTCTCTCAATTCCTCTCTTATTGTTCTAAGTGTTCTTCATCATTTCCTTCATAATCTAGCTCAATCTAGCTTAATCTAGTTAACCTGTATCAACATACAAAACAACTACTCAAGAAACCTTCAAGAACACTTTCAAGTTTGTAAGTCTACTTCCAAGCTTTCTAATCCATTCCAAGCAATCATCTAGGATCAAGAAACCTTTGTTATTTATAGTAGGTTATCTCTCTAATTCAAGGTAATACTCATATTCAAACTTTGATTTAATTCCTATAACTATAACAATCTTAATTCGAGTAGAAATCTTACTTGAACTTGTTTTCGTGTCATGATTCTACTTCAAGAACTTTCAAGCCATCCAAGATCCTTTAAAGCTAGATCATTTCTTGTCACTTCTAGTAGGTTTACCTAATATACTTGAGGTAGTAATGATGTTCATAACATCATTTGATTCATATATATATATATATATATATATATATATATATATATATATATATATATATATATATATATATATATATATATATATATATATATATATATATAACTATCTTATTCGAAGATTTAAACTTGTAATCACTAGAACATAGTTTAGTTAATTCTAAATTTGTTCGCAAACAAAGTTAATCCTTCTAACTTAAATTTTAAAATCAACCAAACACATGTTCTATATCTATATGATATGCTAACTTAATGATTTAAAACCTAAAAACACGAAGAACACCGTAAAACCGGACATACGCCGTCGTAGTAAAACTGGGGGCTGTTTTGGGTTGGATAATTAAAAACTATGATAAACTTTGATTTAAAAGTTGTTCTTCTGGGAAAATGATATTTCATATGAACATGAAACTATATCCAAAAATCATAGTTAAACTCAAAGTAGAAGTATGTTTTTTAAAATGGTCATCAAGACGTCGTTCTTTCGACTGAAATGACTACCTCTTACAAAAATGACTTGTAACCTGTAACTTTGACTATAAACCATCACTTTTTATGTTTATTTTCATAAATTTAAGTTCGATACGAAACCATAGCAATTTGATTCACTCAAAACGGATTTTTAACGAAGAAATTATGGGTAAAACAAAATTGGATAAATTTGTTTGTTTTAGCTACGTGAAATTTGGTAACAAATCTATACTAACTATATCTTAACTAACTTTCTTGTATTATACATGTCTTGATAGACCATAGACACGTATACAATGTTTTGACATATCATATCGACGTCATCTATATATATTATTTGGAATAACCGTAAGTCACTCTATATGCGGTAATGCTCTAGTTAGCATATAAAGGGTCGAGGTTGATTCTAAAATAATATATATAGTTTGAGTTGTGATCAAGTCTGAGACATGTATATATTGGGTCGTGGATTGATTTGAGAAATATAATATATCAAATTATTCATGTACTACTAACTGTGGACTACTAATTGTGGACTACTAACGTTGAACTGCTAACTAAACAACTTAAATCGTCAACACGTAATAAAAAAATGTTATGAATATATTTCGATCATACTTTGTTATGTATATATAAATTTGTTATAGGTTCGTGAATCGACCCGTGGCCAAGTCTTATTTTTCGACGAAGTGAAAATACGTGAAAGTGAGTTATAGTCTCACTTTTAATATCTAATATTTTTGGGATGAGAATACATGCAGTTTTATAAATGTTTTACAAAATAGACACAAGTAATCGAAACTACATTCTATGTTGGATTATCAAACCGAATATGCCCCTTTTTAGCTTGGTAGCCTAAGAATTAGGGAAATGGCCCCTAATTGACGTGAATCCTAAAGATAGATCTATTTGGCCCAACAAGCCTCATCCAAGTTACGGATGTTTTAGTACTTCGCTTTACCATATCCGATGAGAGTCCTGGAATGATGGGGATATTCTATATGCATCCTGTTAAGGTCGATTACCAGGTGTTCATTATATGAATGATTTTTATGCAGATTGCTATATGCATGCATGATGTTTATGAGAAATGGAAATATGAAATTTTGTGGTCTATTATTACGATTTGATAAATATATAGGTTAAACCTATAACGCACCAACATTTTTGTTGACGTTTAAAGCATGTTTATTCTCAGGTGATTATTAAGAGCTTCCGCTCTTGCATGCTAAATAAAGACAGGAATTGGAGTCTGCATGCTTGTATAATATTGTTTAAAAATGGCATTCGGAGACTTAAATTGTTGTGTAATATTATTGTAAACCATTATGTAATGGTCGTGTGTAAACGCTATATTTTAGATTATCATTATTTGATAATCTTCGTAATGCTTTTAAACCTTTATCGATAAAATAAAGGTTATGGTTTGTTTTAAAAATCGAATGCAGTCTTTGAAAAATGTCTCATATAGAGGTCAAAATCTCGCAATGAAACCAATTAATATGAAACGTTTATAATCGATATGAACGGGACATTTCACTGTAAACTTTGCCTGACAGCTTTCGTAAATTCCCTCCGTAATCTGCGGGATCTCTTGTACTATACATATGTATTCTTTGTAATTAGAATATCATCTGATATCTGAAAATCATTTCATATCGAAAAATCTTTTATCTAATCGTGTAATATGAATTCCGCATCTAGTTCGAGTTCCTCAGATTCTGACAGCTATTCCGATATGGATTTCTACATGAGCTCCGAAAGCAGCGTAACCGGAATGGATCAACCAATTAGCCATCATCTATTCTGGATGAATTGGAGATGGGTTCGTAGCCTACTTAATCATTGGAGACAAGAAGAAGGTGATCCCTTCCATCCACCACATTCCCCTCTTGGCGAAGAACCTGAAGCACTTACCGGCGAACCTGTTCGTAATACCATTTTCTCTCTCATTTCCAGAGTATCTCTTCATGATTATATACTATCTCAAATTCTAGATCTTATTCATCCGCTCGTCCGAACCGACAATCACTCCGGTGTAATAGAAGAAGTCAACGAGCTTCGCGCTCGGGTAGTGGCTTTAGAGAATATGGTGCAAAGGTTACAAGCACCAACAGCATCACCGACATCAACAGTGCCACCATCATTAACACCAACAGTACCATTACCACCACCAACAACAACATCTGCATCCCACATCTTAACATCACAACCTGTATGTGACGACCCAGAAATTTCCGACCAAATTTAAACTTAATCTTTATATGATTTCGATAATATAAGCAAAGTCTGTAATATTGATTCTCAAAATTTTTGAACTAATGTTATATATTCAGTTAACCTTTGACTATTGACCGACGATTCACTAACATCTATTTGTAAATAGATATATATATATATATATAAATATATATATATATATACACACACACACAATAAGTTGGAATATTAATTATTAGAATTAATTATAAATAACTTGCAACGTGAATTTAAAAACGTGTTTATGTATATTAAATAAAGATATATATATATATATATATATATATATATATATATATATATATATATATATATAATTTCAAGTTATTTAATAAACGATAGTAACATTCGTTTATTGATTCGATTGATATTTAGATAAGTTAACTAAAACGTTTAAGATGAACAAGTAAAACACTAATTTACTATAGTATTTTCGAATTGCTACAGTACCCGAAAAGCTACAGTGTTTTCGAAAACCACTATTTGCTACAGTAAACACTATTTCAAAATGAAAATGTATATATATTTTACAAATGTTATAAAATATAATATTAACTTAGATATAAAACGTTTTGATTTAAAATAATATTATTATATATTAAGACGTTAATTTATAGACGCAAATGACCAAAACACTCGAACGTACAAGATACACTTCGAGTAATATAGTTATTGGTAATGTAAGTCTATATTTTGACAAAGGTACACGTCGCGAAATGTAAAGTACAAGTTATTAAAGCATACGAAGTAACGTTCGAAAATCCAGAACCGGGACATAAGTCAAGTGACAACGTACAAGTAATCGGAACTAAAATTACAAGTCACCTATGCACGTGAATATAATATAATATATAATTAATTAATATAAATTAAATATATTAAATATAATTATAATAAAATATCGACAAGCTAAATAACAAAAACTTTGTGAGCTGGATTCAGAGGCCATGCGATCGCATGGCTCTAGGCCTGTGAACCCATGCGATCGCATGGGAACCAGGTTCAGAAACTATCTATAAATCTCAAACGAATTCAATCGATCACACACACATCCATCTATATCGTACTCCCTCTGTAATTATTATTATTATTTATATTATTATTATTATTATTATTATTATTATTATTATTATTATTATTATTATTATTATTAAAGATTATTATTATTAATCTTATGATATTAGTATTAGTAATAACTATTTTACATAAAATATTACGACGAAGTCATGAGCGTGTCATTTTCAAAATGGGTTTTCTAGCGGGAGGAAGATAAGGAAATTATGGGTTATAGCTATGGAGGTTATGGGTATGGTTTGTGGGTTTTGTTCGTAAGGCCAATCTAGCGTTTATCATCTCCGTCGCGTCTATGTACTTTCCTGCAATATTGAATCACAATATTGATACGTGAGCATTCATATATTACCTTTTATATATTAATAGTGTAACCATGTCTAGTGCTCGAGTATATATGTTTATGCATGCTTGTATGCTTTAATTTTGTTGTTGATAGTTTATGACGAATCATGAATTTGATACATATGCTATTGATATAATGTATATGATATGCATGTTATTGGAAAGCTGGCGAAAAATTAATAACTTTTCATTTAGGAATCGCGTGATTTCGATGAACGAATTAAAAGTTATGTTCAACTGAATTATGATTGACGTTAATTGAAATTGCTTTTGAATCTACAATTAATATTTAAACAACTTATTTATAAGATTAATAAATTGGATGTTTGGATACTACTAGTCAAGTAAATGAATTCTTATATAAGACACGTCTCGTTTTGTTAAACAATTGTCAAAATTGACTTTTTGAGATGACTTTTGTTAACTTTTGCATGTCGGTCTCGAGCATTAGGATTGTGATACACTATGACCTAACCAAGCTTGTTAGACATGTATTGACCAACATATGTTTTCTAGGTTGAGATCTACGGTTATTTTGCATTTCGAGTTTCGGTCACATTTCGGTGAATGACCTTATGTGCTGCTAAGGTGAGTTTCATTTGCTCCCTTTTTAATTACTTTTGCAATATATATTTTTGGGCTGAGAATACATGCATTTTATTTTAAATGCAATGGACACAAGTACATACTAAATTCTACACCGAGTTTGAACCGAAAATCCCTTTGCTTTGGTAACTAGTAACAGCCGGTTATAAGAACTGGTGGGCGCGAGTAGTTATATATGGATCCATAGGGCTTGACATCCCCGTCTGTTCCAGGTATAGAAACCCTAGCCTGAACTATAAAACAGACGTATGCTATTTGAGTTTATTACACGTTGGTTTGCGTGTATTGTACATGTTGGTTGTATGTATGTTAAAACATGGGTCCTTGTTATACATACGTTAAGTTTAGTTACCAGGGTGCTCAATTTCGTAGAATATTTTGATAAACGTTTTGGATGAAACAACTAAAATCTTGTGATCCACATTTATATACAGATTATGCGCAACATTAAAACTATGAACTCACCAACCTTTGTGTTGACACTTTTAAGCATGTTTATTCTCAGGTCCCTAGAAGTCTTCCGCTGTTTGCTTATACGTTATACAAGCTATGTGCATGGAGTCATACATGCTTTATTCAAGAAAACTTTGCATTCACAAAATCATCACCATGTATCTTATTTTGACTGCATTGTCAACGGACGTATAATTGTAAACTATTATTTACGGTGATTGTCTATATGTAGGAATCATCAGATGTCAAAAACCTTGGAATTTGATATTCATTTATGGTGTGCCTTTTTAAAAAAATGCAATGTTTACAAAACGTATCATATATAGGTCAATACCTCGCAATGAAATCGATGAATGATGTACTACGTCCAAATGGATTTGGACGGGTCACCACACTGTATCTCGAGCATCAACGTCATACGCACCGTAGATACCAAGGAGTACTAACAATAATAACCGATGAAGTATTAATTCATAACTTCATTAGAGAGACATTCTGCGGCAATTATGTAATCTCTAAAGTCTTAGAGATTATCTATTCTAGCCTTAACCATAAATCAGATAAGTGGACCGAAATGATAGAAGGAAGAGTAGAAACCCTGACAAGAATGATGCATGATTTACAAGCTAGATTTGTTATACAAGCACCACCAGTAGTACCACCAGCATCACCATCAGTATCACCAACACCAGCAACACCTGTAGCACCACAAGCTACACCAGCTCCATAACCATCAATGATATCGACACCACAATCATCAATGGGTATATTGAAATAACAAGTTATGGAAATATTAACTCATTATTTCCAAGGAATTTATATATTATATATATGAATTTTGGAAACCATAATATATCTTTTCGTACTAAGCTATTATGTATGAATTAAATAAGGGTAGATACTACTCGACTAGTTCATATTACTAATATGCAATGATGTACATCCTTCGTTAAGGACTTAACCATCGTTAACTACAATCTCTGTTTCAAAAATTCAATGAATTCCATTTCATAATAAACCAAGTGTATTAATCAATTACATATCTGATTTTACACTTTCATCTTCGATGTACTCAAAACTTTCTAGACAACATCATTCGTACCTTGCGAAGTTCACAAGAATTCCACGAACATCAACATCATTCACCGAGGAAATATCAATAAAAATGAATAATGAAGTATTGATTCATAATTTCATTTACGTTAAAGAGATAATCCGTGAAGATTACAAAATTTCTAAAGTTTTAGAGATTATTCATTTCTAGTTCCAGCCGAAAATCAAATGAGTTTAATTTAATATTAACTCATTAAATCTGTATTATATCTGAATAAAATATGCATATATTTTCATAAAGACTGTAATAAAATTCTCTTGTACAAAATATTACTTGTGAAAATTTTAACGGGTAGGTAATACCCGAGAGATATATAAATTCACAATTAATATGTTACATTCTTCGATTCTAATCCAGAAATCATTAACTATACTCACTACCTTCACAGCAATATACAATCATTTTCATACAAATTCGATTACATATTCTGATTTTAACAGATCAGAATCCAAGTTGAGATATAACCAATACCATCACTCTTAGATTCTTACATCTTTCAAAGCCATACTTTGAATTCAAAACTGTGCTAGAACATCACTTTTATTCATAACACTCAGAAAGATATTAGAATCATTCAAGATTCACGACAATTTCATCATTTGGGTATTGACGATGACAATCTGCATTTAAACCCTTCAAAATTCCTGAAGACACTTCAAATAATGAACAATCGAGAAGATGATCCAACCACACGTTACCTACAAAAAGAAATACTTATGCATATAGTCATACACCTGGAAAACTCTTGGAATCTAAGTAAAAGTTTAAAACGAATCTATGATCCCTTGGCGTTGTTATTACTGAAAATAACTTTACAATCCCTCTCCAAAGTAGCCAATTTTGTCACATCTCCAGCAAATCAACATCGACCTTTCATTCGAATAAGCCTTATTATAACTTTAATATATAAGTTTTCCCTTCGTCATCGTTATCGGTGAACCGTTTATATCCCACCACATTAGCAGTAAACTTACCAACAACTTCATTGATCTTTGACTTTCCGAAAAATCATTATATTTATCGAAACCCCATCATGTGCCCATCTGCATCTTGTAACGATAGTTGTCATACCAAAAGGCTTCAATCATTATTCTTGAATTTCGCATCGTTTCTATATCAACAGTAATATATATACATATAACGTCTATCTCCTGGACTTACGTACTGAAATTCTGAAATTCTGAATAAACACCCCAATTTACGAATCAGTTCTTGAAATTTTGAAAAATGCTGATGAAGCAGCAAAAACTGTAAACGACGCTAACAGTCGAAAGTTTGATGATAAAGAATAGTGTGTTGGAAAAGCTCAGAAAAAGAGAAGGTTTGAAACTGGAAAACGGATTGAACAAACTATGAAGAAGGTTGTGGACAAATCACAAAGACTAAACCTACCATCAAAGAATCCAAATGATTCAGTATCTACGGAAGTCATTAACAAATACCTTGCTCCTGACTCTAAACCTTTGCGGACAAATCTTCCTCATCATCCTTTGATATTAGAAATTCTAAGATATCATCGCATCTTTCATTATAAATATCCTCGATATTTCTGAAGATATTTTCATAACATTCTTATCTGAAATCATTTATCTCTTTACATTATCAGTGTTACATTATAAAGGAAACTGTTTTAGTTTCTAAATTCTGAAAAAATCGAATTTAAAATATGAATGTTTTTGAAGTAGTGTTGGGAACTGAAGCATGAGTTAGTATAATATAATGACACTTGATCAACATGATTATATTATAGTAAGTTATGCTGAGTTTCTAATGGAACGTGATGATTCACAGACCATAACGTCATCATGTGCCATGTTACACGACTCTTACATTCTACCTAATCTTCAAACATATCAAGAACATATTCTCTTGATAGTTCTATCTTTTCTCTTGAATTCTGGTAATTTAACCAATCAAGATCGTACTATTACAAATTCTTTCTTAGAACATTAGTCATGTTCATTCGAAACTCCATATCTACGAATTCTGGACCATTACTTGTTGTACTTAAGGTCGAGAAGAGAAGATAAAAGCATGAAGCTTTGAAGTATAAATGGGAGTATAAATCACAGCAAATAGGAGAGAACATTAACTATGGATGTCAATGATTATAGAAAGACAGAAGCAGGGACTCCGAAATATAAGGAAAGATATAAAACCCAACCACAACCCAGAAATTACAAACCGTGTATATCGATACATATAGCAATATAAATACACGGGAGAACTAAAAACACTATAAAACCAAGAGTATAGTAAAAGTAAATAGATTCTTCTGGCGGCAGATGAAAAAGAAGAATGACAGATATGAAAGTTAGGAGTATATCAAGAATCAGAACTGGATGGAGCATATTGACGAATGCTTTAAAGTATGAATTGAGAGAGAAAGAATAGAAGGTATGAGCTGTGAAAATAAGGAAACGAAGAGGGTGGATTTATAGTGGAATGTCAGACAGAGCAACCGGGACAGATCATCGCATTTAACCAAAGAGGATTCTAATTTCCTTAATTACCGAAGAACCAAATCTTATTACGAAGATTTTCTCTAAATCCCTTGAACTCCGGAAATCAACTCTATCTACGTCAAAATATATGACGAAACTTTACTTTTCTCATTTCACTTTTCTGTGATAGCTTCACTCATACTCTTCGTGTAATCGAAATGTTTTATCCATATTACCCAATGGTGATAAAACTCTACTTTTCAACCCGTATTCGTCATGAAAACATTCTTGTTGTCGATCATGACGACCTCTGTCAAATTTCGAGACAAAATTTTTTTAACGGGTAGGTACTGTGATGACCCGGAAAATTTCGACTTATTTTGAACCAAATCTTTATACGATTTAATATTCTTGACACGATAAGCAAAGTCTATAAAGTTGAATCTCAAAATTTTTGAACTACTTTCTATTATTCAATTACTCTTCGATTGTTCTCGACGATTCACGAACAATTATATGTAAATAGATACATATACATATATATATATTATATATATATATATATATATATATATATATATATAAATATATATATATATATATATATATATATATATATATATATATATATATATATATATGATAACCTGAGAACGTTAACAAAGTATTTAATGTATAATATTTTACATTAAACTTATTTGTTTCAATATATGTTTAATATATTTATCTACGGAATTAAAAGATAATACCAATGATTGAATTAGAAGATATTTTAACAATTATAAATTCCATAAATAATTATGGTATGGTTATGGGTCTCTGTTGTGAGGTCCACGATGATTTAAGAAATCTTTCCTTTTTAACAATATTCGGAATAAATGGTAAAGTGATCTACAAGTGAGAACAAAGTGTCAAATAACGAGAACTAGACAAAAGTTAGTGGATATTTCTGTTAAATTTTCAATGCATGCATTACAATAACTTCCTTGTGACTTTTGATAAGTTAATTATTTAACTTTCATAAAATTAATTGTAAGAACATGAAATGTAAATGGATGTCGACAAGGTAAGCAAATGAATATGTTGATTTAAAACGATTCCATACGTTTAATTGTCCATTGGACTTAACCCTACGATTCACGAATAAACTGTAAGTAAAAACTGGAAACCATTATGACTTATATATTATATGATTTTACTTTATTAAATGAAAACATTTTATGATATAACAATTTCTATTATTTAAACCTTTTAATAAAATGATTTTGAATATAAGTAGTTCTAGAAAACTAAACCTTATAATATTATTTGATTTAGTTTCAAACGTACGAAAATATTTTTTCGATATAATAGAATTTGATTATAAAATGTTTTTATGAATTTTCAATGATATGAAAATAAAAATAAAGATAAAATAAAGATTTCTAATGAGCACCAAAAGACTACAACATTTCATCTCAAGATTACAAGTTAAAATGATGAAAATTACTAAACCTGCGCACTTGCACGAGAAAAATCATAACTAAATCATACTGACTCGAAAAAAGATGATTCCGATGTTCAGACGACCGTAACTCATAAATCTACAACTTTCATGAAGACACCATACGCGTATCGCGTACCCATCTATGCGAAACACGTAATGTTTCAAAAGATTATGCAGAATTGTAATCTTTACGCGAAACGCGTAATCCGTCGACATAATTGAGGCGGCTTTACTGTTTTTTACTGTTTAACACATTTTTTTATTCATTATATTATTATATTATAATTATTATATTATATTTATATTATTATATTAATATATGATATGTATATATATGTGATATGTTCGATCAGTTTCTGCGAAAGGAATTGATATTACTCAGTATCATATTTATCATCATCCTTCTTATTATTATTATTATTTTAATATTATTATTATTATTAAGATTATTATTATTATTATTATTATTATTATTATTATTATTATTATTATTATTATTATTATTATTATTATTATTATTATTATTATTATTATTATTATTATTATTATTATTATTAATCTTATATAATATTAGTTATGTATATATAAAATATTACGACAGGATTATGTTCGAGTGATTTCAAAACGGGTTTTCAAACGGGTTAGAGCTAAGGAAATTATGGGTTATAGCTAAGGAGGTTATGGGTATTGCTCGGGGGTTTTTGATCGTGAATCAAAGGCTAACCTTTCATTTGTCATCTCTGTTCCGTCTGCATACTTTTCCTACAATATTGAACCACAATATTGATACGTGAGTTTATAGATCCCTTTTTAAATGCTTTAAATATTTTTGAGCTGAGAATACAAGCACTTTATTTTATACGCAATGGACACAAGTACATACTTAATTCTACACTGAGTTTGAACCAAAAATCCCTTAGCTTTGGTAACTAGTAACTGTCGGTTATAAGAACTGGTGGGCGCGAGTAGTTGTATATGGATCCATACGGCTTGACATCCCCGTCCGTTCCAGGTATAGAGACCCTAGCCTGAACCATAAAGCGGACGTATGCTATTTGAGTTTAGTACACGTTAGTTTGCATGTATTGTACACGTTGATTGCATGTATGTTAAAACAAGGGTACTTATTATATATACGTTAAGTTTAGTTACCAGGGTGCTCAATTTTGTAGAATATTTTGATAAACGTTTTGGATGAAATAACTGAAATCTTGTGATCCACCTTTATATACAGAGTATGCGCAATATTAAAACTATGAACTCACCAACCTTTGTGTTGACACTTTTAAGCATGTTTATTCTCAGGTTCCTAGAAGTCTTCCGCTGTTTGCTTATACGTTATACAAGCAATGTCCATGGAGTCATACATGCTTTATTCGAGAAAACTTTGCATTCACAAAATCATCATCATGTATCTTATTTTGACTGCATTGTCAATGGATGTATTATTGTAAACTATTATTTACGGTGATTGTCTATATGTAGAAATCATCAGATGTCAAAAACCTTGGAATTAGATATTCATTTATGGTGTGCCTTTTCAAAAGAATGCAATGTTTACAAAACGTATCATGTAGAGGTCAAAACCTCACTATGAAATCAATGAATAACGTACCGCGTCAATAGCGATTTTGGCGGGTCATTACACGGTCCCTCAACTTTTCCTGTATTTCCACAACGGTCCCTCAAATTTACACTTTTTAAGGGGTAAAAATTATAAATATATAATTTAATTAAAATATAAGAAAATTATTCCACCCAAATTTATAACGGGCCCTATCTTCTCGCTGGGTGCGAGTTAAATTTTACAATGACCACCGTTCAACTCGGAAAAATCTTACGAACCCAACGGGACTAACTACACACGAAACGGACACTTCTAAAAAAACACTAAACACAACGACAACCTGTATCTTCCCGCTCGGCACATGTTAAATTTTTCAAGGGCAGCGTCATACTCGAAATAATTTTATGAACAAAACGATACTAACTACATTCGAAACGGACACTTTTTAAAAAAACGCTAAACACAACGACAACCCGTATCTTCCTGCTCGCCGCAAATTAAATTTTTTCCCCAGCACCATTAGGCTCGAAATAATTTTATCAACAAAACGAAACTAACTACGTTCGAACCGGATAGATTTTAAAAAATACTAAAGACGACGACACCAACAACGACGCATAACAGATGGCCCGTTTTCCCTTCTGTAAATAAAACTGCGTTAAATATGAATACGCCGGCCGAAATCTCCCGCCGCATCGCGCGGGCCGGTCCGGATTAGTTATATAGAAGTACAAAGAGACCTAGATAACTATACAAAGATATTGTTACTAACGATACATGAGATATTCTAGGTATAATAATAATAAACAAATTAAACAAATACAATAGTATAAAACCCTTATATAAATGATATGGTTGATCTTTATCTGTAATAATTTTAATATGTAAGTAGATTTAGTTACATCTGAATATTAATGGTGATGAACCTTAGGAGCAAAAAATGATTAAAAAAAGGAATAAACTTTAAAGTTAAAGACATTTTTATTGTTATTCACACACCTACATATGTAATCTCTGAACATGTAAATATTTCGTATTAACATATTTCATCGTTTATACGGATGGAAATATATGAATGAAGTAACATATACGACAAATTGGTACGTGGTTCTAGTTGGTCAATGTCAAATATGTATGGTGCATGTGATTGTTTCTGTGAGAATATTTGATCAAATTTGCAACTACACGTAATTAACTAATCCACCTAACGTGTTAGAACTTGGATCAGGTTTGACCCGTGTCCAATCCGCCCACTAACTTTCTTATTATTTGTTAAGGAACAGTCTATCATTTGTTGGTAATTGTTTAGAACTAAACCCATTTATATCATTGGTTAATTATAATTGACCATACATTAATATAGTGTTAATGGAGATTAATGAAGGCTTTTCATTAGCCTTTGTAGTTACTAAGTGACTAGTATAAAATGGGGTTAGGAGGTGCTTGAAAATAGATTAGAACAAGTAACACATACTAGACAAAAAAGCAAAATATTGAGAGAGGCAAGATAGTGATCTTGTCTCGTGTGTGTATATTTGAGGCAAACAAGATAAGTGAATCTTAGGTTGTGAACCTCGAAAGCTTTTCGTTTGTGATTGTTTTCTCCGACCGGTTATCTAAACATCGATCGATTCGCTTTCGCTGCTAGTATTCGGTATGTATCGAATCTATTATAAATACTACATTGGTATCAGAGCCATTATGTTTATTTCCCGATAGATATTTTAGATTATGACAACTACATATCATGTGCACAATAAACAAAATATAAGAATTGGCAATATTAGTGTTTAAATCTTGTAAGGATATACTTTCATTTGTTAATATGGGTTCCTGAACATCATCTGTATTGATTGAGGGTGTATTTTGCTAAGTTCATATATTTAAGTATTCATTATTAGTGGGACTATACAAAAAAAAAATAGTTAGACAAATGCTTATGACTTTCGATGAATGCATGATTACATACACATGATAAATATTTATTATTCAACTGATATCGATTGCTTAACATGTATTGTATGAATATACTTTCAATTATTATTTGGTAATATTTGACGTTAATTAGTAATTTGGTACTGTATTAACCACTACATTCGATTTGCTAGATATGTACTCTTTGGTTATAACATTTAAATATATATATATATATATATATATATATATATATATATATATATATATATATATATATATATATATATATATATATTCAAGAAGCATCATGTTTTTTTTATTCATGATTATTAATACAAGATATGTTTCATTAATGAGAATTTTGTCTCTCTAACTTCCTTTAATACAATTTACAGATACGTTTTGTAATTATTTAGTAGTTATTTATAAATGTGAGTATATATATAATAGTGTTTTTATATGAACATGTGAACTTAAAATTGACTAGTATGTCAAGTGTTGCATGATATGATTTATTATTACGTTTCAAATTAGTTATAATGATAAATTATGTTACATGTGATTGTATTTAAGTTATACAAAATATCATTATGGTGTATGTGTTACACTTGGAGTTTTGTAAGTCTCATTTATATTCATTAGATATAATTATATTCATCAATGCATTAGTTACATTAAAATTAATCTATAATGGTTATATTGAATCTAAAAAAATACACAATGAATGTTCTTTAGTGACTCTTGAGAGTCATACAATTATTTTTGTAATAACTACTGTGTATTTGTGGTGATTTGTTAAACGAACTTGTAACAGTTCAAATAATAGTTTTTAGTCAAATTAGTTATCTATGTGATACATATTATAACCACTACTTTGTTTCTATATCCGTTATGGAAATAATGAGAAAAGGAAAACTCACTCGTAGTGTGATGACTCGGATTTTTCCGACTACTTGATTATACTATTTACATTATTTAATATTTCTGACTTGATAAACAATGAATTTTAATAAGCCTTGAACCTCCGGAAAGAGTTTTATATAAGCATTTGACTACCCTTTTATTCCTACGATTCACGAACGTCATAACTTGTATTAATTATATATATATATATATATATATATATATATATATATATATATATATATATATATATATATATATATATATATATATATATATTTAACTTGAAAATATGATAATTAAATATCTCATTAAGTATATTAACAAGGTATTATATATACACCTTTTCATACTATTAATTTAAAGAGTTTTCGGACAATATATATGTTACTTTTTAAACGACGTAATTAACTTATGTTAAAATGTATTTACATACAATATATTATGAGTATAAATACATCCTTAAAAGTATTGAATACACTTAATAATATACAAATAAGGAATAACTATATTCATATTTTTCGTTCATTTTTCTCAAGAATTCTACTCGTATTAATACGGTATTTATACAGTATTTATACGGTATTTATACATTATTTATACGTTATTTATATGCGTATTATACGCAGCTTCTAGAAGTATTTACTATTGGTATATACCAATAGAAATCTACAATTACGTATTTATACGGTATTTATATGCATATTATACGCAGCTTCTAGAAGTATTTACTATTGGTACATACGAATAGTAATCTACAATTATTGATATATTATGTCATGCATGACCTAATGATTTTTAACTTATCTTAGATATTTTTCACTAAAAACCAAATTTATGAGCCTATAAATAAGCACTATTTCTAACTCATTTTTACACATTCATTTTCCAATTTTTACTTCCAATTTTCACACACACTTGCAAGAACTCTCTCAAGTTTTGTTCTACTACTTCTTTCTAGCAACTTTACATTCTAAACTTGAGGTAAAAACTCTACTTCAACTCTTGTTCAATACATATGTTTATAGCTATCTATATAAGAGTTTATAAACTAGAACATAGTTTAGTTGATTCTAAACTTGTTTGAAAAACTAATCTAATCTTTCTAGATTAACTCTAATAACACTTATTTATATGTATTATGATGTTAAATTAAGTTAATATAAGAACTTATAACTTGTACATATGAAGAACACCTTGAAACTTAACATATATCGTTTAATCTCTATTCGGTAAAAAGCGGGCTGTTTTGGTTTGGGAATTAAAAACCTATCTTAGACTTTGAGTTCGAGGCTAAGACTTTGGAAATATTTTAATATATGTAAATAAGACTTCCAGTAATTTTTTCATGATTTTATACAAAGTGGAAGTATTTTATCAAAAATCATATATCGGGTGGATGCCGGGATTCTTCCAAATCTGACAACCGGCACAAAAAGAGGGTAAAACTCTAAAAATTACTTCTTGGGCTGAACTTTTCGAATTGTTTTTGAAAAATTAACTTCTTAAGGAATCCATAGCAATTTGATTCACTTTAAACGGAGTTGTAATGAATATTTGGCGAGCAAAACAAAATCTGCTAAAATTAACTTTATATGGACGAAATTTATCTTATAAAAACTATATTAACCATATCCTTGCTAACTTTTCCTATATCATATATATATTTGGACATGTTATCATTAGTATAACAAAATATTATAATTCCGAGATTGTATATATATAATAATCTTGGTACGTTCCATGACAATACGTATACAATACGTTCGGATAAATCGAAAGACACCATGTACACAATACGTCTGGGTTAATTCTAAGACAATACGCGTACCATGGGTCATGATTGAGTCTATAACAATATGTAAACAATACGTCGTGGTGTAATTCTAAGATTATATATACATACCGATTATTGGACTGTTGGACTATTGGACTGTTGGACTATTGGACTGTTGGACTATTGGACTATTAGACTATATTTGGACTACTAACAAAGGACTACTAACAAAGGACAACTAACAAAGGATTACTAACATGAAAATGTTAAAAATTAATAAGTATTCTATGAACTTGCTTTATTTTATTCATATGTCTTATTATTATCTGAATCATTATTATTGTTATAGGTTCGTGAATCCAAGGACGATGGCTATATTTTTAATAAGTTGAAAACTTATTATTAATATACTTTTTACTACCGTGAGTATATTGTCCCATTTTTAAACTCTAAAAATATTTTGGGATGAGAATACATGCATTTTATGGTTTACGCTATGGACACAAGTACTTAAAATATATTCTACGTTGAGTTGTACCACCTTGCATATCTTCCCTAATAGCTTGGTAACTAATATTTACATGTTGTAAGAACATGTAAGCGCGAATCCTATTGATAGATCTATTGGGTTTGACAACCCCAACCGGGCTAGTCGCTCTAGTATCGTAAACGGTTGCATAGTACTTCGTTTTTACTACACTTGGTACAATGTAGGGAGATTTCATAATAAAGGGAATATGCCACATTATTGGTTAAGTATGGTTACCGAAGTACTCAAC
The DNA here is from genome assembly GCF_046630445.1 of Rutidosis leptorrhynchoides. Taxonomy (NCBI): domain Eukaryota; kingdom Viridiplantae; phylum Streptophyta; class Magnoliopsida; order Asterales; family Asteraceae; genus Rutidosis; species Rutidosis leptorrhynchoides. The sequence goes on from NC_092337.1 coordinate 451,758,413, forward strand.
AACTTATAGAATATCTTTATTGAAATGTTTATAACTATGAAATCTTGTGGTCTATATTTATATCGATGCTAGCTTTAAACCTATATATCTCACCCACCTTTGTGTTGACTGTTTAAGCATGTTTATTCTCAGGTCCTTAAGAAAGTCTTCCGCTGTTGCATTATCTGAGCAAGTTGTGCATGGAGTCTCATGCTTTTGTTTAAATGAAGTGTTGCATTCAATAAAACCTTTGCCATGTAATATATTCGACTGTTTTGGCACGTGTGTAGTATTTGTAAACCGATGTAATATGGGGATTATTCCTTAAATAATCACCCACCTGTTTAAAACATGCATTATGTATAATAATGGTGTGTTTTTTTTATGAAACGAATGCAATATTTTCTAAAAACGTATCTTATAGAGGTCAAATACCTCACTATGGGACCAATGAATAACGTACTGCGTTTATAGTAATATGGATGGGTCATTTCAGTTGGTATCAGAGTAGAGGTCTTAGCGAACCAGGAATTGCATTAGTGTGTCTAACCGGTGTTTGTTAGGATGCATTAGTGAGTCTGGACTTTGACCGCGCCTGTTTTGAAAACCATTGCTTATCATTTTTGGTCGGAAATTGAATATTTTAACATATAAATATTATGTGGTATATTACTAACGCACTAGTTATTATGTGATAGATGTCTGCATCTAGCTTCGAATTAGTATTCACTTTCAGCAACTCCGAAATCGAGTCCAAATCTTCAGCAAAAGTATCGATCATCAATTTGTCTGATGATGATGAAGACCCGAAAGAGGACACATTTTGGGAAGATTCACAATTTCCGGAAGAACTGAAAGTGAAAAAACCTGAAAACGATCCCGAGGAGGAGGAGGAAGTAAAAGAGATTACTGAGAAAGAATTTAAAAAGGAAAGGAACCTGTAGTCACCAAACCAAAATTTCCAAATCCGGAAATTAATAAAGCATTTATTGTACAAAGTACTCCTGACATTTCTACCCCTAATCATCTTTGTCTTACCAACTCTATTGAGGTATCAAGTACCTCAGAACCCCGACCAAGATATAAACGTACCGCTCGAATAAGCGTTATGCCAGTACCTGATAACAAGAGGCCCCAACGTTTTTAAAACCATTTCCGCTACGACATCACTTCACGCATTGTATAATATTATCTAGTGTGCTTTACTTTATCCTACATATGTTTTATGTAAAATGAATTTATGTGAATAAGTGGTATTGTATTGTTGTGCCATAAAGCATTGAAGAATAAAGCGTGAAATGATAATGCATTAGTTTTTCATGATAGAATATTATTTGGATGGTAGTAGTTAATTGTTGTACTAAGCTATTAAGCATGAACTTTAACGGGTAGGTAATACCCTAGAAATAATTATAAAACGCTAATAAGAAGAAAAGGCTTTTATAATAATGGGTTCATATTATTAATATGCCACGATGTACCATTAATTACTCGCTACATCTATAATATTCTATGTGATTAATTATCTTATATGTTTATTGAAGAAACATGGCTCGAGTGAATCGAATGACGGAACAAGAAATTGAAGAGCTTATCAACCAACGCGTAAACGACCGAGTGCTTTGGGTTGAAGCGGTAAGAGCAGCAGCAAACAACACAAACCCTCGTGTTGGATGCACATATAAAGAGTTTCAAGGTTGCAAACCTTCATCATTCAGCGGAACAGAAGGACCAGTCGGTTTAACCCGATGGTTCGAAAAGCTGGAGTCTGTATTTAAAATTAGTGGTTGTGCGGAAGGGGATAGGACCAAGTATGCTTCATGCCCATTACAAGATGGTGCACTTACATGGTGGAAAAACTATGTAAAAGTTGTAGGGGGCGATGCAGCATATGATACTCCTTGGGAGGAGTTGAAAAATATGCTAATCAACGAATACTGCCCAAGGAACGAGGTTAGGAAAATGGAAGCCGAGTTATGTAATCTGAAAGTTATCGGCACGGAACTTACCAACTATAACGGGCGATTCATGGAATTAGCCTTGTTATGTCCTGAGTTGGTACCAACTGAAGAGCGAAAGATTGAATTGTACAAGGATGGCCTGCCAAAAAACATCAAGGCCAATGTTACATCATCCAAACCTAAGACAATTCATGAAGTTATCACCATGGCAAACGAGCTAATGGATCAGATCATTCTGGATAAGAATGCATCAAATACCGATGCCAAGGTATCGGATAACAAAAGAAAGTGGAATGGAAACCGTGATCAAGGTCACCAACAACAATCTCTCAAGAAACAGGAAACCACGCAAGGTGCGGGTAGTGGTTCAAGCTCGGGTTACAAAGGACGAAATCCCTTATGTAACAGATGCCACAAACATCACTCTGGTTTTTGTAATATGGTGTGCAACAATTGTGATCGAAGGGGTCATATTGCTGAAGATTGTAGGGTTCCCGTTACAAATACAAATGGCACCAAGACTCCTGCAACCAATGCAAATAGAACTGCCTTGGCTACTGTTACTTGTTACGGGTGTGGGAAACATGGTCATATTAAGAGCTAGTGCCCGAATCCAGAGAAGAATAATGGACCTGCACGTGGAAGAGCGTTTAATATTAATGCTAGAGAGGCGTGTGAAGACCCGGAGCTTGTTACGGGTACGTTTACCATTAATAACTTATCAGCATCTATAATATTTGATACTGGTGCCGATAGAAGTTACATGTGTAGAGACTTTTACACTAAATTGAATTGTTCATCATTACCTCTAGATGCTAAGTACATAATTGAGTTAGCTAATGGTAAACTAATTAAAGCCGATAAAATTTGCCTTGATTGTAAAATAAATTTATCCGGAGAAACGTTTAAAATTGATTTGATACCCGTAGAATTAGGAAATTTTGACGTAATAGTCGGCATGGACTGGATGTCCAAAATAGGAGCTGAAGTTGTTTGTGCCAAGAAAGCAATTCGCATTCCTCGTAAGAATAAAACGCCAGTAATGATTTATGAAGAGATGGGTAACTCAAAGCTAAAACTCATTAGCTGTTTGAAAGCCCAAAAGTGCTTGAAGAAAGGGTGCTATGCTATCTTAGCACATGTTAATAAAGTTGAAACGAAGGAGAAAGAGAAGAGCATCAACGATGTGCCTGTGGCAAGAGATTTTCCTGAAGTCTTTCCGAAAGAGTTACCGGGATTACCTCCATTTAGATCTGTAGAATTTCAAATAGATCTAGTACCAGGAGCTGCACTAGTGGCTCGTGCTCCATACAGACTTGCACCATCTGAGATGAAAGAGTTACAAAGCTAGTTAAAAGAACTACTGGACCGTGGATTCATTCGACCAAGCACTTCACCGTGGGGTGCTCCGATTTTATCGTTAAGAAGAAAGATGGATCCTTCCGCATGTGTATAGATTACCGTGAACTAAACAAGTTAACTATCAAGAATCGGTACCCATTACCGAGAATTGATGACTTGTTTGATCAGCTACAAGGATCACGTGTTTACTCCAAGATCGATCTAAGATCGGGTTATCATTAGTTGCGAGTTAAAGACGAAGATATTCCAAAAACCGCATTTCGGACACGCTACGGTCATTATGAAGTTTTTTTCATGCCGTTCGGGTTGACCAACGCACCAGCTGTATTCATGGACCTCATGAATAGGGTATTCAGTCCGTACTTAGATAAGTTTGTTATCGTCTTTATTGATGACATTCTTATTTATTCTAAGAATGAAACAGAACATGAACAACATTTAAGGTTGGTGTTGGAACTGTTAAAGAAAGAACAGTTATACGCAAAGTTTTCCAAGTGCACATTTTGGCTGAAGGAAGTACAGTTCCTTGGTCATATTGTCAGTAGTGAAGGAATTCAGGTTGATCCAGCCAAGATTGAAGCTATTAAAAAGTGGGAGACCCCAAAGACTCCAACGCAAGTACGCCAATTTTTGGGTCTTGCTGGCTATTACAGAAGGTTTATTCAAGATTTTTCCCGGATAGCCAAACCATTGACAGCATTAACACACAAAGGGAAGAAGTATGAATGGAATTCTGAGCAGGAAGCCGCATTTCAATTATTGAAGAAGAAGTTGACTACATCGCCTATTCTATCGTTACCTGAAGGAAACGATGATTTTGTAATTTATTGTGACGCTTCGCGACAAGGTTTTGGTTGTGTCCTCATGCAACGAAAGAAGGTTATTGCATATGCATCCCGACAACTAAAGATTCATGAACAAAATTATACGACTCATGATCTAGAATTGGGAGCAGTGGTGTTTGCATTAAAGATTTGGAGACACTACTTGTACGGGGTTAAATGTACTGTGTATACCAATCATAAAAGCCTTCAACATATCTTCAACCAAAAACAACTGAACATGAGGCAACGTAGGTGGATCGAGCTGATAAACGACTATGACTGTGAAATTCGCTATCATCCCGGGAAAGCAAATGTAGTAGCAGATGCTTTAAGCACAAAGGAAAGAGAGCCAATTCGAGTACGAGCAATGAATATGAAGATTCGTACGAACCTCACCACCCAAATTAAAGAGGCTCAACAAGGAGCTCTTTCTGAAGAAAACTTTGGAAATGAGATGCTTAAAGGGTTAGATAAGCAGCTTGTTACACCGGAAGACGGAACCCGATATTTTGCTGGACGCATTTGGGTACCGAAGTTTAAAGGGTTAAGGAAATCGGTACTAGATGAAGCACATAAAACAAGATACTTGATACATCCCGGAGCAGGAAAGATGTATCAAGATCTTAAGGCACACTTTTGGTGGCCAAATTTGAAAGCTGATATTGCAACGTACATCGGAGAATGTTTGACTTGCTCCAAAGTCAAGGCGGAACATCAGAAACCGTCAGGTCTACTGCAACAACCAGAAATCCCAGAATGGAAGTGGGAATGTATTACAATGGATTTCATCACGAAGCTACCAAAGACTACATGGGGTTACGACACCATTTGGGTAATTGTCGATCGTCTCACCAAGTCTGCACATTTTCTACCTATGAAGGAGAAGGATGGGATGGAAAAATTAGCACGACTATATTTAAAAGAAGTTGTCTCTAGACATGGAGTACCTATCTCCATTATATCCGACCGTGACAGTAGGTTTACGTCAAGGTTCTGGAAATCACTACAGGAGGCCCTAGGAACTCGTTTAGATATAATCACTGCATATCATCCACAAATCGATGGACAAAGTGAAAGGACCATACAGACTCTTGAAGACATGCTTAGAGCATGTGTGGTCGATTTCGGAAGCGGATGGGATAAATATCTACCATTAGCAGAATTCTCGTATAACAACAGTTACCATACGAGTATTAAAGCTGCACCATTTGAAGCACTTTATGGAAGAAAGTGTAGATCCCCGATCTGTTGGTATGAAGTAGGAGACCGACAAGTAACTGGTCCCGAGATCATACAGGAGACTACAGAAAAGATTGTGCAAATCAAGGAGAGATTAAAGACCGCCCAAAGTCGTCAAAAGAGCTATGCCGATGTTCGAAGGAAGCCATTGGAATTTCAGGTTGATGACATGGTTACGTTAAAGGTGTCACCTTGGAAAGGTGTGATACGCTTTGGTAAGAGGGGTAAACTGAACCCAAGATACGTAGGACCATTCAAGATCATCGAACGTATTGGACCAGTGGCTTATAGACTTAAGCTACCACAACAACTAGCTGGAGTACACAATACCTTTCACGTCTCGAACCTAAGGAAATGCCTTGCAAAATAAGACCTCACTGTTCCTCTTGAAGAAATCCAAATCGACGAGAAACTGCATTTTATAGAAGAACCTGTCGAAATCATGGACCGTGAAGTCAAAAAGCTCAATCAAAGCAACATACCTATAGTTAAGGTTCGTTGGAATGCTCGAAGAGGCCCCGAGTTCACTTGGGAAAGAGAGGACCAGATGAAACAGAAGTATCCACATCTGTTTACAAACACCGCCCATTGAATAGGTACTACTTCAAATTTCGGGACGAAATTTCTTTAACGGGCAGGTACTGTGATGACTCGGATTTTTCCAACTACTTGATTATACTATTTACATTATTTAATATTTCTGACTTGATAAACAATGAATTTTAATAAGTCTTGAACCTCCGGAAAGAGTTTTATATTAGCATTTGACTACCCTTTTATTCCTGCGATTCACGAGCGTCATAACTTGTATTAATTATATATATATATTTAACTTGAAAATATGATAATTAAATATCTCATTAAGTATATTAACAAGGTATTATATATACCTTTTCATACTATTAATTTAAAGAGTTTTCGAACAATATATATGTTACTTTTTAAACGACGTAATTAACTTATGTTAAAATGTATTTACATACAATATATTATGAGTATAAATACATCCTTAAAAGTATTGAATACACTTAATAATATACAAATAAGGAATAGCTATATTCATATTTTTCGTTCATTTTTTCAAGAATTCTACTCGTATTTATACGGTATTTATACAGTATTTATATAGTATTTATACGGTATTTATACAGTATTTATACGGTATTTATACGCGTATTATACGCAGCTTCTAGAAGTATTTACTATTGGTATATACCAATAGAAATCTACAATTACGTATTTATACGGTATTTATACGCGTATTATACGCAACTTCTAGAAGTATTTACTATTGGTATATACGAATAGTAATCTACAATTATTGATGTATTATGTCATGCATGACCTAATGATTTTAACTTATCTTAGATATTTTTCACTAAAAACCAAATTTATGAGCCTATAAATAAGCACCATTTCTAACTCATTTTTACACATTCATTTTCCAATTTTTACTTCCAATTTTAACACACACTTGCAAGAACTCTCTCAAGTTTTGTTCTACTACTTATTTCTAGCAACTTTACATTCTAAACTTGAGGTAAAAACTCTACTTCAACTTTTGTTCAATACATATGTTTATAGATATCTATATAAGAGTTTATAAACTAGAACATAGTTTAGTTGATTCTAAACTTGTTTGAAAAACTAATCTAATCTTTCTAGCTTAACTCTAATAACACTTATTTATATGTATTATGATGTTAAATTAAGTTAATATAAGAACTTATAACTTGTACATATGAAGAACACCTTGAAACTTAACATATATCGTTTAATCTCTATTCGGTAAAAAGCGGGCTGTTTGGGTTTGGGAATTAAAAACCTATCTTAGACTTTGAGTTCGAGGCTAAGACTTTGGAAATATGTTAATATATGTAAATAAGACTTCCAGTAATTTTTTCATGATTTTAGACAAAGTGGAAGTATTTTATCAAAAATCATATATCGGGTGGATGCCGGGATTCTTTCAAATCTGACCACCGGCACAAAAAGAGGGTAAAACTCTAAAAATTACTACTTGGGCTGAACTTTTCGAATTGGTTTTGAAAAATTAACTTCTTAAGGAATCCATAGCAATTTGATTCACTTTAAACGGAGTTGTAATGAATATTTGGCGAGCAAAACAAAATCTGCTAAAATTAACTTTATATGGACGAAATTTATCTTATAAAAACTATATTAACCATATCCTTGCTAACTTCTCCTATATCATATATATATATTTGGACATGTTATCATTAGTATAACAAAATATTATAATTCCGAGATTGTATATATATAATAATCTTGGTACGTTCCATGACAATACGTATACAATACGTTCGGATAAATCGAAAGACACCATGTACACAATACGTCTGGGTTAATTCTAAGACAATACGCATACCATGGGTCATGATTGAGTCTATAACAATACGTATACAATACGCCGTGGTGTAATTCTAAGATTATATATACATACCGAATATTGGACTGTTGGACTATTGGACTGTTGGACTATTGGACTATTGGACTATTAGACTATATTTGGACTACTAACAAAGGACTAATAACAAAGGACAACTAACAAAGGATTACTAACATGAAAATGTTAAGAATTAATAAGTATTCTATGAACTTGCTTTATTTTATTTATATGTCGTATTATTATCTGAATCATTATTATTGTTATAGGTTCGTGAATCCAAGGACGACGGCTATATTTTTAATAAGTTGAAAACTTATTATTAATATACTTTTACTACCGTGAGTATATGGTCCCATTTTTAAACTCTAAAAACATTTTGGGATGAGAATACATGCATTTTATGGTTTACGCTATGGACACAAGTACTTAAAATATATTCTATGTTGAGTTGTACCACCTTGCATATCTTCCCTAATAGCTTGGTAACTAATATTTACATGTTGTAAGAACATGTAAGCGCGAATCCTATTGATAGATCTATTGGGTTTGACAACCCCAACCGAGCTAGTCGCTCTAGTATCGTAAACGATTGCATAGTACTTCGTTTTTACTACACTTGGTACAGTGTAGGGAGATTTCATAATAAAGGGAATATGCCACATTATTGGTTAAGTATGGTTACAGAAGCGCTCAACAACTTATAGAATATCTTTATTGAAATGTTTATAACTATGAAATCTTGTGGTCTATATTTATATCGATGCTAGCTTTAAACCTATATATCTCACCAACCTTTGTGTTGACTGTTTAAGCATGTTTATTCTCAGGTCCTTAAGAAAGTCTTCCGCTGTTGCATTATCTGAGCAAGCTGTGCATGGAGTCTCATGCTTTTGTTTAAATGAAGTGTTGCATTCAATAAAACCTTTGCCATGTAATATATTCGACTGTTATGGAACGTGTGTAGTATTTGTAAATCGATGTAATATGGGGATTATTCCTTAAATAATCGCCCACCTGTTTAAAACATGCATTATGTATAATAATGGTGTATTTTTTTTATGAAACGAATGCAATATTTTCTAAAAACGTATCATATAGAGGTCAAATACCTCGTTATGAAACCAATGAATAACGTACTGCGTTCATAGTAATATGGACGGGTCATTTCACGTAGACCAAAAACTTTTCATATGCTTGAAAGTAAATTTTCTTTTAAGAGAAGTTAAGGACATATTAACTATTAATTACAATAAACTTTCATTTTATTTGAAGGTTGCAATTTGTATTTTTATTTAATTTTTGAACGTCCTATTTAGTTAATTATTTTTGTAATAATTATCTTTCTTTGTCTTAGAAGGTTGTATTTTCTTTGATAATGATCAATCATTTTTATGATGATTTTATCCTATTTTTATAATTGTAATAGAAATTATTGAGAAAATTAAAGAAAAGTTTATACGGAGATCAAATTTATTTTATATTTCTTTGTGAAATATTGAGCATATAGGTTATTACTAAGTGTAATAATTAAATTACATTGAGCATATGTGCTATAATTTGATAACTTTGCATGATTGATTATGTTAATTGTAGTTTTGTGATAGGCTTTGTGGATGATAATTGGGAACATAGTGAACTTTTTCTTCACGACCTACCATGAACTATTATTTGGCGTAATTATATTATTGACAAAGTGTTTTGTATATGGATGGATATTAATTAATCTTGCATAATTGTCTATGTATTGAACTATGGTTCAATTTAAAATTGTCTTCACATAACTTTTTGTTCTATAATGACTTACATCCAACAACAACATCGTTGTTTAACTTAACTAAGATTATGAGTTAAACGTGAAAAATTTAAGAATGGAGGATAATATCCAATGCGTTTGGAAGAGTAAAAGGCTCAGGATGCTCTTGCCGCATTTAAGAAATATATATGAGGAAGAGAATAAATTCCTAATTAAGTGCGAGTGTGAAGTGTGCGTCACTTAAAACAAATAAATTATCACTCACATTGAGCAATGTTTTAACTTTAACAAGTTATTATCGATAAATACATTGTCAACATCGGTTGATATACGTAATCAAAGTCTTATGCATAAACATTGGTTCAAGCTTTAATTATTTTCTTACCTCCTAGTTTGGAGCATATGACGTTTGCACCTTACTTAATCATCAAGCTTTATGTTAGATTGTATATGGTTAACATGGTAGATAAACTTTGTGTTTGTGTCTATATTTTATACCGAATCTTTTCCTTTATGGATTGTAGATTTTGGACATGGTAAATCATTTAATAATGGACTACTAAAGCCTTGTAGAATTTTTGATGAGTTCTGCTTCTCAATTGAAGCAGAGATATGTGGAATACAACTCTTTAAGTAGAGTTGAAAACATTGGTTTTTACAAGTTAGTCTTTGGATGATGACTGAATTCGGATCCCTACATAATTATTCATCAAAAAAACTTTATATCTATGTTGATATTGGTTTTCATTATTAATTTCTCGATATGTGGTTAAAGTGTCTTTAGATACGAGCTCATGTAATTTTGGTTTTAATCTAAATGATTTTATCATTATCTAAGTGATAACTAAAGAAAATTTCCTTACTTACAACTTCAATATGTTTTGAATGAAGTAAGTATGGCATGCTAGTTTAGTCATATTGACTGACAATACTTCTAGCTTAGTCTACTTTTTTTTGGTGGCTAGATAATGATAAAATGAATTTGTTAATATATAAGCATTTCTAAGGAAAAGACTATGAAAAATCATTTAGAAAGTAAACTAAATGTTTTGATCCATTGCACTTGAGTCGTTATAAATTATGTGGTCTTATGAACGTTTATGAGACATATTATTCTATTGATAATTTTATTTCTCAAGTTGTTTCGATGATCTGAAGTGTAACGACCCATTTTCGTAACCGAAAACGGATGTCACATTAACAGTAATTAATATGAGCAAAGTTCATTTATTTCAAATATATAATAAACGAAACATTAAAAGTGTTCAAATAAAACAATCGTGCGTTACAGAATTCAAATAATAAAGAAACTAATAATGAAATGAATCTTGAGCTAACTTTTCGGCTTATTCAAAATTCCTTAGCTTTATTCCTTGCGTTCCTTGAATACCTGCCGCATGGAAAGAAAATGCGGCTGAGCGAAAGGCCCAGTGCGCGGATACAAATAAAAGAAAATATATATGTTTTATAAAATAATTAACAAAAGCGGAAGTTGGCGATGAACTGAACAAATACAAATATCTATCAATGAGATTCAACGAATCTAGAATCAATGGGATTCAAACGAATCCAGAGTCAATGAGATTCATATTAATCTAGAGACTAGAGTCAATGGGGTACGACAATCCGAGCTCAATACAATACAATGCAATGGGTACATGGACTGCAGATCCAAGTGTAACAACCAATGGTGAAGAAGGCGTTGGGCACTACACCTCCATTCACAACAATACGATACAATACAATAACTATGGTTAAGCAATACGCCTCCTAAAAATCTCATCACACCACAATGAGGAAACGCCGTAACAAATCACACCGTTATGGAAGTGTCACGCCACTGGTGCCACAATGACATGCCTATGGTACCTTCATATGTAGTTATGCTCGCATACCCAGAATAGAATCGATAACGCTAAACAAATATTTTGTCAATTAAAATAAAGCACTAACAATGATGGCAATGAATTCAACAAATATAGGCGATAAAAATCACAATGGAAGTCAATACTAAAGGCCAATAAACGCATAGAGTCCAACGAGTTTTACTAACGATAGCAATAAATTTTATAATAAGAACATATATTCGTATCAAACAATATTATTAAGTAATTTTAGTAAAAGATTAGAATCCGTACGATTATTTGACGAGCTAAAAATTGAGTTATAGGACAACAACCACTTCAATATGATATGAGTCCAACCAACGGATCTTCGGTCCAGCGGTACCGCGGTTACTCGCAGGGCTAGAGGTCTCGGGTTCGAACCTCGTCACCCGCTCTAGGAATTGAAATATATTCCTTGAAGGTGGCCCAAAGGGAAGGTTTTACCGACCCGCTCCGGAACTAAGGTCCGGCCCGTCTACCCCTCGGGATGGTTAAAGGGTCGGATCCTCAGAGTGTGGTTCGGGTTTCCTGCCCGAAAGCGCGTGTGTGTGTGCAAATGATGAGTGTCGTTGAAATAAATGATACGCTGATGCAAGCTTGCCTTTCAAAAAAAAACATGATATGAGTCCAGAGGTACAAATAATTTTAGAGTAACGACTTGATTACGTCAGAAAGTAACGTCAATTGTAGGACTAACAATTCTAAAAAAAGACAGTAGATAAATCAAATAGGTTTTAACATGGATTCAGAGACAGTACAACATATATTAGTAGTAATCCATATGAACAAGTTTTATATATGAAATAAAAATAGATATTCGTACAAATATATCCATCAGCCTTTTACTAATAAAGAGTTATATATTCATAATCAAAATGAACTAAATCAATTTTTTTTTATTAAAAGAATTTACTACTACAAAAAATATGCAAAGGAACCGGTTTTTTACCCTTTAGGAACCCGTTATGAAACAGGTTTCTTTAGGTGGGGGTTCCAAAAGTGTGGAACCGGTTTAGAAACCGGTTCCTTTGTTCCAGCAAAGAAACCTCTTTTTTATACAAAACTGGTTTCGTATCCTAACCAAAGAAACCTCTTTTAACGTTTAAGAGGTTTCGTTTCTAACCAAAGGAACCTCTTTTTAAAACAAAACTGGTTCCGAATATATGTAATTGGAACCTCTTTTTACTAAGAAACCGGTTTTAATGCTTATTTTTTTTTTAATCTGATACGTTTGCAGGATTCTAATGCTAGAAAACCTGCTAATATTAATAAAACCTGATACGATACGATACAACCTGCCATTCAATATTTAAAACAAAACACTAACAAAGTAGTATTCCAACTTCCTTCATAAACATACAAAATTCTTCAAAAGATATTACATGATCTAAAGCCACAATAACTTGCAGGCAATACATGTTTTAGTTTTGGTGCAACCAAAATAACGTACACGTTGAAACATCAAGCTAAATGTTCGAAAATCACAAGTAAAATAACTAAGTACCACTAAAAACTTAACGAATCAAGGCTTTGACAAGTATTTGGAGATCCAAACACTAACAATACTTTCCAACTCGATCGCGCTAAACGGTTGTGTAGTCATCCAAGGTATCTATAAAAAAAAAACACATTAGAACATGTTAGTCGGAAAATATAGATTTAGTGCGCACTACACAAAATGCACACAGAAATATAAATACATAAACATGCAGCATCAAGTAAGCAAAACAGTTAGTTGCTGTAAGTTAGCTACTGATGTCAATTAATTTGATTTAGGGCTGTTGGAGAAAAATAGAGCACACTAGTGACAATGGGGTCTGATTACCATGTCAAGCATTTAACGATCAGGACTGATAAGACGAACTGATCTGGTCAGTCCATTTATGCTATTCACTTAGGTGCATTGAAACAGTAACAACAAAAATTATGCCATACACACACACACACACACACACACACACACACATATATATATATATATATATATATATATATATATATATATATATATATATATATATATATATATATTCCAATAACTTACTTCTTGGTGTAATTTGTGTTGATCAAATAAGACGAACTGATGCATCCATTTCATAACATAGTATCCACATTCTCATTCTCCCTTTTGTTGTTGACACTACATTTTGATTAAAAGAAATCAATTATTAGAAAAAGCTGCATAACAACATCAACAGAATATAGTAAGCTGTAGTAACCACGACCCGACCCGTTACCCAAAGTCCCAAATCAACCCGTCCCAGATCTGATTCATCATGTTTTTTATTCTGTTACAGGTTTACACACAAAGTTTCACTCAATTCTTAAAGGTTTACACAGAGGAACAACACAAAGGGGTTGGTTCTCACCCACAAAACAGCAGGCCACCTTATACGACTAAAACGAACCATTTTCTACGATTTTAATAGTAAGGCTGTTAAAAACACAAACCCAACCTGTCAACATAATGAACAATATTACAAAAAGGGAGACTACTATTTTAATATATGTGCGGTAAAGGTAAAGGTAAAGGTAAAAGTTAATTACCAAAGCTTGAACCCATTCGAGACGTCCAACAGCCCTAAAAGACAACCAATATTTGTTAAAGTTTTATGTATCACAATTAAATTATAAATTATGAATTTTCAGATTAAAAAACTTACTTATCTACAATCTCTGTCAATAGGTAACTCTGTGGACTCTTTCCTCCTTTCAAGGAATCCAAAATGTAACCTCGCTTATTGCGAGGGTAAATGATAAACAACGTTCAATGAAATTTGATAAATTGAATTTTTTTTATCAGATATATACATATTCACAAAAGTACAAAAACAAAACAAACCCAAAATTAATAAAAACTAGATTATCATTATCCTTAACACTAGTTAATTATCCAGCTAATTGTTACCAAATTAGCAACCTTCTCTCAATCGGATCTGTAACGAGCAGCACAAGTTCATTGTAATCCGGTATGCTGATAGCATTTTTCTTTTCTGTTATGTTCTAGGTATTTCATTGTAAGTTAGTTATGTTTATAAACCTTTTATGTTTGGCTATTGATTTATAATGAGATTTCTCATTTCACTAAGTCTTTAGATAATGAAGTTTTCTGGTTTCTCCTAAATTAAGTTAACCGAAAAATGTGGAATATTTCAAGAAATGTTGTTCAGATTGATTCCCAAATCAAGTCGTCCTACTTGTGTAAACGTGTAAATTTAACATACAAGTGGTTAGGTGACCTTTATCCCACAAGCATGCGAAATTCACCTTAATTATATTAGTTTGATCATAACGGTTAGGTGACCTTTATCCCATCATGAGTTCCCTAATATGCCTAAGTGACACACAAAAGGATGGCGTTTAACTTGTTTGCCTTGTTAATAAGGGATTTTGAGTTTTCAATAATTCTAGTTTGAGAAAACTTTTACACCATACACCAACATGCATTTAGTGTATGGTTTATATGAAAATCCATTTTCATGTCTTGTAATTAAGCCAATTACTTGATTTGATATAAACCATTTTATATGTGTTTTAATAACCAATTATTATGTGTTCTTAACAACCATTTATTAATGTCCTTTTGCCATTTCAATTTAACCATTTAAATTGTCGTTTTGCATGTTGTTAATAACGTCTAATTTAACCAATTAAATTTTTAGTTTGTTTGTTGTTAACTTGTGTGATTAATTTGTAGCAACCAAACATACAATTTATAATCAAACAACAAAACAACCACACATGCAAAAATAATATGTTCACAATCTAGCCTATTGGTGGACATTTGTTTAGCCGAAAACAAATGTCACCGGTTAATGGGTCATAACACAAAGTAGGAGATTTAACATCTCCCACTAAATCTTGCATCCAAATGCATGTGTTCTTCTTTTGCTCCATCTTTTGCATCTTCATACTCTTTACAAAAAATATATCCTAATACATTTTTCTCTAGAAAATGAAAATACAACCTAATCTATTTTACATACCAAATATAAAATAAATTACATAACCAAATGAATAAATATTACAAACCAAATGAATGAATTAATATTGCATACCAAATGAATAATAAATAATCATCAAACATACAACCAAACACAAGGCCAAGGCTTAGATTGTGAACATCATCATACAACCAAATATGAACCAAATAGAAGAGCCCAAAACCCACTTTTGGGACTCCTATAATTCGGCCAAAATACATACCCACCCAAACCCGACAATTTTGTATTCCATTTTCATGCATGTACTTGGAATGCAAATATAGTGGGTTTAAAGACCATATAAGAAGCATAATCCATAGACTTCGGCTCTAGATACCATTGATGGAATTTAACATTTTTAACAAGCAACATGTTCATGTAGTTTACACAATCATAAAACCAATTTTAAGATAGTTAAAGCAAGCGGAAGCATTAATAGAACAAGTATATTTGTTAAGCCATTTTGTTAAATCCCATATTAATATCAAGTCATGAAATTATGCTTACATATAAAACAAGTAAAAGAAGAAGATTATACCTCCTCAATGATGAGTAGTGGGCTGAATTTGGACAGCAGAATATGATGATGAAGATGATGGAAAAACACCTCTAATTTGAAGCCTCAAGTGTGTAATACCTCAAGCCTTTTGTGCACCAACACCACCTTTAATTAGTTAGGATTTTAGACACTTGAATTAGCTAAATTTGCAAGCAAAAACTGCCTTCTTTCCTTTGCTAATTCACGGCCAGAACACAGCAAATGGGGAGAGCAAAATGCAGTATTTTTGAAGTCACAAAACTCTCTTACTTAAGTCCTAACCTTTAGCAAAAGAGATGCTTGCATGTCTTAAGGAATGTGTAGTATTAAAAGCAACAAAATAGAGCATGGGTGTTGTGTCTTGGGTCTCCAAAAATGTCCACCAACAAGGGTTTCATAAGGCATTTAATTTTTATAAAACTTGTTATTTATATACAAGTAATAAAACCCATGTTATTTATTAAGTTACTTTCATTTTATAAACCATTTTATAAAATATAACACAACATAATTATTTAAACCTATAAATAATTAAATCCTTAACATACATAAATTATCCAAATAATTTATCTCAAGTGATGATATTTTAGAAAACCGGTTTTCTAAAGTTCAAGTGTCGCGTATTTGTTTAACGATCCAATCGTTAAGATTAAATACATATAAAGTGTTGGTAAGCTTGTTATTGGGTATGACCCGACTTGGATCATAACACATTAGCCACATTAATTTAATATGTCTCTCGGGCATACGAAATACCTTCAATCTCCCACTTGCACGAGAAACATAAGAAATTAATGCAAGTGATGGATACCACCTAACGACCGTCCATCACCCCCAATATGTTATGACTTTTTGCCATTCAATAACATCATCCCTTTCGAGATCCCAACTCAAACATGAATAGGTGAATCTTTCATCACATCCTTTTGTCCTAGATGTCATGTTAAATCCAAGAGACACAGAGTGATCACTCTCTTCTAGATTTAACTTTATCAGGCCTTAGACATCTGACTCTCAACGAATAAGAGGCACAAATTCCATCTTGACTACATACATCCTAAATATATACCTTGCATTATACCTGAGCTCTTCCTTATGAACTACCATATTTCAGAATAGCGAAGGAAAGAATCAAGGCACAATACTTGGTGAATATCCGAACCCAATATGTATCTCAGGTCAGAGGATACAATGATATTCGCCTTTACTCAAGATTACATGTGATCAACCACAAAGGCTCCATTTAGTAAATCTTGAGGGCGGGTCTTCCAATATTTGTATCCCACAAATATCTATGAACCTTGGTTGCAACCTTGCCCCACATTCAGCCCGTGAATGTACACCAATCCAAGTTCATAATAGTCTAAACCTCACACTTGTTCCCACAAATGTAATCGACTACGGAATTTAGAATAATTACTTATTCATGGATAAAATGTACAAAATAGGAACATGACTCAAGATTAATAAATTAATACCATAATTGTATTAATGAGTTTGAACAAATTTCGTTCCGTTACAATACTTAAAACAGATCATGACCAATCACTAGAATATCGAAGCCCTAATGCACAAACATGTCCTGCGTGTTTTGCTCCATGTAAGAGCTTCGTGAGAGGATCCGCTATATTAAGATCTGTGTGAACTTTGCGAATACATATCTTTCCCTTTTCAACTTCATCCCTTATGTAGTTGAATCTCCGCTCAATGTGACGGGTCTTTTGGTGAGCACGAGGTTCCTTGATTTGAGCAATCGCACCCTCGTTGTCACAAAAGATCTCAAGAGGGTTCTGAATGGATGGGACTACTCCTAAGTCGTCGATGAATTTCTTCATCCATGCAGCTTCCTGAGCTGCCAATGAGGCGGCAATGTACTCCGACTCTGTAGTGGATAATGCAACAACATCCTATTTTGAACTCTTCCAAGAGACCGCACCTCCATTTAATGTGAAGACATAACCGGATTGTGATCGAGAATCATCTCGATCAGTTTGGAAACTCGCATCCACGTAACCTTTTACAGCGAGTTCCTCTTCACCAGACCCATATATTAGAAACATATCCTTAGTCCTCCTAAGGTATTTCAATATACTTTTAACCGCAATCCAATGACTGTTTCCTGGGTTATTCTGGTATCTACTTGTTAAGCTTAGAGCGCATGACACATCCGGTCTAGTGCATATCATTGCATACATGATTGACCCAATAGCAGACACATATGGGACATTCTTCATTCTTTCCTGTTCATCTTTCGTGGTGGGGCACTGAGATGAACTAAGGAGCGTTCCTCTTTGAATAGGTACCAAACCTTTCTTAGAGTTCTCCATCTTGAACCTTTTCAAGACCTTTTCAATGTATGCACTTTGATTCAAACCTATCAATTTCTTAGATCTATCCCTGTAGATCCCAATCCCCAAAACGTATTGTGCTTCTCCAAGATCCTTAATGGAGAAGCATTTACTTAGCCAAGTTTTAACACCTTGCATTTCCGGTATATCATTTCCAAATAACAATATATCATCCACATATAGTACAAGGAACATGATTATCCTCCCACTAGCTTTCTTGTATACACAAGCTTCATCACCATTTTTAATGAAGCCAAATTTCTTGGCCTCCTCATTAAAACGATGATTCCACATTCTAGATGCTTGTTTCAATCCGTAGATTGACTTCTTTAACTTGCATACCTTTTTACGATATTTTGGATCAATAAAACCTTCAGGCTGAACCATTTAGACATCTTCCTCAAGATGCCCATTTAGGAAAGCGGTCTTGATATCCATTTGCCATATTTCATAATCATAATGAGCAGCAATGGCAAGTAATATCCTAATAGACTTTAGCATTGCCACAGGCGAAAAATTTTCATCATAAACCCCTTGAGTTTGAGTGAAACCTTTTGCTACAAGTCTAGTTTTATATGTATCCAAGTTTCCATGTATGTCGGTTTTTATTTTGAAAAGCCATTTACAATCAACTAGCCTTGAGCCAGTAGGTTGTGCAACAAGTTCCCAAACTTAGTTGTCATACATGGATTGCATCTCAGTGTTCATGGCTTCCTACCATTTATCCTTATCAATCCTTGATAAAACATCTTGGTAGTTTGTTGGTTCATCCAAATCAACCACATAGCAACCATCCATGAGAAACCCATATCTCTCAGGAGGATTACTAATCCTACCAGATCTGCGTACGTCTTGTGTATTTTGATCATCCATTTGATCATTCTCAACATTTTCATGTTGAGTGCTAGTGTCAACCAATTGTGTATCATCTGTTTGATCTTGAACATCTTCAAGATCTATCTTCCTTTCACTTTTACCTTCGTTTAGGAACTTAATTTCAAGGAATTCAGCCTTCCGAGCAACAAATACATTCTGTTCGGAAGGATCATAGAAATAATATCCCATATCATTATTGGGATATCCTATGAAGATACACTTCGTGGATCGAGCATTCAACTTATTAGGGACGTAACGCTTAGGATAAGCTTCACATCCCCATACCTTTAAGTATGATAGAGATG
Organism: Rutidosis leptorrhynchoides; assembly: GCF_046630445.1. NCBI lineage: Eukaryota > Viridiplantae > Streptophyta > Magnoliopsida > Asterales > Asteraceae > Rutidosis > Rutidosis leptorrhynchoides. The sequence continues at coordinate 451,777,877 of NC_092337.1, forward strand.
GAGGTTTTCCAAACCACATCTCATGAGGAGTTCGTTCCACTTTCTTGGTTGGGGCCATATTTAAAATACGAGCCGCGGAGCATAGACAATAACCCCAAAATGATAGAGGCAACGAGCTTCTAGCCATCATAGATCGAACCATATCCATTAGGGTTCAGTTCCTCCTTTCGGAAACTCCATTTAGTTGGGGTGTTCCAGGTGGAGTAAGTTGCGAGATAATCCCACAACTTCTAAGATGATCCTGGAAAGCATCGCTTAGGTATTCACCTCCTCTATCGGTACGAAGTACCTTGATTGTCTTATTGAGTTGATTTTGTACTTCTTTTTGATATTCCTTGAATGCTTCAAAAGTTTCGTCCTTGGGTCTTAATAAGTAGACATATCCGAAACGACTAAAGTCATCAATGAAATTAACGAAGTATCTTTCACCATTCCTAGTTATGGGCTTAAAGAGTCCACATACATCCGAATGTATTAATCCCAATAAGTCTTTAGCCCTTTCATAGGTCCCTTTGAAAGGTGCTTTAGTTATTTTGCCTTGTAAACAAGATTCACATACATCAAACGAGTCTAGTTCAATTGATTTCAAAAGTCCATTCTTTTGAAGTGTATGCATTCGATTCTTGTTTATGTAACCAAGGCGACAATGCCATAAGTAGGAATCACTCAAATCCCTTTTTGAGTTTCTTGGTGTTTGCATGGTATATTGAGCTATTGTATGATGTGTCATCATGAACCAATTCATAAATACCATTCAAAGGCGAAGCCTTGAAATAGAACACATTATCTAAAGAAACATGGATATCATCATTAATGAAATTAAGATTAAAACCACATTGTTTCAAACAGGATACAGAAATAATGTTTCGAGATAAATCGGGTGCATACAAAACATTTTTCAAAGTAAGCTCCAAACCACTTGGGAGCTTCAAAATAAAGTCTCCTTGAGCTACTACTTGCACCTTAGCTCCATTTCCCATGAAGAGACTTGATGTTCCCGCTTCTTGTTTACTTCTTTTGAACCCCTGCATAGAATTGCAAATGTGAGTTCCACATCCTGTGTCTAATACCCATGTATTAGAAGAAGTAATACTAAGCTCAATGTATACCATATATACCATATATACATTACCTGAGGTTTGCCCTGCATCCCTCTTTTCTTTCAGCTCCTTGAGGTAGATCGGACAGTTGCATTTCCAGTGACCCATTTCACCGCAACCAAAGCACGGATCTTCCTTGAGGTTTGCCTTACCAGCAACCTTTTGCTTCTTGTTATTGTTGGTTGGGGTAACCATCTTCCCCTTTCCCTTGCCCTTGCCTTGGTAGGCGGGTCCTTTCCTCTTAGCCGCATTCGGCTTAGAAGTGTTATTGTTTTTGGACCCGCCTTCATTGATCATAAACATGGGTGAAGCCCTTTTACCTATGCTCGCTTTGGCCGTCTTAAGCATGGCATGTAATTCGCCAATGCTCTTATCCCATCCATTCATGTTGTAATTCATTACAAATGTGTCAAACCTCTTTGACAAAGAATTAAGGATAAGGTCCGTGGCTAATTCATTAGACACGTTGTAGTTTAGACGGTTCGCTCGATCAATTAGGCTTTTCATCTTAAGGACATAAGATGAAACAGATTGGGAGTCGTCCATCCAACATGCATGAAGCGCTCGAACCGTTTCGAAGCGCTCGACACGAGCTTGTTGAAGGAACATCTCCTTCAATTGTGTGATCATGTCATATGCACTATGATGCTCGAAATCCTTTTGGAGTTCTGGTATCATAGTCCCAAGCATGAGGCAAGAAACTTGCACTGAATCGGTACAATATTTCTCCCAATAAATCATGCCTTCCGTATCATCCTCGTCCGGTTGATCGGGAATGGGGTCTTCCAACACATACGCCCTATCCTCTAGTTTGAGGACGATTCTTAGATTGTGAAACCAATCCATGAAGTTCGTATGGTCGAGTTTTTCCTTTTCGAGGATTGACCTCAACGATAGGTTGTTAAAGTTGATTGGTGCGTTTGGAATGTTGTTGTTATTGGCGGCCATCTACAAAATTTAACAAAGTTGTTTAAGTATCAATTTTAATTTAACAATCAATACTCTTAAATTCAATTGATATTTATTAAATTTTTAGAATCCAACGGTAAACCAAATTTCGGTTAGGTGACCTTTATCCCGTCATTTGATTTAGCTAGGTAGTCATTGTATGACAATTGTAATCCTTTTACAACTTCTAAGTTATGGGATCATGCAATCCTTTTGCATGGCATATTTATCCCATCAACGCCTATTTGTTCCTCATGCTTCGGTGACCCTAAGTTCATGATTCCCAAATCAAGTCGTCCTACTTATGTAAACGTGTAAATTTAACATACAAGTGGTTAGGTGACCTTTCTCCCACAAGCATGCGAAATTCACCTTAATTATATTAGTTTGCTCATAACGGTTAGGTGACCTTTATCCCATCATGAGTTCCCTAATATGCCTAAGTGACACACAAAAGGATGGCGTTTAACTTGTTTGCCTCGTTAATAAGGGATTTTGAGTTTTCGTTAATTCTAGTTTGAGAAAACTTTTATACCATACACCAACATGCATTTAGTGTATGGTTTATATGAAAATCCATTTTCATGTCTTGTAATTAATCCAATTACTTGATTTGATATAAACCATTTTATATGTGTTTTAATAACCAATTATTAGGTGTTCTTAACAACCATTTATTAATGTCCTTTTGCCATTTCAATTTAACCATTTAAATTGTCATTTTGCATGTTGTTAATAACGTCTAATTTAACCAATTAACTTTTTAGTTTGTTTGTTGTTAACTTGTGTGATTAATTTGTAGCAACCAAACATACAATCTATAATCAAACAACAAAACAACCACACATGCAAAAATATTATGTTCACAATCTAGCCTTTTGATGGACATTTGTTTAGCCGAAAACAAATGTCACCGGTTAATGGGTCATAACACAAAGTAGGAGATTTAACATCTCCCACTAAATCTTGCATCCAAATGCATGTGTTCTTCTTTTGCTCCATCTTTTGCATCTTCATACTCTTTACAAAAAATATATCCTAATACATTTTTCTCTAGAAAATGAAAATACAACCTAATCTATTTTACATACCAAATATAAAATAAATTACATAACCAAATGAATAAATATTACAAACCAAATGAATGAATTAATATTACATACGAAATGAATAATAAATAATCATCAAACATACAACCAAACACAAGGCCAATGCTTAGATTGTGAACATCATCATACAACCAAATATGAACCAAATAGAAGAGCCCAAAACCCACTTTTGGGACTCCTATAATTCGGCCAAAATACATACCCACCCAAACCCGACAATTTTGTATTCCATTTTCATGCATGTACTTGGAATGCAAATATAGTGGGTTTAAAGACCATATAAGAAGCATAATCCATAGACTTCGGCTCTAGATACCATTGATGGAATTTAACATTTTTAACAAGCAACATGTTCATGTAGTTTACACAATCATAAAACCAATTTTAAGATAGTTAAAGCAAGCGGAAGCATTAATAGAACAAGTATATTTGTTAAGCCATTTTGTTAAATCCCGTATTAATATCAAGTCATGAAATTATGCTTACATATAAAACAAGTAAAAGAAGAAGATTATACCTCCTCAATGATGAGTAGTGGGCTGAATTGGGACAGCAGAATATGATGATGAAGATGATGGAAAAACACCTCTAATTTGAAGCCTCAAGTGTGTAATACCCCAAGCCTTTTGTGCACCAACACCACCTTTAATTAGTTAGGATTTTAGACACTTGAATTAGCTAAATTTGCAAGCAAAAACTGCCTTCTTTCCTTTGCTAATTCAAGGCCAGAACACAGCAAATGGGGAGAGCAAAATGCAGTATTTTTGAAGTCACAAAACTCTCTTACTTAAGTCCTAACCTTTAGCAAAAGAGATGCTTGCATGTCTTAAGGAATGTGTAGTATTAAAAGCAACAAAATAGAGCATGGGTGTTGTGTCTTGGGTCTCCAAAAACGTCCACCAACAAGGGTTTTATAAGGCATTTAATTTTTATAAAACTTGTTATTTATATACAAGTAATAAAACCCATGTTATTTATTAAGTTACTTTCATTTTATAAACCATTTTATAAAATATAACACAACATAATTATTTAAACCTATAAATAAGTAAATCCTTAATATACATAAATTATCCAAATAATTTATCTCAAGTGATGATATTTTAGAAAACCGATTTTCTAAAGTTCAAGTGTCGCGTATTTGTTTAACGATCCAATCGTTAAGATTAAATACATATAAAGTGTTCGTAAGCTTGTTATTGGGTATGACCCGACTTGGATCATAACATATTAGCCACATTAATTTAATATGTCTCTCGGGCATACGAAATACCTTCAGAACCGACCAAGTACTGTGTCGACTACTCATGTTTCTGAAAGGATTAATTATGTCTGAACTAAGTCCAATACGTAAATTTCTAACCTCATGTCCAAATTCTGTATATACATTGTCAATATTCCTCCACTCAGAAGAATCGGCCACGTGTCTTAGTTTTCCATCTTTCTTACGCTCTTCTGCATGCCAACGTAATAATTTTGCATCTTTAGGGCTTCCAAATAATCGTTTCGGTCTCGGTATGATGGGAAAATACCACAACAGTTTAGCCGGGGGGCCATTCTTGGTCACATCATTATACTCTGTTTGTTTTTTTTTTGCTTATACCTTGACATGCCACATACGAAACACTCATGTAAGTCTTTATACTCATTTCTATATAATATACAATCATTTGGACATGCGTGTATTCTTTGGACTTCTAATCTCATCGGGCACATGAATTTTTTGGCTTGATAATATGAGACAGGCAATTCGTTATCTTCAGGTAGCATGTCATGTAACAACTCCAAAAGGCTTGTGAAATTTTTATCACTCCAATTGTTGTTTGCTTTTAAATTAACCGGTCTCAAGACAGCTGATAATTTGGTAAACTTCGTACATCTAGCATATAATGGTTTTTCTGAATTAGTAAAACTTTGTTGAAGTTTATCAAAATCATTTTCGTGTATATTATGCTCCAAATCATTTAACATATCTTCTAAATTATCACGATAACCATCATCATGTGAATCCGTATTTCCATTTGTACCATCAACATTACCTTCATATCTAACATTGTGGTTATCCACTAGTAGTTCACCGTGCCATGACCAACAAATATACTCATCCACAAACCCGTTTACAATTAGATGTTGGCTAATTATACGAAGATCCTCATAAGTCTTGAAATTTTGACATTTTTTACACGGACACGATACTTTTTTTTTGTTTCTTCACTCGATCCGCGTCAGCAACTTTCATAAATTCAAACAATTCTGTAAGATACTCGTGACTATGACGAGGTATCTCATACATCCATTTATTACGATCCATCTACAAACATATAAATAGCTACACTGTGATATAGTTGTAAGTGGCAACTTAACCTTAGGCATTTGACTTGAATATAATTCTAATATGTACGATCTTAATGCTAAAATTAACCTTAGGCATTTGAATTGAATATAATTCTAATATATACGATCTTAATGCTAAAATTAAATCATATTTTAGTTGCTCTAAATTACATGATATTTTAGAGATATACATACCTTATGTAGGTCTACGATTTCAAGTAACTAAAACTTTAGAGTTTTCATTGAGTGATAAGAAACAAATCTTCAAATACCTATATACAAACAAAATAAACAAATAAAAGTTAACTATAAACACTTTCATATATATGCTTAAAAACAAACAAAGTACATCATATCATAGAAAATATTGCAACGCTAATTTGCCTATATGTTAGTCATATGAATGTACACTAAAAACACTAATAAACATTCAATAAAAATAGTAAATTAACAAGAAAATCATTTTTTTTTTTCAAATATATGCTTTTATTTTGCAATAATAGAATCACATACATAAATGCAAATGAAAGACATACATACCTTAAACAAATGTGTTGGAAAATCCATATATAACTATGTGATTTTGATATGTATAAAAGAATAAATGTGTGTGAAATTTGGTTGGTGAGTATAAATTTGGTTGGTGAGTATAAATTTGTGTTTTCTAAATTGTTTGAATGGAGTAAATGATAGAGAAAATAAAGTAAAAATTTAGATAAATGAAGTTGAAGTTTGGAGTAAATGAAGAGATGATGAGTGAAGATGAAGTTTGGAGTAAATGATAGAGTATCAGCTCACTGCCAACCATTTGTTCAAAAAGTAGCCGTTAGTCGTTCCACATTTGTAATATGAAACCGGTTTTTTTATCGAAAAGAGGTTCCAAAACTCCGGAACCGGTTTTTTAACGAAAAAGGTTCCTTAAGTTTTAAAAAAGAAACCGGTTTTTTTATGTAAAAGAGGTTCTAAAACATTGAAACCGGTTTTTATAACAAAAAAGGTTTCTTAAGTTTTAGAAAAGAAACCTCCTTTTATTTAAAAAGAGGTTCCAAAGTTGTAGAACTTTTTTTTTTTTTAAAGAGGTTTCTTAACTCAACTATTGAAACCGGTTTCGATATTAAACGATACAAACCGGTTCCTTTTATGTTTTGAAACCTAATTTTGTTACTACTATAGAAAGAGGTTCTTTATGGGGGTTTCTTTGTTCATATTTGTAGTAGTGATTGGAGATCCGTACCTGAAAGTTTATAATTTTTACGTACTGCACTTCCACTTCCTAACTCTTGATTGTTATCTTATTAATAGTGTTTTGCTTGTATGTTAACGAAAGCTATCGCAAACCTTTATGGGAATTAGGTGGTTAAAGTTTGTGATTTATTTATAGGCCAGTGTAAAATAATGAGAAATTCTACATTTACATAAATCTTACAAACAATAATTTACATGCTGACATGGACCTCCAACTTGGCATTACAACTCATCCATAATTAACCAGCCCACTAACATAAACTAACCCCACTAACAAATCCCTAAATAACCTCATAATCTAATTAATTTAGGTTACATACAATTAAGAGATACTCCGTATCTGCTAGGTAATTAGCCCTTCTATTGGAATGTATTTATGTATTTATCCGTCACTTTCGTTAACTGTCTGTTAATCGTTTTAACGGTGATTATTTGACTTTTTATGTGTTTAAGTGTATTAAATGCATACTTGATCCTTGGAAGGTTACATGAATTAATATTAATTAATAAATATATTTCGGATAATGAAATACGATAAAAACGCAACGGTTTGAATAACTGCAAAAACTACTTTTCGAGTAACGAAACGCTCGGGTTTATTTTAATAATTATTTTTATAATTATTAACTTTTTAAAATATTTACTTTATTGGTATTTTTAATAAATTAAACGTTTGGTTGCGTTTTAACGATCGATTTAGCATTCCGGGCCTTCGGTACGTCCAAACGGCACTTGAAACGGACCACGAATACACGCTTTTGCAAAACATGAGCCCGGGACACCCTTGCGAACCCCATTCGGCCGATTGGCCCACTCCCCTCCCCTTTTATTTTTTTTGTTAGGCTTAATTGTTAACTAGTGATTAGAATTAAGGCCTAAATATAAATAGCTAGTTAACCTAAACACTACAACCTAATTCCCCATATTCTTTCCAGTCGACTTTTTCTTTCCTCCTGGCCTCTCCCAACCGTCGCCCATCACCACCATCACAACTACATCAAATTTTGATTTTTAGCTTAAACCTTGAACACGAAAAGTGCAATTCACATCATCCTCAACGCGTTGGTGTAACTATTTTGTTGATCAAACGTATATTTGCATAAACCCTAACTTTTAAAATCTGATTTTATTGATATTTGATAGTGTAAGTTGTCAATTGCTCAAGTCCATATGCGTTGTTGTTGATTACTAGCGTTAATTTGTCCGATTGATGCGATTAAGTTTAATCCCGAATTTGTTTTTCATGATTACGGAAACTTGGCTTTCTTGAATGTTAAATATTATTGTATATTTGGAATCCTCTCGAAAAATTAATAATTTTAGGCTTTGAATTAGCGTATTTTCGTTACCGTATGCATAAGATATGATTAAATGAAGTTTTAGTGATGAATCTGTGAATAAAACGAATTCCGGAAAAATGGACATGGAATGGACTTACATACTGATCATAATTGAGTATAGGACTTAAAAACACTCAAGTTAAACTAGGATATCATGCTATTTGAATTTGTAATGCTCCCGGTATGCTTAATCGAACGTACATGACAAAACTGATTTGCTAAGTAACTTAAAATAAATGTTAAAGACTATTTTAAATGAGATAATGAATCAAGTCTTTGAATTTATAGAAAATTCACATGTTGTAGATAACTTTTCATCTAGGCCTTGTATTGTATAGATTAGTATAGCTTGCGTAATGTGCGTGCGAACACGGTGACTTGAATTCTGTCCAAATCTGCTACGTATGCACCTTTAGCCTTATAAGTTGACTTGTGCATGCTTTGAGAACTTGATATTCTGAATATTGAATCTTTGTATGTCATGTGATAAAAGTCTAGTTTATTGCACACCTTGAAACTTGATACATTGTGCACACTAAGACCGTATATTTGGTGACTGCTAAATTGAGCTGAAACAGAATGTCCAACTTCCTTGAATAAACTGGACCAATTGGCTAAACAAAAATGTCTCATTTTTGGTTATGTGGTAATTTGACTTGTCCTTGAACCATTTCCACTAACCTAGATTGATTTTCATGTCCCTAGCTCCGGTTATAGCCATTACGAGATTGGTGCGCAGTCAGAAACTGATTTGGTGAACCATAACTGCACCCATTCTGAAACCCGACTTGTAGACATCGTATGAGACCCTTGTTAATCTTTTTTGGAAACGTTTATATGTCTAATTGAGATCTGGAGTTTTCCATGTTACCATGAATTATGTGCTATGAAATATTGTGCATTGTTTGCGACTTGTACATGAACTTTATGCTAGACGATAAACTGTGATCGCGTACTTGACCATTTATGAACTGAAACGTGTTGTTTGACTTAGGATTGACATGTTGACCAACATTTGACATGAACCTACTGATATTGACTTTAGTTGACCACCTTGACCAAGTTTGACTTTTGGTTTGACTTTGGTTGACTTTGGTTGGCTTGCATGAACTAGTTGACTATGTGTTGATTTTTACTTTGAAACGCGTCAAGTCGAGCAATAGGACAACTTACTCTATGAAAACACTATTGTATAAGACATAAATATTGACAAACCTAAATACGTATACTTAGGTTGCACTACTCGGAAATAAACCGTACAAGTTACTTGCTTACATTCAATCCAAGCTTTTCAAAGGTGAGTCTACAGTCCCACATTTTTACATATTTTCAGGGATTAGAATACATGCTGTTATACTTACATTTTCAAATGCTTTTATGTTGACACGAGTACTTATTATACATATTGAGGGTTGTTCACAAAGCCCCTAGCTTGAATACTTTTATTACCTTCGGGTAAGAACAATTTAGATGGACGGATCCGTTAGGTTAGACGAACCTCACCCTACATTAATTGTGGTACATTTACTTTGAACATTAAGTACAATCGAACAAGTGTATACATTTTTATGGGGTAAAGGAGGTCTTTATGCTAGTATTCAGGTGCTCATGGATTATGTAACGTTTTGCAACATTGGGTTGTACTTATTGAAATCTCGTGGTCAATGAACTTAAACTATTTTTCTGAATACTATTTTTCAGATACTGTTACATTATTTAAACCTGTAGATTCACCAACATTATTGTTGACCTTTTTTGCGTGTTTTATTCTCAGGTCCTTAAAAGGTATAACTTCCGATGTGTGTTTGATGCTTTGGTCTGGCCGTGGAGTCAGCATGCTTTAATAAAGACATTTATTTACTTTCACATTTAAAACTTTTACATTTGTTTAATACTGTTGGCTTGTGGTTACGATCACAATAGTATTACTTATTTTGGTTTATTGACTTATGTTTTGAAAGTCAACTTTTAAATAAAATTAAATGCGATTGCTTTGAAACGTCTCATATAGAGGGCGTAACCGTTACATGTGGGACCTATGATTAACACGCTGTCAGATGAAAATTTGGCGGGGTGTTATAATAGGTTAGTCAGACATCAATTCTTGAGAAACATTCTGATCTCCATCTTGACTTTGACTTGGAGTAACTCCAAGTGAATCAAAAATAATTGTTACTTTGACTTTCACCTACTGTACCTGCACAATCATAAGCAAAAATACCATTGGTTACACCTTCACCACTAGCTTCAATAGAATCTTCAACTTTTTTCCATTCCCACTTCTTTGTTTCATCAAATATGACATTTCTGGCTACCACAACCTTTTTCTCTCGTGGGTTATACATCTTGTGAGCTTTACTTCCTGGTTCCACACCCAAATAAACCATAGAAGAGCTGCGATCACTGAGTTTTGTGGTTTGGTTTTCTGGTTTCTTCACGTGCCCAACACAACCAAACACCTTGACATGTTCAAGAGGTGGTTTATTTCCCTTTAGCTTCTCGTAAGGAGTCATTCCCTTTACGACTTTTGTAGGAAGTCTATTCAAAAGATAGACGACATGTCGCACCCCTTCTCCCCACATATAACCAGGCACCTCCATAGTTTTCAACATCGACCTCGTTGCTTCAAGTATAGTACGATTTCTCCTCTTTACTATACCGTTTTGTTTAGGAGAATAGGGTTGCGGTCAGCTGCCTCCTTATTCCTTCCTGTTCACAAAATTTAGAAAATAACTTGGAGGTGAATTCACCTCCTCGGTCAGTTCGTAATGTCATCATTTTCAAACCAGTTTCAGTTTCAACTTGTTTCTTAAACGATACAAACTTGTCAAAAGCCTCGTCTTTTGACTTTAACATATAAACCCACATAAACCGACTGCAATCATCAACAATCAATAGGAAATATTGGTTGCCTCCAACCGTTTGTGGTGTAATAGGACCACACAAATCTGCATACACCTGTTCGAGTGGGCGACTAGCCTGCCACTTTACTTCTTTTGGAAAGGGCTGTCGAGCTTGTTTTCCAACCATGCATCCTTCACACACTTGCAACGGATGCTTCACTTTAGGTAAACCCCGCACCATATTATTTTTTACCATTGATTCAATGACACGAAAGTTGACATGGCCCAGCCTTGCGTGTCATATCCAAGCATCATGTTCTATGTTCGCCAACAAACAAACGGGTTGTGAAATGTTTAATGCAACTTTATATAATCTGTTATTAGACCTCTGGACCTTCAATACCAAACGATCAGTATCATCACGAACGTTTAAAAACTCATGTAACATTTCAACTTTATAACCCATCTCAGTTAATTGTCCAAGGCTTATTATATTGTTTTTCAACACAGGGATATAATAAAAATGAGGCACAATTAATTGATCACCATTTTTGCAATAAAATAGGATTGAGCCCTTACCAGCAACTTGAACCTTTGATCCATCACCGAAACGTACGCTTCCAGTGGTGCGTTCTGAAAGTTTCCAGCCTACAATCTAGAAGCTCACCTTCTAGATGTTCAAAGTAGCCTTCTTTGAACACCATGTAGAAGAAGCAAAGATGAACACGATGACGGCCGCCCACCATCTCCGTTCACACCATTCCACCGCCATAGAAATTTTACTATAAATAGAGGTGCAAACCTCAGTTGTAAATCATCCTAAATCACTCAGAGAAGTGTAATCACAACCTAGAGAGTGTGTGTGAGTTTTGAGAGTTTTTTTTGTAAGATTTTTTAATACTCTGTAAATCTATTCTTGTGAGTAATAGAGTTGTTTTTCTCTCAAATTTATATCTCCCAACGTCCAGGCGATCCCCTCTTCCTAACAAGTGGTATCAGAGCTTGGTTAGAGACGTTGGTTGAGTTTTTGGGTTTTCGGAAGTTTTCTCAAAATTCAATTTTGAGTGTACCATTGGATTCGTCTCGTCGAACCGAGTCCAACGCAAAAAACGGCGACTTAAACGGAGTTATAACGAGCCCAGAAAACGTGGTCAAAGTTTGGTCAACTCGCCGGAATCTCGCCGGAGAAGACGACCGGTGCCGGAATTTTTGCCGGAGAAGACGATCACTGTAGCAATTCACTGTAGCAGCTGGCGGCATTGTAGCAAGTCACTGTAGCAGTACTGTAGCAGTACTGTAGCGGTACTGTAGCAATTCTGAAATTTTACAATTTGGTCCCTGAAATTTTCAGAATTTCATTCTTGGTCCCTGAAGTTTATAAAAATTATAATTTTGCCTCGTAAGTGGAATTTAAGCCGCGAAGTGTCTATTCCACCATTTTCAACCGTTCCGGAAGTAACGGTGATCTCTGTTTTCTACAATTCAACCCCGTTTGTGTTGAAAAATTATTTGTAAGGTGATAATGTCCACAGAAGAGTCAACATCATCTTCCGGAGCTATGATTATGCTCACAGCAACAAACTACACGCTGTGGAAACCTCGGATGGAAGATCTCCTCAGCTGTAAGGATTTGTTCGATCCTATTGAATTGAAGGGTATAAACCCTGATTCTACCAAAGAGAAAGAGTGGAAGAAATCAAACCGAAAAACTATTGGTCAGATCCGTCAATGGATTGATCATAGTGTCTTCCACCATGTTGCACAAGAGACAGACGCATATGTCCTCTGAAAAAAGTTGGAGGACATGTACCAGGCCAAGACTGCTCGGAATAAAGCCCTGCTGATGAGGCGTTTAGTCAACATGAAGCTCAAAAGTGGAACTTCAGTTGCCGAGCATACCAGTGAGTTTCAGAACTTGGTCAACCAGTTATCGTCTGTAGAGATGCCACTTGGCGATGAAGTTCAGGCGCTACTGCTACTTAGTTCCCTTCCCGATAGTTGGGAAACGCTGGTAGTAACACTCAGCAACTCAGCCCCGAATGGCAAACTTACCGTGTCAATGGTCAAGGATGCCCTATTCAGTGAAGAGGCAAGGAGAAAAGACACGGGCACAGATCAGACCCATGCCTTTGTCACAGAGAATCGGGGGAGACAGCGAATGAGTAGCAAAAATAAATGGAGAGGCAGAAGCAAGAGCAGGGGCAGGTCAGCTGATGGCAGAAAACCAACATATAAATGCCATCATTGTGGATTAGAGGGACATATGAAGAAGAACTGCTATAGATTGAAAGAGGAACAAGGTCAAAGTAGTTCACAGCCGAAGAATAAGGGTGGAGAAACATTAGTGACTATCTCTGGTGATGTAGCTTATTGTTCAACCCATGATGAGACATGCCTTCACGTCTCACGAGAAGAAGCGGAATGGGTGGTAGATACTGCAGCTTCCTACCACGTGACTCCATACAAAGAATACTTCACAACATATAAAGCTGGTGACTTTGGAGCTGTGAAGATGGGAAATTCCAGTTCCGCTGAGATTGTCGGAATTGGAGATGTCAGGATAAAGACAAGTTCCGGGAGCACAATCACTCTGAAGGATGTCCGCCATGTGCCAGATCTTCGGCTGAATTTATTTTCTGGAGTAGCTCTCGATAAACAGGGCTATGATAGTCATTTCAGTAGAGGCACATGGAAATTGTCAAGAGGCGCTATGATAGTCGCTCGAGGACACATTTGTGGCACACTGTACAAGACTCATGTGAAGATCTGCACAGACAGCATTAATGTTGCAGAAAAGGAGGCTTCACAAAATTTATGGCACCAGAGACTCGGTCACATGAGTGAGAAAGGGTTGTCTACCCTAATAAAGAAGGAGCTTATCAATGTAGACAAGGACGCTGCACTAGATCCTTGCAATCATTGTCTGTTTGGTAAGCAACATAGAGTCTCGTTTAATTCCTCTTCAACGAGAAGATCAGAGTTACTCAGTCTGGTACACTCTGATGTTTGCGGTCCCTTAGAGGTTGAATCAATTGGCGGCAACCGATACTTTCTAACGTTTATCGATGATGCTTCTCGAAAGGTGTGGGTATATTTCTTGCGGACGAAGGACCAGGTGTTCGATTACTTCAAACAGTTCCATGTCATGGTAGAACGTGAGACAGGAAAGAAGTTAAAGTGTCTTCGATCCGACAACGGCGGTGAATACTCTTCCAGGCAGTTCGATGCCTATTGCAGATCATATGGCATCCGACATGAGAAGACGGTCCCACGTACCCCTCAACATAATGGTATAGCAGAAAGAATGAACCGAACAATCATGGAACGTGTTCGGAGCATGCTCAGTATGGCTAATCTACCAAAGCCATTCTGGGGAGAAGCAGTCAGAGCCGCTTGTTATTTGATCAACCGATCTCCATCAGTACCACTGAATTTTGAAGTTCCAGAGAAACTTTGGTCTGGAAAGGATCCATCATACTCTCACTTAAGAGTATTTGGATGTTTGGCGTACGCACATGTATCCAAGGAGCTCAGGCAGAAGCTGGATGCAAGGACCACTCCATGCATATTCATAGGCTATGGAGATGAAGAATTTGGATACAGATTATGGGATCCAAAGGAGAAAAAGGTGATCAGAAGTAGAGACGTGGTGTTCCATGAAAGCCAGACAATAGAAGATATTGAAAAGCCCACAATATCTCAGAAGTCAAATGTTGCTGCTCAGGTGCCAGAGGCAACAACGGAATCATTCATGAGAAATGAATTTTCAGTGCAAGAAGAAATGCCAGAAGTAGAAGATAATGAGGAAAATGACGGTGCTGAGCAGGGGGAGCCACAACCCCATCTGCCAGACGTTCCAACACCATCACAAGGTCAAGATGATGGTGGATCTCCTCAGAATGTTACAGAAGTTCGTAGATCTGAACGAGGTCGGATACCATCGAGTAGATATCCAGAATCCGAGTACCTTCTACTTACTGAAGATGGAGAACCGGAGAGTTTTCATGAAGCAGTAACTCATAAGGATAAAGAAAAATGGTTGCTCGCAATGCAGGATGAGATGGATTCTCTGCAGAAAAATCAAACTTATGAGATTGTAGAACTTCCACGCGAAAAAAAGGCACTGAAAAATAAATGGGTGTACAAGCTGAAAAAGGATGGCAGTGGAAAAGTGGTGAAATACAAAGCACGACTTGTAGTCAAAGGATTCCAACAGAAGAAAGGGATTGATTTTGATGAGATATTTTCACCGGTAGTCAAGATGACTTCAATTAGAATAATACTTGGATTGGTCGCAAGTATGAACTTGGAGCTTGAACAGATGGATGTAAAGACAGCTTTTCTTCATGGAGATTTACATGAAGAAATTTACATGGAGCAGCCAGAAGGTTTTGAGGTTTCAGGAGATAATCTCGTATGCAAGCTGAAGAAAAGTTTGTACGGTTTAAAGCAGGCACCTAGGCAGTGGTACAAGAAGTTTGACTCGTGCATGGTGAGTCACGGGTACAAGAAAACTGCAGCAGATGAGTGTGTCTACATTCATAAGTTTTCTGAAGGAGATTTCGTTGCTCTTCTACTTTATGTAGACGATATTTTGATCGTAGGGAAAGACGTAACGAAGATCAACCAGCTGAAGAAGGAACTCTCTAAGTCTTTTGACATGAAAGACTTAGGACAGGCTCAACAGATTTTGGGAATGCAGATAACCCGAGATAGGAAGAATAAAAGGTTATGGCTATCTCAGGAGAAGTATATTGAACGAGTGCTTTCACGTTTTAATATGAACAATGCCAAACCTGTTAGCATTCCATTAGCTAACCATTTCAAGTTAAGCAAGAGTTCTTGTCCCTCATCCAAGGAAGAGATCGGAAAGATGTCTTCAGTACCATATTCTTCAGCAGTTGGAAGTTTGATGTATGCGATGGTGTGTACAAGGCCCGATATTGCTCATGCAGTGGGAACGGTGAGTCGTTTTCTCTCGAACCCCGGGAAAGAGCATTGGGAGGCGGTAAAATGGATTCTCAGATATCTTAAAGGTACAAAGAATCTATGTCTTTGTTACGGGGGAGCTGATCCAATCTTGGAAGGCTATACAGATGCAGATATGGCCGGAGATCCTGATAGTAGGAAATCTACTTCAGGATTCATTTACACTTTTGCAGGGGGAGCTGTTTCATGGCAGTCAAGACTACAGAGGTGTGTTGCATTATCCACAACTGAAGCAGAGTATATTGCTGCCGCAGAAGCTGGAAAAGAAATGTTGTGGTTAAAGCGTTATCTTCAAGAATTTGGATTCAAGCAAAAGGAGTACAAGGTATATTGTGACAGTCAAAGTGATATAGATTTGAGCAAGAACTCCATGTACCATTCTTGTACAAAACATATTGATATTCGCTATCATTGGATACGCGAGGTAATTAATCGACAACTGTTGAGACTAGTGAAGATCCATACAAAGGAGAATCCTGCGGATATGTTAACAAAGGTGGTGACTCGAGAGAAGTTGGAATTATGCAGAGACATAACTGGAATGTTCGTGGATTCGGCTGGAGGGGGAGAATTGAAAGTTTCCAGCCTACAATCTAGAAGCTCACCTTCTAGATGTTCAAAGTAGCCTTCTTTGAACACCATGTAGAAGAAGCAAAGATGAACACGATGACGGCCGCCCACCATCTCCGTTCACACCATTCCACCGCCATAGAAATTTTACTATAAATAGAGGTGCAAACCTCAGTTGTAAATCATCCTAAATCACTCAGAGAAGTGTAATCACAACCTAGAGAGTGTGTGTGAGTTTTGAGAGTTTTTTTTTGTAAGATTTTTTAATACTCTGTAAATCTATTCTTGTGAGTAATAGAGTTGTTTTTCTCTCAAATTTATATCTCCCAACGTCCAGGCGATCCCCTCTTCCTAACACGTTCATCGAGTTCTGCGAACATTTCTTTCATTCCCGTCATATGATTGCTCGTCCCGTTATCGAGGTACCATACATTCTTACCCTTTTCAGCATCGTACTTTTCTGGCAATACTTTGCCTTCGTTGAGCAGAACCAACGAGTCCTCAACTTCTCCACACACACTCAACAGTGAAGTGTATTCATCATCTTGAGTAGCTGCTAAATTGGATTCATCACCCTTTTCTTTTTGAACCTTACACTCAGATGCGTAATGTCCAAAATTTTCACAATTAAAACACTTAATATTATTCTTATCCCAAGTAACGAGTCTTAAATGATTCCCATACCTCTTTAGCAGTTTTGTTCTTTGAAACTTGTAACAAAACATCCTCTGGTATAGCCTGGAATATGAAAGCCCTAACCGATTTACTTTTCTTCTCGTCCACAGCCACTCGGACTTGTGGTTCAACTGATTCCCATAGCCCATGGGCATCAAGAATAGCTTCCATACGGATCGCCCATGTGGTATAATTCGTTGACGTCAATACCGGGCATTGAAACGGAACACTGCTTTCCTTAGCTGAATGAGGAATAATCGACATATCTGTGCTTTTGATATACTTTGGCATAAACCAGGTTCGCTCTTGATACCAATTTGAAGGATGTACTGCAATATTACAATTGTGTATTTTGAGTATGAAAGCTAATAAAGGAGTAGATATGGGGTAATTTTCTGGTGATTTTATTCCATTGAAAAAGTACGATTACAATTAATTGAAATAGACTAAAACACATCTATTTATATAATGCAGTAAACTATGTAAACTAAATAACTGACTCCTAAAATATTGGATCACACCAATCCAAACTTCCACGATCTCTTAATATGCTCCACCTTCTATTTCTTTCCTCAACGCTCGGTCAAATAAAGACATGTTCAAACATTGAACCAACAACATTCACAGTTTCGTTTGATATTGAACATGTACATCTTCATGACTTAACAATTCTTTATCTTGATCAAGATGAACAATATTGTCATGATTTTTTTAGCATGTATATCTTCGTGACATTCATCATCATATCAGTTTTTCTCACAATTAATATTATCGTTATGAAATTCGTGTGTACCTGATGATAAGTTGTCATCATCATAATCATTACGTAAAGTTGAAGAGGTATAAGATGATTGATCCGGATTGCTAAATGAAGAAGGCAAATATGAGGATTGATACATATTTACATATATACTGAGACGATTTTAACGAGTAACGGACTAGCGACAATTTAAAAGGTTCTAAGACCACTAATATCGGTTCCGCCATTGAACCGTGGTTGAGTCCGTCATCCAACCATATCATTGGTAGCAACTTGTCTTTGATCCCGTCGTTGAAGGCCGTGATGCATATTTTTGTTGGATGGCAAAATCCGTCACAGAAATACTTGTATTTATATGTTGTAAATAATGCTTTTGAACTTGTACCTTGAATTAATTAATTAATTTAGTAGGTGTGAGGAAGTGTGTGATAGATACGTCAGGATGGTTAGCAGTTAGTGGTTGGTTAGTGATGGGAAGAAGGTGCTGATGTGGCGCTGATGTGATATTTCGTGATATCATGACATTACGTCATGGTTAAGAAAGGCCTAATGAAGAAGAAAAAGATTAGGATCATGTCAGCTAGCAATATTGTCTTTTTGCATTTAACCTAATTTAATCAGTGTATGAGAATATTAAGTGATTTGCTAATGGTCTTTATTTTTGGTAATGAACAATTTTGATTAATAAAATACTCCGTAAATTATTTCACTTAGGTTGAGTTAGTGGGTTGGTTAGGTTTATGGATGAGTTGTAGTGCCAAGTTGGATGTTCATGTCAGCATGTAAATTTTTGTTTGTAAGACTTATGTGAATGTAGAATTTCTCCTTAAACTAACTAATATCATATAAACCCAAATTAAATACTCATAGTCTCATAAATACCCATTTAATTAAAATATAATTATAATATCTGAGTTCACACAATCAAATGCTCATATGCTTTGACGCGTCGTTTTTTAGACATGGCCGATGTGTCGTTGCTAAAAAGTCGGTTAAAGGTAAAAAGTCGGTCAAAGTCGGTCAATTTTTTTATTTTTTTATTTTTTTGTAATATTGTTAATAGTTGTTAATTGTTCATGTTTATTGTAAATATACTTTATATTTTAAGATTCCATCTATATAATATTATAAATAAATATATATTTAATAAAACTATTTTAAAATTCAACGGTAGTCAACGCCCGTTGCATCCGACGCGTCATTTTTTAGACATGGCCAATGCATCCTCGACTCGCGTCTTTTACAACCTTGTTTATTACAGATGGAAGATCCAACGAAATTATATGCTGATGGTCAACTTTTATACAATCAATTTCCAAATAATGTCCCTTTTCTAAAATTTATAGTTAAATACTTCCTCTCCCATATTAATAATCCACAAAAAAAAAAAAATACACAAATTAAGAAATCTCATCACTATTTTATACTTTTTCTTTATTTTACAGTTTACTCATATTTTTACATTTTTTTTGTTTTATATGTAAAAATTAAGGACATAAAAAATTTTATCTTATTACTCTTATCTATTTATGGAAATGAATTATTAATTTGAGAGATCCCAAAATGAAATATTGGACTATCAATATAGGACGGAGGAAGTATCAGTTATATGTAGAGACCTTTTAATTCATGTTAACAATAACTTTAAGCGCTTAAAACTCGACCCATTTGAAAAAAATTCATAACTTGAATAAATGTTAGTATATAGTAATCGCCGTATCATTAACGATAAGTATTGAAGTCCTCGAGCATGTAGACAGAGAATGTTTCGATGACGAACAATTCAACATTTAAGCTATAAAGAAAAGGTCTATTTTAGCGGGGAAAAAGATAACACTAATAGATTCGAAGATCATCAAGTACCGATACACGGGTAATCCAAAACGAGGCTAACAAGCAACACAAGACATACCCTAACGCATATACGCTCTCACCAATAGGGTGGAGATACACTTTCGCAATTAAGGAAACAACTACATATGTCTAATACGTCAATAAAGGAAACCTAAATACTATTTGCACTAAACAAAGAAATTAACGATCTAATGGTTATAGAATAATGATAGTGATAGAAGTGTTTCATTTGTCGAATCAGGGTACTCAATAGTTTAAATGTATCTTGATCAATACACAGTGAAACGTACAAGAAGTAATCAAACCATTGAGTGTATATGAAATATTGTAACGTAACTAAGAATTTTATCTTAACTCGTTCTATCATATACCAAATGGACTTTGATATACTGATATCACGGTAACTTATCGCCTATGGACTATTCGTTGTATTGTGCTATCATTTTTCAGACATTCATTTAAGCTCCATATATGTTAAAATCATACCATATTTAATTTAAGATATATTGTACTAATAAAATACGTTTTCAAATGTACCAACGATGCAGGTAAGTTGTTAGAAACGACTTCTAAAAGTAGTCTTTTTATTTATATATTTATATTAGTACTTAAATGTATATTTATTTTATAACTTTTGATGGTACGTCCGTAAATGAACCATTAAGTCAACGCATAACCTCCTAGTTTTACTATCATGGAATACTGGAATGATATAAGTCCGTAACACGTTATGTAGTATTTATAATAGATTCGATACATACCGAATACTAGTAGCGAAAGCGGATCGATCGACGTTTAGATCACCGGTCGGAGAAAGCAATCACAAACGGAAAGCTTTCGAAGTTCACAACCTAAGATTCCCTTATCTTGTTTGCCTCAAATATACACGCACGAGACAAGATCACTATCTTGCCTCTCTCAATATTTTTCTTATTCTTTTGTCTAGTATGTGTTACTTGTTCTAATCTCTTTGCAAGCACCTCCTAACCCCATTTTATACTAGTCCCTTAGTAACTACAATGGCTGATGAAAAGCCTTCATTAATCTCATTAACACTATATTAATGGATGGTCAATTCTAATTAACCAATAATATAAACGGGTTTTATTCTAAACAATTACCAACAAAAGATAGATTGTTACTTAACAAATAATTAGGAAGTTAGTGGGCGAATTGGATACGGGTCGAACCGGATCCAAGTTCCAACATCTCTCACTCGCACACAAACTGACTTGACATACTCATTATATCTCGAGAGAACAATCGTGTAAATGGCAAACAGTTCATACCGGAAAAATAGGTCGTGCGACCGGCATACTTTGAGAGCACACGTGCTATACATTTGTTAGGAATATATAGCGCCTCAAAAAACAAAATGATAAGATTAGATTTAGTATGCAATATCCTAGATCATTAATCACATTACTAACTCACATGATCTCAGTTTTACTCATAAAATCATATTGTATTCCCAATTATCATTTATCACTAAGACTTGTCCCGGAGACAAGATAATTGGCCGGTCGGTGAATACAACGTAATGTGAACTTCAAATGGTCTTCCTTTCTCTTAGAATCCTTTGGCCTTAACCCAACTTGCTTTTCTAAGAACGTCCTGCCAGGTCGAATCACTCATAACCCTTAAGCAACGCCTTAAGATAGAAAACATCAAACTAAGCCTCAAGAGACAAGAAAAAGTCATATGAGGTTGCTAAAACCTCAAGGGACTCACATTACATAGAAGTAGAGACCGTTTCTTCTATTCCCTTGTTGGCCGTCTTGATCACATGTGGTATGAATCACATGCTGCAACATTTCTCCTTTCCCAATGGAGGTATGTCTTTAAATCAATGTTGCACATATGATAGTTTAAACATACTCAATGTTCAAACTCGAGTTCACTCATCTACTCATAAAAACAAATCTTCCTCACAAGAACTCACATCTGGATATAAAAACGGATAATGTGAAACTTACGTAATTCACATAGTGTTGTAAAAGGTTACAACTGTAGCGTCAAATATTTTAAGTTTGTGATCAATTGTCACTCGGACAATATACTTGAAATGCGCTACTTCACTAGTCACTACTAAAGTAATGGAGCTGATCACCCATGTGAGTGGGCTGATCTCTAATCTATCCGACATACTTTTCTCACAATAATACTTTGTATATAGGATTTGACACACATATTGTCACTCATAGATATTAAAACGCTAAATATGTTGGAAAAAATAAAACTTAGTACAATCTCAAAATCTACGCAACCTTTGAGACGTGACATGTCACATAAACATATCTCTCTAGGCATGGATTTGTCAAATGATCTGCAACCATTTCATTCGTAGATATGTACTACATATTTATTATATTTCTTGCAACCATGTCTTTATGTTCTTAATTTACAATGGACCGTGGAATCATTTTGATAACCTACAAAGTAGTAACTATTTGAGTAAACTATTACTCAATGGATTACTTTGTAATAAACTCCAAGTTTCACAAACGAATGGTTAAACTACACATCTTATTGAACCTTTACTGAAATAAAAGTTAGTCTCCATTGTAAATAAGGCTTCTATAACTAATTCTTGTTACTCCATGAGATAAAAACTTAGTCTAAATATATACAACCTTTTGTTGGCAAATCATTTCATCAAAGCAACTTTGTACATTTCACAAAGTACAAAAAATTTCAAACCTTATAAAGAACAATCTTCATTTGCTCATTTTATTTTGGAGTCTAAGGACAAAAAGATATGCTCAATCTTCACCATAACATTGTTAGTTAGATTATTTTACATGTTTAATGATCTTGTTAATGTAACTTATTGTGAAAGAGATATTAACTTCCTTCAACAATCTTTTGAAATTCTAATTTCAAGAATACATGAAAATTTTCCCACAATAACATTCTTCTTATTGATTCAAGCCACAAAAATATTATCAACATATAACGATAAAAAACAATTTAGACCTTTTAGTATATACCCATGATCCTTATTGATCATAATGAAATATTTCGATATAATTACATTGTGAAAGTACATATACCATTTTCTCCTAACTGTTTAAGGTCATAGATTAATTCTAGCAATCTACAAACCATATGTTTGTGGTCATTGTTGAAGAAATATACACACAGATTTCTCGAAACGGTTTTCCATTGATAAGAAAACATATAACATTCATGTGATGTAACTGAAGGTCTATCTTTATCATTATGGCCAGTATCAAACTAATTTGATGAATTTATAACAAGATACGAGGTTTTCACATAGTAAAGTATTCTAGTTGGTTGGAGCCTTTTGCCACATTTTGACCTGTGTATCTATAGATTACAGACCCCATTTCTTATACCATTATTTTGATCCATTTATCTTTTTGATGTCATATTAGAGCTTCTCTTACTCATTTTCATATCGAATAGAGTATATAACAACTTCTTCTTTGTCGTAATTGATATTTCCTTGAAACTAAATCTTCGTATCTTATAAGCTCCCACTCAAATCAGAATTATCCTCATTCGCAATAGTTTGAGGACTCGTTGATAGATAAACAAATTCTCTAATATTATTCCTCAAATTTCTCTCACTCGAATGAGATAATTATATGGCAACAAATAAAGACGAATCTTTATTTCTATTTTGAACGTTACATTTCAAGATTCAAATTTAGTTAAACTCCCACTGACGTGTTCACCTTCAACACATGACCTTTTGATTGTAAACGTATTTGGTGAAAACATATTTCACAATCTTGGACCAATTTTCCAAAAGTTATATAATAAATTTTATATTTACGTGTCACAACCTTAATGTCCTAAGACATTGTAGTTGTGCTCACAATCTTTCCATAATTTATATGGTGTGGAAATTACAAATTTTCAAGGACATTCAATTAGGTGCAAATGTCAGATTTCATATTACCCCATCATCGCCCTAACCAAATCGAGGAGAACTAAATAAATGACATTTGAATACCATTAGCATCATATAGTGCTCTGAACTAATCACAAGATATTCACATCCTCAATTTGTACTCTATTAATAATTTTCAGTTTAAGTTGATTCTCAACAAAATTCATATAATTTTGAAACTAATCAAACACTTCATGTAATAACCGTAATTTTATATATTTAAATTTAATAAATATATAACACGTAAATAAATACTCCTATTATTAACAAATGCAATATAGTGCTTAGTCAATAATATTAATATTAATATTAATATTAATATTAATATAGATAGATATTAAATAATTTAATGGTAATGGTATTTCTTTGTTTAGAAGTCAATGACGTTGCATGTGGACTCATGATAGTAATATTTTTAGCTTGTGTATAATAATAGAATTTATTAAGCCAACATCTACTCCCATGTTAGAGATTTTAGTTGACAAACTTTTATGAGATAGTTTAAGAGAGAGAATTGGACTAGATTTTTACAACTTATAACCTTTATCACTTTGGCCAGAGATTTCTCCGTATACATTAAAATGTTATCTATCAACTAAAATAGGATAGAGTAATATAGAAATGGTATGGTAATGCAAATTGTGATATAGAAACAAGAATCATTCGCTAAAACTAATAATAGTAAATATAATGTTTCAAGAGGAATATTCAAATGAAACTAACTTTTAAGTTGAGATCCAAGGAACCAATCAGAGTGTGACACGTGGCGCGATAATTACATGTGATTGAAAAAAAAATTTAAAAAAAAAATTCAAATTTTTTTTTTATTTTCTATTTTTATTTTTCAAATTTTTTTTTTCCAATCACATGTGATTGGATTTGACATGCAGTAAATATCACATGTGATTCTGAATGTCAATCACATGTGATTGTAAAACCCAATCACATGTGATTCTACATGTCAAATCCAATCACATGTGATTGAAATTTTTTTTTTAGTAAATCGACGAATTTCAGTAAATTTGTGCTAAAACCTTTAAACACCAAGTTTTTGATCAAAACTTGATCAAATCACCGAATTAAGTCCGGAATTTTGAATATATGATCACGAAACGCTAACAAACTTGATCAAATCACCCAATTAAAGTATGTTTTCGGTTGAAATTTTTGTTTGAAAAAAAATTTTTGAATTTTTTTTTCAATCATATGTGATTGGATTTGACATTCAGAATCAAATTTGATTGTGTTTTACAATCACATGTGATTGGGTTTTACAATCACATGTGATTGGATTTGAAATGCTAAATCTAAAAAAAAAATTTAAAATTTTTTTTTTAAAAAAAATTAAATTTTTTTAAAAAAAAAAATTATTTAAAAAAAAAATTTGAAATTTTTTTTGAAATTTTTTTTTTCAATCACATGTGATTGTCACGCCATATGTCGCGCTCTGATTGGTCTGTTAGATTTCAAGCAAATTATTGGATTCAAAGGATTACAACATTCAAATAAATAAGTAATAAAATGATGTTAGCACAATATTAGTTATTATGGAAACAAAGGAAACGTGTGACATTTGGGTTCTATTTACCTTTTATGTTTGTTGAATTACGGAATATATTTTGAGATAAGATATGATTAATTGACAACTCACAATGTCTTAACTTACGTCAAGTTCGTTACGCTATTATTTTACACTGGCCTATAAATAAATCACAAACTTTAACCACCTAATTCCCATAAAGGTTTGCGATAGCTTTCGTTAACATACAAGCAAAACACTATTAATAAGATAACAATCAAGAGTTAGGAAGTGGAAGTGCAGTACGTAAAAATTATAAACTTTCAGGTACGGATCTCCAATCACTACTACAAATATGAAAAAAGAAACCCCCATAAGGAACCTCTTTCTATAGTAGTAACAAAATTAGGTTTCAAAACATAAAAGGAACCGGTTTGTATCGTTTAATATCGAAACCGGTTTCAATAGTTGAGTTAAGAAACCTCTTTTTTTTTTTTTTTAACCAGTTCTACAACTTTGGAACCTCTTTTTAAATAAAAGGAGGTTTCTTTTCTAAAACTTAAGAAACCTTTTTTGTTATAAAAACCGGTTTCAATGTTTTAGAACCTCTTTTACATAAAAAACCGGTTTCTTTTTTAAAACTTAAGGTACCTTTTTCGTTAAAAAACAGGTTCCGGAGTTTTGGAACCTCTTTTCGATAAAAAACCGGTTTCATATTACAAATGTGGAACGACTAACGGCTACTTTTTGAACAAATGGCTGGCAGTGAGCTGATACTCTATCATTTACTCCAAACTTCATCTTCACTTATCATCTCTTCATTTACTCCAAACTTCAACTTCATTTATCTAAACTTTTACTTTATTTTCTCTATCATTTACTCCATTCAAACAACTTAGAAAACACAAATTTATACTCACCAACCAAATTTCACACACATTTATTCTTTTATACATATCAAAATCACATGGTTATATATGGATTTTCCAACACATTTGTTTAAGGTATGTATGTCTTTCATTTGCATTTATGTATGTGATTCTATTATTGCAAAATAAAAGCATATATTTGAAAAAAAAATGATTTTCTTGTTAATTTACTATTTTTATTGAATGTTTATTAGTGTTTTTAGTGTACATTCATATGACTAACATATAGGCAAATTAGCGTTGCAATATTTTCTATGATATGATGTACTTTGTTTGTTTTTAAGCATATATATGAAAGTGTTTATAGTTAACTTTTATTTGTTTATTTTGTTTGTATATAGGTATTTGAAGATTTGTTTCTTATCACTCAATGAAAACTCTAAAGTTTTAGTTACTTGAAATCATAGACCTACATAAGGTATGTATATCTCTAAAATATCATGTAATTTAGAGCAACTAAAATATGATTTAATTTTAGCATTAAGATCGTATATATTAGAATTATATTCAATTCAAATGCCTAAGGTTAATTTTAGCATTAAGATCGTACATATTAGAATTATATTCAAGTCAAATGCCTAAGGTTAAGTTGCCACTTACAACTATATCACGGTGTAGCTATTTATATGTTTGTAGATGGATCGTAATAAATGGATGTATGAGATACCTCGTCATAGTCACGAGTATCTTACGGAATTGTCTGAATTTATGAAAGTTGCTGACGCGGATCGAGTGAAGAAACAAACAAAAAGTATCGTGTCCGTGTAAAAAATGTCAAAATTTCAAGACTTATGAGGATCTTCGTATAATTAGCCAACATCTAATTGTAAACGGGTTTGTGGATGAGTATATTTGTTGGTCATGGCACGGTGAACTACTAGTGAATAACCACGATGTTAGATATGAAGGTAATGTTGATGGTACAAATGGAAATACGGATTCACATGATGATGGTTATCGTGATAATTTAGAAGATATGTTAAATGATTTAGAGCATAATATACACGAAAATGATTTTGATAAACTTGAACAAAGTTTTACTGATTCAGAAAAACCATTATATGCTAGATGTACGAAGTTTACCAAATTATCAGCTGTCTTGAGACTGGTTAATTTAAAAGCAAACAACAATTGGAGTGATAAAAGTTTCACAAGCCTTTTGGAGTAGTTACATGACATGCTACCTGAAGATAACGAATTGCCTGTCTCATATAAGATGTTGGCTAATTATGCTTGTATATTATATTATATAGAAATGAGTTTTTATGTGCCCGATGAGATTAGAAGTCCAAAGAATACACGCATGTCCAAATGATTGTATATTATATAGAAATGAGTATAAAGACTTACATGAGTGTTTTGTATGTGGCATGTCAAGGTATAAGCAAAAAAAAAAAAAAAACAGAGTATAATGATGTGACCAAGAATGGCCCCCCGGCTAAACTGTTGTGGTATTTTCCCATCATACCGAAACCGAAACGATTATTTGGAAGCCCTAAAGATGCAAAATTATTACGTTGGCATGCAGAAGAGCGTAAGAAAGATGGAAAACTAAGACACGTGGCCGATTCTTCTGAGTGGAGGAATATTGACAATGTATATACAGAATTTGGACATGAGGTTAGAAATTTACGTATTGGACTTAGTTCAGACAGAATTAATCCTTTCTGAAACATGAGTAGTCGACACAGTACTTGGCCGGTTCTTCTATGTGTATACAATCTTCCGCCATGGTTATGCATGAGACGCAAATACATCATGATGTCTTTATTGATACAGGGTCCAAAATAACCTGGGAATGACATCGACATTTATTTAGCCCCGTTGATTGACGACCTGTAAACATTATGGAATCCCGGTGTAGCCGTATATGATGCGTATAAGAAGGAGACTTTCAACTTGCGTTCCATGATTTTTTGTACCATCAGCGATTTTCCAGCGTATGGGAATTTATCAGGATACAGTACCAAAGGGGCAAAGGCGTGTCCTCTTTGTGAAGATGACACATCTTCAAGATGGTTAAAAAAAAGTAGGAAAATGGTGTTTATGGGACATCGAAGATCACTTGAAAGACATCATCCATATCTAAGGGGCAAAGGCATGTCCTCTTTCTATTATGCTTTTATGTAACGTTTTGAGTGGTTTGAAGGGTGATGTGGCGGTCGGGTTTTCAGCTTGACTTTAAAAGGTTAATTATTTTCAATGTTAATGATTTTGGGTACATTTCAACCCAAATAAAAATGTCATCTTTAAATTCATAAAATCAATCTTCATAGCAAATTTGTTAAATTCAATACTTTAGTAACTGTTTTTGAAACTGCCAACATCAATCTGAACAACATTTCTTGAAATATTCCACATTTTTCGGTTAACTTAATTTAGGAGAAACCAGAAAACTTCATTATCTAAAGACTTAGTGAAATGAGAAATCTCATTATAAATCAATAGCCAAACATAAAAGGTTTATAAACATAACTAACTTACAATGAAATACCCAGAACATAACAGAAAAGAAAAATGCTATCAGCATACCGGATTACAATGAACTTGTGTTGCTCGTTACAGATCCGATTGAGAGAAGGTTGCTAATTGGGTAACAATTAGCTGGATAATTAACTAGTGTTAAGGATAATGATAATCTAGTTTTTATTAATTTTGGGTTTGTTTTGTTTTTGTACTTTTGTGAATATGTATATATCTGATAAAAAAATTTCAATTTATCAGATTTCATTGGACGTTGTTTATCATTTACCCTCGCAATAAGCAAGGTTACATTTTGGATTCCTTGAAAGGAGGAAAGAGTCCACAGAGTTACCTATTGACAGAGATTGTAGATAAGTAAGTTTTTTAATCTGAAAATTCATAATTTATAATTTAATTGTGATACATAAAACTTTAACAAATATTGGTTGTCTTTTAGGGCTGTTGGACGTCTCGAATGGGTTCAAGCTTTGGTAATTAACTTTTACCTTTACCTTTACCGCACATATATTAAAATAGTAGTCTCCCTTTATGTAATATTGTTCATTATGTTGACAGGTTGGGTTTGTGTTTTTAACAGCCTTACTATTAAAATCGTAGAAAATGGTTCGTTTTAGTCGTATAAGGTGGCCTGCTGTTTTGTGGGTGGGAACCAACCCCTTTGTGTTGTTCCTCTGTGTAAACCTTTAAGAATTGAGTGAAACTTTGTGTGTAAACCTGTAACAGAATAAAAAGCATGATGAATCAGATCTGGGACGGGTTGATTTGGGACTTTGGGTAACGGGTCGTGGTTACTACAGCTTACTATATTCTGTTGATGTTGTTATGCAGCTTTTTCTAATAATTGATTTCTTTTAATTAATCAAAATGTAGTGTCAACAACAAAAGGGAGAATGAGAATGTGGATACTATGTTATGAAATGGATGCATCAGTTCGTCTTATTTGATCAACACAAATTACACCAAGAAGTAAGTTATTGGAATATATATATATATATATATATATATATATATATATATATATATGTGTGTGTGTGTGTGTGTGTGTGTGTGTGTGTGTGTGGCATAATTTTTGTTGTTACTGTTTCAATGCACCTAAGTGAATAGCATAAATGGACTGATCAGATCAGTTCGTCTTATCAGTCCTGATCGTTAAATGCTTGACATGGTAATCAGACCCCATTGTCACTAGTGTGCTCTATTTTTCTCCAACAGCCCTAAATCAAATTAATTGACATCAGTAACTAACTTACAGCAACTAACTGTTTTGCTTACTTGCTGCTGCATGTTTATGTATTTATATTTATGTGTGCATTTTGTGTATTGCGCACTAAATCTATATTTTCCGACTAACATGTTCTAATGTGTTTTTTTTATAGATACCTTGGATGACTACACAACCGTTTAGCGCGATCGAGTTGGAAAGTATTGTTAGTGTTTGGATCTCCAAATACTTGTCAAATCCTTGATTCGTTAAGTTTTTAGTGGTACTTAGTTATTTTACTTGTGATTTTCGAACATTTAGCTTGATGTTTCAACGTGTACGTTATTTTGGTTGCACCAAAACTAAAACATGTATTGCCTGCAAGTTATTGTGGCTTTAGATCATGTAATATCTTTTGAAGAATTTTGTATGTTTATGAAGGAAGTTGGAATACTACTTTGTTAGTGTTTTGTTTTAAATATTGAATAGCAGGTTGTATCGTATCGTATCAGGTTTTATTAATATTAGCAGGTTTTTCTAGCATTAGAATCCTGCAAACGTATCTGATTAAAAAAAAATAAGCATTAAAACCGGTTTCTTAGTAAAAAGAGGTTCCAATTACATATATTCGGAACCAGTTTTGTTTTAAAAAGAGGTTCCTTTGGTTAGAAAAGAAACCTCTTAAACGTTAAAAGAGGTTTCTTTGGTTAGGATACGAAACCGGTTTTGTATAAAAAAGAGGTTTCTTTGCTGGAACAAAGGAACCGGTTTCTAAACCGGTTCCACACTTTTGGAACCCCCACCTAAAGAAACCTGTTTCATAACCGGTTCCTAAAGGGTAAAAAACCGGTTCCTTTGCATATTTTTTGTACTAGTAAATTCTTTTAATAAAAAAAAATTGATTTAGTTCATTTTGATTATGAATATATAACTCTTTATTAGTAAAAGGCTGATGGATATATTTGTACGAATATCTATTTTTATTTCATATATAAAACTTGTTCATATGGATTACTACTAATATATATGTTGTACTGTCTCTGAATCCATGTTAAAACCTATTTGATTTATCTACTGTCTTTTTTTAGAATTGTTAGTCCTACAATTGACGTTACTTTCTGACGTAATCAAGTCGTTACTCTAAAATTATTTGTACCTCTGGACTCATATCATATTGAAGTGGTTGTTGTCCTATAACTCAATTTTTAGCTCGTCAAATAATCGTACGGATTCTAATCTTTTACTAAAATTACTTAATAATATTGTTTGATACGAATATGTGTTCTTATTATAAAATTTATTGCTATCGTTAGTAAAACTCGTTGGACTCTATGCGTTTATTGGCCTCTTGTATTGACTTCCATTGTGATTGTTATCGCCTATATTTGTTGAATTCATTGCCATCATTGTTAGTGCTTTATTTTAATTGACAAAATATTTGTTTAGCGTTATCGATTCTATTCTGGGTATGCGAGCATAACTACATATGGAGGTACCATAAGCATGTCATTGTGGCACCAGTGGCGTGACACTTCCGTAACGGTGTGATTTGTTACGGCGTTTCCTCATTGTGGTGTGATGCGATTTTTAGGAGGCGTATTGGTTAACCATAGTTATTGTATCGTATTGTATTGTTGTGAATGGAGGTGTAGTGCCCAACGCCTTCTTCACCATTGGTTGTTACACTTGGATCTACAGTCCATGTACCCATTGCATTGTATTGTATTGAGCTCGGATTGTCGTACCCCATTGACTCTAGTCTCTAGATTAAAATGAATGTCATTGACTCTGGATTCGTTTGAATCCCATTGATTCTAGATTCGTTGAATCTCATTGATAGATATTTGTATTTGTTCAGTTCATCGCCAACTTCCGCTTTTGTTAATTATTTTATAAAACATATATATTTTCTTTTATTTGTATCCGCGCACTGGGCCTTTCGCTTAGCCGCATTTTCTTTCCATGCGGCAGGTATTCAAGGAACGCAAGGAATAAAGCTAAGGAATTTTGAATAAGCCGAAAAGTTAGCTCAAGATTCATTTCATTATTAGTTTCTGTATTATTTGAATTCTGTAACGCACGATTGTTTTATTTGAACACTTTTAATGTTTCGTTTATTATATATTTGAAATAAATGAACTTTGCTCATATTAATTACTGTTAATGTGACATCCGTTTTCGGTTACGAAAATGGGTCGTTACACTTCAGATCATCGAAACAACTTGAGAAATAAAATTATCAATAGAATAATATGTCCCATAAACGTTCATAAGACCACATAATTTATAACGACTCAAGTGCAATGGATCAAAACATTTAGTTTACTTTCTAAATGATTTTTCATAGTCTTTTCCTTAGAAATGCTTATATATTAACAAATTCATTTTATCATTATCTAGCCACCAAAAAAAAGTAGACTAAGCTAGAAGTATTGTCAGTCAATATGACTAAACTAGCATGCCATACTTACTTCATTCAAAACATATTGAAGTTGTAAGTAAGGAAAATTTCTTTAGTTATCACTTAGATAATGATAAAATCATTTAGTTTAAAACCAAAATTACATGAGCTCGTATCTAAAGACATTTTAACCACATATCGAGAAATTAATAATGAAAACCAATATCAACATAGATATAAAGTTTTTTTTTTGATGAATAATTATGTAGGGATCCGAATTCAGTCATCATCCAAAGACTAACTTGTAAAAACCAATGTTTTCAACTCTACTTAAAGAGTTGTATTCCACATATCTCTGCTTCAATTGAGAAGCAGAACTCATCAAAAATTCTACAAGGCTTTAGTAGTCCATTATTAAATGATTTACCATGTCCAAAATCTACAATCCATAAAGGAAAAGATTCTGTATAAAATATAGACACAAACACAAAGTTTATCTACCATGTTAACCATATACAATCTAACATAAAGCTTGATGATTAAGTAAGGTGCAAACGTCATATGCTCCAAACTACGAGGTAAGAAAATAACTAAAGCTTGAACCAATGTTTATGCATAAGACTTTGATTACGTATATCAACCGATGTTGACAATGTATTTATCGATAATAACTTGTTAAAGTTAAAACATTGCTCAATGTGAGTGATAATTTATTTGTTTTAAGTGACGCACACTTCACACTCGCACTTAATTAGGAATTTATTCTCTTCCTCATATATATTTCTTAAATGCGGCAAGAGCATCCTGAGCCTTTTACTCTTCCAAACGCATTGGATATTATCCTCTATTCTTAAATTTTTCACGTTTAACTCATAATCTTAGTTAAGTTAAACAACGATGTTGTTGGATGTAAGTCATTATAGAACAAAAAGTTATGTGAAGACAATTTTAAATTGAACCATCGTTCAATACATAGACAATTATGCAAGATTAATTAATATCCATCCATATACAAAACACTTTGTCAATAATATAATTACGCCAAATAATAGTTCATGGTAGGTCGTGAAGAAAAAGTTCACTATGTTCCCAATTATCATCCACAAAGCCTATCATGAAACTACAATTAACATAATCAATCATGCAAAGTTATCAAATTATAGCACATATGCTCAATGTAATTTAATTATTACACTTAGTAATAACCTATATGCTCAATATTTCACAAAGAAATATAAAATAAATTTGATCTCCGCATAAACTTTTCTTTAATTTTCTCAATAATTTCTATAACAATTATAAAAATAGGATAAAAATCATCATAAAAATGATTGATCATTATCAAAGAAAATACAACCTTCTAAGACAAATAAAGATAATTATTACAAAAATAATTAACTAAATAGGACGTTCAAAAATTAAATAAAAATACAAATTGCAACCTTCAAATAAAATGAAAGTTTATTGTAATTAATAATTAATATGTCCTTAACTTCTCTTAAAAGAAAATTAACTTTCAAGCATATGAAAAGTTTTTGGTCCACGAGCGAGTTTTCCTTTTCTCATTATTTCCATAACGGATATAGAAACAAAGTAGTGGTTATAATATGTATCACATAGATAACTAATTTGACCAAAAACTATTATTTGAACTGTTACAAGTTCGTTTAACAAATCACCACAAATACACAGTAGTTATTACAAAAATAATTGTATGACTCTCAAGAGTCACTAAAGAACATTCATTGTATATTTATTTAGATTCAATATAACCATTATAGATTAATTTTAATGTAACTAATGCATTGATGAATATAATTATATCTAATATGAATATAAATGAGACTTACAAAACTCCAAGTGTAACACATACACCATAATGATATTTTGTATAACTTAAATACAATCACATGTAACATAATTTATCATTTATCATTATAACTAATTTGAAACGTAATAATAAATCATATCATGCAACACTTGACATACTAGTCAATTTTAAGTTCACATGTTCATATAAAAACACTATTATATATATACTCACATTTATAAATAACTACTAAATAATTACAAAGCGTATTTGTAAATTGTATTAAAGGAAGTTAGAGAGACAAAATTCTCATTAATGAAACATATCTCGTATTAATAATCATGAATAAAAAAAACATGATGCTTCTTGAATATATATATATATATATATATATTTAAATGTTATAACCAAAGAGTACATATCTAGCAAATAGAATGTAGTGGTTAATACAGTACCAAATTACTAATTAACGTCAAATATTACCAAAGAATAATTGAAAGTATATTCATACAATACATGTTAAGCAATCGATATCAGTTGAATAATAAATATTTATCATGTGTATGTAATCATGCATTCATCAAAAGTCAGAAGCATTTGTCTAACTATTTTTTTTGTATAGTCCCACTAATAATGAATACTTAAATATATGAACTTAGCAAAATACACCCTCAATCAATACAGATGATGTTCAGGAACCCATATTAACAAATGAAAGTATATCCTTACAAGATTTAAACACTAATATTGCCAATTCTTATATTTTGTTTGTTGTGCACATGATATGTAGTTGTCATAATCTAAAATATCTATCGGGAAATAAACATAATGGCTCTGATACCAATGTAGTATTTATAATAGATTCGATACATACTGAATACTAGCAGCGAAAGCGGATCGATCGACGTTTAGATCACCGGTCGGAGAAAACAATCACAAACGAAAAGCTTTCGAGGTTCACAACCTAAGATTCACTTATCTTGTTTGCCTCAAATATACACACACGAGACAAGATCACTATCTTGCCTCTCTCAATATTTTGCTTTTTTTGTCTAGTATGTGTTACTTGTTCTAATCTCTTTTCAAGCACCTCCTAACCCCATTTTATACTAGTCACTTAGTAACTACAAAGGCTAATGAAAAGCCTTCATTAATCTCCATTAACACTATATTAATGTATGGTCAATTATAATTAACCAATGATATAAATGGGTTTAGTTCTAAACAATTATCAACAAATGATAGACTGTTCCTTAACAAATAATAAGAAAGTTAGTGGGCGGATTGGACACGGGTCAAACCTGATCCAAGTTCCAACACGTTAGGTGGATTAGTTAATTACGTGTAGTTGCAAATTTGATCAAATATTCTCACAGGAACAATCACATGCACCATACATATTTGACGTTGACCAACTAGAACCACGTACCAATTTGTCGTATATGTTACTTCATTCATATATTTCCATCCGTATAAACGATGAAATATGTTAATACGAAATATTTACATGTTCAGAGATTAAATATGTAGGTGTGTGAATAACAATAAAAATGTCTTCAACTTTAAAGTTTATTCCATTTTTTAATCATTTTTTGCTCCTAAGGTTCATCACCATTAATATTCAGATGTAACTAAATCTACTTACATATTAAAATTATTACAGATAAAGATCAACCATATCATTTATATAAGGGTTTTATACTATTGTATTTGTTTAATTTGTTTATTATTATTATACCTAGAATATCTCATGTATAGTTAGTAACAATATCTTTGTATAGTTATCTAGGTCTCTTTGTACTTCTATATAACTAGTCCGGACCGGCCCGCGCGATGCGGCGGGAGCTTTCGACCGGCGTATTCATATTTAACGCAGTTTTATTTACAGAAGGGAAAACGGTTCATCTGTTATGCGTCGTTGTTGGTGTCGTCGTCTTTAGTGTTTTTTTAAAATCTGTCCGGTTCGAACGTAGTTAGTTTCGTTTTGTTGATAAAATTATTTCGAGCCTAATGGTGCTGGGGAAAAAATTTAATTTGCGGCGAGCAGGAAGATACGGGTTGTCCTTGTGTTTAGCATTTTTTTAAAAAGTGTCCGTTTCGAACGTAGTTAGTATCGTTTTGTTCATAAAATTATTTCGAGTCTGACGCTGCCCTTGAAAAAATTTAACATGTGTCGAGCGGGAAGATACAGGTTGTCGTTGTGTTTAGCATTTTTTTTTAGAAGTGTCCGTTTCGCGTGTAGTTAGTCCCGTTGGGTTCGTAAGATTTTTCCGAGTTGAACGGTGGTCATTGAAAAATTTAACTCGCACCCAGCGAGAAGATAGAGACCGTTATAAATTCGGGTGGAATAAGTTTCTTATATTTTAATTAAATTATATATTTACAATTTTCCCCCTTAAAAGTGTAATTTTGAGGGACCGTTGTGGAAATACAGGAAAAGTTGAGGGACCGTGTAACGACCCGCCAAAATCGCTATTGACGCGGTACGTTATTCATTGATTTCATAGTGAGATTTTGACCTCTACATGATACGTTTTGTAAACATTGCATTCTTTTAAAAAGGCACACCATAAATGAATATCTAATTCCAAGGTTTTTGACATCTGATGATTTCTACATATAGACAATCACCGTAAATAATAGTTTACAATAATACATCCGTTGACAATGCAGTCAAAATAAGATACATGGTGATGATTTTGTGAATGCAAAGTTTTCTCGAATAAAGCATGTATGACTCCATGCACATAGCTTGTATAACGTATAAGCAAACAGCGGAAGACTTCTAGGAACCTGAGAATAAACATGCTTAAAAGTGTCAACACAAAGGTTGGTGAGTTCATAGTTTTAATATTGCGCATACTCTGTATATAAAGGTGGATCACAAGATTTCAGTTATTTCATCCAAAACGTTTATCAAAATATTCTACAAAATTGAGCACCCTGGTAACTAAACTTAACGCAACCAACATGTACAATACACGCAAACCAACGTGTACTAAACTCAAATAGCATACGTCCGCTTTATAGTTCAGGCTAGGGTCTCTATACCTGGAACGGACAGGGATGTCAAGCCCTATGGATCCATATAAAACTACTCGCGCCCACCAGTTTTTATAACCGGCAGTTACTAGTTACCAAAGCTAAGGGATTTTTGGTTCAAACTCAGTGTAGAATTAAGTATGTACTTGTGTCCATTGCGTATAAAATAAAGTGCATGTATTCTCAGCTCAAAAATATTTAAAGCATTTAAAAAGGGATCTATAAACTCACGTATCAATATTGTGGTTCAATATTGTAGGAAAAGTATGCAGACGTAACGGAGATGACAAATGAAAGGTTAGCCTTTGATTCACGATCAATGTCAAGGCCCGTCCTAAACCACCTGGATGAAGTCTTCAATATTTTATCCCATTGCGAGGCACTGACTCTAATATGCCATGAATGACTCCAAGCAATATCCTACAATTGAGGAAATGCACAGCGGAAGACTTAATTCGTAACTGAGAATAGACATGCTTAAAAATGTCAACCAAAAGGTTGGTGAGTTCATAGGTTTATCATGAATAATACTTTCAGTAATAGTAATGGACCACAAGATTTCAGTTTCCATAAATATCCTTACACCGCAGTGTAATAAAAACATTCTACAACCATGGGCACCCGGTAACAAGCCTTAACAATAATAATGATGAATACCCCTGATGTATAATAATATCTGCACCGAATCAAGTGCGTTTCGTTAACCTCGAAGTACTAAACACCCGTTAAATGCTAGCGCGACTAGCCCGAATGAGGTTGTCAAACCCGATAGATCTATCAATAGGATTCGCGCCTACCAGTTCATAAACCAATAGATTAATGTTACCAAGCTAGGGGAATATTTGTGATTCTAACCCACGTAGAATTAAGTTTAGTACTTGTGTCCATTTCGTAAAACAGTTATAAAATATTGCATGTATTCTCAGCCCAAAAATATATATTGCAAAGCAATTAAAAAGGGAGCAAATGAAACTCACGATACAATATTTTGTAGTAAAAATATTCATATGACGAAACTGAACAATGCAGGGTTGGCATTGGATTCACGAACCTATATCATTTGTATATTTATTAATATACATAATTGTAATCGAACAAAAATATATATTACTATTAGTGATGTAATTTATATATATAGTAAATTAATAAGTTTCATTATATATATTTTCATTTTATATAAAGAGATATTAATATAGTTAAGTTATATGTATTACGTATATATTTATATACATAATCTTTATTTTCATGCATATAACTTTAACAATGTTATTAAAACTTTTATTTTCATAATCGTAATTATTTTAATAATAATGATATAGATAATACTGATAACAATAATGATGATATTTTAAGTAAAATACTACTTTTAATAATAATGGAAATTTTTAATAGTTTTAATAGAAATTTCGGTAATCATACAGTAACGCTAATATTTAATGTTTAAATGATAAGTCTATTAATGATACTTTATAATATTAATGATAAAAATGATAACTTTAATAAAAATGATAGTTTTAATAAAAATGTTAATTTTAATAATAATGAATACTAATAATAATAACTATAAAAATAATGATTTTGCTAATACTAATCATGATACTAATATTTATATTAATAACTATAATGATAATAATACTACTAATAATAATACTAATACTTATGATAATAATGATGATGATGATAATAATAATAATAATAATAATAATAATAATAATAATAATAATAATAATAATAATAATAATAATAATAATAATAATAATAATCTTCTTGATAATCCTAATAATACTAATGATAATAATAATAATAATCATAATTTTAGTTTTTAGTGTTAATTTAATAATAATAATAATAATAATAATAATAATAATAATAATAATAATAATAATTATAAAGGGTGACTACCTTCCAAACCAGCCAAAAAAAATAAATGCCGTAGCCCAGGCTTGAACCCAAGACCTCTCGCTCAATGACCAAACGCCTAACCACTTCTCTGCGGTTGTTTTTCTGTTATGATTCTTAAATTAAATATATTTAACCATTTCATGTCTGTTTTCAACTTCACCACTTAGCATCATCATTATTGTGATCATCATTATGATCACCATTCCATTGTCATCTTAATCATCATCATCACAAATACGCCTAGCATCATCATCACTTAACATCATAATCGTCAACATCTTATGAATCATCATCGTTGTCATTCGTTTGAACAAAACAAGAAAGAAACACAGCACTATCAATATCTCATCAAACATTCGCTAATCATTATCACTAAACTGTAGCATCATCATAAAATCATATCATCATCGCCTATCTTAATCATACCATTCATCATGATCGTGTAATGTTTACCATCATCATCTTAATAGAAATTAGAAATCGAACAGCAGAAGAAAAAAAAATTTGAAGTTTCTTGGACCAGTTTTTCCTCAAGAGCCCAAAAATAATTCAAGGTCCAAACCGAAAAACAAATAAATCTCTACGGCCCAACATGCTGCAGCCCAAGTTGTATCAAGTTTAAAATATATCGGTTCATCCAGCCTTTTCTTTGTAATATATTATCAACCGACACTTTAATTAAAGGTGTGGGATCATCACGTAGCTGTTGTCTTCCATTATCTCTTTTTTTTTATAAACCGAACCATTAGGTAGTGGGGTGCAATTATAAATCTAGCAAATTCACATTCACATTATCTTTCAATCATGGTTTAGTTGTTTATGGTTTTGAAGAAATAAAAGCAGAAGGTATGCAGTAGGCAAGTGAGGATTTGATTGTATGTTTGAGTTCTTCAAGGTGGTGGAAGGTGGTCGTGGTGTTGGGTGGTTTTCGAAGGTAATAGAAACATAAACAAGCGAATAGCAGGAAGACATGGGGTGTTAGGCTGTCGTGGTGTTTGTTTCACGAAGGAAAACATGAAAAATATGGTGTAGGGGTCGATAGTGGTGATGTACAGCTTAACCGAAACAGAATGAAGACGAAAGAAATAAGAAGAAAGAAAAGGAAATAAGGTAGTGATGGTGGTGAGGTTTATGGGTTCACGATGGTGGTGGTGAAATGATAGTTCAAAAGCAAAAATATGTTGTTCGAAGGTGGATGTTAATGGTTTCAATATGACGATGGTAAGGTTCGAGCTTAAACAGAAACATATAGTTGTATTGTTGTTGTTTGAGTTGTTTCTCGGTGGTGTTATAATGACAGTTTCTTTATATTTATATTTGCTTTTTCTTCTCCTTCTTTTTGAATTTGCAGTTCAGGTTATATAGAGTGCAACAAGATAAATATCACCACAAGATTCGATTAACAATTGTTTTGTAGTAACTTTAAGGTCGACACCTAACGGTATCAGACAGGAACAAAAATTGAAGAAGAAAAATTATAAAGCTTGATTGACTCGACAACTTTTTTATTCTGTCAGAAGAAAATAAGGAAAATTCAAATTGACATTCAACAGAATTTGTTTGATTCTTATGATCGTATTTTGATTTGTACAATTTTAGTGGCAAGGAAACAAACTTAAACACAGTATGATTGTGATTTACAACAGATTTTGGATTTGTTCATGTGATTTACACTGATTTGTACGAACTTTGGACTCAAGCACAGTATGATAACAACATGAAACAGATTCAGTAATTTAGTTCATATATATGATTTTATAGAATTAATACTATTAATTAATAATTATAATTATTTTTAATAATCACAATTACTAGTATTAATAATAATACTATTAATAATAATATTAATAAGAGTAATAATAATAATATAATAATAATAATAATAAAGATTTTGAATTAGTCTAATAACAATTAAAAATAATGATAATAATATTATTATTATTGATACTAACAATAATATTAGTTATAACAATTTTAATATTATTAATGATAATAATAATACTAATAATATAACAACTTATACATATCCAATTATATATATATATATATATATATATATATATATATATATATATATATATATATTTATATCTCTTATTAGAATCAATAATATTAATAGTACAAATATTAATATTAATATTAACATTAATAATAATAATGAAAGTAGTGATAATAATATAACATTTATTTTAACTTATAATTACATATAATATATTAACTTTAAACTATATTATATAATAACATTTATTTAATATTTAATATTTATATATCACAATATGTTAATAACTATTAATAGAAATTATATATAGATTCATAATAATATATATGTAGTTATATATATATATATATATTTATTTTAATAGTAACTTATTTATTCTAATTATTATTTTACATTTTAAATCCAAGTAACTATATTATATTTTTATTATTTCAATTTATAATATATATATTTATATTTATATTTATATATATATATACATGTTATCTACACACCAATGTTCGTGAATCGTCGGAAATAGTCAAAGGTTAAATGAATATATGAAACAGTTCAAAATTTTTGAGACTCAACCTAACAGACTTTTCTTATCGCGTCAAAATATTAAATCGTATCGAGAGTTTGGTTCAAAATTAATCGAAATTTTCCGGGTCGTCACAGTACCTACCTGTTAAAGAAATTTCGTCCCGAAATTTGATCGAGGTCGTCATGACTAACAAAAAGAATGTTTTCATGACGAATATGAGTTGATAAATAGAGTTTTATTATCATTGAATAATAAGGATAAAACAATTCGTTTATTCGAAGCGTATGAGTGAAGTTATCACAAAAGAGTGAATGAGGTAATAGAGATTCGCCTTAGCTTTTGACGTAGTCAGGGTTGAATTTAGAAAATAAGGTGCTTCTTGACTTTTGACGTTGTCTTGGTTGAATTCCGGGATTCAAGGGATAAAATTTTTGAAATCTAAAAGATTTGATTCTTCGGGATTTCAGGAAATTAAAATACTCTTAAATTAAATGTGATGATCTGCCTCGATTGTTCTGTCTGATAATTTCATTATAAATTGACCTCTTCCATTTCATTACTTTCACCACTTCAATACTTTCTTTCTTAATTCTTAATTCTTAATTCCAAGAATTTTGAAAATGCTTAATCCAGTTCTAGTTCTTGATATTTTCTTGATTATCGTATCAATCACTCTTCTTTTTCAACTACCACCAGAGGAATCTGTTTACTTTTACTATGCTCTAGGGATTATAGTATTTCTAATCCTCCCGTGTCTTTATATTGCTATACGCACTGATATCAACGGTTTGTAATTTATGTGTTGTTATTGGGCTTTATATTTTCCCTTATATTTCAGAGCTCCATGCTCTTGTTTTCTTTTCCCAATTTTAACTCAAGCGAATAATGGTCCAGAATTCATAGACATAGCGTTTTGAATGATTATAATGTTCTAAGCACGAAAGAACGTATTCTCATGATTTGATTGGTTAAATTACCAGAATCACTGAGGATGGAACTATCAATAATATATTTTCTTGATATGTTCGGAGTTTTAGCAGAATGAAAGAGTTGTGTAACATGGCACATGATGACGTTATGATCTGTTAATCATCATGTTTCATTAGAACTTCCAGCATGACTTACTGTAATATAATCACGTTGGCCAAGTGTCATTATATTATACTAACTAATGCTTTTATTTCCAACACTTCTCCAGAATTCATTCATAATTCAAATTCGGGTGTTATAGAAATTCAGAAACTAAAACAGTTTCCTTTATGATGTAATATAGATAGCACGAAGAGATAGATAATTTCGGATAAGAAAATTTATGAAAATATCTTCAGAAATATCGAAGATATTTATAACGATATTTTTGGAATTTCTAAGTTCGAAGATTGATGGAAAAGATTTTCCGCAAGATTTTAACATGAGTAAGAAGCAAGATATTCATTGAAGGTTTCATCGGATCCAGAATTACCTGGATTCTTTGAATATAGGATATGTTCCTTGTATTTGTCCTTGATCTCCTTCATGGTGTGCTCAATCTGTTTTCAGTACCAAATTTTCTATCGAGTGTTCCTAACACTCCCTTCTTTATCAAACTTCTGGCCATTCAGACCATCTACAACTTTTGCTCCTTCATCAGCATTTTCAAGGTTTACAGATCCGAATCATAGATTATCAATCCGAGGTGGTTTTAGGAGAATTGTTTTTAGATGATTAAACGTTGATTGTGATCGTCAAAATACAAAGGATGTTTAAGATTAAATCAAGTTACAAAGGATGTTTAAGATGAAATCAAGTGGCAAACTTGAAGAAATGTTTAGTTTCATATGTTATAATCAATATTTTAATACATTTTTAATTGTCCAATGTTAGTAGTCCAATAGTCCATATTTTAATATATATATATATATATATATATATATATATATATATATATATATATATATATATATATATATATATATATATATATATATATATATATATATATGTATATCGTGTTAGAATTAACTAACACTATTATATATTATCTTAAGACACATAATATATATATATATATATATATATATATATATATATATATATATATATATATTGTCTGAATCACCCCACGACCCATTGTATACATGTCTCAGACTCGATCGCAACCCATGGTATATATATTATTTTAGAATTAACTTTGACCTATTATATGCTAACTTGAGCATTACCGCATATAGTGTCTTATGGGTTATTTAAAATAATATATATAGATGATGTCAACATGATATGTCAAAACATTGTATACGTGTCTATGGATATCAAGTCATATGTATATATAGTGTCTTATGATTTTTCCGACTATATTTAAAGTGCGAAAAATAAATAACAGTATTTAAATGACGATAAATAAAATTGCATAAAATAAATGACGATAAATAAAATTGCGAGTATTAAAATTCCGATAAATAAATTGCGATAAATAAAATGACAATAAATAAAAAGTAATAATGAAATAGTCATAACGGTTATAGGAATAGTTAGTTAGGATATTTTTAGCGTGGATTCTTAACAAAATTCCATATAATTTATCAGTTTGTTTCTAAAAATTTTAGTTTGTCTGTAATTTTTCTCATTTTGCCACTTGTGAAATTTTTGACTTGAATTATGATCGGTCAAAATTCGAATATGAATTTGAATTTGAATGAAAATAGTTATGCTTTGAATGAGAGGGTACGTATATATGTGGTTGCAGATAGGATATTTAAAGGTTGTTGAATCGGAATCAAAGAATATACAGTGCAACATATTAATGTGAAATCTAAATATTTCTCGGGTATTACCTACCCGTTAAAATATTCTCACAATTAACAGTTTGTACGAACGAATTTTTAATTACAATCTTTATGAAAATATATTTACATATATATTTTCTTCAGATGTAATCATGGATTTAAGGAGTTAATATAACACTAACTCATCTGATTTACGATTAGAACTAGAATACATAATCTCTAAAGCATTAAAGATTACATAATCATCATTTAGAACAAAGATAAACGACGTAGAATGATATGTAGCACGAAGATTATACTCGAGATATAGATTGTGATGTTGAGGCGTGTGATGTTGGTGGTACAGGTGCTATTGGTGTTGATGTTGGTGGTACTGTTGATGCTGGTGGTGTTGCTGGTGCTTGTAAGTTGTGCACTATATTCTCCAGATTGATTACTCGATCGCGAAGCTCGTTGGCTTCTTCTATTATTCCGGGATGATTGACGGTTTGAATGAGAGGATGAATAGGGTTTAGAATATGAAATATTATATGATCGTGGCAAGATATCCTGGATATGAGAGTGAAAAT
This sequence comes from Rutidosis leptorrhynchoides, assembly GCF_046630445.1. Lineage (NCBI taxonomy): Eukaryota > Viridiplantae > Streptophyta > Magnoliopsida > Asterales > Asteraceae > Rutidosis > Rutidosis leptorrhynchoides. The sequence continues at coordinate 451,822,707 of NC_092337.1, forward strand.
GGTGGTTCAGATTGGTTCGCCGGTAAGTGCTTCAGGTTCTTCGCCAAGTGGGCAATTTGGTGGGTGGAAGGGATCACCTTCTTCTTGTCTCCAATGATTAAGTAGGTCACGCACCCATCCCCAATTCATCCAGAATTGAAGATGACTAATCGGTTGGTCCATTCCGGTTGCACTGTTTTCGGAGCTCGTGTGGAAAATCATATCGGAATAGTTGTCGGAATTCGAGGAACTTGAACTGGTTGGAGAATTCATCTTACACGGTTAGATAAAGGATTTTTGGTATGAAATGATTTTCAGATATCGAATGATATTCTAATTACATAGAATACCTTTATGTAGTACAGAAGATCCCGTAGATTACGGAGAAACTTTATGAAGCTGTCAGGCAAAGTTAAAATAACAGATACACTAGGATATGAATTTTGTCTATACACTATCTATGCAGTGAATGCAGTAAGACGTGTCTAGACTTAGGTAATTTTTGAAACGAAATGATAAGCAAAACTTTTGACATACAGACACAGTCAAAGTCCAGACTTATTAATGCATCTTAACAACTATCAGTTAGACACACTAATGCAAGACCTGGTTCGCTAAGACCTACGCTCTGATACCAACTGTCAAGGCCCGTCCTAAACCACCTGAATGAAGTCTTCAACATTTGGTCCCATTGCGAGGTACTGACCCTAATATGCCATGAATGACTCCAAGCAATATCCTTCAATTGAGCAAATGCACAGCGGAAGACTTAATTCGTACCTGAGAATAGACATGCTTAAAAATGTCAACCAAAAGGTTGGTGAGTTCATAGGTTTATCATAAATAATACTTTCAGTAATAGTAATGGACCACAAGATTTCAGTTTCCATAAATATCCTTACACCGCAGTGTAATAAAAACATTCTACAACCATGAGCACCCGGTAACAACCCTTAACAATAATAATGATGAATATCCCTGATGTATAATAATATCTGCACCGAATCAAGTGCGTTTTGTTAACCTCGAAGTACTAAACACCAGTTAAATGCTAGCGCGACTAGCCCGGATGGGGTTGTCAAACCCGATAGATCTATCAGTAGGATTCGCGCCTACCAGTTCATAAACCAATAGATTAATATTACCAAGCTAGGGGAATATTTGTGATTCTAACCCACGTAGAATTAAGTTTAGTACTTGTTTCCATTTCGTAAAACAGTTATAAAATATTGCATGTATTCTCAGCCCAAAAATATATATTGCAAAGCAATTAAAAAGGGAGCAAATGAAACTCACGATACAATATTTTGTAGTAAAAATATTCATATGACGAAACTGAACAATGCAGGGTTGGACTTGGATTCACGAACCTATATCATTTGTATATTTATTAATATACATAGTTGTAATCGAACAAATATATATATTACTATTAGTGATGTAATTTATATATATAGTAAATTAATAAGTTTCATTATATATATTTTCATTTTATATAAAGAGATATTAATATAGTTAAGTTATATGTATTACGTATATATTTATATACATAATCTTTATTTTCATGCATATAACTTTAACAATGTTATTAAAACTTTTATTTTAATAATTGTAATTATTTTAATAATAATGATATAGATAATACTGATAACAATAATGATGATATTTTTAGTAAAATACTACTTTTAATAATAATGGAAATTTTTAATAGTTTTAATAGAAATTTCGGTAATCATACAGTAACGCTAATATTTAATGTTTAAATGATAAGTCTATTAGTGATACTTTGTAATATTAATGATAAAAATAATAACTTTAATAAAAATGATAGTTTTAATAAAAATGTTAATTTTAATAATAATGAATACTAATAATAACAACTATAAAAATAATAATTTTACTAATACTAATCATGATACTAATATTAATATTAATAACTATAATGATAATAATACTACTAATAATAATACTAATACTTATGATAATAATGATGATGATAATAATAATAATAATAATCTTCTTGATAATCCTAATAATACTAATGATAATAATAATAATAATCATAATTTTAGTTTTTAGTGTTAATTTAATAATAATAATAATAATTATTATAAAAGGTGACTACCTTCCAAACCAGCCTAAAAAATAAATGCCGTAGCCCAGACTTGAACCCAAGACCTCTCGCTCAATGACCAAATGCCTAACCACTCCTCTGCGGTTGTTTTTCTGTTATGATTCTTAAATTAAATATATTTAACCATTTCATGTCTGTTTTCAACTTCACCACTTAGCATCATCATTATTGTGATCATCATTATGATCACCATTCCATTGTCATCTTAATCGTCATCATCACAAATCCGCCTAGCATCATCATCACTTAACATCATAATCATCAACATCTTATGAATCATCATCGTTGTAATTCGTTTGAACAAAACAGGAAAGAAACACAGCACTATCAATATCTCATCAAACATTCGCTAATCATTATCACTAAACCGTAGCATCATCATAAAATCATATCATCATCGCCTATCTTAATCATACCATTCATCATGATCGTGTAATGTTTACCATCATCATCTTAATAGAAATTAGAAATCGAAAAGCAGGAAAAAAAATTTGAAGTTTCGTGGACCAGTTTTTCCTCAAGAGCCTAAAAATAATTCAAGATCCAAACCGAAAAACAAATAAATCTCTATGGCCCAACATGCTGCAGCCCAAGTTGTATCAAGTTTAAAATATATCGGTTCATCCAGCCTTTTCTTTGTAATATATTATCAACCGACACTTTAATTAAAAGTGTGGGATCATCACGTAGCTGTTGTCTTCCATTATCTCTTTTTTTTTTTTATAAACCGAACCATTAGGTAGTGGGGTGCAATTATAAATCTAGCAAATTCACATTCACATTATCTTTCAATCATGGTTTAGTTGTTTGTGGTTTTGAAGAAATAAAAGCAGAAGGTATGCAGTAGGCAAGTGAGGATTTGATTGTATGTTTGAGTTCTTCAAGGTGGTGGAACGTGGTCGTGGTGTTGGGTGGTTTTCGAAGGTAATAGAAACAGAAACAAGCGAATAGCAGGAAGACATGGGGTTTTAGGTTGTCGTGGTGTTTGTTTCACGAAGGAAAACAGGAAAAATATGGTGTAGGGGTCGATAGTGGTGGTGTACAGCTTAACTGAAACAGAATGAAGACGAAAGAAATAAGAAGAAAGAAAAGGAAATAAGGTAGTGATGGTGGTGAGGTTTATGGGTTCACGATGGTGGTGGTGAAATGAAAGTTCGAAAGCAAAAATATGTTGTTCGAAGGTGGATGTTAATGGTTTCAATATGACGATGGTAAGGTTCGAGCTTAAACAGAAACATGTAGTTGTATTGTTGTTGTTTGAGTTGTTTCTCGGTGGTGTTATAATGACAGTTTCTTTATATTTATATTTACTTTTTCTTCTCCTTCTTTTTGAATTTGCAGTTCAGGTTATATAGAGTGCAACAAGATAAATATCACCACAAGATTCGATTAACAATTGTTTTGTAGTAACTTTAAGGTCGACACCTAACGGTATCAGACAGGAACAAAAATTGAAGAAGAAAAATTATAAAGTTTGATTGACTCGACAACTTTTTTTATTCTGTCAGAAGAAAATAAGGAAAAGTGAAATTGACATTCAACATAATTTTTTTGATTCTTATGATCGTATTTTGATTTGTACAATTTTAGTGGCAAGGAAACAAACTTAAACACAGTATGATTGTGATTTACAACAGATTTTGGATTTGTTCATGTGATTTACACTGATTTGTACGAACTTTGGATTCAAGCACAGTATGATAACAACATGAAACAGATTCAGTAATTTAGTTCATATATATGATTTTATAGAATTAATACTATTAATTAATAATTATAATTGTTATTAATAATCACAATTACTAGTATTAATAATAATACTATTAATAATAATATTAATAAGAGTAATAATAATAATATAATTATAATAATAATAATAAAGATTTTGAATAAGTCTAATAACAATTAAAAATAATGATAATATTATTATTATTATTGATACTAACAATAATATTAATTATAATAATTTTAATATTATTAATGATAATAATAATACTAATAATATAACAACTTATACATATCCAATTATATATATATATATATATATATATATATATATATATATATATATATATATATATATATCTTATTAGAATCAATAATATTAATAGTACAAATATTAATATTAATATTAACATTAATAATAATAATGAAAGTAGTGATAATAATATAACATTTATTTTAACTTATAATTACATATAATATATTAACTTTAAACTATATTATATAATAACATTTATTGAATATTGAATATTTATATATCACAATATGTTAATAACTATTAATAGAAATTATATATAGATTCATAATAATATATATGTAGTTATATATATATATATATATATATATATATATATATATATATATATATATATATATATATATATATATATATATATATATATATATTATTTATTTTAATAGTAACTTATTTATTCTAATTATTATTTTACATTTTAAATCCAAGTAACTATATTATATTTTTATTATTTCAATTTATAATATATATTTATATTTATATTATATATATATATATATATATATATATATATATATATATATATATATATATATATACATGTTATCTACACACCAATGTTCGTGAATTGTCGGAAATAGTCAAAGGTTAAATGAATATATGAAACAGTTCAAAATTTTTGAGACTCAACCTAACAGACTTTTCTTATCGCGTCAAAATATTAAATCGTATCGAGAGTTTGGTTCAAAATTAATCGAAATTTTCCGGGTCGTCACAATCAAAACCCCCGAGCAATACCCATAACCTCCTTAGCTATAACCCATAATTTCCTTAGCTCTAACCCGTTTGAAAACCCGTTTTGAAATCACTCGAACATAACCCCGTCGTAGTATTTTATGTATACATAACTAATATTATATAAGATTAATAATAATAATAATAATAATAATAATAATAATAATCTTAATAATAATAATAATATTAAAATAATAATAATAATAAGAAGGATGCTGATAAATATGATACTGAGTAATATCAATTCCTTTCGCAGAAACTGATCGAACATATCACATATATATACATATCATATATTAATATCATAATATAAATATAATATAATAATTATAATATAATAATATAATGAATAAAAAAAACGTGTTAAAACAGTGAAAAACAGTAAAGCCGCCTCAATTATGTCGACGGATTACGCGTTTCGCGTAAAGATTACAATTCTACGTAATCTTTTGAAACATTACGTGTTTCGTGTAGATGGGTACGCGATCCGCGTATGGTGTCTTCATGAAAGTTGTAGATTTATGAGTTACGGTCGTCTGAACACCGGAATCACCTTTTTTCGAGTCAGTATGATTTAGTTATGATTTTTCTCGTGCAAGTGCACAGGTTTAGTGATTTCCATCATTTTAACTTGCAATCTTGAGATGAAATGTTGTAGTCTTTTGGTGCTCATTAGAAATCTTTATTTTATCTTTATTTTTATTTTCATATCATTGAAAATTCATAAAAACATTTTATAATCAAATTCTATTTTATCGAAAAAATGTTTTCGTACGTTTGAAACTAAATCAAATAATATTATAAGGTTTAGTTTTCCAGAACTACTTATATTCAAAATCATTTTATTAAAAGGTTTAAATAATAGAAATTATTATATCATAAAACGTTTTCATTTAATAAAGTAAAATCATATAATATTTAAGTCATAATGGTTTCCAGTTTTTACTTACAGTTTATTCGTGAATCGTAGGGTTAAGTCCAATGGACAATTAAACGTATGGAATCGTTTTAAATCAACATATTCATTTGCTTACCTTGTCGACATCCATTTACATTTCATGTTCTTACAATTAATTTTATGAAAGTTAAATAATTAACTTATCAAGAGTCACAAGGAAGTTATTGTAAAGCATGCATTGAATATTTAACAGAAATCTCCACTAACTTTTGTCTAGTTCTCGTTATTTGACACTTTGTTCTCACTTGTAGATCACTTTACCATTTATTCCGAATATTGTTAAAAATGAAAGATTTTTTAAATCATCGTGGACATCACAACAGAGACCCGTAACCATACCATAATTATTTATGGAATTTATAATTGTTAAAATATCTTCTAATTCAATCATTGGTATTATCTTTTAATTCCGTAGATAAATATGTTAAACATATATTGAAACAAATAAGTTTAATGTAAAATATTATACATTAAATACTTTGTTAACGTTTTTAGGTTATCATATATATATATATATATATATATATATATATATATATATATATATATATATATATATATATATATATATATATATATATGTATGTATGTATCTATTTACATATAATTGTTCGTGAATCGTCGAGAACAATCGAAGAGTAATTGAATATATGAAAGTAGTTCAAAAATTTTGAGATTCAACTTTAAAGACTTTGCTTATCGTGTCAAGAATATTAAATCGTATAAAGATTTGGTTCAAAATAAGTCAAAATTTTCCGGGTCATCACAGTACCTACCCGTTAAAGAAATTTCGTCCCAAAATTTGACAGAGGTCGTCATGATCGACAACAAGAATGTTTTCATGACGAATACGGGTTGAAAAGTAGAGTTTTATCACCATTGGGTAATATGGATAAAACATTTCGATTACACGAAGAGTATGAGTGAAGCTATCACAGAAAAGTGAAATGAGAAAAGTAAAGTTTCGTCATATCTTTTGACGTAGATAGGGTTGATTTCCGGAGTTCAAGGGATTTGGAGAAAATCTTCGTAATAAGATTTGGTTCTTCGGTAATTAAGGAAATTAGAATCCTCTTTGGTTAAATGCGATGATCTGTCCCGGTTGCTCTGTCTGACATTTCACTATAAATCCACCCTCTTAGTTTCCTTATTTTCACAGCTCATACCTTCTATTCTTTCTCTCTCAATTCATACTTTAAAGCATTTGTCAATATGCTCCATCCAGTTCTGATTCTTGATATACTCCTAACTTTCATATCTGTCATTCTTCTTTTTCATCTGCCGCCGGAATAATCTATTTACTTCTAATATACTCTTGGTTTTATAGTGTTTTTAGTTCTCCCGTGTCTTTATATTGCTATATGCATCGATATACACGATTTGTAATTTCTAGGTTGTGGTTGGGTTTTATATCTTCCCTTATATTTCAGAGTCCCTGCTTCTGTCTTTCTATAATCATTGACATCCATAGTTAATGTTCTCTCCTATTTGCTGTGATTTATACTCCCATTTATACTTCGAAGCTTCATGCTTTTATCTTCTCTTCTAGACCTTAAGTACAACAAGTAATGGTCCAAAATTCTTAGATATGGAGTTTCGAATGAAAATGACTAATGTTCTAAGAGAGAATTTGTAATAGTACGATCTTGATTGGTTAAATTACCAGAATTCAAGAGAAAAGATAGAACTATCAAGAGAATATGTTCTTGATATGTTTGAAGATTAGGTAGAATGTAAGAGTCGTGTAACATGGCACATGATGACGTTATGGTCTGTGAATCATCACGTTCCATTAGAAACTCAGCATGACTTACTGTAATATAATCATGTTGATTAAGTGAAGAGATAAATGATTAAGTCGTGTAACATGGCACACGATTTTTTCAGAATTTAGAAACTAAAACAGTTTCCTTTATAATGTAACACTGATAATGTGAAGAGATAAATGATTTCAGATAAGAATGTTATGAAAATATCTTCAGAAATATCGAGGATATTTATAATGAAAGATACGATGATATCTTAGAATTTCTAATATCAAAGGATGATGAGGAAGATTTGTCCGCAAAGGTTTAGAGTCAGGAGCAAGGTATTTGTTAATGACTTCAGCAGATACTGAATCATTTGGATTCTTTGAAGGCAGGTTTAGTCTTTGTGATTTGTCCACAGCCTTCTTCATAGTTTGCTCAATCCGTTTTCCAGTTCCAAACCTTCTCTTTTTCTGAGCTTTTCCAACACACTATTTTTTATCATCAAACTTTCGACTGTTAGCGTCGTTTACAATTTTTGCTGCTTCATCAGCATTTTTCAAAATTTCGAGAACTGATTCGTAAATTGGGGTGTTTAAGTATGTAAGTCCAGGAGATAGACGTTATATGTATATATATTACTGTTGATATAGAAACGCTGCGAAATTCGAGAATAATGATTGAAGCTTTTTGGTATGACAACTATCGTTACAAGATGCAGATGGGCACATGATGGGGTTTCGATAAATATAATGATTTTTTGGAAAGTCAAAGATTAATGAAGTTGCTGGTAAGTTTACTGCTAATGTGGTGGGATATAAACGGTTCCCCGGTAATGATGATGAAGGGCAAACTTATATATTAAAGTTATAATAAGGCTTATTTGAATGAAAGGTCGATGTTGATTTGCTGGAGATGTGACAAACTTGGCTACTTTGGAGAGGGATTGTAAAGTTATTTTCGGTAATAACAACGCCAAGGGATCATAGATTCGTTTTAAACTTTTACTAAGATTTCAAGAGTTTTCCAGGTGTATGACTATATGCATAAGTCTTTCTTTTCGTAGGTAATGTGTGGTTGGATCATCTTCTCGATTGTTCATTATTTGAAGTGTCTTCATGAATTTTGAAGGGTTTAAATGCATATTGTCATCGTCAATACCCAAATGATGAAATTTTCGTGAATCTTGAATGATTCTAATATCTTTCTGAGGGTTATGAATAAAAGTGATGTTCTAGCACAGTTTTGAATTCAAAGTATGGCTTTGAAAGATGTAAGAATCTAAGAGTGATGGTATCGGTTATATCTCAACTTGGATTCTGATCTGTTAAAATCAGAATATGTAATCGAATTTGTATGAAAATGATTGTATATTACTGTGAAGGTAGTGAGTATAGTTAATGATTTCTGGATCAGAATCGAAGAATGTAACATATTAATTGTGAATTTATATATCTCTCGGGTATTACCTACCCGTTAAAAGTTTCACAAGTAATATTTTGTACAAGAGAATTTTATTACAGTCTTTATGAAAATATATGCATATTTTCTTCAGATATAATACAGATTTAATGAGTTAATATTAAATTAAACTCATTTGATTTTCGGCTGGAACTAGAAATGAATAATCTCTAAAACTTTAGAAATTTCGTAATCTTCGCGGATTATCTCTTTAACGTAAATGAAATTATGAATCAATACTTCATTATTCATTTTTATTGATATTTCCTCGGTGAATGATGTTGATGTTCGTGGAATTCTTGTGAACTTCGCAAGGTACGAATGATGTTGTCTAGAAAGTTTCGAGTACATCGAAGATGAAAGTGTAAAATCAGATATGTAATTGATTAATACACTTTGTTTATTATGAAATGGAATTCATTGAATTTTTGAAACAGAGATTGTAGTTAACGATGGTTAAGTCGTTAACGAAGGATGTACATTATTGCATATTAGTAATATGAACTAGTCGAGTAGTATCTACCCTTATTTAATTCATACATAATAGCTTATCACGAAAAGATATATTATGGTTTCCAAAATTCATATATATAATATATAAATTCCTTGGAAATAATGAGTTAATATTTCCATAACTTGTTATTTCAATATACCCATTGATGATTGTGGTGTCGATATCGTTGATGGTTATGGAGCTGGTGTAGCTTGTGGTGCTACAGGTGTTGCTGGTGTTGGTGATACTGATGGTGATGCTGGTGGTACTACTGGTGGTGCTTGTATAACAAATCTAGCTTGTAAATCATGCATCATTCTTGTCAGGGTTTCTACTCTTCCTTCTATCATTTCGGTCCACTTATCTGATTTATGGTTAAGGCTAGAATAAATAATCTCTAAGACTTTAGAGATTACATAATCGTCGCAGAATGTCTCTCCAATGAAGTTATGAATTAATACTTCATCGGTTATTGTTGTTAGTACTCCTTGGTATCTACGGTGCGTATGACGTTGATGCTCGAGATACAGTGTGGTGAACCGTCCAAATCCATTTGGACGTAGTACATCATTCATCGATTTCATTGCGAGGTATTGACCTCTATATGATACGTTTTGTAAATATTGCATTCTTTTAAAAAGGCACACCATAAATGAATATCAAATTCCAAGGTTTTTGACATATGATGATTCCTACATATAGACAATCACCGTAAATAATAGTTTACAATTATACATCCGTTGACAATGCAGTCAAAATAAGATACATGGTGATGATTTTGTGAATGCAAAGTTTTATTGAATAAAGCATGTATGACTCTGATAATGCTAAAAACGAACATATATTTCATAGCATTATCCCTCAAGAAAGACAAGCTTTTAGTTGAAATTGTTCTATTTACAAGTGATATTCGTTTAAATAATAAAAGGTGAAGACAAAAGACATATTCGACAAATTGAAGACGCAAACGACTAAAAAGCTCAAAAGTACAAAGTACAATCAAAGTGGTTCAAATTATTGGTGAGAAACATCTCAAAATTACAAGAGTACAAGCCGCAAAACGCAAAATACAAGATATTAAATTGTACGCAAGGACGTTCAAAAATCCAGAACCGGGACCAAAGTCAACTCTCAACGCGCGACGCAACGGGGCGAAAATTATAAGTCAACTATGCATATGAATATAATATAATATTTAAATAATTATATAAATTATTTATATATTATATTAATATTATATTATGTCGACAAGCAAATGGCCAAAAAATTGTGAGCTGGATTTCTACTCCATGCGATCGCATGGAAATAACAAAGGGGATCCATGCGATCGCATGGCCCCAAAAGTCAGGCCTCATCTATAAATAAGCAACGAATTCGGCCAGTAATATATATAATTTTTCTACTTCTTTTTTTCTTTCTCTCAATTTATGTATCAACTCTCAATCCAAGACGTAATCTCAATTTGCAATTTTAATTTTAAGTTAGTAATAATAATAAGGTTGGGTTAGTCAAGTGTTTTAAGGTTTTGTAAGTTGGAACTCTGTCCGTGTACCACTACGCTATTAATATCCACTGTAAGTTATGTTTATATTATTTTCATTAATGTCTCGTAGCTAAGTTATTATTATGCTTATTTAAACCAAAGTAATCGTGATGTTGGGCTAAAATATTAAGACGGGGTAATTGGATTTTGTACCATAATTGGGGTTTGGACAAAAGAACGACACTTGTGGAAATTAGACTATGGGCTATTAATGGACTTTATATTTGTTTAATTAAATGATAGTTTGTTAATTTAATATAAAGATTCACAATTGGATGTACCTATAAATAACCATATACACTCGATCGGACACGATGGGCGGGATATTTATAAGTACTAATAATCGTTCATTTGACCGGACACGGGAATGGATTAATAGTTAATAGACTATTAAAACAGGGGTGAATTATGTACAAGGACACTTGGCGTAATTGTGAACAAAGTATTAAAACCTTGGGTTACACGCAGTCGATATCCTAGTGTAATTATTAAACAAAGTATTAAGACCTTGATACAGTTTAAATCCTCAATTAGTTGGAATATTTGACTTCGGATATAAGGATAATTTGACGAGGACACTCGCACTTTATATTTATGACTGATGGACTGTTATGGACAAAAACCAGACGGACATATTGAATAATCCAGGACAAAGGACAATTAACCCATGATTATAAAACTAAAATCAACACGTCAAACATCATGATTACGAAAGTTTAAATAAGCATAATTTCTTTATTTTCATATTTAATTGCACTTCTAATTAAAGCACTTTTATTTATCTCATATTTAATTGCACTTTTAATTATCGCTATTTTATTTACCTTTATTTATTTTGCACACTTTAATTATTGTCATTTATCTTTATGCTAAAACCTAAAAATTTAAAAACCGGTCGTTAAACGGTAAAAACCCCCTTTATAATAATAATATTACTTATATATATATTTATATTTTTATAAATTAAAACTAATATAGCGTTAAGCTTTGTTTAAAAGATTCCCTGTGGACGAACCGGACTTACTAAAAACTACACTACTGTATGATTAGGTACACTGCCTATAAGTCTTGTAGCAAGGTTTAGGTATATCCATTCTATAAATAAATAAATATCTTATGTAAAATTGTATCATATTTAATAGTATTTCCTAGAAAAATATAAGCTATTTCATATACACCTCGCATAACATCAAGTATTTTTGACGCCGCTGCCGGGGAATTTACAACGCCGGAAACGCAACGCTAAATATAAAAAAAAGATTTTTATTAATTTTAAAGTCTACTTTTATAAAAATACGCTTTTGTAAAAATACATTTTAAATATTCGAAAATATAAAAAGAGAAAAACAAAAATATAAATATTTTTAAGAATTTGTTAAATATATAAGTTTTATAAAGTTTCTTTATTTTTATTTTGGAAAAATATAAGTTTTATTTAATTTATATAAATATATTATATAAATATCTAAATCAGAAAAAAAAAATATAAATTATTAGAGGCCCGGTACTGTAGCAGCCCGTAACCTGGCCCAAAACCCTAGCTCATGCGATCGCATGAGCCCGAAGGCAAATTCTCATGCGATCGCATGAGAGTGTCTGACACGCCACAAACAACCCTAACTCTGCATTAATTACGGTGTATTATTTATTATTATTATTATTATTTAATAAACCTAATTAGTTTATTATTATTATATAATTTAGTTTAGTTTATTTATTAATTTTTATATTTAGTTTTATTTTAGTTTAATAAATTATAAAATTAATAGTTTTATAAAATAAATAATATTAAAATAATTTTTTTATAAAAATTATACTTTTTACAACTTTTAGTTTATTTTTATATTTTGTACTTTTTATTCATTTTAGCGTAATATTTGTATTTTTCGTTCGTACTTAGTTTTAAATATAGTTTTTGCCATAGTTTTTTTTATTTCTAGATTTTTAGGCTTTGCCGTAAAATCCCTTAAGTGCTTTTTCTTTAGACTAAGATTTAGGTACTTTAGAATTTTGCGACACCGTTCTAAGATATTAGTACTTTTTAAGTTATTGCCGTTTTGGATATAGAATTCCTTTTAAGCTTTAATATTTTTAGACGCAACTTTTAATTCTTAGTTTTTAGACTTTTAAGTTTTGACACGCTACGTTCTTTTTATTATTTTTTGACCTTTTATTTTTTTGACGTTTTTCGACGCGCTCTTTTTCTTTCTTATTTCTCGCAATTCTAGTTTTAGGACATAGATTTTTATTCTACTTCTTATCTAAATTTCTTAAAATTACGAAAATTTATTTTAAGTGGTTAAATTGATAGACATCAAAATTTTCTGGTTCGTAGTAATAGTTGGATTTGTTAATGGCGAGTTGTGGGCTTCCGATTTAAAGGGTCCTGGCTACCTGCTGCATCTATTGGCTATTCGAAACGTAGGCAAAATCAGAAAAGTCTATTAATTTGATAACTTATATAATTTTTATCTTTTAAAACTAATAGGATATTCAGTGAATGCACCGAGCAAAACGTTCACCACCTTTTATACGTTCACCACCTGTAACTCGATCAAGACATCTAGCAAATATTGCTGCCATTGAATTTTTAGAATCGTCATCCAGTCGACCAAGTACTTCAATTCAAATTTCTGATAATCCATTTTTTGAACCCGATCTCACAATTGAGAATCCGGAGAATATTCAGGAACAATTCAGAGATCCTGAACCATTAATCTTTCCTCCGGAACCACCAATCATTCAAACGGAGATTGACAAGGAACAACCCATTAAATCAGAATCCTCTAGTGATTCAGATTCAACAAATTCAATCATGGAAAATCTGGAACCTCTAAGTATGGAAGACCGAATGCGAGCTAAACGCACTGGTCAAGGTCATGCCATTACTCAACCAGACATTAATGCACCAAATTTTGAAATCAAAGGACAAATCATACATATGGTTACTAATCAATGCCAATTCGGTGGTACACCAAAAGAAGATCCAAACGAACATCTTCGAACCTTTAATAGAATTTGTACTTTATTCAAAATCCGAGAAATTGAAGATGAAACAATCTATCTTATGTTATTCCCTTGGACTTTAATTGGGGAAGCTAAAGATTGGTTAGAATCGTTACCTGAAGGGGCGATTGATACATGGGATGTTTTAGTTGAAAAATTTCTTAAACAATTCTTTCCGGCATCTAAAGCCGTAAGACTTCAAGGAGAAATTGTTACGTTCACACAGAAACCAAATGAAACTCTATATGAGGCATGGACAAGATTTGGAAAGTTATTAAGAGGATGTCCGCAACATGGTTTAGATACTTATCAAATAGTACAAATATTCCACCAAGGATGCGACATCACTACAAGAAAAGATATTGACATAGCAGCTGGTGGTTCCATCATGAAGAAAACCGCAACTGAAGCTTACAAAATTATTGATAACACTGCTTCCCACTCACATGAGTGGCACCAAGAAAAAGATATCGTTAGATCATCTAAAGCAGCTAGAGCCGATTCTAGCTATGAGTTTGATTCCATTTCCGCAAAGATAGATGCTGTCGAGAGACGAATGGAAAAGATGACTAAAGATATTAACTCAATACGAATTAGTTGTGAGCATTGTGGCGGACCACATTTGACAAAAGATTGTCTCAGTATTGAACAAACAATGAAACAAAGAGAGAATGTTTCATACATGAACCAAAGGCCTGGAAATAATTATCAGAATAATTATCAACCGCCAAGACCAAATTACAATCAAAATCAGAATTATAACCGAAATATTCCATACAATAACCAACAAGGTCCTAGCAATCAGCAAAGACCTGGTTATATCAAACAACCACAAACCGATGATAAAAAGCCAAATTTAGAAGACATGATGTCGAAGCTAGTTGAATCTCAAACGCAGTTTTTCACATCTTAAAAACAAACTAATGAACAAAATGCTCAAGAATTTAGAAATCAACAAGCTTCTATTCAAAATCTGGAACAAGAAGTAAGCAACCTAGCAAGGTTGATAGGTGAAAGAAAACCGGGAAGTTTACCTAGCGATACAAATGCTAACCCCCGGAATGAAACAGCTAAAGCCATTACCACAAGAAGTGGTATTACACTTAAACCACCTGAAATGCCAATAATCTCCGATAACTCTATTCCTACTTCACAGGAACCACAACCTGAAAAAGAGAAGAAAACTGAACCGCTAATTGACAAGGTTAATGAAGATAACACAATTAAGGCAAAACCTTATGTTAAACCATATCAACCACCACTTCCATACCCAAGTAAATTAAGAAAAGAAAGACTTGAAGCCGAGCAATCCAAATTCTTGGATATGTTTAAACAGATAAATGTCAATCTTCCTTTCATTGATGTAATTTCAGGAATGCCAAGATATGCTAAATTTCTGAAAGATCTAATCACAAATAGAAGGAAAATGGAAGAACTCTCGGCTGTCACAATGAATGCTAATTGTTCTGCAGTGTTGTTGAATAAGATACCAGAAAAACTATCAGATCCATGAAGTTTCACAATTCTATGTTTTCTGGGTAGTCTTAGTTCAATAGAAGCATTGGCAGACTTAGGAGCTAGTATAAATTTAATGCCGTATTCATTATACGCTAAATTAGACCTTGGAGATTTAAAACCAACACGAATAAGTATACAACTAGCCGATCAATCAGTAAAATATCCTAGAGGGATAATGGAAAACATGCTAGTTAAAGTTGGTAATCTAGTATTCCCAGTAGACTTTGTTATTCTAGACATGGAAGAAGATTCTCGAGTTCCTCTTATATTAGGAAGACCATTCTTAAACACGGATAAAGCAATAATAGACGTGTTTGGTAAGAAATTGACCCTAAGTATAGAGGATGAGAGTGTTACCTTTTTTGTTGATAAAGCAATGCAACAACCGCAATCTGCAGATGATACATGTTATTATGTTCAAACTATAGATCCACATGCAGAATTGTTACGAGAATTTCTTGAATTACAAGGAACAGGAGAATGTTCTTTAGGAGAAGGAGATGAACCAATTGATGAAGCTAAAATGTTAGCTACACTTATGGCTAATGGATATGAACCAACAACAGAAGAAATCCAAGTACTAAAAGAGGAATACAGATATCGATACAAATCATCGATAGAAGAACCACCGATATTAGAGTTAAAGCCACTTCCAAACCATTTGGAATACGCTTATTTACATGGTAAATCTGAATTACCTGTAATAATATCGTCTTCTCTTACTAAAAATGAAAAATCTCAACTCATTTCTGTGCTAAAAGCTCATAAGTCAGCAATTGCATGGAAAATTCATGATATTAAAGGCATAAGTCCTTCGTATTGCACACATAAAATCCTTATGGAAGAAAATCCTAAAACATATGTGCAACGCCAACGAAGACTAAATCTTAATATGCAAGATGTTGTTAAGAAAGAAATAATTAAACTGCTAGATGCAGGTTTAATTTATCCAATTTCTGATAGTCCATGGGTAAGCCCAGTTCAATGTGTATCAAAGAAGGGTGGCATCACTGTCATCACAAATGATGATGATGAGCTTATTCCTACTAGGACTGTAACAGGATGACGTGTTTGTATTGATTATAGAAAATTAAATGACGCCACAAGAAAAGATCACTTTCCATTACCTTTCATTGATCAAATGATAGAAAGGTTAGCTGGAAATAGTTTCTATTGTTTTCTTGACGGTTTCTCCGGATACTTTCAAATTCCCATCGCACCCGAGGACCAAGAGAAAACCACTTTCACATGCCCTTATGGTACTTTTGGTTATAAAAGCATGCCATTTGGACTTTGCAACGCCCCTGCAACCTTTCAAAGGTGCATGATGGCGATTTTTCACGACATGATAGAAGAATGCATGGAAGTTTTCATGGATGACTTTTCAGTCTTCGGTGATTGAAACATGTCTAATTAATCTTGAGCGAATGCTTATTAGATGCGAGAAATCAAATCTCGTACTTAACTGGGAGAAATGCCATTTTATGGTTAAAGAAGGCATCGTTCTTGGTCATAAAATTTCAAGTAAAGGAATTGAAGTGGATAAAGCTAAAGTAGATGTAATTGCTAAAATTCCACATCCCACCAATGTTAGAGGAGTTAGGAGTTTTCTAGGACATGCCGGTTTTTACCGACGTTTCATAAAAGATTTTTCTAAAATTGCTACTCCAATGAATAAACTCCTAGAAAAAGATGCTCCATTCATCTTTTCGGATGAATGCATCAAATCTTTTAATATTCTTAAAGAACAACTTACTAATGCACCAATCATGATAACTCCAAACTGGAAGTTACCATTCGAACTTATGTGCGACGCAAGTGATTTTGCAATGGGAGCCGTTTTAGGTCAAAGAATTGACAAATGATTCAAACCTATATACTATGCCAGTAAGATGTTACAAGGAGCACAGACGAATTACACAACTACTGAAAAAGAACTCCTTGCTATTGTCTTTGCTTTTGACAAATTTCGTTCATATTTCGTTCTAGCTAAAACGGTGGTCTATACTGACCATTCAGCCCTTAAATATTTATTTTCAAAACAAGATGCCAAACCACGATTAATCCGTTAGATCTTACTCTTACAAGAATTCGATATTGAAATCCGAGATAAAAAAAAGGAGCAGAAAATCTCGCCGCTGATCATCTTTCTCGTCTTGAAAATCCTGAATTAGAAGTTCTAAATGAATCAGCCATACAAGATAACTTTCCTGATGAATACCTTTTGAAAACCGATTCTAGTGAAATTCCATGGTTTGCAGACTATGCAAACTACTTAGTAAGTGGATTCCTTGAAAAAGGGTTGTCGTACCAAAAACGAAAGAAATTCTTTAGTGATATAAAACATTATTTCTGGGAAGATCCACATCTGTTTAAAAGTTGTCCAGATGGAATAATACGCCGATGTGTATTTGGGAATGAAGCTATACAAATCTTAAACCATTGTCACACAGGACCAACAGGAGGGCATTATGGGCCTCAACAAACTGGTAGAAAGGTCTACGAAGCTGGATTCTACTGGCCTTCAATTTTCAAAGATGCACACCTTCTTTGTAAATCCTGTGATGCATGTCAAAGGGCCGGAAAAATAAGTCAACGTGATGAAATGCCACAAAATGTCATTCAAGTATGTGAAGTTTTCGACATTTGGGGTATTGACTTTATGGGTCCGTTTCCAAAATCTCATAATAATCTCTACATTCTCGTCGCCATTGATTATGTATCTAAATGGGCGGAAGCACAAGCTCTCCCAACTAATGATGCACGAGCTGTAGTCAACTTTTTAAAACATCTTTTTGCTAGGTTTGGAACACCAAAAGCTTTAATAAGTGACCGAGGTGCTCATTTTTGTAATAATCAACTTGAAAAAGTTCTCAAAAGATATGGAGTAACTCATAAAATCTCAACCACTTATCATCCACAAACAAGTGGACAAGTTGAAAATACCAACCGAGCATTAAAACATATTCTAGAGAAAACTGTAGGAGCAAATCCGAATGAATGGTCCATGAAATTGGAGGATGCACTTTGGGCTTTTAGAACAGCCTACAAAACTCCAATTGACACCACACCTTTTAAACTTGTTTATGGAAAAGCATGTCACCTTCCAGTAGAAATTGAGCACAAAGCATTTTGGGCTTTGAAGACATGTAATCTTGATTTGCATGAAGCTGGACGCCTACGGTTAAGTCAACTAAACGAATTAGAAGAATTAAGACATGAAGCATATCAAAATTCGTTAATCTATAAGGAAAGAACGAAGAGATGGCATGATAAAAGAATAAGAAGTTCAAAAGAATTTAAAGAAGGAGACAGAGTTCTTCTTTTCAATTCAAGATTCAGATTATTTCCTGGAAAATTAAAATCTAGATGGTCTGGACCATTTATAGTCAAAAGAATTTTCCCGTACGGAACAATAGAATTGATAAATTCAAACGGGATTGAATTTAAAGTTAATGGTCACAGAGTTAAACACTATATTGATGGTCCGATGGAAGTTGACGATGAAGTAAATCACAATTTCAATACCACAGCTAACTAAGTGTGGGGAGATTCAGAAGTTCTAAAGATAATTCTTATACTTTTTAATATTAGATATTCTGTTTTCGTGTAGTTTCCGAGAATGGAATCCTATTGGTCTTTTCTACTAGCAGACCCTAAAGAACTAGTCCTCTCCCCCCATTCTGAATTTTTATTTTTTTTTTAGGTTTTACAAGATGTAGAATTCCTTTGATCTGAACCATGGTTTAATGCTACATGCTATGATTACTAAACGTAATAATGATACACTTCCGAGTGAACTGGTATCATTCATAAGAGGCAAAATGGATGGAGTAAGAAAATAACTAAGAAATAATCATAATAATATACATTTCGGTAAAGGAAAATCAAAATCCGCAACAAAAAGAAGAGCACGACACCTTGAAAAATGTCATAAATGCGGAAAATGGTCACACGAAGGAAAATGTTCGAACAATCAGACATACTCCAATAATGAGTTCATTACTCTATGTAGAGAAGGACCGTTTATATGTTTAGAAGAAAAGTTATTAAATAAACGAGGTCACGCTTATGTAGCAATGATAAACCAAATCGAACGACTCTCCTATGAATCGTTCAGAGCAGGTCACTAAGAATTCTTTCTAACAGGTAAGTATGTACAGTTTTTATTTTTTATTTTTTTATTGCTTTTAACCTTTTGATAATAAACGCTGAATCGTTCGCTATAAAGTATTAAATTGGTATTCAATAAAATTAGGTATGCGAAACCGAAATTATTGATATCATAAAAAAAAAATTATTACATCACCGCGAAATTTACCGTTTATTCATAAGGTATAAATATCTTTAATCAATCAATTCAAAGTATTCCAAAAATTCGTCAGGAGTAAAACTAGGTGATAAAACCGAAATTACTTTACCCAAAAGAGGGACGTATATTTTTGTTAATATTTGATTGATTAAAGTGGGATAAAAGACCAAAAAGATTTTTAATTTTAATTTTTACCATGTTTTTAAAATATTAAATTAATATTGTGAACTTTTTAAAATTAATATATTTAAGTTTGTAAATATTTGAAAATTTTAATATTTTTAATATAAGTTTGGTATGAATTTTTAATTTTAAAAAAATATGAATTTTTAATTTTATGCATTTTAAATTTAAGTTTGGTATGAATTTAAAAACAAAAATTTACTTTATTTCGCTAAGTTAAAAATATGATTTTAAAAAATTCGTCGTGAGTTGAAAACTAGGTCGTTGAACCGAAATTGCTTTACCCGAGGGAGGAACGAGAACTTTTATTATCATTATTTTTAATCTTATTGAATTAAAGTATGCCAAAAACATTAAAAACCCCAAAAATCTTTGCTTTTAAAAACGCGCTTAAAAATGACAAATTTTAAAATTTTGTCGAGGGACGGACTAGGACAACGATCCGAAACGCCCTCATCCTAAAAAGAAACAAATTTTTAAAATTTTATTAATTATATGTTTTATAAAGTATAAGATTTTTATATATAAAAAAAAAAACCAAAAAAAAACCAAAAGTACTGTACCCGGACCCCCATGCGATCGCATGGGAAATGAACTCCAACCTCATGCGATTGCATGAGGCTGGAAATCTGGCCAGAAACAAAAGGGTCAGCGGGTTCTGTTCTTCATCACAACAAACACACATACACACGAAACTCTCTCCAAATCACCTCTAAAATTCACCATTTTTCACCGTAATTCATCAAATTTCTTGCTCTAATCATGCATAGATTCTCATTCTTCAGCAAAAAGGTAAAAATTACACCCCTTAACTCTATAAATTCTTAGTTTTTGTGATAATTACCAATATTTTACCTAATGCAATTTTGTTAATTTCTAGTGTAATTAGTGTTAAATTGTTAGTATTTTATGCATGTACAACCTAGATTGATGCTATTTAACATGATTTGAAGCCAAAAACTTCAAAAATTTTAGAAATCTAGGGTTTGTGTTCTTGAGCAAATTGGGGCTTTTTGATATAAACAGGTTATGGCCGATTTTTGTCATGAATTATTGCTAAATTGAGTAGTGTAACATGTTTAGGTAGTTAAATGATCCAAACATTGATCCTAAACATGATTTTTGGAGATTAAAGTGGACTTTTTAAGTCCAAAATTCATGAACTTGATTAATTTGATATAATTGCCATTTGAGACTTGTTTAATTGCTAGTAATCACTATTTTGACATGTTATTTGAGTTAAATGCTTATGAACTTTGTCTACATTTTCATATGTGTTTATTTGGAAAAGTGTAGAATTGTAAAAATTGTGAAAATGTGTATAAGTTTAATTTTGATTTAACATGTTATTGTGATTGTTTTAAGTTGTTATTTTGCTAACACTAATGCATATTTGGATGCACAAATTTTGTGTTTAATGTGTTTTGTAGAAAGCCGATACTGGAGCTTCAGGATCATCATCATCTAGACAACCTGCTCAAGCTCCAGAACCAGAACCAGAACCAGAAATGCAATACGAGCCAGAACCTGAACAAGTACCACAACAGGAACCACAACAACAGCCCGATCAACATGTACCCTATTATGATCTGCTACAGAATGTTAATGACTTCACAGTATTTCCGAGACATCCACCAGTAGAATACCCAACTGTTCCTGAACATACATTGCATCCTAATCTGAGATTCGATAGAAGCTGGAGAGATTACCCAGCATATCAAAGTAATAAATTCAAATTGGTAACAAAAGAGGTAGAGGTGCCAAGGGTAATTGATTGGAATCCTTTGGAAAGGGTCAATCTAGCTGACCGTGTCAGACAGCATCTGATTCAAAGGTATGGCAGTTCTTCTTTTACAGATTGGGAACGTCTTTTCACCATTCGTAGACCTGTATATAAGGAATGGTGTGTTGAGCTGATGAGTACTATAGCATTAAATGTAGATGTAGATAGGTTAGATGATAGAAGTTTTCTTAGATTTATCCTTGGCGGTAGGATGTACAGGATGTCCATGAAGGACATGGCCAGGGCATTACAGATTTACACTCCTAGTGAATTACTACTACCCGATTGTATGAGTTTGATTTATCGTGGTGAAAGGGTAGATAGGAATTTTGACGCGAACGCCGTTTAGAGGCGTATGTCAAACTATAATGTTTTTACACTAGGAGGAAAACACTCCTACTTACATATTAACAAAGCCGAGCTTCATATAATTCATAGATTTTTAGCTAACTCGATTACACAGAGAGGTCACAATAAGAAGAAAATGACCTTACATGATTTATTTTACCTAAAGTGTATTCGAGACCCGAGAAGCTTTGTTAATATCCCGTACTGTGTTGGTTTTTATTTATCCAAAATGGTAGAAGGAATGCAGGACGGGAGTATAATAGGAGGAGGTATTTTTGTTACTCTCATTAGAGAGTATTTAGGTGTTGATAGGAACCAAGGGGGTCCATTACAGGTTTGTAGAGAACAGGATGAGACCATAGGATTGCGGGTTTATGCGGGTGCTAAGGTATTAAAGAGTAGATGCAACCAGGCAGTACCCTATGAAGGTAGTCATCCTCAGGTAGAAAGAGGATTAGACGAGGAAATGGAGGAAGCGGGAGACATTAGGGATGTCTTTCAAAATGCTATTCTTGACGTCCACGTTCGTATAGATGAGGAAGCAATGACGAGCGAGGCCAGACATAGTATGTACGAGCAGTGGAACTCCGAGCGAGTATACGAGGATTATAGGCGACGCCAACACGATAGCTGGGCAGTTCATCAGCACCAAATCATGAGCCAGCTATCATATCAGGTACCTAATAATTATGTGCCTACTCGACCTGCTCATTTTCCGCCATACAACCCCGACATCCGACCACCCTATAACCGGTATGACTATAATGAAGCCTATCAGAACACCTACAACCAACAATGGAACTCACCTGACGAGATGAACTGGAACCCCTATCCAGACTGATTTAGTTCCATTGGTTAGTTTTATGATTTTTATGTTTTTATCTTTTTACTTTTTCATGTTTAAACTTATGTATTGGATATATTTATGTAATCTTTATCATTTTTATTATTATTGTGTACTAATATTTCATATTTTGATTTGAAAGTGGGATATTAAGTCCCATTTCAAATTACCATGCATGTTTATATTTGTATGTATGTATATTGTAAATTGTACAAAACAGGGTAAAACAGCGCATTTTCAAAGACTGGCATTAAGTTCAGCAAAAGTTACTAATTTTGATGACAAAACGAAAAACAAATGTGATATAACAACAAGACGGAATGAACAAATGGTGTGCACCATTTATCATTCAGCAAACAAACGCCAATATGTTTGGAAACTTTGGTAAAATTTAATCATTTTTCTACGCTAATCACCCTCAATAATTTAAATTATTACTGATTTCTTGCAAATGAGGGCATTGCAAGATCTTAAGTGTGGGAAGGGATTAAATTCTTTCGGATTTTAAAAATTTTTGATTTAAACACTTGGTTACCATTAAAAATACTAGTAAAGCAGTAGTTGTATTAGAATCTAGTGCTCTCTGATAATAAAGAACAGCCCTAATCTTATATACTGACTACCCAATTCTAGTAAACATTTTCAAAATTTCCAATTACATGAATTCAAAATCATGTTTATGCATATTTATGAACGATAAAACTAGGTGATAAAACCGAAATTATCGTTATCTCAAAAAGAACATAAATTGAGAAACAACTTTAAATATTAGAATTCATTTAAGAATGAAATGGAGAAGAATAAAAAGGGAAAGAAAAACATAGAAAAAAAGCTAAGTGTGGGAAGAATTACCAACTTCTTTAAAAACTATCTATCACATATTTCTGTAAAGTTATTGCAGGTACTTTTGCTTTGGACGATTTTAATCAGTTTTACCCGGTTTACTGTAATATAAATATATGAGAAAGATGGATCTACATGATGAATCAATTCCATCATTATAGGAAGTAAAGTCTTCCGAAAAAGACACGCGCTTCTTGATTTAGGTCAAGAAGTTGTCGTCCAGACCAGCTGTAGGTTGACGAAAAATCTAGAAAAGTCATCTCTAAAATCAGCAGGAAATCCACGGACCTCAGCATCAAACAGGGTCGCCAAGTGGTCAGACTTATCCTAACCATGAGAGGATCTGTCTCGTAAAATGGGGAGGGCGCCGTGCAAATTAGCTGGATAAGACTAATGAATCAGATCCCCAGAAAGGATAATCTCCTTAAAGATTAAAAATCAGCTTTTAAGCCTGATATTACTCAATCCTTGAGATTGACCTTAAAGGTTGAGAATTCAAACTCATGGAATTCAATGATATCTAAACTCGAGCTTGAACGAGAAAATATTTTGATCAAAACTAAAACCGATTTGTTTTCTGAAAAACCTATTTTTAATGCGTTCATTACCATTGAACGTAAAATCCTAAGATTTCGTCAGAATTCATTAGGTCACCTGAACCAAATCGGGTGACAACCGTAAGAACGGTGGTTGCATAGCATGGTCGAAGACAGGACCTTGTGCCAGACCAAAAAACTATAGGGTGATCTTTACTATTGCTCCTACCAAGGATAGTAATTGCATCCGACACATTTTGGACCATAATCAAATGCATGTCATTAGACATCGCCTTAACAGTTGCTTGTTCATCGCTTTCCTTTACAACCGGACGGTCGTTTACCGAAAGGAAATATACGGGATAAGTAGACTGGATGTGTGCTTTCCTAATTCAAGGTTAGCAAGTGGGTGACACAAAACCACAAGTTTTGAGCCAAAATTTTAAAAAAATCTGAAACCCACAACCCACAAAAATAATTTTGCAAACACCGGTGAAAGGTTATTCCGGAAAACCTGTCTAGGGTAAAACATAGCTTGAATTTTCAAAAGATCAAATGTTTTCATAAAGATCCTATTTCCGAAAGGATCTAAATTTTTTTATAGTCATGTGGGACTGTAAACCACAAGGTTACTATCATTGTTTATACCGCCGTATCAAAATCATTGATGTACAAAGTGTGAAGAATAAAGGAGTGATTCATGTATTTTTAATTCAAGACTATATTGCTTGAGGACAAGCAACACTCAAGTGTGGGAATATTTGATAATGCTAAAAATGAACATATATTTCATAGCATTATCCCTCAAGAAAGACAAGCTTTTAGTTGAAATTGTTCTATTTACAAGTGATATTCGTTTAAATAATAAAAGGTGAAGACAAAAGATAGATTTGACAAATTGAAGACGCAAACGACCAAAAAGCTCAAAAGTACAAAGTACAATCAAAGTGGTTCAAATTATTGGTGAGAAACGTCTCAAAATTACAAGAGTACAAGCCGCAAAACGCAAAATACAAGATATTAAATTGTACGCAAGGACGTTCAAAAATCCGGAACCGGGACCAAAGTCAACTCTCAACGCTCGACGCAACGGGGCGAAAATTATAAGTCAACTATGCATATGAATATAATATAATATTTAAATAATTATATAAATTATTTATATATTATATTAATATTATATTATGTCGACAAGCAAATGGCCAAAAAATTGTGAGCTGGATTTCTACTCCATGCGATCGCATGGAAATAACAAAGGGGATCCATGCGATCGCATGGCCCCAAAAGTCAGGCCTCATCTATAAATAAGCAACGAATTCGGCCAGTAATATATATAATTTTTCTACTTCTTTTTTTCTTTCTCTTAATTTATGTATCAACTCTCAATCCAAGTCGTAATCTCAATTTGCAATTTTAATTTTAAGTTAGTAATAATAATAAGGTTGGGTTAGTCAAGTGTTTTAAGGTTTTGTAAGTTGGAGCTCTGTCCGTGTACCACTACGCTATTAATATCCACTGTAAGTTATGTTTATATTATTTTCATTAATGTCTCGTAGCTAAGTTATTATTATGCTTATTTAAATCAAAGTAATCGTGATGTTGGGCTAAAATATTAAGACGGGGTAATTGGATTTTGTACCATAATTGGGGTTTGGACAAAAGAACGACACTTGTGGAAATTAGACTATGGGCTGTTAATGGACTTTATATTTGTTTAATTAAATGATAGTTTGTTAATTTAATATAAAGATTTACAATTGGATGTACCTATAAATAACCATATACACTCGATCGGACACGATGGGCGGGATATTTATAAGTACTAATAATCGTTCATTTGACCGGACACGGGAATGGATTAATAGTTAATAGACTTATTAAAACAGGGGTGAATTATGTACAAGGACACTTGGCGTAATTGTGAACAAAGTATTAAAACCTTGGGTTACACGCAGTCGATATCCTGGTGTAATTATTAAACAAAGTATTAAGACCTTGATACAGTTTAAATCCTCAATTAGTTGGAATATTTGACTTCGGATATAAGGATAATTTGACGAGGACACTCGCACTTTATATTTATGACTGATGGACTGTTATGGATAAAAACCAGACGGACATATTGAATAATCCAGGACAAAGGACAATTAACCCGTGATTATAAAACTAAAATCAACACGTCAAACATCATGATTACGAAAGTTTAAATAAGCATAATTCCTTTATTTTCATATTTAATTGCATTTCTAATTAAAGCACTTTTATTTATCTCATATTTAATTACACTTTTAATTATCGCTATTTTATTTACCTTTATTTATTTTGCACACTTTAATTATTGTCATTTATCTTTACGCTAAAACCTAAAAATTGACAAACCGGTCGTTAAACGGTAAAAACCACCCTTTATAATAATAATATTACTTATATATATATTTGTATTTTTATAAATTAAAACTAATATAGCGTTAAGCTTTGTTTAAAAGATTCCCTGTGGACGAACCGGACTTACTAAAAACTACACTACTGTACGATTAGGTACACTGCCTATAAGTGTTGTAGCAAGGTTTAGGTATATCCATTCTATAAATAAATAAATATCTTGTGTAAAATTGTATCGTATTTAATAGTATTTCCTAGAAAAATATAAGCTATTTCATATACACCTCGCATAACATCAGACTCCATGCACATAGCTTGTATAACGTATAAGCAAACAGCGGAAGACTTCTAGGGACCTGAGAATAAACATGCTTAAAATTGTCAACACAAAGGTTGGTGAGTTCATAGTTTTAATGTTGCGCATAATCTGTATATAAAGGTGGATCACAAGATTTCAGTTGTTTCATCCAAAATGTTTATCAAAATATTCTACGAAATTGAGCACCCTGGTAACTAAACTTAACGTATGTATAACAAGTACCCATGTTTTAACATACATGCAACCAACATGTACAATACATACAAACCAACGTGTACTAAACTCAAATAGCATACGTCTGTTTTATAGTTCAGGCTAGGGTTTCTATACCTGGAACAGACAGGGATGTCAAGCCCTATAGATCCATATATAACTACTCGCGCCCACCAGTTCTTATAACCGGCAGTTACTAGTTACCAAAGCTAAGGAATTTTCGGTTCAAACTCAGTGTAGAATTTAGTATGTACTTGTGTCCATTGCATTTAAAATAAAATGCATGTATTCTCAGCCCAAAAATATATATTGCAAAAGTAATTAAAAAGGGAGCAAATGAAACTCACCTTAGCAGCACATAAGGTCATTCACCGAAATGTGACCGAAACTCGGAATGCAAAATAATCGTAGATCTCAACCTAGAGAACATATGTTAGTCAATACATGTCTAACAAGCTAGGTTAGGTCATAGTATATCACAATCCTAATGCTCGAGACCGACATGCAAAAGTTAACAAAAGTCATCTAAAAAAGTCAATTTTGACAATTGTTTAACAAAACGAGGCGTGTCTTATATAAGAATTCAATTACTTGACTAGTAGTATCCAAACATCTAATTTATTAATCTTATAAATAAGTTGTTTAAATATTAATTGTAGATTCAAAATCAATTTCAATTAACGTCAATCATAATTCAGTTGACCATAACTTTTAATTCGTTCATCGAAATCACGCGATTCCTAAATGAAAAGTTATTAATTTTTCGCCAGCTTTCCAATAACATGCATATCATATACCTTATATCAATAGCATATGTATCAAATTCGTGATTCGTCATAAACTATCAACGACAAAATTAAAGCATACAAGCATGCATAAACATATATACTCGAGCACTAGACATGGTTACACTATTAATATATAAATGGTAATATATGAATGCTCACGTATCAATATTGTGATTCAATATTGCAGGAAAGTACGTAGACGCGACGGAGATGATAAATGCTAGATTGGCCTTACGAACAAAACCCACAATCCATACCCATAACCTCCATAGCTATAACCCATAATTTCCTTATCTTCCTCCCGCTAGAAAACCCATTTTGAAAATGACACGCTCATGACTTCGTCGTAATATTTTATGTAAAATAGTTATTACTAATACTAATATCATAAGATTAATAATAATAATAATCTTTAATAATAATAATAATTAATAATAATAATAATAATAATAATAATAATAATAATAATAATATAAATAATAATAATAATTACAGAGGGAGTACGATACAGATGGATGTGTGTGTGATCGACTGAATTCGTTTGAGATTTATAGATAGTTTCTGAACCTGGTTCCCATGCGATCGCATGGGTTCACAGGCCTAGAGCCATGCGATCGCGTGGCCTCTGAATCCAGCTCACAAAGTTTTTGTTATTTAGCTTGTCGACATATTATTATAATTATATTTAATATATTTAATTTATATTAATTAATGATATATTATATTATATTCACGTGCATAGGTGACTTGTAATTTTAGTTCCGATAACTTATACGTTGTCACTTGACTTATGTCCCGGTTCCGGATTTTCGAACGTTACTTCGTATGCTTTAATAACTTGTACTTTACGTTTCGCGACGTATACCTTTGTCAAAATATAGACTTACATTACCAATAACTATATTACCCGAAGTGTATCTTGTACGTTCGAGTGTTTTGGTCATTTGCATCTATAAATTAACGTCTTAATATATAATAATATTATTTTAAATAAAAACGTTTTATATCTAAATTAATATTATATTTTACTGTAGCAAATAGTGGTTTTCGAAAACACTGTAGTTTTTCGGGTACTGTAGCAATTCGAAAATACTGTAGTAAATTAGTGTTTTACTTGTTCATCTTAAACGTTTTAGTTAACTTATTTAAATATCAATCGAATCAATAAACGAATGTTACTATCGTTTATTAAATAACTTGAAATTATATATATATATATATATATATATATATATATATATATATATCTTTATTTAATATACAAAAACACGTTTTTAAATTCACGTTGCAAGTTATTTATAATTAATTCTAATAATTAATATTCCAACTTATTGTATATATATATATATATATATATATATATATATATATATATATATATATATATATATATATCTATTTACAAATAGATGTTCGTGAATCGTCGGTCAATAGTCAAAGGTTAACTGAATATATAACATTAGTTCAAAAATTTTGAGAATCAATATTACAGACTTTGCTTATATTGTCGAAATCATATAAAGATTAAGTTTAAATTTGGTCGGAAATTTCCGAGTCGTCACATACAGGTTGTGATGTTAAGATGTGGGATGTGGATATTGTTGTTGGTGGTGGTAATGGTACTGTTGGTGTTGATGATGGTGGCACTGTTGATGTCGGTGATGCTGCTGGTGCTTGTAACCTTTGCACCATATTCTCTAAAGCCACTACCCTAGCGCGAAGCTCGTTGACTTCTTCTATTACACCGGGGTGATTGTCGGTTCGGACGAGCGGATGAATAAGATCTAGAATTTGAGATAGTATATAATCATGACGAGATACTCTGGAAATGAGAGAGAAAATGGTATTACGAACAGGTTCGCCGGTAAGTGCTTCAGGTTCTTCGCCAAGAGGGGAATGTGGTGGATGGAAGGGATCACCTTCTTCTTGTCTCCAATGATTAAGTAGGCTACGAACCCATCTCCAATTCATCCAGAATAGATGATGGCTAATTGGTTGATCCATTCCGGTTATGCTGCTTTCGGAGCTCATGTAGAAATCCATATCGGAATAGCTGTCGGAATCTGAGGAACTCGAACTAGATGCGGAATTCATCTTACACGGTTAGATAAAAGATTTTTCGATATGAAATGATTTTCGGATATCAGATGATATTCTAATTACATAGAATACATATATATAGTACAAGAGATCCCGCAGATTACGGAAGGAATTTACAAAAGCTGTCAGACAAAGTTTACAGTGAAATGTCCCGTTCATATCGATTATAAACGTTTCATATTAATTGGTTTCGTTGCGAGATTTTGACCTCTATATGAGACGTTTTTCAAAGACTGCATTCGATTTTTAAAACAAACCATAACCTTTATTTTATCGATAAATGTTTAAAAGCATTACGAAGATTATCAAATAATGATAATCTAAAATATAGCGTTTACACATGACCATTACATAATGGTTTACAATAATATTACACAACAATTTAAGTCTCCGAATGCCATTTTTAAACAATATTATACAAGCATGCAGACTCCAATTCCTGTCTTTATTTAGCATGCAACAGCGGACGCTCTTAATAATCACCTGAGAATAAACATGCTTTAAATGTCAACAAAAATGTTGGTGAGTTATAGGTTTAACCTATATATTTATCAAATCATAATAATATACCACAAGATTTCATATTTCCATTTCTCATAAACATCATGCATGCATATAGCAATCTGCATAAAAATCATTCATATGATGAACACCTGGTAACCGACCTTAACAGGATGCATATAGAATATCCCCATCATTCTGGGACTCTCATCGGATATGATAAATCGAAGTACTAAAGCATCCGTAACTCGGATGAGGCTTGTTGGGCCAAATAGATCTATCTTTAGGATTCGCGTCAATTAGGGGCCATTTTCCTAATTCTTAGGCTACCAAGCTAAAAAGGGAAATATTCGGTTCGATAATCCAACATAGAATGTAGTTTCGATTACTTGTGTCTATTTTGTAAAACATTTATAAAACTGCATGTATTCTCATCCCAAAAATATTAGATATTAAAAGTGGGACTATAACTCACTTTCACGTATTTTCACTTCGTCGGAAAATAAGACTTGGTCACGGATCGATTCACGAACCTATAACAAATATATATATACATAAAAAAGTATGATCGAAATATATTCATAACATTTTTTTATTACGTGTTGACGATTTAAGTTGTTTAGTTAGCAGTTCAACGTTAGTAGTCCACAATTAGTAGTCCACAGTTAGTAGTACATGAATAATTTGATATAGTATATTTCTCGAATCAATGCACGACCCAATGTATACATGTCTCAGACTCGATCACAACTCAAAGTATATATATTATTTTAGAATCAACCTCGACCCTTTATATGCTAACTCGAGCATTACCGCATATAGAGTGACTTACGATTATTCCAAATAATATATATAGATGACGTCGATATGATATGTCAAAACATTGTATACGTGTCTATGGTCTATCAAGACATGTATAATACAAGAAAGTTAGTTAAGATATAGTTAGTATAGATTTGTTACCAAATTTCACGTAGCTAAAACAAACAAATTTATCCAATTTTGTTTTACCCATAATTTCTTCGTTAAAAATCCATTTTGAGTGAATCAAATTGCTATGGTTTCATATCGAACTTAACTTTATGAAAATAAATAGAAAAATTGATGGTTTATAGTCAGATTTACAGGTTACAAGTCATTTTTGTAAGAGGTAGTCATTTCAGTCGAAAGAACGACGTC
This sequence comes from Rutidosis leptorrhynchoides, assembly GCF_046630445.1. Lineage (NCBI taxonomy): Eukaryota > Viridiplantae > Streptophyta > Magnoliopsida > Asterales > Asteraceae > Rutidosis > Rutidosis leptorrhynchoides. Next base: position 451,854,651 of record NC_092337.1, read on the forward strand.
TTGATGACCATTTTGAAAAACATAATTCTACTTTGAGTTTAACTATGATTTTTGGATATAGTTTCATGTTCATATGAAATATCATTTTCCCAGAAGAACAACTTTTAAATCAAAGTTTATCATATTTTTTAATTATCCAACCCAAAACAGCCCCCGGTTTTACTACGACGGCGTATGTCCGGTTTTACGGTGTTCTTCATGTTGTTAGGTTTTAAATCATTAAGTTAGCATATCATATAGATATAGAAAATGTGTTTGGTTGATTTTAAAAGTTAAGTTAGAAGGATTAACTTTGTTTGCGAACAAATTTAGAATTAACTAAACTATGTTCTAGTGATTACAAGTTTAAATCTTTGAATAAGATAGTTATATATATATATATATGAATCGAATGATGTTATGAACATTATTACTACCTCAAGTATATTAGGTAAACCTACTGGAAGTGACAAGAAATGATCTAGCTTCAAAGGATCTTGGATGGCTTGAAAGTTCTTGAAGTAGAATCGTGACACGAAAACAAGTTCAAGTAAGATTTCTACTCGAATTAAGATTGTTATAGTTATAGGAATTGAATCAAAGTTTTAATATGAGTATTACCTTGAATTAGAGAGATAACCTACTATAAATAACAAAGGTTTCTTAATCCTAGATGATTGCTTGGAATGGATTAGAAAGCTTGGAAGTAGACTTGCAAACTTGAAAGTGTTCTTGAAGTTTTCTTGAGTAGTTGTTTTGTATGTTGATCTAGGTTAACTAGATTGAGCTAGATTGAGCTAGATTATGAAGGAAATGATGAAGAACACTTAGACCAATAATAGAGGAATTGAGAGAGAGTAATTTGATGCAAGAAAATTGAAGTGGAAATGTGTTTGTGAAGGTGGAAGTTCGCGTGAAATGGGGGTCTCCATATAGGCTCCATTAGTTTGATTTTTAGTGTAATCATTCATGCTAGTTGCCAAATTGGTTGGTTCTACATGTTGGTTAATCATTTAGGGCTTCTAAAGAGCTTATCATTGAGTGTATATACCAATAGTATATACATCTAGAAGCTGGGTATTGTACGAGTACAAATACGGATTGAATACGAGTAGAATTGTTGAAGAATGTGAATGGAAATGTAATTGTAACCAACTTCGATAAGTATGAGTGTTTTGATATGTGTCTTGAAGTCTTATAAAAGTGTATTAATACATCTTAATACATTACATGTATATACATTTTGACTGAGTCGTTAAGTCATCGTTAGTCGTTACATGTAAGTGTTGTTTTGAAACCTTTAAGTTAACGATCTTGTTAAATGTAATTAATCCATTGTTATTATACTTAATGAGATGTTAAATTGTTATGTTAACATGATAACATGGTGTATGAATATATCTTAATACGATATATATATATATATATATATATATATATATATATATATATATATATATATATATATATATATATATATATATATATTAAAACATCATTACAACGATAATCGTTACATATATAACTCGTTTTGAAAACCTTAAGTTAATAGTCTTGTTTTACATATGTAGTTCATTGTTAATACACTTAATGATATATTTAATTATCATTTTCTCATGTTAAACATAGTGTATTAGTATCTTAATACAATACATATGTATTTATTTTAATTAAAACGTCGTTATAACGATAATCGTTATATATATCGTTTCGGAATCTATAAGTTAGTAGTCTCATTTTTCGTATATAATACATTGTTAATATACATAATGAGATACCTAATTATCATCATATCATGTTAAACATATATATATATATATATATATATATATATATATATATATATATATATATATTAACATTTTCTCTTTACAAGTTTTTAACGTTCGTGAATCGTCGGTCATTTTGGGCGGTCAATTGTCTACATAAAATCATTCCAATTAATCAAGTCTTAACAAGTTTGATTGCTTAACATGTTGGAAACATTTAATCATGTTAATATGAATCTCATATAATATATAATCATGGAAAAGTTCGGGTCACTACAGTACCTACCCGTTAAATAAATTTCGTCCCGAAATTTTAAGCAGTTGGAGGTGTTGACACATCTTCAGGAAATAGGTGCGGGTATTTCAGCTTCATCTGATCTTCTCGCTCCCAGGTGAACTCGGGTCCTCTATGAGCATTCCATCGAACCTTAACGATTGGTATTTTATTTTGCTTAAGTCCTTTAACCTCATAATCCATTATTTCGACGGGTTCTTCAATGAATTGTAGTTTTTCATTGATCTTGATTTCGTCTAAAGGAATAGTGAGATCTTCTTTGGCTAAGAATTTCTTCAAATTCGAGACGTGGAAAGTATTATGTACACTGGCGAGTTGTTGAGGTAATTCAAGTCGATAGGCTACCGGTCCGACACGATCAATAATCTTGAATGGTCCAATGTATCTCGGGTTTAGTTTTCCCCGTTTTCCAAAATGAACAACACCTTTTCAGGGTGATACTTTAAGCATGACCATGTCACCGATTTAAAATTCCAAATCTTTTCTTCTAATGTCAGCGTAGCTCTTTTTCCGATTCTGAGCGGTTTTCAACAGTTGTTGAATTTGGATGATTTTCTCGGTAGTTTCTTGGATTATCTCCGGACCCGTAACTTGTCTATCCCCCACCTCACTCCAACAAATCGGAGACCTGCACTTTCTACCATAAAGTGCCTCAAACGGTGCCATATCAATACTCGAGTGGTAACTTTGTAGGAAAATTCTGCTAACGGTAGATGTTGATCCCAACCAATTCCAAAATCAATAACACATGCCTGTAGCATGTCTTCAAGAGTCTGTATCGTTCTTTCACTCTGCCCATCAGTTTGTGGATGATAGGCATTACTCATGTCTAGACGAGTTCCCAATGCTTGCTGTAATGTCTGCCAAAACCTTGAAACAAATCTGTCATCCCTATCAGAGATAATAGAGATTGGTGTTCCATGTCTGGAGACGACTTCCTTCAAGTATAATCGTGCCAACTTTTCCATTTTATCATCTTCTCGCATTGGCAGAAAGTGTGCTGACTTGGTGAGACGATCGACTATTACCCAAATAGTATCATAACCACTTGCAGTCCTTGGCAATTTAGTGATGAAATCTATGGTAATGTTTTCCCATTTCCATTCTGGGATTTCAGGTTGTTGAAGTAGACCTGATGGTTTCTGATGTTCAGCTTTGACTTTAGAACAAGTTAAACATTCTCCTACGTATGTAGCAATATCGGCTTTCATAGCCACCAAAAATATTTCTTGAGATCTTGGTACATTTTCTCCGCTCCGGGATGTATTGAATATCTGGTTTTATGTGCTTCTCGAAGTACCATTTCTCTCACATCTCCAAATTTTGGTACCCAAATTCTTTCAGACCTATACCGGGTTCCGTCTTCGCGAATATTAAGATGTTTCTCCGATCCTTTGGGTATTTCATTCTTCAGATTTCCCTCTTTTAAAACTCCCTGTTGCGCCTCCTTTATTTGAGTAGTAAGGTTAGTATGAATAATTATATTCATAGCTTTTACTCGAATAGGTTCCCTGTCCTTTCTGCTCAAGGCGTCCGCTACCACATTTGCCTTCCCCGGGTGGTAACAAATCTCAATGTCGTAATCATTCAACAATTCAATCCATCTACGCTGCCTCATGTTCAATTGTTTCTGATCAAATATATGTTGGAGACTTTTGTGGTCGGTATATATAATACTTTTTACCCCATATAAGTAGTGGCTCCAAGTCTTTAATGCAAAAACAACAGCACCCAATTCCAAATAGTGAGTCGTATAATTTTGCTCGTGAATCTTCAATTGTCTAGACACATAAGCAATTACCTTCATTCGTTGCATTAATATACAACCGAGACCTTGCTTTGATGCGTCACAATAAATCACAAAGTCATCATTCCCTTAAGGCAATGACAATATAGGTGATGTAGTTAACTTTTTCTTCAATAACCGAAACGCTTTCTCTTGTTCATCCTTCCATTCAAATTTCTTCCCTTTATGCGTTAATGCAGTCAAGGGTTTTGCTATTTTGGAAAAATCTTGAATGAATCTTCTGTAGTAACCAACCAATCCTAAAAATTGGCGTATATGCTTCGGAGTTTTCGGGGTTTTCCAGTTTTCAACGGTTTCAATCTTTGTCGGATCAACCTGAATACCTTCTTTGTTCACTACATGACCGAGGAATTGAACTTCTTCCAACCAAAATGCACACTTTGAAAACTTAGGGTACAGTTTTTCTTTCCTCAATAATTCCAGCACTTTTCTCAAATGTTCTCCATGCTCTTGATCATTCTTTGAGTAAATAAGTATGTCATCGATGAAAACAATAACAAACTTATCAAGATATGGTCCACACACTCGGTTCATGAGGTCCATGAACACAGCTGGTGCGTTAGTCAAACCAAACAGCATAACCATAAACTCGTAATGATCGTAACGCGTTCTAAAAGCAGTCTTCGGAATATCATCCTCCTTCACCCGCATTTGATGATACCCGGAATGTAAATCAATCTTCGAATAAATTGACGAACCTTGCAGCTGTTCAAATAAGTCGTCTATTCTTGGTAGTGGATAACGGTTCTTGATGGTAAGTTTGTTCAACTCTCGGTAGTCGATACACAACCTGAATGTACCATCTTTCTTTTTGACAAACAGAACAGGAGCTCCCCACGGTGATGTGCTTGGTCGAATAAAACCACGCTCTAAAAATTCTTGTAATTGGCTTTGTAATTCCTTCATTTCGCTGGGTGCGAGTCTGTAAGGAGCACGAGCTATCGGTGCAGCTCCTGGTGTGACGACCCGAAAATTTCCGACCAAATTTAAACTTAATCTCTATATGATTTCGACACGATAAGCAATGTCTGTAATAATGAGTCTCGAAATTTTTTTAACTGTTTTATGAAAACATTTAACCTTGACTATTCCCGACGATTCACGAACAATTATTTGTAAATAAATATGTATATGTATATAAATGTAAGTATATATAATAATTTGAAATTATAGAATATAATTTAAACATTAGAATTAAATATGTAAAATAAGATATAAAATAATTAAGTGTAATTTAAAATGAATCTATATATATATATATATATATATATATATATATATATATATATATATATATATATATATATATATATATATATATATATATATATATGATTTCTATGTATAATTATTATTATATATATTGTAATATAAAACTTATAAATAATAAATATTCAATAAAAGTTATTATATAATATATGATATTACATAATATATAATACAAGTTAAACTATAGTTATTAATATTACTAATTAGTACTTCATTATGATTAAAAATAAATATTAATAATAATATCAGTATTATTAATATTATTATATAATAAATAAATATGGTATTTGATACATTTGATTTGTTATATCATTATTATTATTAATATTATTATTATCATTATTAATATTATTATTATTAATCCTATTATTATTATTATTAGTAATATTTTGATTATTAATAGTATTATTATTATTCCTAATATTATTACTATTAGTATTTTTTTTATTTTATTAATTCTATTATTAATAAATGTATTATTATTAATAATGAATTTATACTTATTTATTATTAATATCAGATATATATATATATATATATATATATATATATATATATATATATATATATATATATATATATATATATATATATAAACAGATAAATCAGGTTAAATCGATACAGATCACTTTCAGCTGTTATAAATTTTGTTCCTTATCCAAAAGTTGTTACACATCGATATCAAATGTATGAAATTGTTACCAATCATAATCTGCTTTTAAATTTTTATCTTCTATCTCTGATCGAATATTTGCCTGTCGACTCAATCCTAGCTATAAAACAAATACAACCGAATAATAATGTTGTAGTAATTGTTAAATTATTACATTATATATATACATTGCTGAAATTGTGAAATAAAAATAAAAAAATCAAAGTTTACAGCTCTACTGCCCTGTTCGTGGTCATTTAAATCAAAAGCTCGATTTCGAACAAATTTTCGAAATCTATAAATGCAAGATTGTTAGGAATTATCTAAATATACTATCTGTAAGTTTTCAGACCTCAATTTGATCTATTAATTACGAATTTTGAAGTCAAACATTATATTCAAAAAGTCAAACGAGTAGTTCTTGGCAAAATTCGAAGTCATTTTAATGTTTTGAGTTCAATTTATAATCTAGAAAGTTTCTAGGAATGATTTTCAAACTATTTCATGAAGAAACCATGGTCTAAAACAGTCTCAATTTTAAAATCAATGTTTGAGTTGTTCATCGTGTTTTCAAACTGTTGCTGCTTAAATTCTTTTGTTTTTTGTTTCTGTTAATTCAAGCACTCACGAAAGACCGTTTATGATTCAAATTCACAATATAATTCAAATCGTTAGTTAGTTGATATGATTGAGTATGGATTTGGCCGTTTGGAGTTATGAAGATGAAGAAGAAGAAGGAATAAGAAAATGGGTTAAATAAAAGTCGGGTGTGAAATATATCAGAAAAATGAGTTAGACTGGATGGTTAAGAGGGGTGTCGGGGTAGCGAGTGGTCACGGGTTCGAGCCCGGTCTGGGGCAACTCTTTTTAGAAAAGCTCTTTTAAGGGTATACACTTTTATTATTGTTATTATTATTGTTATTATTATTATTATTATTATTATTATTATTATTATTATTATTATTATTATTATTATTATTATTATAGTATTGTTATTATTATTATTATTAATGATTGTTATAAATACAAGTATTATATTTATTATTATTATTACTAAAATAAGTATTAGTTACCATTTATTATTATTATCATAATTAAAATTACAAATATGATTATTATTATTGTTGTTGTTACTAATATTATCATTTAAAATATAATTTTATCATTTTTAAGTATTATTATTATTATTATTATTATTATTATTATTATTATTATTATGATTATTATATTATTATTATTATGAAAGTAATAAAAATTTATTATTATTATCATTAATATTAGAATTTGTATCATTTTATCATTATTAGTATTATTATTATTATTATTATTATTAATAACATAAGTATGGTTATTAATATTATCATTATTATTATTAATATGATTATTAGTAATGTTATTATTAAACTTAATTATCATTATTATCATTCTCACTAAAATTATTATTTTGTTATCACCAAAACTATCGTTACTATTACAAATAGATATTTTTATATAAAATACATTACACTATATTTTTATTATTAAAATGATATTAATTAAGCTATATATATATATATATATATATATATATATATATATATATATATATATATATAAAGATATTAATTAAATATAAATATATATTTTTATCATATATAAACCTTAATATATAGTTTTATTATTAATGATGAATAATAGTTATATAAAACATATAAATTAAATATATTAAATTTATCTAAATAACATATAATATAACAAGTATATTATTAATAACAATATATATATATATATATATATAATTGCTCGATTACAATTATATGTTTTAATATATATAATTGATATAGGTTCGTGAATTTAAGGCCAACCCTGCATTGTTTAGTTCCGTCGTATGAATATTTTTACTACAAAATATTGTATTATGAGTTCATTTGATTCCCTTTTACTCTTTACATTTTTGGGACTGAGAATACATGCGCTATTTTTATAACTGTTTTTATTAAATGCTTTTGCAATATATATTTTTATGACTGAGAATACATGAAATGCTTTTATAAATGTTTAACGCGATATGACATAAGCAAAACATTCCTCGAATGAATTATTATACAGACGAGAGGTTCTGTTGATTATTATATTTGAGTTAGTTGGACGTTATAATTGCCACTAATTGATGTGAATATTTTCCCCTGATTATTATAGCTTGGTAACCTAAGAATTAGGAAACGGGTATGGCCCCTAATTCACGCGAATCCAAAAGGGAGCTACCGGGTTTAACACCCCCACCCAGAATGTTCACTAGACGGAAGAGCTAGTGGGCGTGGTGTTTAGTACTTCGAGGTTTATATATTTATTACAGACTGAAAGTTCTATTTATTTTGGGGATATTATTGATGCGCATTATATGTTAAGGTCGGTTACCAAGCCAAGCAAAGCAAAGCGAATGTTATGTATCGAGAGAATGATTTTTATACACAGGTTATGTGTATGATATTTTGTACACGAGATATGTGAATGGTTATTAAGAATTGTTAAAAAATGGTTTCGTACACGAGATATGTGTACTGTATTTAAAAGAAATCGCATGTACATTACAGGTGGGTATAGGATTCGGGCCCATTTGTATCATGCAGTATTTAAATCTTGTGGTCTATCAAAATTATGAGTTTTATTGTTTACGATAAACCTATAAACTCACCAACCTTTTGGTTGACACTTTTAAGCATGTTTATTCTCAGGTATGAAAAAAATCTCCCGCTGTGCATTTGCTCATTTTAGAGATATTACTTGGAGTCATTCATGACATATTTCAAAAGATGTTGCATTCGAGTCGTTGAGTTCATCAAGAATATTATTAAGTCATTCATAGTTTGGATATATTATGAAAGGATATGCATATCTGTCAATTTTCGATGAAATGAAAGTTTGTCTTTTAAAAATGAATGCAATGTTTGTAAAATGTACCATTTAGAGGTCAAATACCTCGCAATGAAATCAATTATTATGTAACGTTTATAAACGATATGATCGGGGCATTTCAGTTAGTATCAGAGTGGTGATCTTAGCGAACCAGGTCTTGCATTGGTGTGTCTAACTGATAGTCGTTAGGATGCATTAGCGATTCTGGCTTTCGACCTTAGCTGCATATTATAAGTTTTGTTTATCATTCCTAGTGGAAAATTACCTGCTTATCATTCCTAAGTCTAGACACGTCATACTGCATTCATTGCATAGATAGTGTATAGACAAATTTCATATCTTCGCATATCCATTACAGTAAACTCTGCCTGACATCTTCCGTAAATTCCTCCGTAATTGATGGGATTCTGGTATTATAAATACATATGAGAATTATGTATTAAGGAATACCAAACCCAAATCCTATAATCTATTTCATTTCAAATTTCATTTCTTTGTTTGTACGACATGGAACCCTCGACTAGCTCAAGTTCATCAAATTCAGACAGCTATATGGATATCCACCTGAGTTCCGAAGACAGTGTAACCGGAATGAATCAACCTATTAGCCATCATCTATTCTGGATGAAATGGGGATGGGTTCGTAGTCGTCTTGATCAATGGAGACGAGAAGAAGGTAATCCTTTCCATCCACCAAATTTTCCTCTCGGCGAAGAACCTGAAGCACTTATCGGCGAACCAGTCTGAAACACCATCTTCACTCTCATTTCCAGAATAGCCCGCAACGATTATATAATATCTAAAATTCTAAATCTTGTTCATCCTATCGTCCCAACCGCCAATCATCCCGGTGTTCTAGAAGAAGTCAACGAGCTTCGCGCTGGAGTGGTGGCTTTGGAGAATATGATGCAGAATTTACAAGCATCACAGACACCACAAACACCAACAGCACCACCAGCATCAGCACCATCACCACCAGTACCACCACCAACAACATCCACATCTCACACTTCAACATCACACTAGGTACCTCGAGCATCAACATCATACGCTCAATAGATATCAATGAGTACCAACAACAATAACCGATGAAGTATTGATTCATAACTTCATTGGGGGAATATACCGCGAATATTATGTAATCTCTAATGTTTTGGAGATTATTCAATTCTAATTTCAACCGAAAATCAAATGAGTTTAATATTATGTTAACTCATTAAATCTGTATTACATCTGAAGAAAATATACATACATATATTTTCATAAAGAATGTAATAAAATTCTCTTGTACAAAGTATTACTTGTGAAATTTTAACGGGTAGGTAATACCCGAGAAATATTTAAGATCACAATTCAAAGGTTACATTCAGAAATCATCGACTATACTCGCTACTTTCACAGTAATATACAGAACAACCATTTTCATACAAATTTGGTTACACATTCTGATTTTGACAGATCAGAATCCAAGTCAAGATTTAATAGAAGACATCACTCTTAGATTCCTACATCTTTCAAAACCATACTTTGAATTCAAAACTGTGCTAGAACATCACTTTTATTCATAAAACATTGGAGAATATTCAAATCATTGGCATTGTTATTACCGAAAATAATCTTGCAATTCTTTTCAAAGTAGACAATTTTGTCACAGCTCCAGCAAATCAACTTCAACTTCTCAGTCGGAGTAGTCTTATTATAACCTTGATATATCCGATTGCCCTTTCGTCATCGTTACCAGGGAACCTTTTATGTCCCACGTATTAGCAGTAAACGTACCAACGACTTCAGTATTCTCGGGCATAAGTCTCTCCAACAAATCACTATATATATTCCTATACTCGTCCATATCTTGTAACAATAATTGTCATACCAATTACCGGAAATCATAAATCACTATTTCGAACCTCGCAGCGTTTCTACGTCAACAGTTATACATAAACATATAATGTTTATCTCCTGGAATTATGTAATTCAATTCTGAAACAGCACCCAGTCTGCGAAACAATTCCCTGAATTTTGAAAAAGCTGAATGAAGCAGCAGAAACTGTAGACAACCGTAACAGTCAAAAATTTGATGATAAAGAATAGTGTGTTGACAAAGCTCAGAAAAGTTGGAACTGAAAAATGGATTGAGCAAACCATGAAGGAAGCTGTGGACAAATCACAAAGACTAAGCATGCATTCAAAGAATCCAAATGATTCAGTATCTGCTGAAGTCATTAATAAATACCTTGCTCCTGACTCTAAACCTTTACGGACAAATCTTCATCATCATCCATCGATATTAGAAATTCTAAGATATCATCGTATCATTCATTATAAATATCCTCAATATTTCTGAAGATATTTTCATAACTATTCTTATCTGAAATCATTTATCTCTTTGCAATATCAGTGTTACGTCAGAAAGGAAACTATTTTAGTTTCTAAATTCTGAAGAATTCGAACTTAAAATATGAATGTTATTAAAGTAGTGTTAGGAACTGAAGCATGAGTTAGTATAATATAATGACACTTGATCAACGTGATTATATTACAGTAAGTCATGCTGAGTTTCTAAATGGAACGTGATGATTCACAGAACATAACGTCATCATGTGCCATGTTACACGACTCTTACCTTCTACTAAATCTCTAAACAAATCAGGAACATATTTTCTTGATAATTCTATCTTTTCCAGTGACTTCTAATATTTTGGCAAAGGTTTTGGAAATATGAATTGAAGTATAAAAGATGAGGGTTGTGAAATTAATGGAACGAAAGAAGTTCATTTATAGTGAAATATTCGACAGAGAAATCGAAACAGATTATTGCAATTAATCAAAGAAGATCCTAATTTCTTTAATTAACGAAGAATCAAATCTTATTACGAAAATTTTCTCTAAATCCCTTGAATTCCGAAAATCTACCATGACTACGTCAAAAGTTAAAATCTCTACCTCAATCTTTTATGACAGCTTCACTCGTACGCTTCACATAATCAAATCGTTTTATCTATATTATTCAATAGGTGATAAAACTCTATTTTCAACTCGTATTCATCATGAAAACATTCTTACTGTTAACCATGATGATCCCAATCAAATTTCGGGATGAAATTTCTTTAACGGGTAGGTACTGTGATGACCCGGAAATTTCCGACCAAATTTAAACTTAATCTCTATATGATTTCGACACGATAAGCAAAGTCTGTAATAATGAGTCTCGAAATTTTTTTAACTGTTTTATGAAAATATTTAACCTTTACTATTCCCGACGATTCACGAACAATTATTTGTAAATAAATATGTATATGTATATAAATGTAAGTATATATAATAATTTGAAATTATAGAATATAATTTAAACATTATAATTAAATATGTAAAATAAGATACAAAATAATTAAGTGTAATTTAAAATGAATATATATATATATATATATATATATATATATATATATATATATATATATATATATATATATATATATATATATATATATATGATTTCTATGTATAATTATTATTATATATATATATTGTAATATAAAACTTATAAATAATAAATATTCAATAAAAGTTATTATATAATATATGATATTACATAATATATAATACAAGTTAAACTATAGTTATTAATATTACTAATTAGTACTTCATTATGATTAAAAATAAATATTAATAATAATATCAGTATTATTAATATTATTATATAATAAATAAATATGGAATTTGATACATTTGATTTGTTATATCATTATTATTATTAATATTATTATCATTATTAATATAATTATTATTAATCCTATTATTGTTATTATTAGTAATATTTTGATTATTAATAGTATTATTATTATTCCTAATATTATTACTATTAGTATTTTTTTTATTCTATTAATTCTATTATTAATAAATGTATTATTATTAATAATGAATTTATACTTATTTATTATTAAGATCAGATATATATATATATATATATATATATATATATATATATATATATATATATATATATATATATATATATATATATATATATATATATATATATATATATATATATATATATATATATATAAACAGATAAATCAGGTTAAATCGATACAGATCACTTTCAGCTGTTATAAATTTTGTTCCTTATCCAAAAGTTGTTACACATCGATATCAAATGTACAAAATTGTTACCAATCATAATCTGCTTTTAAATTTTTATCTTCTATCTCTGATCGAATATTTTCCTGTCGACTCAATCCTAGCTATAAAACAAATACAACCGAATAATAATGATGTAGTAATCGTTAAATTATTACATTATATATATACATTGCTGAAATTGTGAAATAAAACAAAAAAAATTGAAGTTTACAGCTCTACTACCCTGTTCGTGGTCATTTAAATCAAAAGCTCGATTTCGAACAAATTTTCAAAATCTATAAATGCAAGATTGTTAGGAATTGTCTAAATATACTATCTGTAAGTTTTCAGACCTCAATTTGATCTATTAATTACGAATTTTGAAGTCAAACATTATATTCAAAAAGTCAAACGAGTAGTTCTTGGCAAAATTCGAAGTCATTTTAATGTTTTGAGTTCAATTGATAATCCAGAAAGTTTCTAGGAATGATTTTCAAACTATTTCATGAAGAAACCATGGTCTAAAATAGTCTCAATTTCAAAATCAATGTTTGAGTTGTTCATCGTGTTTTCAAACTGTTGCTGCTTAAATTCTTTTAATTTTTGTTTCTGTTAATTCAAGCACTCACGACAGACCGTTTATGATTCAAATTCACAATATAATTCAAATCGTTAGTTAGTTGATATGATTGAGTATGGATTTGGCCGTTTGGAGTTATGAAGATGAAGAAGAAGAAGGAATAAGAAAATGGGTTAAATAAAAGTCGGGTGTGAAATATATCAGAAAAACGAGTTAGACTGGATGGTTAAGAGGGGTGTCGGGGTAGCGAGTGGTCACGGGTTCGAGCCCGGTCTGGGGCAACTCTTTTTAGAAAAGCTCTTTTAAGGGTATACAATTTTATTATTATTATTATTATTATTATTATTATTATTATTATTATTATTATTATTATTATTATTATTATTATTATTATTATTATTATATTATTATTAATATTATTATTATTATTATTATTATAGTATTGCTACTATTATTATTAATGATTGTTATTAATACAAGTATTATAGTTATTATTATTATTATTACTAAAATAAGTATTAGTTACCATTTATTATTATTATCATAATTAAAATTACAAATATGATTATTATTATTATTGTTGTTACTAATATTATCATTTAAAATATAATTTTATCATTTTTAAGTATTATTATTATTATTATTATTATTATTATTATTATGATTATTATATTATTATTATTATGAAAGTAATAAAAATTTATTATTATTATCATTAATATTAGAATTTGTATCATTTTATCATTATTAGTATTATTATTAATAACATAAGTATGATTATTAATATTATCATTATTATTATTAATATGATTATTAGTAATGTTATTATTAAACTTAATTATCATTATTATCATTCTCACTAAAATTATTATTTTGTTATCACCAAAACTATCGTTATTATTACAAATAGATATTTTTATATAAAATACATTACACTATATTTTTATTATTAAAAAGATATTAATTAAGCTATATATATAAAAGATATTAATTAAATATAAATATATATTTTTATCATATATAAACCTTAATATATAGTTTTATTATTAATGATAAATAATAGTTATATAAAACATATAAATTAAATATATTAAATTTATCTAAATAACATATAATATAACAAGTATATTATTAATAACAATATATATATATAATTGCTCGATTACGATTATATGTTTTAATATATATAATTGATATAGGTTCGTGAATCTGAGGCCAACCCTGCATTGTTCAGTTCCGTCGTATGAATATTTTTACTACAAAATATTGTATTGTGAGTTCATTTGATTCCCTTTTACTCTTTACATTTTTGGGACTGAGAATACATGCGCTGTTTTTATAACTGTTTTTATTAAATGCTTTTACAATATATATTTTTGGGACTGAGAATACATGAAATGCTTTTATAAATGTTTGACGCGATATGACACAAGTAAAACATTCCTCGAATGAATTATTATACAGACGAGAGGTTCTGTTGATTATTATATTTGAATTAGTTGGACGTTATAATTGCCACTAATTGATGTGAATATTTTCCCCTGATTATTATAGCTTGGTAACCTAAGAATTAGGAAATGAGTATGGCCCCTAATTCACGCGAATCCTAAAGGTAGCTACCGGGTTTAACACCCCCACCCAGAATGTTCACTAGACGGAAGAGCTAGTGGGCGTGGTGTTTAGTACTTCGAGGTTTATATATTTATTACAGACTGAAAGTTCTGTTTATTTTGGGGATATTATTGATGCGCATTATATGTTAAAGTCGGTTACCAAGCCAAGCAAAGCAAAGCGAATGTTATGTATCAACAGAATGATTTTTATACACAGGTTATGTGTATGATATTTTGTACACGAGATATGTGTACGGTTATTAAGAATTGTTGAAACATGGTTTCGTACACGAGATATGTGTACTGTATTTAAAAGAAATCGCATGTACATTATAGGTGGGTATAGGATTCAGACCCATTGGTATCATGCAGTATTTAAATCTTGTGGTCTATCAAAATTATGAGTTTTATTGTTTACGATAAACCTATGAACTCACCAACCTTTTAGTTGACACTTTTAAGCATGTTTATTCTCATGTATGAAAGAAATCTTCCGCTGTGCATTTGCTCATTTTAGAGATATTACTTGGAGTCATTCATGACATATTTCAAAAGATGTTGCATTTGAGTCGTTGAGTTCATCAAGAATATTATTAAGTCATTCATAGTTTGTATATATTATGAAAGGATATGCATATCTGTCAACTTTCGATGAAATAAAAGTTTGTCTTTTAAAAACGAATGCAATGTTTGTAAAATGTACCATTTAGAGGTCAAATACCTCGCAATGAAATCAATTATTATGTAACGTTTATAATCGATATGATCAGGGCATTTCACCTGGTACATGATCTATTTGAAATTCAACGGATCGGTGTGGCGGTAGTCCCGGTAATTCTTTCGGAAATACATCGGGAAATTCTTTTGCGACAGGAACATCATTGATGTTCTTTTCTTCAGTTTGTACTTTCTCGACGTGTGCTAGAACAGCATAGCAACCTTTTCTTATTAGCTTTTGTGCCTTCAAATTACTAATAAGATTTAGCTCCGTGTTGCTCTTTTCTCCGTAAACCATTAAGGGTTTTCCCTTTTCGCGCATAATGCGAATCGCATTTTTGTAACAAACGATCTCTGCTTTTACCTCGATTATCTAATCCATGCCGATTATTACATCAAAACTCCCCAATTCTACTGGTATCAAATTAATCTTAAACGCTTCGCCAACTAGTTTAATTTCTCGATTCCGACATATTTTATCTGATGTAATTAATTTACCTTTTGCTAATTCGAGTAAAAATTAATTATTCATAGGTGTCAATGGACCACTTAATTTAGCACAAAAATCTCTACTCATATAGCTTCTATCCGCACCCGAATCAAATAAAACATAAGCAGGTTGACCTCGTTTAGCTTCTATCTGCTCTTCTTCATCTTCGAACACTCTTGGACACAATAGGCACAACTCTGTGAATCGTCGTTCGTATGAGGTAATATCGAATCCTTGCGCTCGTAATCCTCTAAGCTCTGCCTTGAGCTTATTGACCTCGTTTCTGGGACGGTACTGCTCATTCATCATATGTTTGAATGCTGACCACGGTAGTGCGTAAGCAGCATCTTGTCCCACATGTTCGAGATAGGTGTTCCACCATGTTAACGCAGTACCTGTGAAGGTATGCGTAGCATACTTTACCCTGTCTCCTTCAGTACATTTACTTATGGCAAACACCAATTCGACCTTCTCGGTCCACCGTTTCAATCCGATTAGGCCTTCGGTTCCATCGAATTCCAGAGGTTTACAGGCAGTGAATTCTTTGTAGGAGCATCCTACACGATTCTTGTAGCGTTAGTTTCATTGCTAGATTCATAGTTATTATTGTTTTGCATCGCAGCCTATACTGCGGCTATGTTCGCAGCTAGAAAGGTACGGAATTCCTCTTCGCTCATATTCATGGTGTTTCGAGTAGTCGGTGCCATTTCCTTCAAAAATAGCCAAAAGAATTAAGTTAATCATATAGAATATTAAGAGTAGTCAATAGTATTTCGTAGGATAATATGAACTTATTTATAAAAGCTTTTTCTTCATTTTAGCGTTTTATAATTTTTAATTCGAGTAGTACCTACCCGTTAAGTTCATACTTAGTAGCTAATATACAATTCAACTACTACAATTCTATATGAAAAACTGATTACAATAATATTTCGCGTTCAAACTTTAATACAATATTTTACAAACATACAATACCACTATTTTACATACAGGGTGAAATATAGCACACAATAACTTTGATACAAGGCAGCTGTGAAGACAATTCTAGTTAATACGCAAGTCGTTCAGCAAAGGCAATAAAGACACATAATTCATAAGTCCAGAAACAAGTCATGCATTCGGGTTTTACTAATACTATTTCCCATCCTTGGTCTTGTGGAAAATAACCGTTGTGGCCGTTGGCTAGGCAGCATGTTGTAACGTCGTCAAAAGGACGGGGGTTACGTAATGCCCAACAGCTTCGTAACAATCTAAAAACTTTATCTCTCACCCCAACTACTGAATCCGTCACTTGTGGGAATGTTTTATTAAAAAGTTGCAATCCGATGTTCTTTTTCTCAATTTGGTGAGAAGCGAACATCACTAACCCGTAAACATAACATGCTTCTTTAAGTTGCATATTTGAAGCTCTTTCTAAAGAACGAAGTCCTATGTTGGGATATGTGGAGTCAAAATAGGCTCTCAACCCGTAGCATAAAATTGCATTTGGGTTTCCCGCACTCAATGCCTTAAAGAAAACACGGCGTAACTTAAGATCTCCCCAATGTGATATACACCATCTATCAAAGGAAAGCCTTTTATAAACCAAGGCATGCCTGGAATGTCTTTCAAATGTTCTATATGAAATGACCCGTTCATACCGATTACAAATGATTCACAATAGTTGATTTCATTGCGAGGTATTTGACCTCTATATGATACATTTTACGAACATTGCATTCGTTTTTAAAAGACAAACTTTCATTACATCGAAAGTTGACAGGCATGCATCCCATTTCATAATATCCAAACTATAAATGACCTAATCTGTCATTTACTTAATAATAATCTTTATTGAACTCAATGACTTGAATGCAACGTCTTTTGAAATATGTCATGAATGACTCCCAGTAATATCTTTAAAATGAGCAAATGCACAGCGGAAGATTTCTTTAATACCTGAGAATAAACATGCTTACAAGTGTCAACCAAATTGTGGGTGAGTTCATTAGTTTATCATAAACAATCATTTCCATTATTTTAATAGACCACAAGATTTTCATTTTCAATATCATTTCCATAATCATTATACAGGCATTTTGCAATCTGCATAAAGAAAAAATCATTCATATGGTGAACACCTGGTAACCTACATTAACATAATGCATATAGAATATCCCTCACATACTGGCCATCGCAATCAGTATGCCATACATATACTGGCAATCGCAATCAGTATATATATAAATCGAAGTACTAAAGCAGTTCAAATTTCTTTAAGTGGGGCTGGTTAGTGCCCTGTAGATCTACCTTTAGGATTCGCGTCAATTAGGGGCCATTTCCCTAATTCTTAGGTTACAAAGTTAACAGGGGTGATATTCGGTATTCATAATCCAACCATAGAATATAGTTTTAAGTACTTGTGTCTATTTTGTAAAACATTTATAAAACAGCGCATGTATTCTCAGCCCAAAAATGTAAATTGCAAAGCAATTAAATAGGGAGCAAATGAAACTCACAATACTGTATTTTGTAGTAAAAATACATATCACGACATTGAACAAGTGTAGGGTTGGCCTTGGATTCACGAACCTATATCATTTGTATATTTATTAATACACATAATTGTAATCGAACACACACATATATATATATATATATATATATATATATATATATATATATATATATATATATATATATATATATATATATATATATATATATATATATATAATTTATTGGTTATATCCTTTTTATATTAATAACATATATTTTTAATTTATATATACATTCAAAATGATTAATATTTTTATAGTTATATTAATATATATGTATATCTATTTAGTGTTATATTAAAAATACCTAAATTGTAATATATGAATATTTATAAAATTTTTGTTAATATAGTTAATATATACTTGTAATTTTAATAATAATATTCTTAAAACTTTTATAATACTTTTAATAATAATGATAATATCAAGATAGTACTTATAACAATAATAATGATATTACAAATTTTAAATATATTAATAATACTAATAGAAATGACACTAATACTAATATTAATGAAAAACAAAAATTTTATTATTTTCATAATAATACTAAATATTAATAGTTATTATCATAGTAATAATAAATGATAATTTTTATCCTAATACTTATATTTGTAATTATAATAATAATTATAATACTAATAATAATGATATTGATAATTATAATAATGATGATATTAATAATAATAATACTACTAATAATTATAGAAATGGTACTAATATTAATATAAATGAAAATAATAATAATTTGTATCATTTTCATAATAATATTCATATCCAAGATTTCTATATTCGTAATCTTCGTGTTAAATTTCTAAACTAATGACTAAAGCTTCTATAACATAAATTCGTAATCCTAATCATAATAATGTTAATAATACTTAAAATGATAAAATTAATAATAATAATAATAATAATAATAATAATAATAATAATAATAATAATAATAATAATAATAATAATAACAACATTAGTAATACTTGTAATAACACTAATTAATAATAATAATAATAACTATATTAATAATAATAATAATAATAATGATAATGGAAATGAAAATAAAAATGTATACCCTTTCAAAATGTTTTTCTAAAAAGAATTACCCCAGACGAGGCTCGAACCCGCGACCTCCCGCTAACCCGACACCACACTCAAACCATCTGCTCCATTTCATTTATCTGTTTTAAAACCCTCACAATTATTTATAACCCATATTTATTTATGTGTTCTTCATCTTCTTCAAACATAAATCGACCCGAGATGAAACAACAATCATATCCACTAATTACATCTGAATTAAGACTTGAATTGAAATTTTAAATGACCTGTTGAATTCCTTTGTTCAATTCAATAAACAAAACAAAAAAAAATATAGAATACAGACTTGCTGTTCGACGCAATTAAGAAGAAGAACACCATATCAATTTTAAAAATTTAGATCGTTTTAGGTTCTGATCTCTACGCGAAAAAGTTTATAAATCACTCATGGAAACTTTTGAAATCATTAATTGGACTTAAATCACAACATAGAACTCGAATTCGATCAAAGAACTTTGTTTAACTTTTTATTTTAAAAACTTTGACTCGAAAATTCTCAATCAATACAATGAATTGGAATCTCAAATTTTGCAGATAGTTTACATGAATGATTACTAACAACTCTGCATTAATGGATTTTGAAATTGTATTCATATTCGTGGTTTGGCTAAAAATGTGACACGAACAGAGTTTTCAGCTATTTCTATCTTTTCTGTTTTATTTTCTCAAGTATTTGCAGTTGATAGTGATTAGAGTTGATAATGGTAGTGAAGAATCATATGGTTTTTATTCAAAACACTGAGCTTAATGAATTGTTTTATAGTTAAAAAGAATCGACAGCTTTTTCAATCAAAAGAAAAAAAATAAAAAGTAGAAAACGAGAGCTAACAGATTTTGGAAGAGTTCTGTGGATTGAGATCGACTAGTATACCAATTACAGACATGAATTATGATTCGATTATGATGCGTAACAACTCGTACGAATTTTCCTATTTTATATATTATATTCCATTAATATAAATAATTAAATAATATATTAACATTAATTCTAATAATGTTTATAATAATTAATAATAATAACAAATAAATAATAATAATACTAATTTTAATAATTATTAATAATATTGTTCTTAGTGATGTTAAAATAATAATAATATTTATATAAAAAATATTAATACTAACAATAATAGGATTAATAATAATAATAATATTGAAATAATACTTAGTGTTAATATTTAGTGATAACAATAATAATACTAATTATACTAATAATAATAATATAGATATATCACTATATCTAAACTTGTAATTTTGTTTAATTTATTAATATTACATATGCCAATTAATATTTATACATTTTATATATATTATAATATATATATATATATATATATATATATATATATACAACATTATTTTTTTTATGGAATCTCATATATATATATATATATATATATATATATATATATATATATATTTATTTATTTATTTTAATAGCAACTTAATTATTTTGTATTCTATTTTACATAATTAACTCTATTGATTAAATTGTATTTTATTATTTCAATTTATTATATTTACTTATTTTCCTACTTGTATATATATATATATATATATATATATATATATATACACACACATATTTATTTACAACAATTGTTCGTGAATCGTCGAGAATAGTCAAAGGACAATTGATTTCATGAAACAGTTCAAAAATTTTGAGACTCAGTTTAACAGACTTTGCTTATCGTGTCGATTTCATATTAAGATTAAGTTTAAATTTGATCGAAAATTTCCGGGTCGTCACAGTACCTACTGTTAAAGAAATTTCGTCCCGAAATTTGATTGGGATGGTCATGGCTGACAATAAGTATGTTTTCATGACGCGTACGAGCTAGAAATTAGAGTTTTTATCATCATTGAGTAATATAGATAAAACAATTTGATTATTCGAAGCGTATGAGTGAAGTTATCACAAAAGAGTCAATTGAAGAAATAAAGTTTCCTCTTAACTTTTGACGTAGTCACGTTTGAATTTAGAAAATAAGGTGTGTCTTAACTTTTGACGTTGTCTTGGTTGAATTCCGGAATTCAAGGGATTTGAAGAAAATCTTCGAAATCTAAAAGATTTGATTCTTCGGCGAATAAGGAAATTAAGATCTCTATAATTAAATACGGTGATCTGCCTTGATTGCTTTGTCGGATATTTTCTCTATAAATTAATCTCTTCCGTTTCATTATTTTCACCGCTCCTATACCTTCTTTCTCAGTTCATACTTTCAAAAGATTTTGAAAATGCTTAATCCAGTTCTAATCCTTGATATTTTCTTGATTATCGTATCAATCACTCTTCTTTTTCAACTACCACCAGAGGAATCTGTTTATTTCTACTATGCTTTAGGGATTATTGTATTTCTCATTCTCCCGTGTCTTTATATTGCTATACGCATTGATATACACGGTTTGTAATTTTTGTGTTTGTGATCGGCTTTATATTTCCTTTTATATTTCGGAGCTCCATGCTCTTGTTTTCTCTTCCCGATTTTAAGTCAAGCGAATAATGGTCCAGAATTCATAGATATAGAGTTTCGAATGATTATAACGTTCTAAGCACGAAAGAGCGTATTCTCACACTTTGATTGGTTAAATTACCAGAATAACTGAGGATGGAACTATCAATAATATATTTTATTGATATGTTCAGAGGTGAAACAGAATGAACAAGACGTGTAACATGACATATGATAACGGTATGATCTGTGAATCATCATGTTTCATTAGAAACTCAGCATGACTTACTGTAATATAATCACGTTGATCAAGTGTCATTATATTATACTAACTCATGCTTCAGTTCCCAACACTACTTCAAAAACATTCATATTTTAAATTCAATTATTTTTTCTTCAGAATTTAGAAACTAAAACAGTTTCCTTTCTGATGTAACACTGATATCGCAAGGAGATAAATGATTTCAGATAAGAATAGTTATGAAAATATCTTCAGAAATATCGAGGATATTTATAATGAAAGATACGATGATATCTTAGAATTTCTAATATCGATGAATGATGAAGAAGATTTGTCCATAAAGGTTTAGAGTTAAGAGCAAGGTATTCGTTAATGACTTCAACAGATACTGAATCATTTAGATTCTTTGAAGGTAGGTTTAGTCTTTGTGATTTGTCCACAGCCTCCTTCATGGTTTGCTCAATCCGTTTTCCAGTTCCAACTATTCTGAGCTTTACCAATATACTATTCTTTATCATCAAACTTTTGACTGTTAAGGTCGTTTACGTTTTTGCTGTTTCATCAGCATTTTCAAAATTTCAGAGTATTAATTCGCAGACTGTGTGCTTTTCAGAATTTCAGAATGCAAGATCATAATTCTAAGAGATAAATGTTATATGTATACATATATCGGTTGATGTAGAAACGCTGCGAGATTCAAAATACTGATTGCTGATTTATGGTAATTGGTATGGCAATTCTCGTTACAAGGTGCAGATGAGTTCATGATAAGACTTCAATAGATAAATATAGTGATTTGTTGGAGAGATTTAAGCCAAGGAGCAACGAGGTTGCTGGTACGTCTGCTGGTAATTTGGTAGAATATAAAAGGTTCCCCGGTAACAATAAAAGAGCACGCATATATATCAAGGTTATAATAAGGTTGTTTTGAAAGAAAAGTCGAAGTTGACTTGCTGGAGCTGTGACAAAACTGGATATCTCGAACAGGAGTTGCAAAGTTATTTTCGGTAATAATAACGCTAAAGGAATTAGCACAGCTATGTGTTAAACGTTTACTCAGGTTCCGAGAGTTTTTCAGGTGCATAACTATATGCATAAATCTTTCCTTCCGTAGATGAAGTGCGGTTGGTTCATCCTCTCGATTGAGGTGTTTTCAATAATCATGAAAGGTTTGAACGCAGATTGTAATCGTCAAGATACAAATGAGGTTTAAGATGAAATCAAGTGGCAAACTTGAAGAAATGTTTAGTTTCATATGTTATAATCAATATTTTAATTCATTTTAATTGTCCAATGTTAGTAGTCCACAGTTAGTAATTCAATAATTCATATATAGTTTAATATATAATATTCGAATTAATTAATATGTATCGTGACCCATTGTATACATGTCTCAGACTCGATCACAACTCAAGGTATATATATTATTTTAGAATCAACCTCGACCCATTATATGCTAACTAGAGCATTACCGCATATAGTGTCTTATGGGTTATTCAAAATAATATATATAGATGATGTCAATATGATATGTCAAAACATTGTATACGTGTCCCGATTTATCCGACGATATTTAAAGTGCGTAAAATAAATAACAGAAATTAAATGACGATAAATAAAATTGCGAGAATTAAAATTTCGATAAATAAAATGCGATAAATAAAATGTAATAAGGAATTAACAGTTAGCTAGGAACAGTTAGCTAGGATTTTGTTAGTGTGGATTCTTAACAAAATTTCTCATAGTTAATTTGTTTGTTTCTAACAAATTTTATTTTTTTGTCCAATGTTTTCTTCATTATGCCACTTGTTGAATTCTGATAAGTCAAAATCCAAATATGAAATTAAATGAAAATGGTTATTCTGTGGTGAACGGATTCGTATATCTGTGGATGTAAGTAGGATAGTAAATGACCGTTGAATCAGATTCGAAGAATGTACATTGTAAATTATTAATGTGAAATCTAAATATTCCTCGGGTATTACCTACCTGTTAAAATATTTTCACCATTAACAGTTTGTACAAAAGAATTTTTAATTACAATCTTTATGAAAACATATATACATATATATTTTCTTCAGATGTAATCATGGATTTAATGAGTTAATATGATATTAATCTCATTTGCTTTTCGGTTTGAGCTAGAGTAAATAATCTCTAAGACTTTAGAGATTACATAATCGTCGTAAAATGTTATGAATCAATACTTCATCGGTTATTGTTGTTGATGCTCCTTGGTTTCTATGGTACGTATGGCGTTGATGTTCGAGGTACAAATTGTGATGTTCGAGGTTCTGTTGATGTCGGTGATGCTGCTGGTGCTTGTGGTATTGAGGCTTGCGATGTGGATGTTGTTGGTGGTACTGGTGTTGTTGATGGTGCTTGTAATCTTTGCACCATATTCTCCAAAGCCTCTACGCGTGCGCGCAGCTCGTTAACTTCTTCTATTACACCGGGATGATTGGCGGTTCGGACGAGCGGATGAATAAGATCTAGAATTTGAGATAGTATATAATCATGACGAGATACTCTGGAAATGAGAGAGAAAATGGTATTACAAACAGGTTCGCCGGTAAGTGCTTCAGGTTCTTCGCCGAGAGGGGAATGTGGTGGATGGAAGGGATCGCCTTCTTCTCTTCTCCATTGATCAAGACGACTACGAACCCATCCCCATTTCATCCAGAATAGATGATGGCTAATAGGTTGATTTATTGCAGTTACACTGTCTTCGGAGCTCAGGTGGATATCCATATAGCTGTCGGAATCTGATGAACTTGAACTAGTTGAGGGCTCCATCTCGTACGATCAAAGAAATGAAATTCGATATGAAATATATTATAGGATTTGGTTTGGTATTCCTTAATACATAGTTCACATATGTATTTATGTTACCAAAGTCCCATCAATTACGGAGGAATTTACGGAAGAAGTTAGGCAGAGTTTAGTGTAATAGATATGCTAATATATGGAATTTGTCTATACACTATCCATGCAATCAATGCAGTAAGACGTGTCTAGACTTAAGAATAATAAACATGTAGTTTCCGACAAGAAATGATGAGCAAAACTTTTTGACATGCAGACCAGGTCGAAGTCCAGACTTATTAATGTATCCTAACAACTACTAGGTCGAAGTCCAGACTTATTAATGCATCCTAACAACTACTAGTTAGACACACTAATGCAAGACCTGGTTCGTTAAGACCACCGCTCTGATACCAACTGAAATGACCCGTTCATACCGATTACAAACGATTCACAATAGTTGATTTCATTGCGAGGTATTTAACCTCTATATGATATATTTTACAAACATTGCATTCATTTTTAAAAGACAAACTTTCATTACATTGAAAGTTGACAGGCATGCATCCCATTTCATAATATCCAAACTATAAATGACCTAATCTGTCATTTACTTAATAATAATCTTTATTGAACTCAATGACTTGAATGCAACGTCTTTTGAAATATGCCATGAATGACTCCCAGTAATATCTTTAAAATGAGCAAATGCACAGCGGAAGATTTCTTTAATACCTGAGAATAAACATGCTTACAAGTGTCAACCAAAAGGTTGGTGAGTTCATTAGTTTATCATAGACAATCATTTCCATTATTTTAATAGACCACAAGATTTTCATTTTCAATATCATTTCCATAATCATTATACAGGCATTTCGCAATCTGCATAAAGATAAAATCATTCATATGGTGAACATCTGGTAACCGACATTAACATAATGCATATAGAATATCCCCCGCATACCGGCCATCGCAATCAGTATGCCATACATATACCGGCAATCGCAATCAGTATATATATAAATCGAAGTACTAAAGTAGTTCAAATTTCTTTAACTGGAGCTGGTTAGTGCCCTGTAGATCTACCTTTAGGATTCGCGTCAATTAGGGGCCATTTCCCTAATTCTTAGGTTACCAAGTTAACCGGGGTGATATTCGGTATTCATAATCCAACCATAGAATATAGTTTTAAGTACTTATGTCTATTTTGTAAAACATTTATAAAACAGCGCATGTATTCTCAGCCCAAAAATGTAAATTGCAAAGCAATTAAAAAGGGAGCGAATGAAACTCACAATACTGTATTTTGAAGTAAAAATACAAATGATGACATTGAACAAGTGTAGGGTTGGCCTTGGATTCACGAACCTATATCATTTGTATATTTATTAATATACATAATTATAATCGAACATATATATATATATATATATATATATATATATATATATATATATATATATATATATATATATATATATATATATATATATATATATATATATAATTTATTGGTTATATCCTTTTTATATTAATAACATATATTTTTAATTTGTATATACATTTAAAATGATTAATATTTTTATAGTTATATTAATATATATGTATATCTGTTTAGTGTTATATTAAAAATACCTAAATTGTTATATATGAATATTTATAAAAATTTTGTTAATATAGTTAATATATACTTGTAATTTTAATAATAATATTCTTAAAACTTTTATAATACTTTTAATAATAATGATAATATCAAGATAGTACTTATAACAATAATAATGATAATAATGATATTACAAATTTTAAATATATTAATAATACTAATAGAAATGACACTAATACTAATATTAATGAAACTTTTTTTTATTATTTTCATAATAATACTAAATATTAATAGTTATTATCAGAGTAATAATAAATGATAATTTTTATCCTAATACTTATATTTGTAATTATAATAATAATTATCATACTAATAATAATGATATTGATAATTATAATAATGATGATATTAATAATAATAATACTACTAATAATTATAGAAATGGTACTAATATTAATATAAATGAAAATAATAATAATTTGTATCATTTTCATAATAATATTCATATCCAAGATTTCTATATTCGTAATCTTCGTGTTAAATTTCTAAACTAGTGACTAAAGCTTCTATAACATAAATTCATAATCCTAATCATAATAATGTTAATAATACTTAAAATGATAAAATTAATAATAATAATAATAATAATAATAACATTAGTAATACTTGTAATAACACTAATTAATAATAATAATAATAATTATAATAATAATAATAATAATAATAATAATAATAATAATAATAATAATAATAATAATAATAATAATAATAATAATAATAATAATAATAATAATAATAATAATAATAATGATAATGGAAATGAAAATAAAAATAAAAATGTATACCCTTTCAAAATGTTTTTCTAAAAAGAATTGCCCAGACGAGGCTCGAACCCACGACCTCCCGCTAACCCGACACCACACCCAAACCATCTGCTCCATTTCATTTATCTGTTTTAAAACCCTCACAATTATTTATAACCCGTATTTATTTATATGTTCTTCATCTTCTTCAAACATAAATCGACCCGAGATGAAACAGCAATCATATCCACTAATTACATCTGAATTAAGACTTGAATTGAAATTTTAAACGACCTGTTGAATTCCTTTGTTCAATTCAATAAACAAAACAAAAAATATATATAGAATACATACTTGCTGTTCGACGCAATTAAGAAGAAGAACACCATATCAATTTTAAAAATTTAGATCGTTTTAGGTTCTGATCTCTACACGAAAAAGTTTATAAATCACTCATGGAAACTTTTGAAATCATTAATTAGACTTAAATCACAACATAGAACTCGAATTCGATCAAAGAACTTTGTTTGACTTTTTATTTTAAAAACTTTGACTCGGAAATTCTCAATCAATACAATGAATTGGAATCTCAAATTTTGCAGATAGTTTACATGAATGATTACTAACTACTCTGCATTAATGGATTTTGAAATTGTATTCGTATTCGTGGTTTGGCTAAAAATGTGACACGAACAGAGTTTTTAGCTATTTCTATCTTTTCTGTTTTATTTTCTCAAGTATTTGCAGTTGATAGTGATTAGAGTTGATAATGGTAGTGAAGAATCATATGGTTTTTATTCAAAACACCGAGCTTAACGAATTGTTTTATAGTTAAAAAGAATCGACAGCTTTTTCAATCAAAAGAAAAAAAATTAAAAGTAGAAAACGAGAGCTAACAGATTTTGGAAGAGTTCTGTGGATTGAGATCGACTAGTATACCAATTACAGACAGGAATTATGATTCGATTATGATGCGTAACAACTAGTACGAATTTTCCTATTTTATATATTATATTCCATTAATATAAATAATTAAATAATATATTAACATTAATTCTAATAATGTTTATAATAATTAATAATAATAACAAATAAATAATAATAATACTGATTTTAATAATTATTAATAATATTGTTCTTAGTGATGTTAAAATAATAATAATATTTATATAAAAAAATATTAATACTAACAATAATAGGATTAATAATAATAGGATTAATAATAATAATATTAAAATAATACTTAGTGTTAATATTTAGTGATAACAATAATAATACTAATTATACTAATAATAATAATATAGATATATCACTATATCTAAACTTGTAATTTTGTTTAATTTATTAATATTACATATGCCAATTAATATTTATACATTTTATATATATTATAATATATATATATATATATATATATATATATATATATAACATTAATTTTTTTTTATGGAATCTCATATATATATATATATATATATATATATATATATATATATATATATATATATATATATATATATATATATATATATATATATATTAATAGCAACTTAATTATTTTGTATTCTATTTTACATAATTAACTCTATTGATTAAATTGTATTTTATTATTTCAATTTATTATATTTACTTATTTTCCTACTTGTATATATATATATATATATATATATATATATATACACACACATATTTATTTGCAACAATTGTTCTTGAATCGTCGAAAATAGTCAAAGGACAATTGATTTCATGAAACAGTTCAAAAATTTTGAGACTCAGTTTAACAGACTTTGCTTATCGTGTCAATTTCATATTAAGATTAAGTTTAAATTTGATCGGAAATTTCTGGGTCGTCACACTACAAACTAATTTCGCCATAAATAATTGTGCCGATGAATTCTGACCAACTCTAGACAAGATTTCATCAATCATATCTCCTGGTAGGTCTTCTAAAATATCCGGTTGTCTATCCTTAACATCCATTTTGAGTTTTTATACTGTAAAATAGACGAGGATTAGATTCGTAAAAGATCATTAACAAACAATACAAGAAATTCTTACATATAACATAAAAGTACAAGCACACTACAATACATATATTACACAGCATGATTACAACTCTTTATTCCGACTCACTTGTTTCTTCCTCCTCGGACTTGGTTCGTTCTGCTTATTTCCTAGGGATACATGGTGCTCCTCTAATACGAGCTGTCCTTTTTACAAATGATCTAGAAAAACCTGGTGGATTAGATGTTCCCGGGTTATAGTTAAAGTTTAAGAAATACGGGTGTTTATGGTACACCCCATCAGGGTACTTCATGTTAACATAGAGTTCATCAGATTTGGGATCGGTTTTCTCTATTTTGATAGCTTTTCCCTTATTATTTTCTTTTGCCTTTTTAAATTGGGTCGGGGTAATTTCTATAACATCATCGGAATCCTCGTCGGGATCCGATTCATCAGAAAATTGGTAATTTTCCCAATATTTTTCCTCCTCCGCGGAGACACCACAAACCATTTTTAACTTTGGTCCATTTGTTGATGATTTTCTTTTATTTAATTGTTTTTCTATGGTTCTTAATATTTCCTCCCCCGAATCTTCTTCTTCTTCCGGTTCCTCTTCTTCCGGTTCTTCTTCCGAAATTTTTGAATCTTCCCAAAATATATTCGACTCCTCATTGTTATTAGGTGAGTCGATGGGATTGGTACTGGAAGTAGACATCTATCACACATTAACTAACACATTAGTAATATACCACATAATATTTACATGTAAAAGTATATAGTTTCCAACAAAGTGTTAAGCAATCATTTTTAAAGTAAATACGGTCGAAGTCCAGACTCACTAATGCATCCTAACAAACTCGATAAGACACACTAATGCAAATTTCTGGTTCTCTAAGACCAACGCTCTGATACCAACTGAAATGTCCCGTTCATATCGATTATAAACGTTTCATATTAATTGGTTTCGTTGCGCGGTTTTGACCTCTATATGAGACGTTTTTCAAAGACTGCATTCGATTTTTAAAACAAACCATAACCTTTATTTTATCGATAAAGGTTTAAAAGCATTACGAAGATTATCAAATAATGATAATCTAAAATATAGCATTTACACACGACCATTACATAATGGTTTACAATAATATTACACAACAATTTAACTCTCCAAATGCCGTTTTTAAACAATATTATACAAGCATGCAGACTCCAATTCCTGTCTTTATTTAGCATGCAACAGCGGAAGCTCTTAATAATCACCTGAAAATAAACATGCTTTAAACGTCAACAAAAATGTTGGTGAGTTATAGGTTTAACCTATATATTTATCAAATTGTAATAATAAACCACAAGATTTCATATTTCCATTTCTCATAAACATCATGCATGCATATAGCAATCTGCATAAAAATCATTCATATGATGAACACCTGGTAAACGACCTTAACAGGATGCATATAGAATATCCCCATAATTCTGGGACTCTCATCGGATATGATAAATCGAAGTACTAAAGCATCCGTAACTCGGATGAGGCTTGTTGGGCCAAATAGATCTATCTTTAGGATTCGCGTCAATTAGGGGCCATTTCCCTAATTCTTAGGCTACCAAGCTAAAAAGGGGCATATTCGGTTCGATAATCCAACATAGAATGTAGTTTAGATTACTTGTGTCTATTTTGTAAAACATTTATAAAATTGCATGTATTCTCATCCCAAAAATATTAGATATTAAAAGTGGGACTATAACTCACTTTCACGTATTTTCACTTCGTCAGAAAATAAGACTTGGCCACGGGTCGATTCACGAACCTATAACAAATATATATATATATACATATCAAAGTATGATCGAAATATATTCATAACATTTTTTTATTACGTGTTGATGATTTAAGTTGTTTAGTTAGCAGTTCAACGTTAGTAGTCCACAATTAGTAGTCCACAGTTAGTAGTACATGAATAATTTGATATAGTATATTTCTCGAATCAATCCACGACCCAGTGTATACACATCTCAGACTCGATCACAAATCAAAGTATATATATTATTTTAGAATCAACCTCGACCCTTTATATGCTAACTCAAGCATTACCGCATATAGAGTGACTTACGGTTATTCCAAATAATATATATAGATGACGTCGATATGATATGTCAAAACATTGTATACGTGTCTATGGTCTATCAAGACATGTATAATACAAGAAAGTTAGTTAAGATATAGTTAGTATAGATTTGTTTTACCCATAATTTCTTCGTTAAAAATCCGTTTTGAGTGAATCAAATTGCTATGGTTTCGTATTGAACTTAAATTTATGAAAATAAACAGAAAAAGTGATGGTTTATAGTCGGAGTTATAGGTTACAAGTCATTTTTGTAAGAGGTAGTCATTTCAATCGAAAGAACGACGTCTTGATGACCATTTTGAAAAACATACTTCTACTTTGAGTTTAACTATGATTTTTGGATATAGTTTCATGTTCATATGAAATATCATTTTCCCAGAAGAACAACTTTTAAATCAAAGTTTATCATAGTTTTTAGTTATCTAACCCAAAACAGCCCCCGGTTTTACTACGACGGCGTATGTTCGGTTTTACGGTATTCTTCATATTTTCAGGTTTTAAATCATTAAGTTATCATATCATATAGATATAGAACATGTGTTTGGTTGATTTTAAAAGTTAAGTTATAAGGATTAACTTTGTTTGTGAAAATTTTTAGAATTAACTAAACTATGTTCTAGTGATTACAAGTTTAAATCTTCGAATAAGATAGTTATATATATATGAATCGAATGATGTTATGAACATCATTACTACCTCAAGTATAATAGGTAAACATACTGGAAGTGACAAGTAATGATCTAGCTTCAAAGGATCTTGGATGGCTTGAAAGTTCTTGAAGTAGAATCATGACACGAAAACAAGTTCAAGTAAGATTTCTACTCGAATTAAGATTGTAATAGTTATAGGAATTGAAACAAAGTTTGAATATGAGTATTACCTTGAATTAGAGAGATAACCTAATGTAAATAACAAAGGTTTCTTGATCCTAGATGATTGATTGGAATGGATTAGAAAGCTTGGAAGTAGACTTGCAAACTTGAAAGTGTTCTTGAAGTTTTCTTCAGTAGTTGTTTTGTATGCTGATCTAGGTTAACTATATTGAGCCAGATTGAGCTAGATTATGAAGGAAATGATGAATAACACTTAGAAAAATAAGATAGGAATTGAGAGAGAGTAATTTGATGCAAGAAAATTAAAATGGAAATGTGTTTGTGAAGGTGGAAGTTCACGTGAAATGGGGGTCTCCATATAGGCTCAATTAGTTTGATTTTTAGTGTAATCATTCATGCTAGTTGCCAAATTGGTTGGTTCCACATGTTGGTTAATCATTTAGGGCTGCTAAAGAGCTGATCATTGAGTGTATATACCAATAGTATATACATCTAGAAGCTGGGTATTGTACGAGTACGAATACGGATTGAATACGAGTAGAATTGATGAAGAATGTGAATGGAAATGTAATTGTAACCAACTTTGATAAGTATGAGTGTTTTGATATGTGTCTTGAAGTATTCTAAAAGTGTATTAATACATCTTAATACATTACACGTATATACATTTTAACTGAGTCGTTAAGTCATCGTTAGTCGTTACATGTAAGTGTTGTTTTGAAAACTTTAAGTTAACGATCTTGTTAAATGTAGTTAATCCATTGTTATTATACTTAATGAGATGTTAAATTGTTATGTTAACATGATAACATGGTGTATGAATATATCTTAATACGATATATATATATATATATATATATATATATATATATATATATATATATATATATATATATATATATATTAAAACATCATTACAACGATAATCGTTACATATATAACTCGTTTCGAAAACCTTAAGTTAATAGTCTTGTTTTACATATGTAGTTCATTGTTAATACACTTAATGATATATTTAATTATCATTTTCTCATGTTAAACATAGTGTATTAGTATCTTAATACAATACATATTTATTTATTTTAATTAAAACGTCGTTATAATGATAATCGTTATATATATCGTTTCGGAATCTATAAGTTAGTAGTCTAATTTTTCGTATATAGTTCATTGTTAATATACATAATGAGATACCTAATTATCATCATATCATGTTAAACATATATATATATATATGTCCATATATATATATTATCATTTCCTCTTTACAAGTTTTTAACGTTCGTGAATCGCCGATCATTTTGGGTGGTCAATTGTCTACATAAACTCATTCCAATTAATCAAGTCTTAACAAGTTTGATTGCTTAACATGTTGGAAACATTTAATCATGTAAATATGAATCTCATATAATATATAATCATGAAAAAGTTCGGGTCACTACATACAGTAACATATATGCTAAGATATGAATTCGTCTATACACTATCTATGCAATAAATACAGGAAAACGTGTCTAGACTTTAAGAATGATAAGTATGTAATTTCCAACAAGAATTGATAAGCAAAAATCGATAAAAACAAATACGGTCATAGTCCAGACTCACTAATGCATCCTAACAATTACCAGTTAAACACACTAATGCAAATTCTGGTTCCCTATGACCTCAAGCTCGGATACCAACTGTAACGACCCGCCAAAATTGCTATTGACGCGGTACGTTATTCATTGATTTCATAGTGAGGTTTTGACCTCTACATGATACGTTTTGTAAACATTGCATTCTTTTGAAAAGGCACACCATAAATGAATATCTAATTCCAAGGTTTTTGACATCTAATGATTTCTACATATAGACAATCACTGTAAATAATAGTTTACAATAATACATCCGTTGACAATGCAGTCAAAATAAGATACATGGTGATGATTTTGTGAATGCAAAGTTTTCTCGAATAAAGCATGTATGACTCCATGCACATAGCTTGTATAACGTATAAGCAAACAGCGGAAGACTTCTAGGAACCTGAGAATAAACATGCTTAAAAGTGTCAACACAAAGGTTGGTGAGTTCATAGTTTTAATATTGCGCATACTCTGTATATAAAGGTGGATCACAAGATTTCAGTTATTTCATCTAAAACGTTTATCAAAATATTCTACAAAATTGAGCACCCTGATAACTAAACTTAACGTATATATAATAAGTACCCTTGTTTTAACATACATGCAACCAACATGTACAATACACGCAAACCAACGTGTACTAAACTCAAATAGCATACACCCGCTTTATAGTTCAGGCTAGGGTCTCTATACCTGGAACGGACGGGGATGTCAAGCCCTATGGATCCATATACAACTACTCGCGCCCACCAGTTCTTATAACCGGCAGTTACTAGTTACCAAAGCTAAGGGATTTTTGGTTCAAACTCAGTGTAGAATTAAGTATGTACTTGTGTCCATTGCGTATAAAATAAAGTGCATGTATTCTCAGCTCAAAAATATTTAAAGCATTTAAAAAGGGATCTATAAACTAACGTATCAATATTGTGGTTCAATATTGTAGGAAAAGTATGCAGACGTAACGGAGATGACAAATGAAAGGTTAGCCTTTGATTCACGATCAAAACCCCCGAGCAATACCCATAACCTCCTTAGCTATAACCCATAATTTCCTTAGCTCTAACCCGTTTGAAAATCCGTTTTGAAATCACTCGAACATAACCCCGTCATAGTATTTTATGTATACATAACTAATATTATATAAGATTAATAATAATAATAATAATAATAATAATAATAATAATAATAATAATAATAATAATAATAATCTTAATAATAATAATAATATTAAAATAATAATAATAATAATAATAATAATAATAATAATAAGGATGATGATAAATATGATACTGAGTAATATCAATTCCTTTCGCAGAAACTGATCGAACATATCACATATATATACATATCATATATTAATATAATAATATAAATATAATATAATAATTATAATATAATAATATAATGAATAAAAAAACGTGTTAAAACAGTGAAAAACAGTAAAGCCACCTCAATTATGTCGACGGATTACGCGTTTCGCGTAAAGATTACAAGTCTGCGTAATCTTTTGAAACATTACTCGTTTTGCGTAGATGGGTACGCGATCCGCGTATGGTGTCTTCATGAAAGTTGTAGATTTATGAGTTACGGTCGTCTGGACACTGGAATCACCTTTTTTCGAGTCAGTATGATTTAGTTATGATTTTTCTCGTGCAAGTGCGCATGTTTAGTGATTTCCATCATTTTAACTTGTAATCTTGAGATGAAATGTTGTAGTCTTTTGGTGCTCATTAGAAATCTTTATTTTATCTTTATTTTTATTTTCATATCATTGAAAATCCATAAAAACATTTTATAATCAAATTCTATTATATCGAAAAAATGCTTTCGTACGTTTGAAACTAAATCAAATAATATTATAAGGTTTAGTTTTCCAGAACTACTTATATTCAAAATTATTTTATTAAAAGGTTTAAATAATAGAAATTGTTATATCATAAAACGTTTTCATTTAATAAAGTAAAATCATATAATATATAAGCCATAATGGTTTTCAGTTTTTACTTACAGTTTATTCGTGAATCGTAGGGTTAAGTCCAATGGACAATTAAACGTATGGAATCGTTTTAAATCAACATATTCATTTGCTTACCTTGTCGACATCCATTTACATTTCATGTTCTTACAATTAATTTTATGAGAGTTAAATAATTAACTTATCAAGAGTCACAAGGAAGTTATTGTAAAGCATGCATTGAAAATTTAACAGAAATCTTCACTAACTTTTGTCTAGTTCTCGTTATTTGACACTTTGTTCTCACTTGTAGATCACTTTACCATTTATTCCGAATATTGTTAAAAAGGAAAGATTTCTTAAATCATCGTGGACCTCACAACAGAGACCCGTAACCATACCATAATTATTTATGGAATTTATAATTGTTAAAATATCTTCTAATTCAATCATTTGTATTATCTTTTAATTCCGTAGATAAATATATTAAACATATATTGAAACAAATAAGTTTAATGTAAAATATTATACATTAAATACTTTGTTAGCGTTTTCAGGTTATATATATATATATATATATATATATATATATATATATATATATATATATATATATATATATATATATATATATATATATTTATGTATATGTATCGAAGAGTAATTGAATATATGAAAGTAGTTCAAAAATTTTGAGATTCAACTTTACAGACTTTGCTTATCGTGTCAATAATATTAAATCGTATAAAGATTTGGTTCAAAATAAGTCGAAATTTTCCGGGTCATCACAGACCGTTTGTAATGTGAACGCAAACTCAAAACTACAATCAAATATAATTAAAACAACATTTCCCATCTCTTTTAGTATATAAGGTTAATAATTAATTAATTAATTAATTAATGTACTCATAATTCTTAATAATATTTACGGTTTACTAATCTCTATCAGGGTATCACAGCAGGTTTGATCCCGAAACCTAATCTCTAGACCACCGTCAAATATCCTTCCACCGTTTCAAAAACCTTGTCAACAACCTATCCGATCATAGCTTTTGTGTGATCTCCGATCGGTGATACTTTAATTTTCTGTTTCTTTATCGCCGCCACTGAGCCACCGGAACAACAATTTTTCTTTTAATTATACCTTACATCCATACAATTAATTCTCTAATCCTTTATAAGATTATAAGCAAACTGTCAACTTTTTCTTGCACATGGCATCGTGATTCCAGCAAACATCATCTCTCAAACCGTTATTTGCTATCTTCCACCGAGAAAAAAAATATCAACCGCCGCAAAAACATTTGCCACCGTCTCTCTATTTTCTTTTTCGACCGACTATGGATGATTTTGCTATAAACAAAAAGAACATACATCTCAATTAAATAGTAGATTTAATTGCTTGTCTGAAGTGTTTTACAAGCGATTTTGGTTGAGGAAGTCTTTTAATTCCATTGCTTTGCACGTGTACCACAAAATCAAGCAAATGAACTCTTGATTTTTTGGTTGCGCGAGACAAGTTTAAGGAAGAAAAACAAATTTTTTTCTTTTGCCACAAAAACCGATTCACTATCGTCACTGCCACTGCAAACGGTGTGACTTCGGCTGCTGCCATTATAACCAGTACTGCCACCGCAAACGGTGTGACTTAGGCTACCGTCGCCGTAACCGGTTCACCACCGTCACTAATGCAAATGAAATTTCTTCGCCGCCATTGGTCTTCCGTCACTGAACTACAAACGGACTATCACCGCCAAATGGTTTTTTTCGTCACTGAACTACAAACGGACTACCGCTTTCTTTGCAATCTGTCTTCTGCTGTTTTCCTGCCACTGCAAATGGTCTCTGTCCGCTACCTCTGCAATTCCGCTGATCCACTTACGAAGCCTCTTTTTAAAGATGTGCATCCAATGTTCAAGATTAGACTTTCTTTTAGGTCATCCATCTTGAGGGAGCGTATTACAGATAAAGATTAATTATATCATTTATATATGGTTGTTATACTATTGTATTTGTTTAATTTGTTTATTATTATCTTTCCTATAATATCTCATGTATAGTTAGTAACAATATCTTTGTATAATTATCTAGGAATCTTTGTACTTCTATATAATATACTCATAATCCTTAATAATATTTACGGTTTACTAATCTCTATCAAAAATATCTACTCGTAATTTTTAAATTCTTGCAATTTTGTAATAGCTTTTTACGGTTCTCGTTAGGATCTTTAATGTAATATAAATGTAAATATAAATTTATACTATATTATTTTTATTTGAAACACAACCTATATAAATTTTTATAAATATGAACAAAATGTACAGTATAAGAAAACTGTGCCGGGTATTAGAATTGGTAGTTCTTCGACAAATGTTTCATCTTATGAGATCAAAAATCTGGTGGACAAGTTATTTAACTGATTGAAGGTGGGTGGTGTGGTTATTAAGCCAATCATAAAGACTCGGAAAGGTAAATAGTTTGTCGGGTAGCTTGTGATCGGTTTGTTATTTTATATGTTATTTGACATTTGTTAGTTAGACATGGATTATTGTTTTAGTTCATGTTTTTAACTGTGTTCCAGGCAGTGGCGGAGCCACATGATTATGAGTGGGTACAGATGACACCATCGGATTGCTTCTGTTATGTGTAATATTTGGGCTTTTAAATATGTGCCACCATCAAATTTTTACCATGACACCAGCCAATGATTGTTAACCTAAAATAATTATATAATGGAATGGATGGATTGTGCAACGGCCCAATAAAAAAGTTACATCTTGTTGACTTTATAGTGAGGGTTGTTTTTCTCTATTAATTCTAATTCAATGTATTAACAATAATATACTCGAAGTAATTTTAATATTTGATAATTATTTATTTATGAAGTTTTATATTATCATTTCCATATTGATATGAAATTTGCTAATGACGGCCTTCAGGACTATTATTAACGTGTAAAAAATGATGGTACATAACAGCTACATAACTTTATAGTGACGGTTAATGATATAGTATTTGGTTTGATGATTTTTGTTGGGTATCATGTAACGCTAGAAAAGTCATTTTGTTTGTAGTGATACTTATTTTGAGATATAGCTGATAAATTAGGTGAGAGTGGTGCACTTATTTAGATATCAAATCGCATGGGACGTTTGTTACATAAGTTAACTTGATTTTCATGTCGGTACCGAATCATTGCATATGTTAAGTTTATGTTTCGGTAAATTTTGGTACTATTTATGACACCAACGATTAAAAATTCTGGGTTCGTCACTGGTTCCAGGATCGGTTTAATGATTTGGTTGCTCAAAGAATGAATGATCATCAGGACCCAAACCCTCAAAGATATACAATAGTTAATAAGGGAGATGATAAATCCATTTGCATTTTTAATAAATCCACTTTTATTGTGCATTATCTGTTTGTGCAGTATAAGTTATCAATGCATAATATAAGTGGATTTATCAAATATTTGAATGGAAATATCGCTCCCCAATTAACAAAACAAGGCAATACACTATGTTGCAATCAACAGCTACTAGAAGGCCTAAAACTCTCAGCCTACTCATGTTTTGTTCGCACTTAAGGTATCGAAAATCCTTGGTTTCAAGTCTATTTTAAATTTAAGTTTTCCCAAAATAAGCAGCTGCTACCTTGGCGACTGTAAACACCCAAATTCTTGTTTTCCCAATTTGTATTTGTTTGGCCAACGATCACGTCATTAGATATAGTATGAGCTAATTATACATCTCAAAGAGATTAAGAAACTGTAAGTAACTAGGGGGTGAATAGTTACTTGATACGTTTTTAACAGTTTTTCGATTGATCACTAAATTTGATTAACTATGATCAACCAATTCAACTCAAATTTGATGTGTGTGGTGTATATGTTTAAAATGATAAGTAAAGTAATGTAAAGAACATAGACACAATGATTTATAGTGGTTCGGGTAGATGTTAACTAATCCACCTTAATCCACTCCCCAATTACACTAATCGGGATTTCTTGCTTCACTAAGCACTTTTCTACAAACCCGGTGGAGATCCGATTTACAAGTCTTCAACTTCTTTGGTAGACAACAGACCTAATCTTTCTATCCCTTTGAAAGGCCAACTCCAACCTAGCTCAACTTGTCTTCAACTTGGACAAGTATTAATCTTCAAATAAGATTAATCAACTTCCTAAGTCCCTTTAAGGAAGTAGATCACTAAGCTAGCATATGCTTCTACTAATTGAAGTTACAAGACTCATACACTTTGCAATGATAGTCCTAAGAAAATACTAGGACATACATCACACTAAGTAAACTCACAAGATAAATAATTTTGATTAGTAAGTTTACAACAATTAAATTCTATATCTATAAGATCATAGAATCTTCTGTTGCTTGATCACATTTGAGTATTAATTAAAGCACTAGTGATCTCTGGAAATAAGCCTTTGAAATATGCAAGAGGGTCAGCTTCAAATGCTTTTCAATGCTTGTTATTTATTGTGAGATTCAAAAACTAGCCGTTGTCACACGGTCACCAGCACGGTCGACCGTGGTTCAACCGCGCGTACTCCAGTCCAAAATATGTATCCGTTGTATAGCCTTTTGACTCAGATTTGAACACCACATTTTGGAATCTTTACTTCATCTAGCACCTGCAAAAGAAACCCAATATCCTATACAAGTACTCTATGTATTAAGTGTGTGAGATTTGGTCTTATTGAGTGAAAATGACCTAACACTCCAAATGTGGTAAACCCAACATTCTTGGAGAAGTGTCTTGATTGACATTTAGGGTAATCTCAGTTTTGGTCAAGACTTAGTTAGGTTCATTAATGCATTTGGTTCAATCCTAAAGACTAGTCAACATGTCATTAACTTCCTAGTTTCAATTAATCACGA
Organism: Rutidosis leptorrhynchoides; assembly: GCF_046630445.1. Classification (NCBI taxonomy): domain Eukaryota; kingdom Viridiplantae; phylum Streptophyta; class Magnoliopsida; order Asterales; family Asteraceae; genus Rutidosis; species Rutidosis leptorrhynchoides. Next base: position 451,895,816 of record NC_092337.1, read on the forward strand.
GTCACATTCATTTTAAGACTAAGTAGAGATCAATTGAATGATGTCTTTCTAAATCAAACATTAAGTGTATAAAGACATCAATGTTAAGTCATACTTGGACATGTTACACAATGTGTTACTTAGACAAGACCAAATAGATTATTGACCATTATTCTTTTGTGAACCATTTTACACTTAATTTATTGAAGTAAACTAGTTACTTGAATCCTAGTATTCTAACTAGTAACACATAGCAAGCATGTTAATCAAGTTGACAAATTAATGAGTATTAAACATATTAGCAAGTAGCAAATAATACTCACACATAGCAAGAGATAGTTATTCTAAAATCAATCATATGAATATTTGCACAACACTATGGTTTAAGCTTTAGCAAGCTTACTTGCAATATAACATATTGCATGATTAATGTGTAAGCACACATTAATGTCCAACACATGCACAAGAGAAGAGCAATCTCTAGTTGGGACTTGGTGACCATCCTAAATGTATCCAAGTGTATTTTAGGATTACAAGTCTTTACTAGTCATACTTAAAAATATTGTTCTTCATTTCACCTTAATTTGTCACTAAGTAATCTTTAATTATAATTAGTATTCTAGTGACATTAGCTTATGTTTGTTGATACTTGGTGATCAGACTAAGAATGTCTAGACAACTTTTAAGATCACAAGTTATTGATTAACACTTATGTGTTATGCCTAATCATGATTAATTTGTCATTAAGATGTAATTCAGCGTAATTAACCAAGATTAGTGTTTTTATGACCAAGACTCAATTGAGTATGAAAAGGACATCTATTCTAAGCGTGTTGAGAAAGGTTTCATGAATTATAGATGTCGGGAAGTGGTCAAAATAAATTTGATCAAAAATGGTGACAGAGAATTCTGCGGTCGCACTACGGTTGACCGTGGTGGCAGCTGTGCAAATTGTTTTCACAAAACTGCGTTGCAGATTCAGTCTGGGCTTCTACGACTAAGTATACGGTCGACCGTACTTTGACCGTGTACTTTAATGATCTTTATTTTCATTCTATACGTTTTGTTTGACTTGGTCATTTGCAAGATCAAGTATGGATTAGTGAACTTGCATGTTTTATGTTAAGATGTCGATCATCACTTATGCATATGTATGTGTCATCATCAAAACATATTCTTTGGTTAAGCATCATACTTAACTTTGTCGGTTAGTCCATTAATTGTTGGTGATTTTAGTATTATCAACAGTCATTTTAGTTAATTGGGATTTACTAGAAAGCAAAGGCTTATCGAATTAAGCTCAATGACGAGTTTGGAGAGTGCGGAGTGCACGCTCGTTCGGGTTAATTCGATAAGGTATTAGAAATTACATCTTTTCATGGAAAGGTAACCACGAATGGTTACATCTCTTTATGAAGAGTGATGTTATTTCTAAAAGATGTAAATGAAGGGTTGCGTCTTTTCGTTGAAGGGTTACATCCTTTGGTTGAAAGGTTGCGTACTTTCACTCGCACCTTTTCGCTTCCTATAAATATAGGAATATGGTTTTGCTTTCATTTTTTTTTAAAAAAACAGAAAACACACACATACTCTCTAACAATTTGATTAGTGATTTCATTGCCAAAAACACTGATTGCGTTCTTGTCTTATCCCTGTAAAGATTTCGTGCAACCAAGGCAATCGTAGGGTCGAAATACTTTATAGAGAAAGTGATTACACGATTCAAGAATGAATCCGGCAGTCAATTCATACCCTGATTTCTAACAAATCTATAAAGTATTTGTTGATATTCGTGATAATGATCATGGAATATATGGCAGTGTTCATACTGTCTAAATGGGGGTAAAATAGAATTTGCGTCTATGTAATTATAGGATCCTTCAAATTTGGATCTCAGATAAGATATTGGTCAACTTATTGACCATGATACAAATTGAAAGCAAGTTAGGCCATTGGTGGTAATAGATTTGTTAAAATACCGAAACAAAATGAATTTTGAGTCTATATCAATTTTATATTGATTGATTAGTCGGTGGACGGTTTTATCTCCATTTTAATTATGGAACTCATCAATGAACCAATTGCATGGATGAATCGTTGATGGATCTCTGGCAATATGGCTTTTCTATAATTGCTTCGAAATAAATAAAGAGACTTGTGGAGAAGTTCATGTGGATACAAACAAAAGAAATGGAAAGCATCATCATCAGATTACGTTGATATCACACAAGTACACAATTTCCTTTCTTTTACTCTATATTATTTTATCATGATATAATGCATATAAAGATTAATTACATGTATATCCACTTAATTAATCTGGAATTTAAATCATGATGTGGTGGATTGAGTTACATGTCACCGTATGCATATTTTGTTCTATTTCATTCATATTTACATATGACCAATTAAAAGAGATTTTGTCGTTAGACATTTCGGTGGGTTAGTATTGCATACGGCAATCATGCATCTATGTCTACATGGAGATGATAATAGATTTTCTAAACATGATCCAACGTATGAGGATTAATATTATACTAAATAAATCCTTTTGAGTCATACGGTGTCTTCATACCATTTTGTACAAAAGGTGGTCAAACGGTATATAACAGCTTTTATCCAAAATCTATTTCACAATTGATAGGTTTCAACCTTGATTGTTATAGTTGGTTACTGTTAGTATTACATTTAACAATAAGCACTCACAAGATGGTAGTTACTATATGGATAGTTATTTCTTCTTGTTAGTTAATTGTAGTTATTGGTTGTTAGAAGTTGTGATTGTTAATAAGTCACAACGGTTCAATTGATAACAATCGGTAACATATATGACGGTTAGTGAAAAGTCATAAACCACTGGAAAAGTGCAACGATTGACTTTGTAAAGTGGGTATTTGTGTTGCTTCAAATAAAATAAACAAGAAGTTTTATCCATTGATTCATTATGCGAGTGTTGTTGTCCACAAAATAGTTGATTGTCAAATAATGAAACCTGGTGTTTTATGTCGGTTGGTGTCACTGCTTGGCAAACATCAATGAAATGGAGTCGGTTAAATTGCTATTTGGTGGCTAATGGTTACAAATATTTTTCTATAAAATATATGTTTTATCTCTTTTGAGAATCCGCCAAAAGGTGTTGTTTGACTTGTGGGATTTAATAGGTCGGTAAATGGATCCCTTAAGTGTATTTACTTGAAGGGTCTGTGTTTGAATTTAATCCATAAATTTGATAATGCATACAACTATAATTTTAGTCATGGTCTCTTGAGGAATATTTTTATTCAATGAGACAGATTAATATGTGATGGTATGCATTGTGGAGTATTAACTCTGGATTGTTATGCACAAATTAAAATAAATATGAATTCTTTATTCATTTGTTTTCATGTGATTAATGTCCACAAGCTATTTGATTATTCATCAAGATGGTACAAGTTAGTGAAACTAATATGTTTAATATGAAATAAGAATTAGATGTTGCTTAGTTGTTTCAAACACCGGTTAGCTTTGGAAATTGGTGGTATGATGTATGTAATTACATCGAGTGACCAATATAGCAAGGTGTTAGAAAGATTGAGCATGGTCTAGTGAAAATCATTGTAATGGGGCTTAAGTATTTTACTTGTAAAAGCCAACCATGGGTTATGGTTTAATTCACAATGTAAATCCTTAAAGTATATTAAAATTGTATTGAGTTCACTATTGATCAAAAGATGATACATCTACAAGTTGTTGGATTTACACTTGGTATAGATGAGATATCTTAAATCAAAAGGTTGATGTTGAGACTATTGACATTATAAACTAAATTGTCATTACTTCTTGGTTCTAGAAGTGGACTGACTAAGGTATGTTTATAATTATAATCTCATCATCCAATGTAATGGTATAATTGTGTGCATAAGGATAATGGGGATACATTATCAAGGGTATACAAATTATAGGTTTACATTGGTGAGTCCGTGAAAAGTGGACATACACACTGACTGATCAATCAATTAATTTTAAGTACGTACGGGTTTCTTATGGTCATATGAGAATTTAGTAAGTCCTTGGATATAAGGATTACAAAAGAAAAAATTGATTGAAGTCATAATGAATGAGATTAAAGTGAGTTGATCACGAATAAAGTGATATATGTGGATTTTGTTGGGTCACAACAAAGTTTGACGGATCACTTGACAAAAGCATTAGCCGGAAGCGCGCAAATGTTGGCTAATGATGTGGGATTGAAGTCCAACCAAATCTTCCAAAGTGAGACGCCCAATTCCCTTCTAGTACAACGCTAGGAGCTGAATTCAATGAGGTAAGCTTACTTTTTGAAGATTGAAACACATAAATATACAGATCCCAAAGTATGTGTTTAGACCTGTAAGTGGAGTTAGGTTGAAGTTTAACTTCTTAATAGTTCTTTTGAAAAATTGCAAATGCGGGTGCAAGATGTAAAAGAACTACCTATGTGAACATGAAGTTTTGCCGCTTCAATGGAGCTTTGGACTTAGCTGCCAATATGTTCACTGAAGGATTGGGACACATGGCTTATAATAGTGTCAAGATTGTCTTAGGGATATGTAAGAAACTGATGTGTATAATATTTTATAATTTTCATATGAGTGGAAGGGTTCAATTTCTGAAACACCCTGATACTCGAATTCTCGTAAATATTATACTAAGTGAAAATTCAATTTCTAAAACATTTTCATTTTTGCATTAGTTTGTTCTGTTTGTTTAATTATTTTAGTAAATCAAGGATTACACTAAAATGGGGGGGATTTGTTGGTGATTTTAGTGTTATCAACAGTCATTTTAGTTAATTGGGATTTACTAGAAAGCAAAGGCTTATCGAATTAAGCTCAATGACGAGTTTGGAGAGTGCGGAGTGCACGCTCGTTCGGGTTAATTCGATAAGGTATTAGAAATTACATCTTTTCATGGAAAGGTAACCACGAATGGTTACATCTCTTCATGAAGAGTGATGTTATTTCTAAAAGATGTAAATGAAGGGTTGCGTCTTTTCGTTGAAGGGTTACATCCTTTGGTTGAAAGGTTGCGTACTTTCACTCGCACCTTTTGATTAATGTGTAAGCACACATTAATATCCAACACATGCACAAGAGAAGAGCAATCTCTAGTTGGGACTTGGTGGCCATCCTAAATGTATCCAAGTGTATTTTAACTAGTCATACTTAAAAATATTGTTCTTCATTTCGCCTTAATTTGTCACTAAGTAATCTTTAATTGTAATTAGTATTCTAGTGACATTAGCTTATGTTTGTTGATACTTGGTGATCATCCTAAGAATGTCTAGACAAGTTTTAAGATCACAAGTTATTGATTAACACTTATGTGTTATGCCTAATCATGATTAATTTGTCATTAAGATGTAATTCAGCATAATTAACCAAGATTAGTGTTTTTATGACCAAGACTCAATTGAGTATGAAAAGGACATCTATTCTAAGCGTGTTGAGAAAGGTTTCATGAATTATAGATGTCGGGAAGTGGTCAAAATAAATTTGATCAAAAATGGTGACAGAGAATTCTGCGGTCGCACTACGGTTGACCGTGGTGGCAGCTGTGCAAATTGTTTTCACAAAACTGCGTTGCAGATTCAGTTGCGTTGCAGATTCAGTCTGGGCTTCTACGACTAAGTATACGGTTGACCGTACTTTGACCGTGTACTTTAATGATCTTTATTTTCATTCTATACGTTTTGTTTGACTTGGTCATTTGCAAGATCAAGTATGGATTAGTGAACTTGCATGTTTTATGTTAAGATGTCGATTATCACTTATGCATATGTATGTGTCATCATCAAAACATATTCTTTGGTTAAGCATCATACTTAACTTTGTCGGTTAGTCCATTAATCAACATGCAACCAACAGAAACTATAGATATATGTATATTAAACTAGATCTTCACTGGATATTACAAAGTTAAAAGATGATTAGGAAAGCATCTTAAAACCAAGAAACTAGCTATAATACTTAATATATGATAATGGTAAATTTATAAAATAACATTGGATATTAATTTGTCTATAATTAAGAGTTGTGTTAATCCGTTAGGATAATATAGTTGTATGTATACACAAACAACACGCACGCTCTCACACAACTGTGAAAGATGAAAATCCTCTATGAACTTTGATCACTATGATTCCTTCCTGATTTCCGCATCTTGGCTACATTGATAAACTCTATTATCGTTTCCAATTCACTTACTTTCTGTACCAAGGACCAAAATATAAGGCAACTGTAAGTAAATATAAAAAGCCATTATTTTAGCTTATCAATAAAAAATTATTGTGCTAAATGTGGCTACCAGATACTACATTGTGTTATCTGTATGCATCATAAATACATTTTGGAAGGCTCTCAGCCAGTTTTTTTCTTAGCTTGACATGTTTAAAAATGAAGAATATAAATTAAAAGACTCATTTGCTCTCAGCCATTTTTTTCTTAGCTTGACATGTTTAAAAATGAAGAATATAAATTAAAAGAATCATTTGTATATAACCTTGAAAAGATCAAAAGAACACAGGAGGGACCTGGGAGGCAAAATGTTTGTGAACCGCGTTAACCAGTTGTTTCTTTGTTGGATTAGAGTGAATGTTACCTTATAATAATTATAAGAAATAAAAGGATGGTAAATTAAAATGATTGGCCGAAAACAAGAAAAGCATATGTTTAGATGTTATTACCGTCTTGTGAGGACCCAAACCATTTACCGAAAATCGGCACATTATTTTTTTAAACAGTCCCAGTTCAGTTCATTGGCGCAGTGCGCCAAATGGCCGTGCGGTGCTTCGTATAAATTAATTTAACTACCGAAGCTAAAACACAACAACATAAACCAGACACAGTACAACTGCGCGGCGCGCAGGTATATGTCACGGCGCCCCAATGCACTGCATCTGATGCTGCAATTTTTAAAACATGTAAAAGTCCCATTTTCACAAACCACAATTTAAACACCAGTGTTACATGACCCCAAACCTGTTTCAAAGTCAATCATAATTTAAAATACATACATTCCATAATTTGACAACATTGGGTAACTCACGATCCATACTTTCATAATGTGTACATTTCGACCCATTACACCAAAACAAGGGTTAAAAACTCAATAACCCAACCCAATACCAAGAACATGATCCCCGGGATTCGTTCACCCCCGACTAAGGACAAAAGCACACGAGCCATCCCGCCAAGCTCAAACAACACCAAACCTTCTAGCGAAGGACTATAACTCTTTGCCACAACAATTCGGTACCTAAAAAGTAAACAACGCGAGAGATAAGCATAAAGCTTAGTGAGGACAATAATTATATACACATATATGCAAATTACCCACTTACGATCACCACACAAGTATGCATAAGCCAAGCATTACTAACACAAGCCAAAGTACAAGCCAAGTACACATGAGCATACAATGTAATAAAATGCAACAACAACAACAACAACAACAATCACGTATCATGCCTATATGGTTAACCATATTCCTACAAGGGGATGGTTCTCCGCCAATGACCATCGGTACTTGCCAATGACCGTTAATGCACATTTTCACCATGTAGCACTAACCCCCGGGTGGACGTTCGCCATTATTGAACCACCACTCACGCACAACATGGTCTCCCCCGCCAATTGGGAGTGGTGTAACCATACGCCCAAAATACACCATAATGAATCCTTACACCCGGATATCACTAACCATACTTTCCGCAAACACAAATTATACATGGTCTCCCCCGCCAATTGGGAGTAGTGCAACCTTACGCCCGGAATGCACTATAGTGAATCCTTACGCCCGGATTTCACCAACCAACATTCGCAAGCAAATAACCTGTATATACATGTATATAACCATTCCACTCACCTTGGGAATGCACGCATAAACTATGTATGCAAGTATCGTCACCACGAACTCATCCGAGCAAGTATTTACCTATATAACACATATAGGTACACAACACATAAACACTTATTCTCTACAAGAGTATCTAACACCAACACCCTTAATCAAGGGTTTTCACCTTGCTCACCAAAACCCGTTCATTTAGACACCTAAAATGGACTTCACCAATTACCACTGAGGATGGTAATTCCAACCCATACAAACAAGCACAATTTAACCCCCATTGTACTTGACATCACAAAACTAAACCCATAAGTGCAACTTAACCCAAATTGCACTTAACCACCAAAACAAGACAAGTTTGACCCGTAATCACCACTACTAGAGATTTTCTCTCAAAAACACTAATTCGAAGGTTAGATACTAGCTTGACCCAAAATCACTTCTCATTAGTAATTAACTTCCAAAATTAACCGAAATAGTGACAACACCAAATATTTGACCCAAATCAAAGTTCACCCATTTTGACACAAGTCAAAAACACCCATAATCACTAATGAATAATGATTATGTCTCCAAAATACCAATTACACAAATATTCCAAGTACTTACATAACATTACACCAAAAAACACATTTTGATCCAAATGGGTGTTCATCACCCAAAAACACCCAAAGTCACAAATTAAACACCAAAACATGTACTTAAAGTACTCTTTGACCCATTTACACAACAAACCCATTTTTGACCCGAATTAGGGTTTTTCGCCAAAAGTCAAACTTGTATACACATCATAAACACTAAATCACAAGCATGCAAGTGATTCACCTACACATGCAAGCTATATTGGGTCACAAATTCATCACTGTAAACCCTAAATCACCAATTTGGGTTTAGACCCCCAAATCACTAGTCAAGATCCCTTATTTCTCAATAAATTGGGTTTTGAACACAACACAACACAAACCCTAACCCAAACACAAAATTAAACAATATAAATTCGTATTTTGGGTTATACCTCAAGTATAGAACGAGTTAGGAGCAGCCACACTAGATTAACACTTCAATTTGGGTTGAAACTAGCTTCTTCTTCAGCCTTGGGGCTTCCTCTCCCTAAAACCCACTTTCGCTCACTAGGTGGAAGTGTTTGGAAATGCTAGAGTAAAGAGGAGGTGAGGATAATCCGCCCCCAAAACTGATTTAGGGACCCCAAATTTGTGCCATGCAGAATTGCATTAAGGTCCCTCATTATTTTTAAACAATTGTGAAACAGCCCCTGATCTGCCCACCTGTCCGCGCGGGGCGCAAAGGAATGGCGCGGCACGCCGCGCCATCCAACTTAAACTGAAATCAGAATCTTACAATTTATAGTTTTCACATTTAGTTACTTTTATTAATGAAACTTGATGATTTGTTGCTATGATATATTTATTATTTTACAAATCTATTGCATTTGTACTTAAACTCTTCAAATTTAGCAACACTGCTTAGTTTTGAGGTTATTACAAATAATACTTTAAATATTTTTTTTAGCGGTCGTACATCGCACGGGCTAAAAACCTAATCGATATATACTAGGTTTTAGAGCCTGTGCGTTGCACGGTGGGTAAAATAATCGTGCAAAATTAACTGATTTTTTCAAACAATTATTCTTTTGAGTTTAAGAGTCCGTGGTGTTGGCAAATTTTAAAAGTTCTTTTGAGTTTAAGAGCTCGTGGTGTTGACAAATTTTAAAAGTGGTTTTGGGTGGTGTTAGTAACTTAAATTCTACAAATTTTTTTATTTTACACCATTAATATCTTTTTAATTATATATATATCTATCTATAGTTTCTATTAAAATGCTAAAATGATGATTTCATAAATAAGACTATTCCCTTCTATAAAAAAAATAGAAAATAAAAGAAAAAATTTGAGAGCATCTTGATGATGTCATAAACACTAATTAATTTTATTTAAAAATTTTAAACTCACAATTAAATTAAAAAATTGTACTCTTATCTGTTCCAAATAACATGAAGGCCTAAAAACCCTATCGACTATAGGCAGACCAGATCTTCACGTTGAATCCCATAAATCATCATCTGCAACTCCTTTTTTTTCCAAATCCAAATAAACCCTAAAAAATCCAAACAATCAAGAATCCTTTCAATTCTTGAAAATATCAATATTTCCATTGGAAGTCTCCTACAGCTTCTAAATTTTCCACCGCCCCAAATAAAGCATCTTTTTCACATCCATCTTCTCACATTCATATTCATAGCAGTGATTTAGGATATTTTCCCAATGTTATCTCCATTAACAAGAATTCAAAAATAAGTTAGTATAGATTTTTACCTCTGTGTATTTTCACCGTTGATTCTTTTGAAAATTCAATTGCACGCTTACCTTTCGCGATATCTTTTCATCTTCGGGGACATCGTCACGACTTCTTTCGGGTAAATAAATCTTCTAAGTTTTGTGTTTTATCAGCGTTAATTGATTAATTAGTTCTAAGTGTACCCTAACGTCTTTTATTTTTTGTTTAGATTGTGTTAAAAGTTGTTTTCCCCTTTATGTTAAATATAACTTTTATCTTTTTATGTTTGTTGGTTTCGATATTAGATATGGTTTTTTAGCTGCAATGATTTTTTTAATGTTAGAGCTAATATTCAGATTAGATTAAAAGATGTGAGATTTACAAAAAAGTTCTTTAATGGCAGATGAACTACTATCGTTTCATATGCTTATTTTTCATATGGCATATTAAAAGATTTGAGATTTACAAAAAAAAAAAAATCTGAACCACTGTAATATATTGAACTTTTCATCACTATAGTTGTTTCTAACTTAACGTGGTTGGTGGGCTTCATATAACCAAAAACATGGATATGGTGGAACAATTATGCATATCAAATGTAGATCCTAATAATAGCTTAATAGTGAAGTGTGGAGGTGGATGTGTCTTTAAATTGTGACTATTCAAGTGCATGTAAAGTGTTTGAAAAAAATGGAGTTACATGGTATGGTATCATTTACCACAAATTTAGTGGCAATTAGTTTTTGTTTTATAATATAATACTAAATACTATACTATTTGTTACATGATTCACATAATTAATTTCATAACTGGTGTCACGACTAATATTTAATTCAAGTTAAAAAAATGGAAAATGATGGATTTTGTGTGCTGCAATGTTTAATTCACACATGAAGCCAAATCAAGTTAAAAAATGGAAAATGATGGATTTTGTGTGCTGCAATGTTTAATTCACATATATACGAGTCAATTCCTTTTTTAAAAGACCTAAAATATTCCTTCTTTCATTTCAAACTAATCCAATGAGAAACTTTTAATCTTTCACTTGAAGATTTGTGATTTCATTATTTTTGAGCAGCTTTATTGAACATGTGTAAAGTTTGTTTTGTATTAATTGTAAATTTCAAATATGATGCAAGGTTTAGATTGAGGTTGAGAGTTTCTATTGAGTCAACTAGCTAGAGGTTTTAATGTTTGCGCATCTTAGTATATAGCTATTGATTTTTTTAATGGAGTCAAAGGTTCATTTTCATTTATATTCATCGCAATATTACTCTTGTGTTGTGTGTTATCTAAATTTGAGTATTAGAGCATGTGTTGCAGAACTGATGTGAAGCTTGAACAACATGTATTGGTGATCGACTTATTTTAGTCAAGGAAGGAAAAAGTTTATTAAAATTTTGCAGCAGGTTTTTAAAGAGCCTGATAAACTGATTTTTCAATGAGCTTGATTAACTGGTGTTATAAAACTTTTCATGCATATATTTTATTAGGACCTATGAATAGTTTGAAGAAGGCTATTTGGCAAATTAGTCCAGTTTGACTATTTTTTTTACCAAGCTTAGCAAATTAGTAAGTTGTTTAGTCATTTTTGTTGTTTTTGGATCTAAAGTCTTCTATTGTTATAGGAGAGGGTCAAGTTGCAGTCAACTTGCAATAAATCAGGCGAAGATTAAATTTCTTGCTCTAAAATATCTCACTTTTGCGTATATGAGGTAAGATGGGCGGGTGGGGAAGTTGGATAAAATTTACAAAGTGTCTAAGTTATAATGGGTCATTTTTTTTGTAAAGCTTCTAAGGTATGAAACTTTTTTTTATTGATGACGTAGATGATGATATCGACTTCCGATTTATAAGAACTTAGGGTACTGGGTACACATACTATTGTTGATTTAGTTTATCTATAGTTTATTTGTTTGTCCTAAATTGCTTTGGTTGTTCTCTGCTAATTTCTTTGGGCTGAATGCTTGTACTGCCCTAGAATTCTAAAATTAGACAGCTCAAGCTTTTTTTCTTTCTATTGGCTTCCAGTGCACTGTCCAATGGGCCACCATATACACTACTCATTATTTTGTTTTATTTTTGTTCTTCGATTCAAATTCCATTTCTTAACTTCATCTTATTCCTCAGGATTTCAAGTTTGAACTTTTTGCTGCAAGACGATCCCAGATTGATTACTACTATCTGCGGCATTGAAATCTATTTTTGTAATACGAGGTTTGAAAGATTAATTTGGTTTCAACTTTCTTGAGATTGTAAACAATTATAAAATAGAACTCATTTAAGGAGTGAGGTAGACATGACAGGCTTGAAGCTCTAATTGGAAGAATTTGGTTTGGCTGATTAGATTAAATTTTGGTGTTGTTTGTGATTCGTGCTTACCGTGAGATCCGAGCTTTAAAATCAGCAAGTCAATAAGGCTAAGATTTATACTAAGGAGGTATGGATGACTTTCTATTTTATAAATGTTAATGATGTTTGTACTTGTTAGTGCATATTTTGTAATCCCTAGTTCCATGAACTTTAACGTTTTATTCGATCATGTTGTAACCTGTAATATTGTTAAACGTTGATTGTTGATGTGTTATTTTATATTTGTAAACGTTTAAATATAATTCGTAATATTACTCGACAGTCGGCCGACTGACATGGTCAGTCGACCGACTGTCATTCACTGTCGACCGACATAGGAACTGAGGTATTTAAGCCTAATTAATCTTCATTAATTTGGTTAACAACTCAGCACATCACACACACACGAAAAACACTTCTTGGTCGAGTCTCTCTCAATCATCATGTCCAAATACCACAGAATGTCAGTCTAGGCTTCGTGTTTATCAAGATCTAGTCTTGGTTTGACTTGTACGAACCCGAAAACCCATAGATATTCGTTTAAGCTCTTTCTATTGTTATTCCGCCTCTAGATCGTGTTAGGTTGATTCTAAGATCCTCTCTCTCAGCGTCTACAAAGTGGTATCAGAGCACTGGCTTGCTGAATCAATTGTTTTAAACGAGTTCTTGGTATATTTTTGGGTCAAAAAAATTGGTTTTGGATTGAATTTTGTATACTTTTACGTTAAACCTTCGGTTTTGATTCTGGCTCTGAAAGAAAGTACAGTCGATCGACTTAGGAGACAATCGACCGATTTTCGTGTATTTCGACCGATTGTCATTAGTTCGACCGATTGTCTTTAAACCGACCGACATATGATAAACCGACCGACTTAAGTACTAAACCGACCGATTGAAGGAACATCGACCGATTGAAAAAGTACTACCATTTGCCTAAATGTAAACAGAACTTCGACCAAGTAATCATTGACAGTCGACCGACTGTAGTTGTTCATCGGCCGACTGTAGTTGTTCATCGACCGACTGTATCTGTTCATCGACCGACTGTCATTCACTGTCGACCGACATAGGAACTGAGGTATTTAAGCCTAATTAATCTTCATTAATTTGGTAAACAACTCAGCACATCACACACACACGAAAAACACTTCTTGGTCGAGTCTCTCTCAATCTTCATGTCCAAATACCACAGAATGTCAGTCTAGGCTTCGTGTTTATCAAGATCTAGTCTTGGTTTGACTTGCACGAACCCGAAAACCCATAGATATTCGTTTAAGCTCTTTCTATTGTTATTCCGCCTCTAGATAGTGTTAGATTGATTCTAAGATCCTCTCTCTCAGCGTCTACAGTACTACTACATTTTACATACGGAGTATAATTCTTTTTTCATGTGATGTTAATTTCTATCATTGTTAAATTCCAAAAGTGGTTTGGTTCAGGCTAATATGGAGATGATTCTCATAAATATGTCTTCAACTTTGTTTTGGATAAATGATGTCAATGCAAGATACATGCTATGAACGATAATTATGGAGGGTTAAGGAGTTTATAAAGTGATGCAAGAAATATGCTATGAACGATAATTATGATCATTTAGATAAAATAATTTTTTTCCTTAGAACTATTATTTATGAATTTATATAAGGCGTTTCAAACTTTTATTTTTTATAATGTTATCATGTTTCTTTTTAAATTTTGATGGTAATATTATATGTTTTCTTTAAACTTTCTTTTAATTTTTATATATTTATAAAATATATTTTTTACAAACCCGTGATTTCACGGGTCTTTTTACTAGTATATATATATATATATATATATATATATATATATATATATATATATATATATATATATATATATATATATATATATATATATATATATATATATATATATATATATATATATAATTATAAGTAAAATATATACTACGTAATATTTAGAGAAAATTTTGAGTCAATTGAAAATTTGTCATTGAACGTGTCACATAAACGAATAGAATGTTGTGTTTCCAAGGCGTTAGAAAAATTATAACCATGAAGTGCGCATGAGTTATACTTCTGCATTCCACGTTGTCTTGTAAGGTCACGTTGTCTTGTAAGTCCACTTTGTCATCCGCCGACTTGTGTAGTTTTATTTTCAACTTCGTCTTCGATGACAGGTGAATAAGCACGATTTAATGTAGATAATACAGGAAACATTCATGTATTTAATCAAACCAAGCTTTAGCAAAAGCCTTCACACGAAGGAACCGTGCAATCACAATATATTCTTCCGCTTCGAACAAATTGAACAGGGATAAACTTTTATTTGATATGACAAGAAAGAACTTTCGACTTAGAGGAATTCGCCTTAGACAATTTCTTCATGCTTACATCGAACCCCGCGGCCTTATCATCGGAGACAACCGAACCCACATTTGCTAGAGGACTCATAGAAGCTCCATGCCCAATATCAGGCCCATCAACTGAAATTGATTCTGGGTTAATAACAGGCCCATTACCAGCAGAAACAGAGTGACGTCCATCAGCTGTAACAGAAACATGGACTGGTCCAATAACAAGCCCATCAACAACTATCAGCTGCAGAAACGGAAAGTTGAGCCTGGCCATTTATTCACCATAAATAAATATAAATATAAATAAAAGAGATCGAAAAAGCTAGGGAAATTAGATTTAGATTTTAAGAACAAAAGAAAAGTTAGGGTTTTATTTTCTTCGCAGTCGATACGTGATAGGATGGACAAGGATCATCAGATACAGATACAGGTATGTGTTTTCTCCTCTCTCAAATTCATCAAAATCAAATTGTTATTGAGTACAGTAGACTTTGATGTTGATTAGACAGTTGCGTACTCTTTTTACATTTGAATATACCATGTTTCATATATAATTACAAGCTTTAGGGAATATGTGCGTATCTTGTTTGGGGACAAGATACTATACATATATTATCGCTGTTAATATATATGCATATACATACATACATAATAAGGTAAATTACCAGAGAAAAAGCTAGGGCAATTAGAACAAAAATAAAAGTTAGGGTTTTATTTTCTTCCTAGTCGATACGTGATAGGATGGACTCGAATCCGTCAAAATCAAATTCTAATATATATATATATTTTTGTTTTTAATAACAGAACAAAAGGGTGGGCCTGCTCGCCAGTATAAGGGCAGTAAATGAAGTTCGAGATGCAGAATCTATCCTTGAAGAACGTCATGGCCTAGCTCTTTGTCAAGTTTGGCCCCACGATTATGATACAAATGGGATGGCCAGGTGTATATGCGCATCAGAGATTTATTTTGAAAAACAATTTGGCGATTATATGGATGATTGTGTTCGAATAGGCGATGGGTTGGGTGGATTGACTCTGAAGGCGCTTGAAACTTACGAAACATACTTCTCCACAAGATTAGAATTTATGAAAGGGAAGCTAAGAGGATTGATCCCCGCCACTGCTGCTCAATCTTACTGCTTTCTTGCCATATGCTTGAAGAATATTAACATTGGACCACATGTTGATTATGCTATTGAGATGATGTTCAAATTAGATGACAAGATCCACCACCCTTATGTCTTCTTGGATTCACTCTTTGTAACACTAAAGAGTTGTTTGCCAAGTTTCAAGTTATCTTCTGGCGCACAACTTGATGGTCATCAATCACTGGTTGTAAATGTTGACACTCTAATGGAATTGGAAAAACCTATTGAGGTATGTGTTTTCTTCACTCGAATCTATTCATTTCTTCTAATATAATAAATAATAATAATAGTTTATCTTCAGCTAATATATATTTTTGCCTTGTTTTGATTACAGATTCAGCGTGCCCTCAAATGGGCAACCGTTGAAATTCAAGAAGCACTATCCATCCTGACTGAATCTCATGGCCTAAGTCTTTATCAAGTTTGGACCCACAAGTGTTGTAAGGATAAAATCTCAGCTGTTCAAAAAAGAAAGGCAATCAAAGTGTACGGTTATTTTGCTGATGCTTTTAAGGAGTATATTGATGATGATGCTTATGTAAAAATACAAGACGGGGCAAGGGTGCTCGCTCTGATGGCGCTTAAACAACGCAAAACTTATTTTTGCAGAAATATTATTACGTGGTTGAAGCTAAGCGAATTGATCCCTGCTGCCACCAGTTCCGAATCCAAATTTAGCTGCTGTTGTAGTATTGCCATATGCTTGACGAATATTTACACTGATATGGATTATGCGTTTGAGTTCGTCTTCTCATTAAACAACAACAACAACAACAACGACAACGACATATCTGTCTTCTTGGAGTCACTCTTATTAACACTAAAGAGTTGTTTGCCAAGTTTCAGGCTTCCTTGTTGTTGCTTACAACTTGGTTTTTGTCACCACTTATTGGTTGAAGATGTTAGCAATCCTGCAGAAAGTTTCAACTTCTTAGCATTGAAAGAAGAAGAAGATTGCAAGGAGGATGTCAAGCAACAACAATTTGGAACATCCAATTCAACAAACCTCAATAATAATACTAATACTTATGTGCGTATTTACGTCTCGGACTCGGTTGATTTTGAAGATCTGAAGATGAAAATCTCTCAAAGGTTTCATCTGGTTTCCGATGACTACAGGCTGACCTACTCACTTCGGGGGTTGACTCGACGACCATTATGGATCGAGCTAGAAAGCGATAAAGACTTGAAGATGTGCATTAGTCTTTGCAGAAGCAAACAAGTCACTCAACTTCCAATCCGAATCACAGTTGTACAACATGCATTCCCCTCAAAGTTACGACACGCACTACTTGATTTTGACACAAGGTTGATATTTCCAAAAGGTGCCAGTCTTTCTACTCGAGCCCAGCACAGACTTAAACAACAACCCAAGCCGGCTCAAATGACTAGTATAAAGAAGATTCTTATCGAAAGGAAGCACATTAAACAACCCAACAGAAGGTTATCTAGGTAATGATCAGATTCCTAGTTTTTATTATTATTATTACCAATTATTATTATTATTATTATTATTATTATTATTATTATTATTATTATTATTATTTTCCATTTTTATTATTTGAAGTTAATCTGTTGCTTTGAGCCAATATGGCCATCAAGGATTTTGATAAGTCCACTCATTCTGTGCACCAAGTACATACAAGCTTATGCATAACTTGAGTCGATCTATCAAAATCCTTGTTGGATTTATCATCACCCTATGTAATTAGCTCATATATTGTAAATGATATTGATGCAGGGATTCAACTGTCCGAGTATTTTCATGAGGTGGATTTCGGTTTGGTGGCAAACCAAGGGGGACCGAAGTGTCAAGTTGGCAAAGTGAAGGACTAAAGAAGATTGGTTTCAAGTTTATTTTAAAAGCAGCTTGCTACCTTGGCGACTTTGAACACCACAATTCTTGTTTTCCCAATTTCTATTTGTTTGGCCAACGATCACGTCATTAGATATAGTATGAGCTAAGTACACATCTCAAAGAGATTTAGAAACTATAGATGTATGTATATTAAACTAGATCTTCATTGGATATTACAAAGTTAAAAGATATAGTATGAGCTAAGTACACTATTCAAATGTCGTTTTCTTTTTTATTGCTACTTTATTTTTTTTATTTTTTTTTTACTTCTTTACGTGCTGCTGCTGCTGATATATATATACAAGATTAATGAAATGCATATAAGAAACTTCACCATAACCTCATAAATCAAGTAAGAAACAAAATGATCTGCATATGCAAGATTGAAACAATAAGTGAATATATACAAGATTTATTAATATCAATAACAACAACTCATTTATGCAAGACATTATACATCGTCAAACATCCGAATAAAAAATCATTAAGGTTTAACTTATTACTTCAGGTTAGTCCAACTGTAGATCAACATTAATCTTTTGAAATTAACTACCAATAAAAAATCAGTTCTGCATTATGCAAGACACTATACATCGTCAAACATCCGAATAAAAAAATCATTAAGGTTTAACTTATTACTTCAGGTTAGACCAACTGTAGATCAACATTAATCTTTTGAAATTAACTACCAATAAAAAATATGTTAACTTATAAAACTAAGATAGAAAGCTATATATCAAGTTGAAAACAATGAAGATGATGAAGTTACAGAGAATGAATATGAAGTTAACTTAATTACACATCAAACTTTAGGTTAAGTCGCGTTTTTCCAAAATTGAACGTAAACTAAAGCATGGTACTATTGAAGCATTCATCTCAACTAAAGCATGTCAGGTTTTATGGATTTTTGGCGGTGACCCATATACCGTCTTGCACCAATAATTAGTTTTGCAAAGTTGCCCCCGTGGGTCATCACATATACATCTGATTTCAAGCAAACCAAGAAATCTAAAGCAGCCAAACTTGTGACGTGTTTTCTAAAACCATCTAATTCATCTTTTGTTGTTTATTCCTCCTCTGTTACCTGTTACAAATCCCCATAACAATCAGATGTACTGAATAACAAAACATAATGTTAGCCATTTCATCCTTGCTACAAGCTGATTAGCCATTTCATCAATCTCAGGAAGAAACTTAAGTGCATGATAGTTAACTCTGCACCTGAGCCTGTTTATTACTTGAGGGACATTATCATAGCTGGGCATGAACAAACACATATAAGGTTAATAATAATAAACAAAAGAACTACAAACCATGAAAACTTGACTTTCCTACACATACCCAAGTCGATCCACAAACGGCTTCAAGGCCATTATCTTCTTCTCTTTGATCCGGGGCACGACATTGTCAATATAAAATTGTGCGGGTGCATACTTGGGAATGTTCTTTACTGTCCGTCTATCACGCAATAATGACACGATATTTTCTTAGCAAAATGAATTAGATACGCACCAACCTCGCCGTGTCCATAGGTGGCGAATTGGGTAATGGGTCAGGTTTGAAATAAATTATTCTTTGTATGGATTGCTGAAGAACATCTTTTGCTCAAAAAATTGTGTTTATTATCAACCACTAGTACGTAAAAAATGAACACAAGAATTGTATTATTTTATTTAAATAATGATTTTTAAAATGGTATCAAATGTTTGAAATTTTATCTAATAAAAAATACACTTGGGGAGACTTTTAATACATCTGACCAATTTCCTTTCAAAAGTAATTTTATTAATATCAATAGTTAGCCCATTGGAGATATAACATACCCGAATAAGACCATTTACAAGAAAAAGGGTAGAAACTGCAAATTATAGATTTTTAACACAATCAGAATCCTATAGCAAACACTATGTGACTTTAGCCATGGAGTTTAGACATCAAATATCAGCCTATAAGCCATTTTGAAAGAAATGTTAACTATACATTCCTCTCAAGTGCAGGTAAAAGTGCTTGCGGTAAAAGAGAGAACCTTTTAGCATTTTACTTTCATGATACCCAGGAAATCAGTTAATAATCTGTTACTGCAGCTTGAAACAGGAAAAGGGGAAGGTTACAATTTTCATGACAGACAAAACAGAATTTCATTTTTTAATGCTTAAAGTATGTTGGGGGTACAATAATAATCTTATCTTATATCTTACTAGTTTTTAAGAGCCCGTGCGTTGCACGGTGCTGGCTAATCAAAACTAAGTATAAAATACGAATGAACTTATTAACAAATAACAAAACATCTTACATATGTTACAGTATCTGGAGTTATTTTGATTGTACCATTTGGTTTTCTTTGATTTGGTTCCATTATGTTACAGTTTATGGATAATTCACTAAAATCTAACATGTAAAGCTTTAAAATAACTATTGGCAGCTTTTTTTCATAAGAAACGCAATGGGTGTTTTGTATCTCAAATGACTGACGTTTTGGATCAATAAGGTTTAAGATGTTGGTTAAAAAAATGGAAATAGGAGAATGGAATATGTTGTGTAGAAATGAAATCATTAGTAACTGCAATATATAGAAGAATCAATTAACTGTAAATATGTGCTTTGAAATTTTGAACGTTCATAACATTCTATACATAACGTTAATGTACATTGACAAAACAACATAAATAGAAGTCCTCTTAGAACGTTCATTTGAGCACAAGTTAGAAAACATAAAACATGAAGCTATTAGATAGAGTGAAAATCTGCAAATGTCCATAAATTTTAAGATAACAAAAGTGAAAGCATTGTTATGGACTACTTTACAACATATTAATGTAGAAGCTTGAACATGCAAACAAAATACTGCCACCAGATAGTAAGATTAAATACATACATTTTATACTTTACCATGGTTGTAGGAACCAATAATAAGGAAATTCAAAAGAAGGTTTCAACAACTTCCTGGTTAATTGATCAGAAGGGCGTGTTTAGTTGTAGGAATACACCCTTGTTATAAGAATATGCGAATAGACACTGATCACCAGGTTTCAATCCATGTGGTCTAAGATAGGGAACCCAGCCTGCAGATACACTCAACTTCCTTTTACGTTTAGTTCCTTCGTTGATAATCTTCCTGCTCCATTCCTTAAGTTGTTGATCAATACAAAACACTTTTTTTCCATGCCTGAGTTTAGGAAAAATGTTCAACTCATCTGGAAGACGCTATCAACAAAACATTAAATAACAAAACTTAGTATAATTGAACGTTTGAATGAAAGACTATTTAGGGATCAGTGATAAATAGATAGTTGGGGTAATAAGAATTATAATTACAAAGAAAAATGTAAGTAAGAAATGTACCCAGATTTTTGCTTTAGGAATAGTAAACCAAACAAACATGAAACTACCATGAAAAGCAAGTTTACAGAATTTGGGTAGACTATTTGTAATCAAAGTTTCACATTCGTTCTGTTTTGTTTCTTCAATAGCATCAACATCAATCGGTAGTTCCTTTGAACCAAACATTTGCAGACCTAATTGTGTTGCCATATTCTGAATGGATTTGTTAAAATAAGTAAATTAGTATAGGATAACACAATAATAAAAATTACTAATTTTAACAAAAAGGATAACACGTATTCTGAATGGATTTGCTGACCTCGAGTGTTTTAATTTAGAAATTTTAACAAAATCTAAGACAAAGCAACAGGCAGCCAAATCAACGAAAATTTAAAAAAACTTGCAATATTAGATAAGCCCGTATTTACTTCTTAATCGGCAATAGTATTTGAATTAGTTAAAATTTGGATTCAATTAAATTAAAACGGATTAAGATATCGGAACTTACAGTTCAATACTGCACGATGGCGATGTGGATTGGCGATGGAGTTGAGGAGAAATAGGATCGACTGGTAATGTGAAAAGGGGAAATGTAAACCCTAGATATGAATGTTGAATCGTTTTTGATCAGGTACTTTTAATGGGCTGATTTAAGTGGGCCGTATTTTCATGTACACATTGGGCATACTTGAAGAACATCTTTAATTCATTAGTATCTTGTATAAATGGACCGAACCAAAAATGAAAGAATGGATGTTGGGTATAAATGGCATTGTCAATGACAATAATAATGATCAAAGCTGATCAATAACATTTTAGTAACTATATATTTATGGTTTGATATAAAACCATATTTTTTACCATTTATGGGGAAAAATTACTAAAGTATTTTGAACTATATACATTAAGAATGGCTAGTTACAAAAGGTATAAGTATTTGTATGTATGATAAAGTGAATTGATATAAAATGCACGCTTGGTAAATCCAGAAATTACCACAGAACAAAACAATTTACTTAGACGACACATAGTACATTATGTAAAAAAACAATGTTCAAATTACAACCAATCCAAAATAAGCTTTTCTAAGGAATGATATAAAGATTCGTAAACTGGATGAATAAGGTTCGATAAAAATTTTGGTCCAAAAAGCAAGTATTTTGATATAAAAATTATATAAAAAAACTAAGTATAATAGATTTGATATATATTTTATATCAACTTGATAAGAATGATATAAAAATCATAAGTATCAAAAAATTGATACATATTTTATACCAACTTCATAAGAATGATATAAAAAAACTAAACGGCAATATAAAACTATCACTCATAAACATACATATAAAACCACATTGGTCCAAACAGAATCTTAGTATTGCAATATTGTGAATGGGTTAAATCGTCTTCAACACTTTACTTTCAGTATGCAAGTAAAATCTGCAAGGAAAAAACAAAAAGGAAAAGCAAATTATTGAGACGTTACAAAAAAGAAAAAAAAAACATAAAATAACAAAATACGGAAATATAAATGAAAATGTAACCACTTAATGGATTACTGTCTAATTTTCATGTTGAATGTCATATAGTTTTATATATTGAATAAAAAATAGTAGATGAATAGTGTTCAAGATAAATGAAATGTTATTTTAATACCTTGCCTTTATAGGTGCTGCAAAACTTCTTTGAAAACGACGTTTTTTGTTGTATCTGATAATTGGTTGTCTTTGTTGATAATAAGCACTTTAAGACCATTTTTCGATGTTACCCTAGACAAAGCGACATAAAGCTGACCGTGGCTGAAGACTGGCTTGGGAAGGAATAAACCAACGTTGGCCAAAGATTGTCCTTGGCTCTTGTTGATAGTCATTGCAAAGCATACGGCTATTGGAAATTGTCTCCTTTGAAACCTAAAAGGAATTCGTTTGTCCGAAGGTACGATTAACATTCTTGAAATAGCAGTGATTTTTCCTACATGTGTACCAGTTAACACTTTCGCTTTAATAACCTTATCACGAAGTTCCATCACTTGCAATCTAGTTCCGTTGCACAATCCACCCGATTGATCAATATTTCTTAGTAGCATAACTGGTACTCCGACCTTAAGAGACAAATTATGTTTTGGTAAACCGCCTATGTTAATGCTATTTAAATATTCAGTCGTGTACATCTCAGAATTGAAGTCTGCATCTCTATCTGATTGGCATACGTTGTCCGAACTTAGATAGGACCTTGCTTCACCCTCAAGTGATTCCATCATTCGATCATTTATGATGTTTACAATTTCGTGTGTTGGAGCCAGAATTGCACGTTCCTGATAGTACGTTGGATTTCCAAGATTTTGTAAATAATCTGGATAAATACACTCAATAATTGATCCAATTGGATCCTCAACATCATTGATTAACACATCTCCAGGCATTTGAATATCTGAAATCCCATCGTCGGTTGGATTAACATTTCCATCACCTATGTTTAATAACCAATCTGCAAAATTGCGTATTTCTTCTAGTTTCTTCTGGCTTTCTTCATTTGAAGAACCGGAAGGTACCATTGAAAGACGCATGTTCTGTGTTAGTTTTAGAACAGTTACATGATCCCATAGGTATGAGGAGTTCAAAGTAGAATTAACAATATCCTCTCGTTTACCATGTGTCACCACCGGTAGGACTTGCCTGAAATCACCCCCAAAAACAACAACCTTACCACCAAAAGGAATGTCCATGCTATCTGGATTTACACAACGGCATATGTCGCGAAAAGAACGATCCATAGTTTCCACACATATCCTTTGTACCATTGGTGCTTCATCCCATATAATTAACTTAGCTCTTCTGATTAAACCAGCTAAATTACTGTTTGGTAAAATTCTGCAATAGGATTCATCAGTTGGGTCAATCGGTATTGCAAATCTGGAATGTGCAGTTCTACCTCCACTTAATAACAACGCCGCTATTCCGCTTGAAGCAACATTCAGAACGATTTCACCTTTACTTCGAAAAGCAGCTGAAAGAGTTTTCCATAAGAACGTTTTTCCAGTTCCGCCGTATCCATATAAAAAGAAAACGCCACCTTTATCAGTTTCAACCGCATGTTGTATGGTGTCGTAAGCCTTTTTTTGATCTGAATTTAGTTTTTCAATTAGTTGATGATGCTCCGTTTCAAGTGCAGCCATATCGTACGATAGTTCATCAATAATTAATGGATTTTCAGACAAATTCAGATAGGTGGACGTAGGTAATGGCATTGAACTGTAGTTTGACAATGATTTACCATTTTTTTGCAGGGTTTTTTCGATGTCCTTCAATATAAGGTTCTGAATCATTTCTCTAGTTGGTTCAATACCTGAAATACATTTGTTGTACATATGAATTCAATTAAAAGAATATGATGAAGTACAGTAGGTAAACATATTTAATAGACACAAACATGTATTTTATTTGTTATAATAGATAATATATAATAATGTTTTCTGATTTTGATTACCGGATATGCGATGATGAATGATATCAGCAGATAAGTAATCAAAAGTCTTCTCAAATACTTCTTCTGGTCTACTTAAACTCTCTGTTAGAAGTAGCTGAGCAAAAAAATTTCGAAGCCAACAACCTGATCCCCAAGAACTTGCATCCTTTATACTTTCGATATATTCTGCGTCATCGTCTAACAACCCCATTTCATAGCAAGCGGCTTTGAAAGTTGGACATAAATTACCATTAACTGTCTTGATGTCTTCGTAGCAGGTAGGACCTCTAACATGGTTCAACAAAATTCGAAGGAAAAATAGTTCCCCGGTTTGAGGTGAAACATGATGAATACGTCCTATCGATCCGGTGAAATTCTTGCGTGGTGTCCATTGTCTTGTATCTTTGTTCCAAACAAATTTGGTTGGGAATTCGACGTATGTCAATTGTTTGGCTTCAGCGTTTGTTTCATTACATTTCATCCACTCTAAAAACTGAGATACATTAACTGACGGGTCTTCAAGAACCTCTTCAAGTAACTGTGCTTCATCAAAAATTACTGAATGCTGATCTTCCAAATGAAACGCCAAACGGATAACAGTTGGATTTCTATGGTTTATATCAAAAGACAACATTCGCCAAACTGCCTCACAGGATGATATGTAACGGCAGTCATAGAATTGGCGTATTTCATCAGTGTCTTCTTCGCATACACCTGCTGTAACTCTATCGTTGCCCTTGTGGATATATTTAAAAAGATACCTAATCGCTCCAACTTGGTTACACCATTCGACATTTATGTGTGCTTGGTATTTTTTTAGTAAGAAAGGATTATAAGGAACAACGTTGCCGTTATCAAGGTCGTGGCCTTGTTTCTTGATCGTTCGGCCATTATTTCTTCTTCTGTAAATTGGGTAGCCGTTGGTATCTAAAGTTGTTTCGTCAGTAAATGGTTTTGGAAAATTCTTGGTGCATTTTTTCTCAACGTTAGTGCATGAGCAATTAGGATTTTTATCACCGCATGGTCCGTGAATCATTAACTCCGACACAAGTTGATGTAGTTCTGGATCTTCATCTTTATCTGGAATTTCCGCACAAATATACTCGTCTATGTCTTCCGGTTCTGGAAGTTTGTCACGCTCATCAAGGAAGATGCATATATGTGCGTGTGGTAAACCGCGCTTCTGAAACTCGACCGTATATATTTCTGGATGTAAAAAACAACATATAATGAGTTTTATGTTAATAAAGTTTTGTTTAAATATAACGATTGTATTTCCACGCTTATATAAGACTGAAAAAAGAAAAAAGGTAATACTTTTGTATGTAAAATGTACGATAGTGATGAACAGAATTAGTAGTTTTAATTAATATTTTATTTAAAAACAAAAAGCAGATGTTGACATACCAGCCTTAACCCTGCCGAATATTTTATTCTGCTTAATATCATCCATCAGCCTATCAAGTTTAATTTTAAACATTCTTGATTGGTAAGCCGGTTTATCCTCTGGGTTGAAACCTGTACCCTCCAAGGCCCTACGAATTTCAGGCCATTTTGAGTTGCATGTGAAAGTTATGAATAGGTCAGGGTAACCATAAACTCGACACAGAGCCATAGCATCCCGATAGTTTTCGAGCATATATCTTGCACATCCTGTAAACGAAGAAGGAAGTTTAACTCGGTTACCCAACATACTGTTGTCAACATAACCTGATAGATTCGCATTTGTCAAGTTTCTGAATGTATCAGCTCTTTGAATTTTCTTGTTTTTTCTGATGTAGTAAATTCGTTCAGACTCAACCATTGTGTAAGCATCTACTAATAATTGTTGTTGAAGTTTCCTTGATAAGTGAACTAAAGTTGGAATTTCTCTTTCTTGTATTTTGTAAGCGAAAAACTCTCTCATTGTAACTCTCTTTCTCTTCTTTGTAGTTACCCCTTCAATCTCTCTATGGAAAATATCTGGCCGGTAACCATCCTCAGCATAAGCAAACAATAGAGGATATTGCAGTGCCAAATATTGAGGGTGTAGCTCGCTTATTCTTTGTAAACCTTCCTTTTGATTGTCTACAATTATATCCCTCTTATCAAATTGTAAGTCTATATCACCGACAATTAAGGCAGCAACTTCATCTACTGTTGGTAGGTTATAGTTACGACCATCTGTACTTCTTCTAGCGATGAGTTTGATTTTAAAATTTGCAGTTTTCGTTTCCTCAAAACGATCACGTGCCATTCTGTACATCTTCACCAGTGGATTGCAATCGTCTAAAAGTTCCAACAGTTCTTGTATAAGTGACTCATCTAATTGACTTCTAGAAGCAGTTTCCTCATTACCATCCTTCACTCTGTAGAGTATTTGCAAAATAAAAAATAAAATAAAATATATTTATGGACAAAAGCTCAATTTTTGTTCAGCATAGAAATATAAAAAGTAGATATTGAATCTTATATTTACCCGAGTGCTCTTGATCTGTTACGGGCTTCGTTGGCAGTATCATAAATGTATAGTTGGGAATATTTAGGTGTCGATCCAGATGAAGGTACCAATCCACCCAATCTATGACAATTTTGACCCTTTATTCGAAATGTGTACGGACCTCTGCCTCTGTTGGCAGATTTATCGACCTTGCCACCCATTGAAGTGAAAGCAAAAACCATGTTGTATTGTCTGACATTTTCAACAAAATGTTTGCTTTTGGGGTGTTTGTTTGTGTATAAATCCATTAAAAGTTTAGGTGGTGTTTTTGTGAATTCAGGCAGAGCGATTCTACCCTTGAGACAACATAAAGAGAAAGCGCCTGGTAGTCCTTTTGTACGTAATCCACGTGTTGTTTCCTTTTTCCACATTTTAGCACCACACGCGGAGCAAGTAAAAGATAAGTCTCCTTCATCGTAGTAGTCTGTAAAAGTAGAGGTTGTTAGGTGTTATTTATTTTAATATGTGTTACACATAAATACGTTTACGGTTGACATTATATTTGGAATCAAATAAATAATAATCATAGTTGGATTGGTTATACCTTTTGAAATTCCTTTTATTTGTTGGCTGTTTACTCCAGAGGTACCTTCATCGCTAATATCAAATGGAATAGGTGTGGGATTCCAGGTCCTCTTTGTTCCACACCTTACTTTTCGTTGTCTAGTTATTTCAATTCTAGCCTTTCTTGCACCTACAAAGAATTTGAAAATTATTTCAGTTTTTTAATAAATAAAATTAAATTAGTTTGAAAGTGTTATTTCAGAATATTGAGGTAATGACTAAAGCGTAGTTGATAAGAATTGAACAATTTATGTAATTTAAAAAATGAAAACATACTCTTAGGGTCAGGATTAGATGAGTCAACTTGTGTGGATGTGTCAACGTTTTGAGAAATTGCTGCATACGTAGCTGTTCGTGTTTTTGCCTTAAATGTGAAACCACATGAAGTAGCTGGAGAACATGTTGTTGAATCAGAAGGGGTATTAAATGGTTTGTTACTTGATGTTGGTGTACCATTTGTTGTTTTTTTAGAGGTCTTGGTTGTTGAACTACGCCGGAGTAGGTCTGTTAAGAATAATAAGATTATGGTATAGCAAAGTAACCAAGAGCAATGAACTGGAAGTAACCAAAAAAATATATTAAGTAAGTCACCAGATTGTGTTAAGGTTTTCGGTAGATCGGATTCGTTGGTTGGTGAGATGGTGAAAATATTTTTTCTTAAAGTATTTAGAAGTAATGTTCGTTCATTACTTGGAGCAGATGAATTTACACCACCTACAAAATAATCAGAAAAAGGACATGAAATGTTATTATTCAGAAGTCAATTTTATTAAATTGCATTAGTCAAACAATATTTTGTAGAAACTATATCAAATTATAAGTGAGTAAGCAAAATCATATACACACCTGATATATGCAGTGGTGAAGTGGTGGGCAAACAACTGTCCCTATGTGTAACTTTTTGACATAGTTGTATCGATGGTGTGTTCGGTTCTTGAAAATTTAAGTGTGTAGAAGTAACAGGTGTCATGAAAGTACATACATTTGAAATATTTGTTGATTTCAAAGTTGCGTTTTTTGACGTTGACTGCGATGTGCTGGTTGTGTTGCCCGTACAACATGTTTTATTCGTGCCTGTCCAAACAATACATAAAGTTTTAAATGTTAGAAGTAATCTCGGGGTTTCAAATAACAGATAAAGGAAACGATTAACTTCTAACCTTTTTTCACCTTGGAGTTACGAAGGGTTGACCTTTTGTTTGAAGAATTAAATGGAGTAACTTGTCTCAATTCGGCTAGCTTTATTCTTCGTTCGTTTCGTTTTATGGATGCGATGTCGACACCTTAAATTTGAGTAAACTCATTTTGTGTTAGATTGAGAGCATTGTAATGAATTATAAAAAGTGTGTTTCAAAGATATGTTGGATAACGAATTCGAAGAAAACTTACAATTGTTGAAATTTAAGGGATTGAGTGGGGGTGTGCTAGTCTGCGGGTGATTTAAAACTGTTGTAGGTTGTTGATGAGGATTGGCATGGTTTGACGGGGCTTCTCTGTCTTTGCCTTTGCCTTTAAATGGTGGTTGAGGATCGATTGATGCCGGACTATGCTGAATGTTTTTAGCTTGAGGAAATGTATGATTAATATGAAAATAAATATTGAATTTTAATTTTTGTAAGTGAAAACACCATGGTAGAATGCTTACAGAAGTTAGAAGTAAACCGACTGAGTAGCGGTGTGCACGGTTGAAGGTTGTTTGAAAGTTTCATTGGCAGTTGAAAAGGAATTGAATGGTGTAACGGTTCATTATTTTCTTTTTCTTTGCCTTTTCTTTGGCGTATAGAAATGGTCGATGCAGGTGAGTTTTTGATGTTTTCACTTGGCTCACCTGTATGGTGAACATGAATATATACATGTTGAAGTAATATAATCAGACATAAAGTATAAGATTTTCAGGATGAAAATTATAGTTGTAGTGGGGTGTATTACATGATATTGATGATGATTGTGACGTGATCTTGGGAGTGGATTTTCTCGAGCGCATGATTCTGTTTCTTTCAATTGTATCCTTTCTACGTTTTCTTGCAACGGCAGCTTTATAAAAAAATGTAAATCAAATTTAAATACTGAAATTTGATGGAACAAATGTGATGTTAAGATTTTGATTAATTAGGTTATGTACAAACAGTGCCACTTAAAACAGTAAAGAGAAGGTCACCTAAGTTAGTGACATCGTTGAATGGCATGCTTTGAATGTGAGCATCTAATCGTTGTACCAATGTGTTAGTAGTAGATGTAGTAGCATGTTGAATAGAGTTGGTTTGTCCAGCTTAACAAAACAATAAAACAAAGATAAAAACTCTAATATGTCTCTGACTTGGTAAGCTATTTCCTCACATCTAATTATTTCTTCAATTGATTTAAGTGCACAGGTTATGATTTAGCTTTCTTCAATTCATATTTGTACATATTTGAAGATGTCATATATATGGGGTTGGTACTACTGTGTATTTTATTCAGGATCCATGTCATATCTATGTGCAGTGGATTTAATATTAGTAATACGATTAAAAATATGACTTATGTCATTAATAATTGTTGTATTTATGACAATCTTCAAAATTCATCCTTGATAGTTTCTGGTAATCTTAGGTGCTTTAGTGTTTATGGCCTATGAACCGTCTTCAAA
This sequence comes from Rutidosis leptorrhynchoides, assembly GCF_046630445.1. Classification (NCBI taxonomy): domain Eukaryota; kingdom Viridiplantae; phylum Streptophyta; class Magnoliopsida; order Asterales; family Asteraceae; genus Rutidosis; species Rutidosis leptorrhynchoides. The sequence continues at coordinate 451,926,116 of NC_092337.1, forward strand.
GTTCATTTTAAGTTTAAATTTTTTGTTTCAAGATTTTTTTTTTTTTCCTTTATTTTGAATTAGTATGACAGCTGGTACCTCACTACTTGAGAAGTATGAAATTGACCCAAAACAAATTGGCCGATTGGAAGTTGGTAGTGAAACAGTGATAGACAAAAGCAAATTGATCAAGACTTTTTTAATAAAAATGTTTGAAGAATGTGGAAACACAGACATTGAAGGTGTCGATTCAACAAACGCTTGAACGCAGACATTGGCGGTTACATGATTTCTTAACCTGGGCGTTAAATAATTATATTGTAGAATGTTAAAGAGATACTGAACCTGAAACAGATGTTGCTTTTGGTCGATGTAGAACAGTGTCGACGGTTTTGAGTGAACATCTTGAAGGGTCAATATTGTCCTCTTTGTGTTTTCTTGGAAAAGATCCTGTTTGAAAAACAAAAAAACCAAAAGTAAAACGACTGAAACCTGTCGGATTCTGAATATTGCCAGATGATTGATATAACGTTTGGGAATATATGCTTTTCCAAAAAAAAAAAAAAAAAAAAAGAACGTTTGGGAATATATTCATTTTCATTATATACATCTGCCTCAGTGAATTTAAATAGAAGAAATACCTTCATGATGCTTGTTATTGGTGTAAACAGGTCGATTTATGTCTACTTCTCCAAGAGGAATTCTTACATTTGGAAGCGGAGTTACAGAGGAGTTGCCATTGTTTTCTTGCTGAGATGTCTTCCCTCTGCCTTTTGAAGTAGAATTACGTTTGTCCATGGATGAGTAACAATCTATCTAATATGAAGGAAAGCAAGAGTTTTTTATTGTTTGAAGTGTTAGCATACGATTTGTATGTTCGAATGGAAGGATAGAAAGTATGGAGGTTTTTTCCAATGTTAAATATATTGGAACAGAATGATGAGGAACGATATTTGAAATTTGAAACTCTAAAACTGTTTTAGGAAACCAAATATTATGTAGTGACCTTTTGGTTGTAGAAAGAAAGAGAATTTTAGATGTTGAATTATAACAGTTTGTCAATCTAACATCTATAAGGTTAGTTGTTAGGTATATAAATTAATTATTAGTGATTATGCATTAGTTTTTGATTATTTGTCGACAGTAGAATTTTCATCAAACCAAGCAATCTGATTAGTAGTGTGGCCCATCAAATTCACCATTGTGTTATTTTTCTACTAACCAAGCAAAATGTATGGATTCAGGCAGCCAGGAAAATAAGAGTTGGTTTAATCATCTTTAACAACTTAGTGGAATCAATGGTGTTCTTTTGTACATTAATGTTGTTAAACAGAAGATTGCAATTCGATCTAAAATGTTAAAGAAAGAATATGTTTATTCTACTTTAAAGGTATGTACCTGTGTACGTATGCTTTATTCTTTTTGTCTTCGCATAATCGTAGTGATGATAAGATTGTAAAATTTGTACAGTTGGGAATTAGTTTAGTTGCAGGCAATTCTATCAACACCCATTCAAATAGGGAGTATATTGCTTTTTTTTTATATGTATTAGGTATGTTCTATGGTGTGAATCTTTTTTTAAAAGTTTACCTGTGCTTCCTCAACCTTTACAACTCCCCTAATTTTTGAAAAGTTAAAAAATTTGTCGGAGGAAATTGCTTTAGGTTGATGAGCCTTCTAATATTTGTGGTCCCAATCAATTTATTTGTTGGTTGTTGGTCACATGGTGGACCTAAAAATTTTGGACACTTGAGTAATTATTCGGTGAACAATTTCACATATTGTCGTTGGTGGGACACTTGAAGAAAACTAAATTGCTTCTCACCCTTTTCCTTGTCATATAGTGAGGAAGAAAACACGTATATTGATTCTTCTATTACAACATCAATCATAGTTTACATGGTGATTTTTATTATCCTCAAAATTAACATTTAAAATTTTAAATTAGTGTTGTATTAAAGGATTAGATTAACAATTATCAAAGTATCCAAGTAGAATGAATACAATCGTTTCTATATGCAAGTAGGAGTTTTGAACTTAAAATTTAAGTGATGGTGAGTATGAAAACGATTTGTTGCAATCAAAGTGTGTCAAAATTTGTAGTTATGCATATATAAGTGATGGTTAGTATGAAAAAGATTTGCTACAATGTGTCCAAATTTGTAGTTAAGCATATTGGTAATCCTAAAGTAAAAGAATGAATAATGACAGTGTAAGTAAAGCAGACAACCCAAAATAAATAACTTGGCAAAACAATTGTTCAAAATTAAACACACACAGGGAATGAAATAGAAGACAATAGCAACACAAATTGTTCCTTAACAAAGGAATTTAAAGTAGTTTAAAGTAGTGCCACATGAAGGATTATAGTGAATTGCATCACTAATCATCACCAAGGTTAAACTTCTTGTGACGGGTTGTTGATGACTTAACCGACAATGGGCTTTCATTTGGTTCTTCTTTAATCTGTTTTTTTGGAGGAGTGTATCCTGTGCTGCTTGCAAGATCCACCATGTGTTTCTCGTTAGCCGAAAGGTTGGAAGAACCACACTATAATGTGTATGAAATAGGAAATGGTTAGTGTGAATGGAGTTTGAAAGTTAGTTGTTAATAGCAGTAGGTAACGATTTGAGTATAAATTTAAGGAGTTTATAAATATACCTTTGGAGAAACTGACATGTCAGCAGTTGCAGCTTCAAGTTTCATTTGTTTGAATTTCGGCCTGTCAATCTTAGTCGGTAATAATTCAAGAAACGTTTTCGTTAGTAGTCACAGTTGAAGGAATAATTAAAGTTGTAAATTGTAAGGAAAATGATTGTTAATGGAGTTTGGTGATTACCTTGAACTGTTGACGGAAGTGATCCACAAATACTTCATCAGTCGAATACTCCTTAACTGTAAAGTTCGTCTGCTTGTATTTCTTGTGGTTACCAGTAATTTCCAGCTTGCACAATAGAGTATTACCAACTAATGCTTCTAATTCAACAGGTTGATCTTCGTCTTCCGGTAGCGCTTTCTTAATCTCATAAGCTGATTCGGTAACATATTTCTTGACAAGTGATTCAAAAACGGTGAATGTTGCTATCCCAGTTGCATCCACAACACGGACGCTTACCTTGAACCTGTGGATTGTGTTGTTTAGAGTACATATTTGTAATCAAAGTACAAAAGGTATACATATTACAGAATTAAAGAAAACTGTACGAATGTTGGTAGTTGAATGTTACATACCTAAGAGCAACCTGTGGATGTTCACCGCAATCTCTGCAAATACGCTTCAATAACAACTGTTGGTCAATGTCAAGCGTAAGATCAACGTCCTTTGAAGTTGTTGGTGCTGTCTTATGACATTTTTTACATGCAATGTATGACCACGGCTCGTGCGGTTCAATTGCAATGATCTCTGCTTCAACAACAAATGTACCTTCCTGCATATGTGTTTAAAAAGAAAGCTTCGTTAGTAACACAAATAACCCAAGTGATTGCTGCAAATACAGTGCCATTGACTACAACAATGTAACCACCGAATAAAGTGTTAGTGTTGATTGTAGACTATATTCACCAACTGACAGAATAAGCAGTATAGGAATTATTTAAAAAATGCTTAGAACTATTTTGGATTACATGATTAAAGTTAAGTGATAATATAAAAGGTATAAACAACTAACATGATTAATTGACAAGTCATCACACCCGACACAAAGAACGTTCTGAAACCATTCATCCAGTGGTTTCCCTTTAGGTGTCAATGATGGTGTAAAAGAAGGTGCGAAGGAAGACTGAGAATCATTATCATTTTGTACTGCAAGATACCTGCAGCAAATGAGGGATTACACATATGCAAAAATTTCCAAGGTGGTTAAGTAAACAACAATTTTGTACTAATTGCAAAAATGTGTTTACCTCTTCCTGAAATCTTCGATGACCGGTAAGTCACTGTCCATAAACACTCTTGTGTGAGTCCAGTCAGTACCAACAGTTAGCTGGTCTGCATTTGAATGTTGATATTAACAAAGTTTAATTCAGGCCTTAATATAGACGTGATCAACCCAACTCCAAGATAATTATCATCACAGCCTATTTTTTAACCTTGTTTATGTAAACCTCATCCCGGAGTTGTGGAAAAAATCATGCACTAACTTCGGTTGCCTACAAAGAGAAATGCTACCATGTCGAAGGACCACAGATATACACGGCGGAGAGAATGTGATGTCCAACGACGGCAGCAAATCTCTTGTAGACGAAGAGAAGCCGGTCATCAGTTCCAATAGCCGTGAACCCATACAATCAACAACGACCTGCATTTGGAACAATAAATCAGGATATTATGCATTTGGAATAATATGTATGACCCATCTGATTACAAATAGCCACCGCAATTTAATTTACATTAATTTTTATTATGACAACTACATCAAAAGTTTGCAATTGACAGGAAAAAAAAACACATTAGCAACGCAGAGCTGTTCATAAACAATAAATTTGATAATCAAAATACCCAAATTAGATTACACCACAAATTTCATAATCATGCACTAAATTCTCTTGCCTACAAAGAGACATGCTACCATGTCGAAGGACCACAGACATACACAGCGGAGAGAATGTGATGTCCAACGACGGCAGCAAATCTCTTGAAGACTAAGAGAAGCCGGTCATCAGTTCCAATAGCCGTGTGTTTCTCTGACAATCAACAACGACCTGCATTTGGAACAATAAATCAGAATATTATGCATTTGGAATAATATGTATGACCCATCTGATTACAAATAGCAACCGCAATATAATTTCGGTTAAGTCTTATTATCACAATATCATCAAAAGATTGCAATTAACACGAAAAAAAAACACAATAGCAACGCAGATCTGTACATAAACCATAAATTTGATAATCAAAAGTCACAAAATTAGATTACACGACAAATTGAACCCAAAGTACTAATTTTAGTATAATTAGCTCAACGATCCAGTTTTTTATAAACGAATTTCGAAAGCAAAATAAGAATCTAAAGATCCAATTGATTACAGAGTAAACCAAAAAATGTTTAATTAAATTCAAAAGCATCTGCAGTTTATAAACGATTTTAGCATGGGATGATTAAAAAATTAGGCCAGCCATCGTGTTCAACGTACTTGTAATCAAAAGAGAAATTTATGGCAAATAGAACACTTACCAAAATGTAACGGATTCATCAGATCCATGGTTCCTCCGTCCATCATTCCACCATCGATGGAAGGAACTGGAATCATCCGGTTGAAGTTGATGAGACCCAGAATCACCGGTTGATTTTCGTTTTTTGGAACGGAATGACTATTCGGACTGCGGTATTATTAAGCAGTAAAGAAAATTAATGGTGGATGGATTCCAGTTGCAAACAGATCGAACGATGGATCTGAATGGAAGAAGAAGAAGAATTATAGGAGAGAGAGAGAGGGTTTCAAAAATAAAGATAGGTGTTTGGTTTACGTTTTTGAGCGGAAGTTGAACTCAAAAAAGGGGACGCGTGTTGTGTGTATGAGATGTACACTTGTTGTGTAGATAGAGGTGGTTTGTGAGATACCGACACCTAAGCCTTATTAGGCATGCTTTAGGTGGAGAAGAGATGTGTATAATCAAAGAAGCATATAACCAAAATCTCAAAAAAAGAAAGAAAAAAAATAAAAGCACATCACTTTCTTGATACCTTTCAAATTCCAGTTATACCCTTCAATGGTGACAAAATAAAAGATTCTAGTTGACAGAAATTGATACAATTACTAAATTAAGGTGATGAAAACAGCCAAATAAGTCATTTTAGATTCAAACAGGTTTGCAATTTGTGCAAAACCTATAACAGGAATTATTGCAATTTGCAAAATAAAAATGATCACCTATATATGAAAAATAAAAAAATGAAGCATATATAAGTAACCCAATATCTCAAGAAAAAAGCATTTCACTTTATTTTTCATGATGCTAAATATGATTACATCCACTGTCACCCCTACAAGTAACAACATTATTTGAACAAAATCCAAAAATGATGGTCACCATGTACAATTTTAATCATTTTGGCATGCCATTTCCCCCTTTATTCTCCTTAGTTTTAGTGTGACCAAAAGATTCAAAGTAACAAAAGGGTGTATATGAAATTGAAATTGAATTAAAAGCAAGAAAAAGATTAAAAGAATACCAGCCAATGCCAACCACCAAGACCAACAGCCTTCTTTACGATGCCTTGAAGTCCCACACCAAAACTGATTTTGTTCGGTTATTTCCGGTCACAATTACTTTGGTATGCCTAGGAAGAACGGAAAGCTCTTCGTCCCCACTTTCATCGCGAAAAGGATATAAAATTCGAGATGAATATAGCTCGGGTTCTAGTATTTCTCTTTATACCCGACAATCCTAAATCTTTAAATTAATCTTTGATTATCTCAATACGTATCCAATTTCCCTATCTAATCCATAACATTAAGCAAGAAGGTGAATGTACCCCTAAAAAGGATAACTGCTCAATTACAAAAGTAGATATTTACCAAGTCCAAACTCCTGATCTAAAGATCAAGAAATTGTCATTAGAAACCCTTAAAGACAAGAATTATCAGCTCAAGTTTCCAACTTTATGATGAATTTTACACATCTTGATTCAGAAGATCATTGATTAAGCTTATGAATTGAAAGAATAGTATATTACAGAGTATAATAAAAAAACCAAACTTGATTCAGAAGATCATTGATTAAGCTTAGCATTTTAAAATCAACACGGAAAAATCAATATTCATGAAACAAAATACACCAAACGCATTTGGCTATAAACACTAAACACACTATTATCAATCGAAAAATAAAAAAATAAAAAAAAAAATAATAATTGTATGCAATACATAATCAACTAGACACACAAAGCTTACTAGTTCATTGAAAATGAAACATTAAAACCATATTACCTCATACATACATACGTACATCACTGAATTATAGTAGAACCATAAAAAGCTTTTAACACCATTAAAGCAGCAACAGTTAATACACTACGAAAATCAAACAGCAACATTTTATAACTCGATTCAATGTTTTATACACTACCCCGATATCAGATAAAGAGCAAAACAGAACCAATGTTAATAACAAAAACAGAAAATCAATGATAACCTACACTCGCGGCCTAGGCGGATTGCATTTCGATCTGACGCTCATCTTTGCAACATAATCTCGTTTCAGTCCTTTCATATGAAAAACACTAGTGTCGTACGACGGAAGGATCACGTTAAAATACTCATCCCTATATTCATTCCGAGCAATTTTCTTATCCGCCTCACATCGTGCATCGAAATTATTCGACCATTTAGTGATTTTCTTCCATAAGCTTGCACTATCGTTCATCAGCCATATATCGTCCTCAAAAAATGTTTCAATCCACTTATCTTGAAATCTTTCAGAAAAAAAGTTCTCGGGAAAAACCGATCTCATTGATTCCCACATGAAAAAAGTAATCGTAAAGAAAGCTCTCTTATACATATCATAATTGTTATCCTTTCTTTCTTTGATCTTTCGGAGAGTTTCAATGGCGTCCATAAATCCAGCATACGAACAACGGATTCTTTTTACAGTCTTTCCTTCGTAAGAAGCCTTGAAGTACAAACATATACCACCAATTAAATTCTCTCCAAGTACCTCAAATTTCAGACTGTTTTTTTTTTTTTTGAAAGGCAATTAAATTTTTATTAGGATCAAAACAACACAGATACAAAGTTATGTACAAACTCAGAAGCTTCGCAACACAAATCTATATACAGAGGGATGCAAAGATTGCATCAACATTCATACTAGACTAACTAATGTAAAAATATCGAAGGGTTATTGAACCAAGAGTGCCAATCGATATGCTTCCTTTTGTGTCTTTTCGCCACCCATTCGAAAGTCTTAACTTGAATTTCGCATAACGCCATGGGAGTGTTCCAACATTTGTTTTTGAACACCATTTGATTCCTATTTTTCCACACAAGATAACAACAAGACCATATAACCGCTTGCAATATGTCTTCATCCGTACCTTGGTTATTTTTTCCCAACAATTGTTCCTCTAAGTTCGCATACGAAAAAGCGCCTAAATCCCACCACTTGAAAACATTTGACCACACATCTATCACTTTTTTACACGAGATGAGGCAATGATCTACCGACTCAATATCGTCGTCACAAAGTGGGCAACGGGTCGAGTGTAAATCAATCCCTCTCTTATCCAATTCCATACGCACCGGAAGCCGTTTTCTCCTTGCTTTCCAAATGAATACCTCAACCTTTTTCGGTACCAAGTAATTCCTAAGCGTTTCTTTTGCGTTTGCCCCCGCATGAATTGTTTTCTCGTCAATTAAACCATTTAGCTTCTTTGAGGTAAATTTACCATTCGATGAACCATCCCATACCCAACTATCGCTGCAATCTGTGTTCATTCTCACGCCGCCTACCTTGTTGCTGACTTCCTCCAGTTGCTGTGCAGCTCTTCTCGGAACCGGCCTGGACCACTCCCACGTCACAGCCGCTCTAATGCCATCCCAGCACACTCGATCCTTTACTAACGCATCCATATTTGAGTCAAGTCTTGAGAGTCTTTGATATTTTTCAATCAACGCACCATCCCCTAGCCAATTGTCTTTCCAAAACCGTGTAGAATTACCATCACCAATCTGCCTTTTGAATGAACTTTTGAAGTTTACACCAAGAGAATCAATAAAATTTCCTGAAGCAATTATGTTAGACCATACTGATTTATATGAAGAGAGTTTCCCAAGAGTAACCCCATCAAGCCCGCCCTTATCCCCGTAAATGCTCGAAATGACCTTAACCCATAAGGAGTCGGATTCGGTTTTGAACCTCCACCACCACTTACCGATTAAGGCCAAGTTTTTATTTTTAAGAGAGCCCAAGTTTAGACCACCCAACCCATAAGGACGTATAACATCATCCCATTTTACCCAAGAAATAAAAGATTTTTTCCCCAACCCACCCCAAAAAAAGGACCGTCTTACACTCTCAAGTTTGTTGATCACACTTTGCGGCGCGCGAAAAAGGGAGAAAAAGTATAACGGGAGACTATTTAACACCGACTTTACGAGGGTCAAGCGTCCACCAAAAGACATCGTTCGTGCTTTCCACTCCGATAAACGTTTCTCAAATTTGTTGATCACCGGTGTCCAACATTCAAGCTTATTCATTCTACCACCCACCGGTATCCCAAGATATGTGAACGGGAATTTCCCAACGTTGCACTTATATGCACTAGCTAAAGAAACAGTTTCCTCCTCGCCTACACATATACCATACAACGTGCTTTTTTGGAGGTTAACTTTAAGACCCGACATGTGTTCGAAACACTTAAGAATTTTCATGAGATTACGAAAGTTGTTTTCACCCCATTTCCCAAAAAAGATAGTATCGTCCGCGTATTGTAGGTGTGATAATGGAATTTTTTCGCGACCGACTTCCACACCCATAAACATATTGTTTCTCACCGCCATCTTTGTTAGCATATTAAGACCTTCCGCCGCAAGAATGAAGAGAAAAGGCGACAGTGGGTCGCCTTGTCTCACACCCCGTTCTAGTTTAAATTCGGAAGTAGGCGACCCGTTAACAAGGATCGAAACCGAGGCCGAATTAAGACAAGAAAAAATCCACTTCCTCCATTTTAACCCGAAACCCATCAATCCCATGATATCAATCAAATATTCCCAATTTAAACAATCGAACGCCTTCTCAAAGTCAACTTTAAAAATAAGGCTTTTTAGGCGTTTATTTTTTAAAAACGAGACCGTTTCGTTTGCAATTAACGCACCATCCATTATGTTTCTACCTTTTATAAATGCGCTTTGTTCATATTCCACGAGATCCGGGATAACTTTTTTGAGACGATTCGAAAGGAGTTTCGCAACAATCTTATAGAAACACCCGATCAAGCTAATCGGGCGGTATTCATTTAAGCCGACCGGGTTTGAATTCTTTGGAACAAGAGTAATAAAAGACGCATTACACCCATGTGAGATTTCGCCCGTTTCCCAAAAGTTATTTATGGCACCTACTATATCATCTTTGGTTATACTCCAAAACTTTTTGAAAAAGCCAAAACTGAAACCGTCCGGACCCGGGGCTTTCGATGAGCCACACTCGTTAATAGCTGACCAAATTTCTGCATCTGAAAATTCGACTTCTAACTCCTTGGAATCTGCTTCTGAAATGCATTTCACATCAGGCCCAATAGGCCCGTTTTCATTATTCAGGCTGTGAAATTTGGGCCGACTAGGATTCGATTCACAGAACAATTTGCTGAAATGATTCAGAACATGTGCTTTCACTTCCACCGGATTTTCGATCCACGCCCCGTTTATATTTAGACCCCGAATGTTACACTTTAGGTATCTCCTACGTATTGACGAGTGAAAATATCTCGTGTTCTCATCCCCTTCAAGGATCCACCTAATGCGAGCCTTTTGTTTTAGCATATTAGCCTTCGACGTCTCCCTTTCAAGCCATTTTCTACGCGTACTCAACCAAACTTCTCGATCCAAGTCACATAGACCACCAAGCTCGGCTTTAGCTTCCCATTTAGTAACTTCCTCCTTAAGGGTCTCAATCTCACCATCAATGTTTCCATATTCACCTTTACTCCACTTTCTCAAATCAACCTTAACGTTTTTAAGCCTATCTCGAAATTGGCAATCTTTTTTTCTACTAGTGACACTTTTATTCCAAGCTTCAATAATGACACGATCAACCCCCTCCTTATTAAACCATTCGTCGAAAATTTTAAAGGGTTTAGGACCAAAGTCTAACATTTTATCTCTCAAGACAAGGGGGCAGTGGTCGGATTCACCTCTATCAAGAGCCATAACCGAAAGATCATCCCAGAGCGAGCAAAATTTTTCATTAACAAGAAAGCGATCTAGCTTACTAAACTTTACCCCATCATCGCTTATTCGAGTGAACCGTCTACCATTAATTGGGATATCAATAAGACTATTCTTATTAATAAACTCATTGAAACGGGACGCTCTAGCTTTATTGAACCTGCAATTCAGACGATCCGAATGTGTACGTACCTCATTAAAGTCTCCCCCGAGAACAATAGGGACATCAAATTCATTCACCAACTTATCTAATTCGCACCATAATTCCTTTTTTTCTCTATTATTGTGCGGACCGTAGATATTTACGACAATGATCTCTTTCCCCGAACTAACCCAAATTCCACGGATTGCTAATAACCAATTATTTCCCATCGCATTTGTGACATGAAACCTAGTACTATCCCATACAGAGATCAAACCACCCGAGCTCCCTAAGGCATCAAACTGGACATACCCAAAGTTTTCGTCACCCCATAAATTTTGTACCCAATTGTCCACCAGGCCTTTACTTTTAGTTTCTTGAAATAACGCAAAATTAGGTTTTTCAGAAAAACATAACCTTTTAACCCACCCGAATTTTCCCTCGACCCCAAAACCACGAACGTTTAGAGACAATATCTTCATAGGAAAAAAAAAATCAAACGACAGAGACAAAGGATCTTACTGGGGATTGAGGGGCCACCTCAATCCGATTTTTTCACCAAATTCTCTAATCTCTACATTGTTAATTGAGTTATCTTCACTTTCCATCTTGCTTTGCTCCTTCGATCTCGGCACAGATTTACTTCTACCCGATTTGGCCCCACAATTCTTGCATCTCGCTTTTTTATCTTCATCAGGTTTTGATTTGCCTTTATCCATTCTACTTAATCTCTTAATGCGTGACGATGCCCTCCAGTTACCCATGATATCCAAGTAGCAATTTTTACAGAATGATACACTGGAGGTTTGTGATTTACCAGAGTCCTTGGTTTCATCGATCGATCTCAGTGAAGAGGCAACCGTACCTTGTTTACAATTAAAAGACTTACGTTTGTCTTTTGATTCCACGTCCCCCTTTAAATCAGGCCTAAGATCCCCATTTAAATCAGGCCCACTATTCTTTCTTGGCCCTTTAAAATCATTTTTGGGACTAGATGGGCTTTTATTGATAGGCCCAAAATCATCAGAGCCCACTTGACAGTAATCCGAATATCTTCCAGCCTTACTTCCCACGCATGTATCGTTTCTCGAGTCACTATGCACCGGTTGCTTAACCCTAGACTCTTCATTCTCCTTTTTGGAACAAGAAAAATAATGATAATTTTTAAAAGTATCAGGCACGCCCACCTCGTTCTCCTCAAAAAGTTCCCTCAGCCCAAGACATACAGATTCTTGATCTTCCTCATCGTTCATGTGAACTTTTCCGGTAAAGTTTCCTTCTTCCTCGTCCGGCGAATTGAAATTATTAGCCGGAATATTAGAATCCTCATTATTCAATCCATTGTTTCCAGATTCTACCTGCTCATTATTATCAACTTCCATGTTATACATCTTGCATCTAGCTTCTATCTTCTCGATAGGAGATTCATAATAGAACTCATCATCACTACATGAGATATCATCCGAATCGATATCATCAGAGCTATATTCTGAAGATGTGTCGCTCGAGTAATTGTCGTCTCTTTCCTTTAAATCAGGGCAAATCTTTTCTTCTTCCAGGATATGGATAAAGTAGGACTTGGATTTGTGGATAAGTCTTAGATGTTCATCAACCTTAGCAGGCTCGTTAAGCTTTACGAGTGCCCTACCATATGACAATTTTTTACACTTGAGTAACGAGCAATTGTCCAGCTCATAAACAATTCCCCACCATTCGGCTATCGATAAGAAGGTATCATCGTCCCAACAATGAGGAGGAACACCATGAATACGTAACCAGGCCATACGTCCTTCTGCCCAACACGATTCGTCCCACAATGTGAATTTGCACAACCAGTGTTTTAATGGATGATTTGGGAAGTTTATGAGTTCAGTTGCAGCTTCCCTGGACTTGAAGATGACTAGGAGACTTAAACCTCCAAGTAGTTTAATTTCGACATCCTGGAGACCTTCTTCATAACAGATAACATCAATGTTCTGAAGAATTTGCACGCTTTTTGCTTCGCACATGACAGCATGTTGTAACGTTTCGCTGTTTTTCACATAAACGTCATCTTTAACCACCACCGTTTTTTCATCTTTTTTAGCTTCATCTCCTCTTCCTGCATAGCCTTTAAACCCTACCCCATCTTTCCCACCATTAGACTTCCTGTTGTTTAGGAATGATCTCAGATCTTTACTTTCTTTTTCCTTTACCACATCGTTGTACTTTCTCCCATCAGAGAATTTGTTTTCCATTGGCCTTGTATACGCTTGCTGAGGCTTAGGCCATTCGTTCTTCCTGAATGTTGCAGGTTTGGGGCCCCTATTTGTTGCCTTAAAAACTTTAATCTGAACGCCATTGAATCTAACCTTTTCGAGGCATCGCAGCAGCCTATCTTCATCCTTAACCTCCGCAAACCTAACAAATGCAAACTTGCTACCATCCTTGAGTCTCTTGGATGCAATATAGACATCGCGGACAGAACCATATGGTTTGAAACCTCTCCACAGGTCCGTCACCTTCCAATCCTCCGGGAATCTGAAAAACATAAACGACGTGAGATGATTTTTGCTTGACCACGTTTGTCGACGCTCGTAGTACCCGTTATACCCATCCTTGACCTTCGCCGCACCCGCTGTAGCCTCACCATCACTCGTGTTTACTCTCTCTCTCTCCTAGGGATGTTCTCTCTCCTACACTCTCTCTCACACATTTTAATTTCAGACTGTTAACACCCATACCGATTTGGTAGATATCATATGATCTCACATAAATCGTAAGATCTGGGTGGCCTTCCTCATAGAATACAACTTGTGTCAGATGATTACGGTCAGGTATACCTGTATCCCTGTCGACGAGTACACCTCTTGGTACACTATCCCTCAAATTTCGTTGCCACGCCCTAAATATCAGACCACCAATATGCTCATTGGCCGATTCGTTGGAAATTTCATTCAGGTTGATTCGAATTGAATCCGCCATTGTTTTCAATTAGGTTTTTTTTAATTAGGGTTTTGAACAGATGAATGGAGAAAGAGCAATTCGACCTCGAATCACATGTACTTTGATGCAATCTGTGAAATGGCTTCGGTTTTATTATTTCAATTCAATTCAAATTGAAGATGAAGATGATTTGTGATTTGTGATTTGTGATTTGAAGATGATTTCAATTTCAATTTCAATTTTTTGGGATTGGGATGGGAAGACCGTTGCCTTTCTTTTTCTTTCTTTTATTCAGAAGAAGATTTTGATTTTGAAATTGAAATTACTTGGGCTCCAGAGCCTAATATCGTCATTGGGCCTCATTTTGTGGCAGCTTGGACATTTAGTCCTGCTCTATTTGGTTGCATCTTGGGCTCCTGAATCACACGTTTAGTCCTGCATCTTGGCCTCATTTGGTTGCGTCTTTGGGCCTCCTTTTTAGGTGTATTTATGCTGGGCTTATGTCATGATAACTGTCGGCCCATTTCTTAGACTTTATTAGACTTAATGTTTCATTTTAGGTGTCTTTTTGTCCGATGTACTTTCATTTCTGTCATTTTATGTGCTTTCAAGCCTCTTCCAATGTAATATGTAATTTTCTTCTTCATCGTTCCGATGAAGGTTTAATAAATATATTTTATTACTTTTTGCCAAAAAAAAAAAAAAAAACAGAGAAAGAAAGATCAATTCACTGTTAAGGTCTCTTTTCTTTTTTTTTTTTAATATCCACGCGATTTTATATATTTTAAATTTTGTACTATTAAAACTAAACTTGCTAATTATAAACATGTGGCCTCTTTGACGTAATGTATAGAGGGTTCGAACCCTTGGTTCTTACTTTTTTTCCCATTTATTTTATGTTTGTATCTTTTTTTTGTTATTATTTCTTTTTAGTAGTTACAAAATGGAAAATCAAAAAAAAAAAAAAAAAAAACAAAAAAAAACATTCTTTTTTTTTAGTTTTTATTTATTGACTTGTCAAATTAAAAAAAAAAAAGAGTGTTTTCTTTTTTTTTTTATAATTTTTCTTTTTACATTTAACTTTACAACAAATTACATTATTCCTTTTTTTATAATTTTTCTTTTTACATTTAACTTTACTACAAATTACATTTTTCTTAAATAACTACTACCTTCTTTAAAGACAAAATTGCACCGGGGGTCCCTGTGGTTTGTTCGAAACAACAAGCGGAGTCCAAAAGAATTTTTTCACCTTGGGGGGTCACTATGGTTTGCAGATGTTTTACGGGGGGTCCATAACCCTAACGTCTGTGAAAGTTTAACGTTTTGGGGAGTCACATGACCTGCACATGAGGGTAGTTTCGTCTTTTTTAATTAACCCTCACCTCTCTTTCTCTTATCCATTAGTTACCTTCTCCCCCAAATTATCACCAAGCATTATACATCATCTCACATCATCATCTCTCATAAAAAAAAAAAAAAAAAAAACTCGCTTAATCCATTTTTCTTATCTTCATCGTCATTTCACTTTGGAAAATCATCACAAAACATTAATATCATCATCATTAAACACGTTTCATCATATATGAGATCCATATATCATCAACATCATCTCACCTATTTTTCTTATTCACCTCCATCGATCATCAGCTCATCTTCATTTCATCGTCATTCTCCTTCACCAAATTTGTCAAAACCAAAAATCTAAATCTGAGATTCAACCTTCTAATTCAGATTCTATCAATAACATCATCGATCATTAAAATTCATCATCGAAACTACAAGATCTGAGAAGTTCATATTTCCATATCTGAGATACAGTTACGTGTTCGAAGGCCATTAAAGGTCCTGTAGCATTTCTGCCATTAAGAGATCAAATTGATCATTGGTCCACGTTTGTGGATACTATATGAAGCTAGTTATACCTTCAATTTTTGTTGAAATTCATGTATGAATTATAGATCTCAAAGTCAAAGGTTGTATTCATACGGTCAATGTTTTGATTTGGAATAATTTATGGAAGTTTAGGAGCTGAATCCGTGTTTCGAGTACTCACATGACCACCATCTTCAGTCACAATTTTAGTTCACCACCGCAGCCGTCATTTTCAGTAAGCATCTTGAAATTAAAATATATTTGATTCAAGCACTTACCAGCGAAGTTTTAGATCCGATTTTGAAAGATTCATATCTGAATTCGAAGGGGTTCAAGGGAACCGATTATTGATTTTGATTCTGGCCAATCTTCTTGATAAGTACAAGATGAAAAATGGAGGTAGCCAATCATTGACCTGTTTTGATTCTGGTTAAAGTTTGATTATTGACATGTTTGTTATGAAAAAATATACTAAAAATATATTAATTAGAAAATGATATATTTTGATTTTGTGGTGTCATGATCGTGACTATGACATGAAGGAAGATAAAGATGATGAAATTGTTTGGGTTTTAAGGTGAAACACATTAGGAATGATGGAAAAGATGAGAAGTAGCAGTAAAGAGAGAAAGAAATGATAAAATGACGTTTTTGCCTTCATGTGCATAGCATGTGAGACAACTTAACGGAAATTTTAACATCTGTTAGGCCGTTGGACCCCCCGTGTAACTACTGCAAACCATAGTGACCCCCAAGGTGAAAAAATTATTTTGGACTCCACTTGTTGTTTCGAACAAATCACAGAGACCCCCGGTGCAATTTTGTCTTCTTTAAATTAACAAAACTCACGTTGGAGGAATGGTTCAACGTGTAACTCACTAGCCAATTTGGACATGTTCGATTCCCATTCTCATATATATATTTTTTATTCAAAATTTTCCTTCTAAGCTAAAAGCTAAAGTTATTAACATTTATTGTGTTCTAACCATTTTTCCATTCTCTTCTTTGTAATTCACTCTTTCCACTTTCTAAATCCATTTAATTTTTATTTTAATCAACCTCACTTTTTTATTTTATAATTCTTCTTTCAAACTTTTTACAATATTTCTTTTATAACTTATTTTTATTCCTTTCTTACAATTTTTTTTTATGTATTTTCTTCTCACATTTTACTATTAATTAACAAAATTACGTGAGTTTTAATTAGTCTAATTATTGAATATTAAATTATATGTGTTTGGTCGTTTTAAAATGGATTATTGTCTTTTTTGTTATGCTATACACATTATCGTTAAAATTGTTTAAATATTTTAATTAAAAACATATAGTTATATACTTATATACAACAAAAACCTTTCTATATAACCAAAATCGACCAACTATGTGTAGATAAACTTGTTTAAGCAAAATATAGTCCACACTTGACCCGTACCAGTAACGGTACCGAAAATCGGTACCGATAGAGATTCGATTTCGGTTTCGGTTTTTTGGTTTTGAGAATTTTCGATTTCGGTATCGGTACCGGTTCGTTATGGGAAAACCGAATCAAAAACCGATTTATGGAATATTTAAATCTCCTTTCATGTTATTATCTTATTATTAACTTTCACAGATATACGGTTGAAAGGAGAAGAATATATAAGTAAAAATATTATCTTAAATGCCTTATGAGGCGTGAGAGATAATCGAGCAATATCAAGAAATCTATTAAATTCTATGAAAATGCTTATTGCATGACATCACTTCATAATAAAAACTATATCTTAAAAAAATAATGAGGACACATGTCACATTCTCACCTCATTTGGATGACATCATCCTTTCCTTAATTTTTAAATTAAATAAATCATAATAATTAATTAATCTTATTAAATTAAAATTATAAATAAAATCGGTTTTTCAAAAAATAGAAAACAAAATTTAATTATTATAAAAAAAGTAACAGATATCAAGAATACATTGGCCAATTATTTATTATAATTAATACCCCGAATTTGAATTTAACTGCAAACACGTACTGGAGAAGCCACCGCCCTTATCCAATTATCATCACCTTTCAAATGCACGCTCGTCTGCCTTTTGAAATTACCAAAACACATGCCTCTTTCTCTCACACATAACCCAAAACCAAGTCTGAATCTTTAAAATCTTATTAGGTAACCAGACAAATCTTCATCTGCCACCATCTCCGCCATCTCCGCCACCATCTCCGCCATCTCCGCCACCATCTCTAAACGTTGCGATCTATAGTCACCACCATGTCCGCCATCGCACCACCATCGCTGCTTTTGCTTCGAATATCAGATACATACGGCTCCATCTTCTTCATTCATCTAGAGCTTTTCATCTTCTGGCAGCTTCATCACGAATTCTTTAAGGTAAATCAATCTTTTCCAGATTCAATGAGAAGGTGGGATTATATTGCGATTGTTTTCAGATTCTAACAGGTAATGTTTTCAATTTCATCTTCAACATCGATTTAGGGTTTTTCAATATGAGATTTGCAGCTAGGTTCATAAATTATAAATCTCTTCATAAGTCATTTGTTGAGTTAGGGCTTTGATTTATATAAGGGCTTTTATTTTTCACTTATTTTTAATTAATGTCTGAAAATACTTTGAATTGGTGAATCATGTAACAGAGACAGCAGATCGAGCCATCGCACCATATCTGCAATCACACTATTTTGGATTCCTTCAGATTTTGATCTTGAGTAGTAAGCTTCCATATTTCCTAATTTTCTTAATTGTTTGATCATATATAGTTAAACATTTGGACTAAATTATGATTAAAAAAATTGACATGTGGGTTAAAACTTGGTATTTACATTGAATTGTGTAACAAATACTATATTATGATATATATTCATTTGATTTTGTAACAAGATGAAAATAGGACGCTGAATTCGGAAAGTATTAAGGTTGAAATGAATAGTCAAACTGTAAAGGTCAAAGGACCATATTTCTTGAAAAGTTATAGTTTTGGATGAGATAGTGAGACAATAAACACTTCAAATGGGGGTAAGTATCCTTTAAATGAGACTAAATAAATATCTGAATGTGTAATTATATGTTAGGTTTGTTTATTAAACTGTTTCTTTGACCCATAGATTACAATTCTTAGAATTTGTTTTTAAAAAATATAAAGCTGATATTGGCATTTTGAGATACTAATACTGTCCTCTTACTGTTGATATTAAATAGTGTTATCTTGAACTGCTTCGATGGGATAAGATCTTCAGTTGTCCTCTTACTCCCATTAGAACAGGTACATACTAAAATTAAGGGTACTTTTCGAATGTGCTTGAGCATACTTTTCTGTATTTGATGGATTATGCTATTATCTTATGTTCTAAATTCTATAGCCAAATTTAAAAATATGTAGAGTAAAAGTTTGTTATGTTTTTTGTGTTGTTACAGGTGGCAAACTTTGTATAGCTGTAAGAAGTAATATCTTTTATCACTTCATGTTTTTGGCTCTTTGTGTACTTGAAGCTTAATCTTGATCAAGAGTAGTTTGTGACTAATTTATGTTTGTTGTTGTTGGGCTGCAACTAAGTTGGATACAGTGAAGATTATGTTTGAGAGATGGGCAAAAAGGTTGCTGAAGCAACACCAGTTCTTCTCTCAAAATGGATCCCGTTGCACAAATCACCAGTTCCAATCGATCAATCCAGGTAGTTTCATTTTCGTTTTCCATAAATAAGTCACAATTTTCTAAAAAGGACCGTTTTTTATGGGAGCAATTGCTGCACATTTTTTTTAGACCCTTAAAATGTATTTACAAGTTTTTAATATGATTGGTATTGGTAATTGGTATTTCCCCTGTAAAATATCACGTCTGCCTCATTAGTTCAATCTATTTTTTAGTTGAAAAGTTAATTTAGCGAAATATACTTGATTTGGTTCTATACATGTAAATCACATGGAAATCTACAGCATATTTATACTCATAAACTTTTCTAAAGTTGTTATATTCATGCAATTGCAGCCTGTTGTTAATAAACAATAGTTTTCCATGTTAATGTGTATTTAGTCTTGAAGATTGCAAGTCAAACCCATTTTGTTTTATTTTGGTTTTGATTTTGATGACCCATTTAATTTCATTTGGTTTAATTTACTACAAAGAATAAATTCTTTCCCCATTGAATGTTATACCATCTTCATATTTTTTTTATAAAGGTGTATAAATGGGTGGGTCAAGCCAAAGAAGATATTTGATGTAAGTTTTTATTAGTTTTTTTTTTCCGAATTATTATCTATCTAACTTTAAGTTTGTGATGTCAACTGTTTTCATGTTAATATGCTTTTTCAAGTGACTTCATTTGTATGGGATGAAATTCTTAAAATGTTGGGCTAATATGTTTTCTTTTAAGTTGTAATGATGTAATGATTGCTTTTAAGTTCTAATACTGTCATTGCTTCCGTGTCTTCATTGGTTGTGTAATTGTTTGATCCTTCGAGTCAGATCTAAAATAGTATTGTGTCATTTGGTAGGCGTGAAAAGAAGCTCAACGTTCATGTCAAAACTTATATTTAACATTATGATGGTTGGTTATCTATCAATATGATAAGTTCTTTAAATAAAAATTTTTATTTGAGATTTATCTTATAATCCCCGTGTTGGTTGTTTTACAGTTCTCCTATAAATGTTCTCAAACCATGAAAAGCAACATCACTACGGGTGCGACTTCTCGCAAAGCTGTCTAAGTTTTATGTTAACATGTTGACAAGTTTTTGAGTTTGAACATTAATGCGCACCAACGATAATCTATCATTTTGCAGATTGAAATCAGTGAAGCTGCAATAGGTTGGGGATTGCAGTGCCTTTGTTATGAAATTAATAGCAAGTCAAGCACAACTTTAATTTATATGTTAATAGTTGGTTTATAGTATAAGTTAGTTATAACTACTTGAGTGGTTTACATTTGCTCTTGCAAAGGATGTATCTCCTCGAGGTGTAAAAGCAGCATCTTTTCTCCTGCGGACTGGACTGAAGTTACATAGGTATGCACTAATAATAATGATAATATAATATTGCTGTCTTTTTTTCATTGATAATATTGTTATTGTGTTCTTTTGTTGCTTAAAATTTATTTGCATCAACTTCCTATTTAATTTTGTTATAGTAAAATGCAGTTGGCCAAGTAATGTCAAGTGAATTCAAAGAATTAATGCCAACGAAGCCAAATGGGTCGAAGACGTCAAGTATTGGCCAAAATATTTTGATTCAAGTAATTTTGTTTTTAGTATATTTTTATGCCATAAACCATAGTCTGTCATATCTTTGTATTGTCATATCTTTGTCATAATCATTTTCTTATTATCTAATGAAGTATAAAAGATACAGCTATAGGAATCTAACAAAAATAATATAGGAATCTAATGATTATATATATATTATACATATATTCAAATACAAAACAGAAAAAGACAAAAAAAATGACCACTATTCTATTGGGACTCAACCGTAATAATAATCAACTTCAAGGGTAAAAAATTTGAGTTGTTTTTGTCTTCTTTTGAAAACCATTATTTTTAATCCTTAAAAATTAAATACCATAACTACAAATTAAACATGAAGTTGCTTGAGTGACTAAGTTGTCCCATGCATCATCAAAACGTCATAGGTTCGAGCCTTGTGTATTTCTTTTTTCCTATTTTTTTTTCTTTTTTACTTTTTACCTCTTTAATCTTTCTTTTTTCATAATACTACCCTTAATACTTTTTATTTTTAAATCAGTCCTCTCTTTTTCATTCTTTTATTTTCAAATACTTTTATTTAATCTACCTTTTCTTATAAGAATGATAATATTATTTTGACTTTTAATTAATTATTGACCACTTTTTTATTCATATGTTATTTAAAATCTCTTTTTTTACTTCTTTTTTTCCCCGCTTTTTCTTTACAAATTTTTTTTACTACTCCCACACTTTACTATTAAATAACAAGTATATTCAAATTACATTGATTTTAATTATTGATTTCAAACATATTTTTACTTTGATTTTGTTATGGTTATTAATGGTTAAGTATTTAATTTAAAACATAAGTTGAGTATACCCAAAAGCTGACTAATTATGTTATACATAAAAAATAAGGGTCCGCCGCCGCAACGCGCGGCTGACCTTAAAACTTGTATATAATCATTTAGAAAAACTCAATTGCTACTGTTCAAATCCTTTAATTGTAATAACATTCAATTTGAGGGGTAAATATATTATACATATATCATTTGAAAAATCGCTGTTTTCAGTTGTCTAAGTGAATGTTAAGCTATATAGATACAAAGAACAATATTGCCTGGTTGGTTAGTGTGCGTGTCTTTGATTTAGGCAACCCAGGTACGAAACCTAGCAATGGTTTTTAGTTTTTTATTTTCTTTATCCTTTTTTAATCTAATATTTAACTATATCATTCTTGGGACTTAACATTAATAACCTTTATAAATTTTGTTATTCGTTTATTAAAAACAACCTTTAATAAATTGGTTTACAAACATTTAAGCTATAAAAGTATTAAATTGTACCAAATCTCGATAATTTATTTTTATATAATATAATTAAACAATTGCAACAAATTTTATTAATGATCGTTAAAAACTATCGCAGCGGAACGCAATTCGACCCCTCAACTTGTTAAGTTTATACAATACAAAGATTCAAAAAGGAAGAATTACTTTCAAGGTACAAGTAATGTCATTTCCCTAACGCTGCATTCTCGAGTTTTTTTTTTAACAGAAAGGAAAGGAAACAGACAGATTATAAAATAATAGTGATTCTCGAGTTTTTATTTTAAGTGGAAAGGAGAAGAGAGTAGAGGATTAGAGAGGATAGTACAGTTATAATTTGTTAACAACACTCTCTGCCCATATTTGGGCGGATTAGGAAGGATAGTAAAACACTCTCATCCCCTTTCTTTTCCACTCCTTTCCGCTTAAAAATAAACTCGAGAATACAGCGTAACATAAACTGATGCTTAACAGTTTCAGATGGAAATCATATAGAGTTCTATGATAGTATTTCATTAAGATTTTTCATGTATTGTATAACAAGAATCAGATAATGAAGGCTCAAATTCATTATATTATACACTATCTACTAAGAGAAGTAAACGACGCCTTGTGATTGGTTGGAGACATTTGTTGCTACTATTTATTTATTTTTTTCATTTTTTTTATTTGTACCCATATATTTATTTATTAATTAATAATTAATAATTAATTAATAGTTAATCATCTATATATCTAAAAGACAAAACACTGTAGCACTATTCATCATTAGTAACCAGGAGTATTTTCGTCATTTCACTTTTTTTTTTTTTTTTTTTTGGTATCTAACGATAAAGTAAGCAACTTTCGTAAAAAAACTAACCCTTCAATGTTACCAAAAGATGTCGGAAAAAAATTATTTTTTACAAAAAAATCAATTAACTTTTTTTTTTCTCTCAACGATAAAAGGGGCAACTTTCATAAAAGGAACAACCCTTCAATGCTACCAAAAGATGTCGAAAAATATTCTTTTTTACAAAATAGATCAACTAACTTTAAAAAAAAAAGAACGCTAAAAGAAGCAACTTTCACAAAAGGAACAACCCTTCAATGTTAGATGTCGAAAAAAATTCTTTTTACAAAATAGATCAAGACTTTTTTTTCTTAACTCGCATTCAAAACGGAGCACCCGGCGCGAAGCGAGGGCTCCACAACTAGTTAATAATATTACATTAGAGCAAATCCCAATCACTATTCACTCTATTATTTCATTATTCATAATTAATATTAATATTAATATTAATATTAATATTAATATTAATATAATATTTAATATTTATTTAATATTTAATATTTAATATTATATATATATTCATTCATTTGAAAAACACAACAAGCCAAAAAAAATACACTATTCATTTAAAACTTAAATGCAATTTTGTGAACTACAACCCTCTTAATGCAATTTCTTCAACTACAACCCTCCATCTTTATATGTAGTAGCTTTTTTGATAGTGAAGTTTTTTAATATATAAATATCATTAAATCTAACATAATAACACAAACACATAAGTAGTTGGGTGGCTTGGTTGCCTTTATTGTTTTCAGATGGGTCCAGGTTCGATTCTTGCAGGGTTTTTTTTTTTTTTTTTTTTTTTCGGCTGGCGATTTTGGGCCCAACGAAGCGAGCCGACCCGAATACTTGTTTAATATTATATCAACATCGTATACAAATTTACTGTTCACGGACTTTTTTATTCAAAAGGGTATTTTCAGTAATTTTACATCATGTTATATATTGCCTACTACCTCATTTGCTACCCACCGGCTCTTCGGCTCTTCCAGATGCATCTGGCGATTTTTACCGCCTCTATGCCCGCCATGCCCGGCTTTGTCTCCATCAGCACCAATCGTCGCCCCCGACGTCGCCAAACACCGGCTCCGTCGCCACTACTATCTCACCGTCAGTGTAGTGTTGCTGATCGTCGGTGTATTACTGGACTAAAAAAGTAAGGGTTTTCTCCGCCATCACCATCTCAGGCCAACCATCCCTGTAAATAAAAGATAAGACCTACCATCCAAATTAGTGAAATTTTCAACCAACGAAAAACGAAATTTTGGAGAGCCGCCTACCATCCGTCGTCGCCGTTGCTGCTTCCATCGCTGGCGCAACTACTGCTACCAACAATATTACCGTTGCTGCATCTTTTTCTTCTATTTCAAGCGTTGCCTCATCTCAATCGGTATTTTTCTTTATTTAATTTAGGGTTTTGCTGTTCTTTGTTAAAGGTCAAATACGTAATTTAACACCATCAGATATTTATCAACCTCGGTATCTTCTTGATCCTTTCATTTCTCCACCACCGACTTTATGTAGAAGCTTCTGGCGGTCTTTTTCATCTCCATCGCCAGTATTATTTGTTGGTGTCCACTAACTTCTTCGCCTACAATCTACACTCTTCCTTGGTCTAAGGCTTCCAGCCTCACCCTCACCCACTCTTCCCAATCTCTTACTCCTTCACACCCGATGGTTTCTACACTCTTCCCATTCTCCTCCTCCTCCAGGTACCGCTCTATTGTTGCTGATGGTGGTGGTTACTTAATTTTTTATAAGATGTTCTTTGTATGTAAACAGTTTTTATTTTTTTTTTATTTTTGGGTTTTTTTTATTTATTTATTAAGCTTAAGTTGTTTACTCTTTATTTGGAATACCTGTAGGTCGGAAATTTTTTTGGGGCAAATGGTGATTTTCCGATGCATTAGAGGTGCTTGATGAAATGCCTGAAACAAAAAAGTGGTATGAATCCTGATATAATTCGAATTATTCATGACATACTGTTGAAAAATAATAGTTAATACCATTGATTCCTGCGCTTAATATTAGCTGTACAGAGTATGAAACCATGTTTATAAGTGCTTTATATAACACAATGCATTTGTAGTGATTATTGAATGCTGTATTATTTCTGATACAGAGGATAATAGCTTTTATGCCTATTTTTTGTTGTTTATTCTAAACACTATGTGTTTATAGCTACTATATTTTTTGGATATGAAATATTTTAATTGTTTATTTATTCTGAATATTTTTGGGGATTTTGTTGGATGTTTTTGCCGAGTTAAATTCATCTAGCTACATGTAAAGATTAATGAAACTAAAGATGGATGAACTCATGATTTGAATGTATTTTGATTGATGAACCCATAATAGTTAATACCATTGATTCCTGCGTTTAATATTAGATGTTTTGTTGCATCAATTTTGTATCGGCAGAATGGCGATCGAAAAACGGAGACCGGAAAACAAGAAACGGAAACAGAGACGAACGATTTGTAGCCAGGTGAGACCGTTTTTAAATCTCTTATATCAATCGTTAGTAAGTTCTGATTATTTATATGCGATTTATGCGTGAGGTTGTATTAGTCTTTTTTGTCGGCAAGTTATTTTGATCGTTACTAGGATTTTAAGGTTTTAGTTACATTTCTAATAGATCGGTACTGAATCGTGTAATTATGTTGTATTTGAGTGTTTTGGTTGATGATATTAGTTGATCTACCGCAGAAATTTGGTTGGTTATATCATTCGTTAATAAGGTCTGATTATTTATATGCGATTTATGTGAAAACACCCATAAGATATAGTTAGTATCATAACTTGCTAGCTCCTTATATTTCACCATGTTTGTTCAAGTTTATTGAAAGCTATGCGTATAAAACTATAGATGTTTGTTAAAGCACGGATTTTAGCTTTCGCTTTATATTAATAACTTGGAATTTGGAAGCTGAATTCTTAAAAGCAGTTTTGTGATTTCGACCCGGAAGGTACTTTCAAGTCTTTGAGGTTACAAATACAATTTCTGAAAGTACACAGTAGAGCGATTTTCACTTTGCATGCTTTAAAGTTTAAACCAGTGTTTGTAAGCATCTTTTATGTTGGTGGGTGCAATGAAGGAGCCTTGCGATATTAGGGTAGCGTTATCCAACTCACTCTTATGATCTTTACTAAATGATTCACCATTTTTGATGTACTGTAGCAAGCTTCTGATGCAAAAAAGTTCTGAATTATGATCATTTTCTTCATTTGTTTTCATATTGTGTTGTATAATTTATCTCAGTTTCCTTAATATCATTACATCCAAATGAGATAATTTATCTCTTCTGGTCACAACTCCAGGAAGAAGTTTTTTTGGTTTTGCTTAAGATGCTGAGTCATGATTATAACTGTTACTAAATATCACATTCAGCATAAAGTCAGATCTGGAAAGGTAGATACCATACAATGATAGATGCCATTTATATTTTGGGTCTTGCTGAGTCATGATTATAACTGTTACTAAATATCACATTCAGCATAAAGTCAGATATGGAAAGGTAGATACCATACAATGATAGATGCCATTTATATTTTGGGTCTTCTTTGTGGGTTAGATGGTTTGTGTTATATTCTAACTATGGATTGAACCAGGTTGTAGCTAGATGCGAGTCCAGGGTAGTAAAGATTGGTCGGTCAAGTGGGTAAGGAAACAAGTCAAAGTGGTCTAACTTAAACATCTCATATTTAATAAAGTATAAGATGAATGCGGGCAAGGTTGCTAAGCAAACACCTTTTTGTGTATGCTAAACAAATTAATTAATACTCTAGATAATATGACTACGATGGTAAACTAAATCTATGAAGATTAATATTGAATAGAAAGATTTTGTATGACTATACTATGTTAACTGTAAACATTCAAGTAACCTTTAAGAAGTTAGACCCATTTTCATTTGCTAAAAAACTATTTCATTCGTTGCAGAAAACTGAGATTTTGACTTTATTAGATGGGGTTATATGTCTATACTATAATTTATGACCCACTTAATTTGAGCATTCCCTTCATATACAACTGCAATTTGAACCGTATAAATTGAGCATTTCAAGTGTGTAAGTTGTATGTATATATTGTGATAGACACCCATCATATGCTGATATATTTGTCAAACACATAATTTATCTCTATATTTATGCTTTTATTATGATCCATTCATCCATTATATATTGAAGGGTCAGTTGTGTTGAGCTCTAGATGGGGTGGTTCAGGCTCTGGCTCGGATTGATTTGATTGTTAATAGTCAAACTGCCAAAGTCATACCTTGCTTATTGAACATTTGGATTCTAGATAATTTGGGCATTTGGGGTGAACAAATTTGCTTTACGATGTTTCAAAAATATTTATGTTTTAGTTATATAGGATAGGATAGGATATAAGAATTAGGATATTGTACATATACCAAGTTGTGGCATTGATGTTATAAGTTCCGTGGTTATGGTTGCAGGAAACTCCACTCAAGCAATCAAGAACTTTCAATAATCCGCAACATAGTAACAAGACAACACTCCAACAATTAAGAGAAGCTCCAACTTACCCGTTGCAATGTGGTAAACCTTTGGTTACTGTATCGTTATCGTGACTGCTTGTGGTACACGATTGTTTATATGATGTGATTTATAATACAAATATTATTGACAATCACCAAAAATAATTAACAAATATTAATATGCAGGTAATCTTCAAAGATAAAATTGCAGAGGGCTGCATTTTCATTCTTTGAAGAACCAATACCACCACATGATAGAAACTCCTACAAAAGAATCAAAGAAAAAAAAAGCCTGAACTAAAGAAAACATGTAATTTTGAGTTTTTTTGTATGTCGTAACACCAACATTTGGTTAGCCACTGTAAATTATGAACAAACAATATCGCATCAACTGCAACCTGAATGATTTGCAAGGTGGCCGCCGCAACGCGCGGCTGACCACCTGTTTAGTAGCAAACACAGATATTTTTAATAAGCTGAAATAGCGTAGCGTGAATAAATAATTCAACAGACGTACCTTCAACCCATACCTTCACATTTCCTGCACTTGACCTCCAACCCATACCTTCACGTTTCCTCCACTTTTTGTTCTAATCTCACCATCACAACAACCATTTACTTTCTGCAAACAACAATTGAAGCAAGTTAGGGTTTCAGGGTCCTCTTTGCATCTGTTAATTGTGATAAGGGAGTATTTCATCTTCCCGGTTTTTTAAGAACCATTGAAGATTTGGGGCAAATAATAGGGTTTGAGGAAAAATAAAATCAATCTGTACTTTCAAAAAAAGAATAACACATGAATAAACTACAAATTTCGAAATTTCTTTTAGTAGATCCTTCTCTCAATAGTTTTGCCCTAAAACATAATAATGTTTTCGTTTGAATTGCAGCTGCAAATGGCGTACGAACCCTAGCTATCGTTTTTTTGGTTGTGAATACTTTATATCGTCTCAAATGCTCTGAATTGATAGTAAGTATCGTCTCAAAAAAGACGCTCGATAACCAATTGGTTTATAAAATTAAGTTTCAATTTGTTGAATTTGCAGATTGAATGAACATTTATCGTCTCAATCGTCTCGATTTCACAGTTCTCCAGGTGCGATCTATACATGTTCATTGATTTTGAATTGTTGATTTTTTTAATTATTGTTTGATTAATTGTTATTCATTTTTAGTTTAAGTTAGAATTAGAATTTGATGTTATGTTTAGTAGCAGTAATTTTGTTGATTTGAAATGTGAAACATATGGAGGCTATATGCTTTTAATTACTATGATTTCATCTGTTGTAGTTCTTAATTGAGCATTCGACTTCTTCTAATGCTGCTAATACTGGTAATTTTCGTCTTCTTTTCATATAATTTGTCTCTTTCACGTGTGTTGTTTTGTTACCCATGTTGGTTTTTGGTTGATTTGTTTACAGTTCGTTATTATCCGGTGTATTAGCTACAACATCGTCACTTCCAATTTCCAGGTTATTTTTTTTTTTCAATTTGGTAATTTTGTTCTCCTTACCAATGGTGTTTACTGATTGCATCTTTGTTGATGCTATGTGAATCTTATTTGATGACTGCCCAATGGTTGCTAATTTTGTATCTGACCAATACAACCCATAATGAATTTGTACCATAACCACAGCTACTGCAAATCAACTTTATCTCTATCTCTACTATCATATACCAAACTCATTTCTGCAAGCTTCTCACGATTAATTCTGGGGTTTTCCTAAATCAGATCTTCGATGGTTTCTTCATCTTTCACCATCAGTTATGGCGGTGGGCTTTATCCCTATCGTTTAACTTATGCGCTACGATCAATTTTTGGGGTTTTCCTAAGTAAGTGATATAAAATTTTTATTATATTGTACTGAACTATCAATTTATATATTTTTAATTGATGTGGTTAAACTTTTGGATGAAATAAGAACGACTCAACTTAGTTCCTGTTGTTTGTATCATTTTTGTTGTGTGTACATTCCAACATAGATAGATATATAAATGCACTCGTGTACTCAGTTTTACAGATTCTTAATATCACTCGTATACCCACATCTTTAGGAGATGTATCAAAATTTGAGTTAAATTATGTTTATTGTTCAAGATTATGAGTCTGCCACGGCACATGTAATTTTTTTTGCATACTACATTCGATCATGCTGCTCTTTTGTATCCATTGCGTGTGATTCATATATATATATATTTTTTTACCTATTATCCTTCACTGATTTTTTTTAATCGTTTGAAGGTGATGGCCGATTTGATAGTTTTGTTCTTATTTGTTAGAATCGATTGCAGAAATTGCTAACATGTTGGGTTCGGTGCCCAATCTGCGTTTCTTCGTTTGGTGTATGTTAAAGTTCTTTAATTTTAGCGAGTTTTTGTTGTTGTGTAGTGTTGATTTCTGATGAATACGACATCACACATATAAGTATGCCGACTTTTTGATTTTGTGATGTATAAATCAAAGCTATTAGGGTTTTTTCATATCTTTAGAACCAGACGCCACCTCTCAGCCGGATCAAGCCATTTTCACTTACGGTTTGCATCTTTCATCAATCCATCTCTTATCATAAAAAACCATATATGATTATAGATCACTATTTGTTATCATTTCGATTCTTTTGTAGTATGTATATCATGATATCTTTGGCATTATATATACTCCGTATGTAATATTCACTTACGGTTTGCAAGTTTTGCAGAGACAACTGTCTCTGAGCCTTTTAACCTTTCACTTCCACTTACAACTTCAGATTCTGGTGCAATTGTACATGTAATCTCTCTATATCTATTTATATATCTATATAAAAAACATATATTGATTGAAATTACTAACAATTAGAATGTGGAACAGGTTTATATTCAACAGATGAAAAGGACAGATGAACATAGGTATGTAAAGTGTAATTAATTGATCTAATAATCGTTATCATAATCATAATATCATAAATTCTTAATTCGTGACTATTGGGGGTGTTTCAGGGAGTATGAAGAGGATGAGTCTCTGAAGTCTGATTCAGTCAGATCAAAGAATCAAACAAGTGATTGTAGTGAGAACTTAAACATACTTGATTTTGCAGATGTAAGATAATTTATTAGCTGTATTTTCAATTCCTTTTAATGCAAAAAATATAATATAATATAACTAAAGCTTATTTTAAACTGATAATCAAGATCATGCAGCTGTCAAGAACTCAAAACCTGTGGATAAGAAAGCAGATGGACGAAAATTAAGCCCCGATTGGTCATCGGGTTCTCTTTCAGAGACAGAAGTATGACTGATATTAAACAGCCCGGACCAAAATTACCAGAATCAGGTTTAAAGTAATGTTTAGACATTTGAGTATTTGTTGTCAGTATTCATGTCTCTGATTCTCATGAAGAAACGACCGAATATTAGGCTCTGGACCGGACGCAGCAAAGGAGGAAGATAACTAACTGGTATTTTGATGTATTCTTTCGTCATTGTATATTCAGGTTCATTATGTTCCTTCAGGAATTGAGGAAGCCAGCAAAGGATAATTGGCGATAAGTAGCGAGAGTAGTTGATGATTACAATTCTACACATTCAGTAATAGAAGCAGGCATCGTGCCAGGTTATTTCGTTATAATTCTCATCCGTATGCATACAACTGTCTTCGACGTTTTTATTTATATGTAATATTGTTTTCCCATATGTATTCAGGTGATGTTGTTACGCTTCTATATGTTTCAAATGAGATTTCAAATTTGGCAACTCCTATCTTTGATAAGATGATATGTCATCATCAAAGTCTCCTTTCACTTCTTATTATTATTGTTATTTCATTGTTATGTTATTAATTTAGTTAATTATTATTAGTAATTATTATTATTATTGGTTCATGTGATTGTAAGTATTGCTCTCTCATCATGTTGTTAAACATTTTCTCATATTTTAAATCAAACTTTTGTTTGGAGGCCATGATTGAACATGGGGTTAATTTTTGGCTATAACTGGATATGAATGTGAATAATAATTTCTTGCAGGCTGCAATAAAGACAAAGCAGCACAACTCGACCAATAATAATACTGAAGATAGAGGGGGAGTTATGGAGGCCTTGCATTTACACTAGATCTGGCAGTTGGGGTGAGTTTAAAAAAAGGTATCTGATGGCTTTCTAACAATTATTTCTTCATTTGGGACAACCTTTAGATTCCTTTCGATTACACATGGCAGTTTGGGCGGGTTGGGTAAAAGTGACACCACAAACACCTTTTTGTCCATAATTATTTGCATTCTATATGGTATTTACTTCAATAATAGGTTAACTTTATTCGAAGTAGAACATGGTCTTTATTTTTTGACGACCTGAATTGATTTTCATAAAAGAAAGGGTTTTCTTAATAGTTGTTAGAGGTATGGCAAGCCCTTAGAGTGGTCGCTGAAACTGGGTTGCATGCAGTGGTGCAACTTCTCGCAGCGAATAACATTCAACTGGTGAAGGAGGACCTAGCCAAGTTCTGATTCAGGTTCTATTACTTATTAATATTTAATGCTGCTGTCTATTTGTTTCAAGTCAGTCATTATGATGATATATTGTTATCTTCTATTTCATTTAACAATCCTTTGTTTTGTTTTCACCTAACGAGGAGAGTTCTGTCCTCACTACCTCCGGGAAAGCAACAACATCAGCGAAGTGAAAGAGGTCATAACTACAGACAACCCCATGAAAGTGCAGTTTAGTTTTGATGTTAAGTAAAACGACAGCCTCCTCTAAACAATAGCGTGTATAGTTTTAATATTATAAATGACGTTTTATAGCTTGTAACCGTTACGTTGTTTGCATATTACTATATAAACGATCAGTAGAGCAAATGCACGTCGCAATTTTAGATGATCTAGCTGGACCCATAAGTAAATGGGTCAGAATTGTCCTTATATGTTGTAGGGTAACTAAACCCATATGATATGTACTTCTATACTGATATACTGATGGTGAAGTTAGTTTTCCTCCTTTCTTTTTTAGATATGAGTATATGACAACCTAATTAACATCATGTTGTTTACACCGTTTTTATTTCAATCTTCTTAATTAGTCATATTGATTTGGATGGGTTCCATTTATATGTCAATATATGAAAGTAATTTCACATTTGTCACTACTTAAAGAGCTCTTGAATTCTTGAATAATGTAAAAGAAATAATTAATTTACATAACGTGCGGGTTGTTGCTGGTGGTTGCCTGGAACAATGACAACAATCATTTACTTGATGTCGCTTTTGTATGCTTTGTCTAGGTCCCTAGGAGGGTTTGAAAAACGGTTGATGCAAAATACTTGATGAATGTGTCGGTTTAAGTACTTTCAGTAGAAGCTTTTTACATTCGTTATCCTGCTCACATTCCTAGCTTTGCAATTGTCAAATACTTTGCAATGTAAGTTAACTTTGTGATATAGCCATCAATGAATGATGGTAACTTTGCGATTCGCGGCTAACAAGATCGTAAAATGCTTTGCCATATAAAGTTAATGCATAATAAATACGCATTTAAACAATTGCAAACAATTCTTAGCCGCGAATCGCGTAATCCATAGTCTTGTTATGTTCAATTATATATATATATATATATATATATATATATATATATATATATATATATATATATATATATATATATATATATATATATATATATATATATATAGTATCAAGAGGGAAGTAACCAATCGGGGGGAAGTAATTTTTTTTTTCGTTTTTTGAAAAAACTTTGTTCACGAAAATTATAGATTGGATGAAAATATGAACATTAATAAAGACACTTGTGATAAATGTTTTTATTTTGGCGAAAAAACGCTCGAAGAAGTAATATATAACAATTATCGTGTTTTTCGAGGATATAATGAGGTTTTAGATATTACGGTTTAGATATTAGGGTTTAGAAATTTCGGGTTTAGGGCTTAGATTTAGGATTTAGATTGAGTTTTTAACACGAACGGTTTAGAGTTTAGGGTTTAGACTCAATTTAAATCCTAAATCTAAACTCTAAACCCTAAATTTCTAAACCCTAATATCTAAACCTTAATTTCTAAACCCTCAAAATATGCTCGAAAAAAACGTTCAAAGATTAGCATTCTCCACGATCAATATTATCTTGAATGTTATTTTCATTTTTGCGTTTTTCGCCAAAATAAAAACATTTATTACAAAGTGTCCTTTTTAAATGTTCATATTTTCATCCAATCTTTAATGTTCGTGAACAAAGTTTTTTCAAAAAACGAGAAATTTTTTTTTTTGCTTCTCCCGCTTCCCCTAAATTAGTTAGTTCCCCCTTGATCCTACCACTATATATATATATATATATATATACACACTAGGTTTTTGAGCCCGTGCGTTGCATGGGTGTGTAAGAAACCATGCAAAAAAAATGTAATGTGCAGTTCATATTGATATTTATATAGCGATACTAAAAAAATAAGAAAAAACATAAGAATTATTTAAAAGCCCGTGGTATTGACAAATTTTATAAATTCTTTCGAGTTTAAGAGTGCACGGTGGGTAAAATAACGTGCAAAATCAATTGAGTTTATCAAACAATTACAGAGTATTTTTTAGAGCTAACAGTTTCAATAAAATGATAATAATTGATAAAATTACTAAATTGCTAACACTTTATAAATAGTTAGTGTATGGAGCCCGTGCATTACACGGTAGTTAAAATAATAGTTAAAAATCACTTTGCAATTTTTGCTGTAATAGGTAAATAATCGTGCAAAATTAATTGATTGTTTCAAACAAGTATTCTTTTGAGTTTAAGAGTCCGTGGTATCAACAAATTATAAAAGTTCTTTTGAGTTTAAGAGACCTCGTTGTGTTGATAAATTTTATCATTTAACATTGATATAAAAAATAAATTAAATTATACGTCTACAATGTATATGGAAAAAGTAATACACTTACATAATCTATAAATTAAAGTATCATATATAATATAAAGATATTAAGGGCCAATATATAATATTAATACATATAGACATATAACGGAGGATATCATTTGGAACAATGTAAAGGAACGCAAAGGTGGCCAGACAAAATTTTGTGGATTATAGATTTATAGATGGAGTGATGGTGTTATAAAAATCTACACTTGGCTCATGTTATCTATATACGGAGTATATAATTATTGTTATAAATGTTGTGTTTTCCTCATAAATATTAATTACTATACGGAGTATGTATTATTATAAGTAATAATATCTTTACGAAAACAAATGTTAAAATCATTAATTACCTAATATATTTGCCAATATATATATATATACGTACGGGTTTTTATTTAGATTTTATTTTATTTTATATAATAATAAAATAATAATAATTGTAATAATATATATAATAATATATACATATAACATCCATAAGTAACTTTCAACCACAATAAAAAAAAAACTTTTGATTTATATATATATATATATATATATATATATATATATATATATATATATATATATACACACACACTAAAGAAATATAGATCACCTCGAACGATAATATAATGCAAGCATGTTAAAATGGGTCAAACCCAGAAGGAAAACAAAACAAGGTATAAAGGGAGTGCCAAACGGATAAAATACATATTAAGCGTATTTTTATGGTTGCAACTTCATAAATCATCTTACTGTCAAAAGTTTAAATTTTTATCCTAGTTATGCATTTTTAATCATAGTTACGTCTATATTATTTACAAAAAACAGAACGAAACTTAACAAGGTTTGTGAACACAACCCGTCCTGTTTCAATTTAACCTGAACCTGATATGACCCATTATTGAATCAACCCAACCTGCCGATTTTTCCCTGTGCAATAACATCACTAGTTCAAGACTTGAAGAAAATAAAAAAAAAATACCAAATTCTGTCCACGGGATAAGGCACCGTGAACAATGAGCCATATCGAAAGAATTTGATGGAAACGGGAGACATTATAAACGTGAACAATGAGCCATATCCATGTAGTGACATCTCGGATGGGTCATTTCAATATTCACTACTGACAATGATCCATGTAGTGACATCTCTCCGTTCATCAGTTTCTTCAAGAAAGGTATACCGTTAACTTCTTTTTTGTTTTTATATTCATGACAATTACTATGGTGTAACTGGATCCATGGGATAAATTAATCGTGTGCATGTTTTTAAATAAGTGATTATTTAATTTTGTATTTTTTTGTTCATAAAATAATAAAAGATTATTATTTTAATTATCCGTTGCGTTAATCTGAATTGTTAAAAGTACACACGATTTTTCATCAGTGGTATCAAGAGCCGCTTTTATACCGTCTTAATTGTCGCGTGATTTTCTTAGATCTAGCTTTGTGGTGAATTGGTAAACGTCAAAACCCTTATGGTTTTGTAAGTCAACTTTGTTGATTACCTCATGACGCACAAATAAGATCTGAAGAAATTCACTATTTAAATTTTGAATTTAGAAAGTTATGGCTTGGATAATTGTTGGTTATTTAATATTTATTTTATTCCATGGTTATACACATGCATTGTAACCATGGACAAGCCATATATAGGTTTAATAATGTTGTTATTAAATTGTGATTGCATACATAGCCCATAATGCCCCGACCAATGTGTGATTGTTGTGATTGTTGGTTACGACAATTTTATGCCATGTTGTTTTTGATTTAATTGAAGGCCATAGAAGCCAAAGTTGTATTTTGTTTATTTTCAATTTCATAGTACTATATTTAGGTTTATTTCAATTTGTAAATGTACTAGACTAGTCGTATTTTCAATTTTGAATAAATGTAATAAGATGGAGATTGAAGATAAAGATGCAACTTGGAGCTTGACTTAGAAGATGGCGAACAGGTCAAGTTAACAACGATGGCGTTCGACAAGTTTTCACTTGGATCTTGAATCAAGTGGGAGCTATGGTTTGTCCTTAGTTTGACCTCTTGATCCCATGACGGCTCATGGGATCAAGCATAGGATATTGGGCTAGGCTATGTATGTGTGTGATGCATGGTTGTGTTTTATTTATTGCATTTTATATTTAATTGCTGATTATAATATATGCAAATTATTTTTGATGAAAACATCAAATAAAATCGGTAACGAGTTTCAAAGATTAAAATTGATGATTTTAAATGTTAAACTCTAACGAGTTTAAAGTTAAATGGTTTTTGAAACTCAAATAATATATATGATCGACATCTTTTAAAATTGTTTTAAAACGATACACATTTGTGTATTTGTTAATTTTTTAGATAAAATAACAAATTAGACACACAAACACTATCGACATATATAATTGGTTAAAATATTTTTAACAATTAGTGTAACGAATCTTGTGTGCATGCATTATTCGTTAACACAAACTTTTTCAATATACCCGTCAAATTTAAGTCTTGCCATCCAATGAGCTTGCAAACACTCCTCGTTATTTTTTGATTACGGTGAGACCTAATCGAATTATAGCCACGAGGTGAATTTTCAGTTACGAGTGAGACTAGGCTGAATTTCCACTGTTTCCAAATTGGACGACTTAATCGTATTCACGGTGAGACCTGAGTTCGAGGCAAGGATGGGACAAACATGCCAGTAGATAATAGTGGTTTGTTGGACTACACATATCTCAAGGTCCCATAAAGATCTAAGAGTTGCACTTGTAATGCAATTGGTACCCGCTACCTACCAATAGACTCCATAACTGCTAGCTGATCAACAGATGTGGCTATGGAACCTCTATGTGGGTCTTAGACTTTCGTAAATTAATTGTTTTTAAATATATAAAAACTTGGGTAGTTAATTTATTAAAGTTTTATATCGAAAATACTAAATTGAATCTTGTTCTTTTGTAGATGTCAAACAATCAAAACGTAAACCAAAACACTCTCGTTCTTTGTTGGAGAAGGAGAAACTCAATGGTTCAAACTTCCTAGACTGGTACCGCAACTTGAGAATCGTTCTCAAATATGAAGGGAAGTTGAACAAAATTGAAGAACCCTTACCCGAAGCTCCTCCTGAGATAGCTACTGCTGCTCAAAAGAATGCTTATCAGAAGTTGTTTGATGAGCAAGAGAAGATAGCTTTAATCATGCTTGCTAGTATGACTTCTGATCTCCAAAAGAAAATGGAAGATCGTACAGCATATGATATGATGACTGAGCTGAAAAATATGTTTCAGAAACAAGCTAGTCAAGAGTTATATGAAACTTATAAGCTTCTTCAAACATGCAAAATGGAGGAGGGTCAATCAGTGAGCTCTCACATCTTGAAAATGAAAAGCTACATTGACCGATTGGAAAAACTTGGAACTACCTTGCCGCCTAACTTGGCTGTGAACACGGTTTTGGCTTCACTATCAAAATCGTATCACCAATTTGTGATGAATTACAATATGCAAGGTTGGGAGAAATCTCTGGCAGAGGTGCACTCGATGCTCAAAACTGCTGAACAGAATATTCCATCTAAGGTTTCCAATCCGGGTGTCCTGATGATTAGGGATGGTAAGGTGAAAAAGAATAAGCCGAAAACTTGGGGAAAAGAAAAAGGAAAGTCAATTGCTAAGAAGAAGATTCCACCACCTCCCAAGAAAGAAAACCCAGCGAAAGACGCCGAATATTTCCACTGTGAAAAAGTTGGCCACTGGAGGAGGAACTGTCCCTCCTACCTATCTGAGTTGAGAAAAGGCAAAGCTGGCGAAACCAGCAAATCAGGTATATTTCATATACAGTTATATACTTTTTCTAGTGATTCCTGAATTTTTGATACTGGTTGTGGTACTCACATCTGTAACAATATGCTGGGAATGAGAAGAAGTAAGAGACTGAAGAAAGGTGTGATGACCCGGGAATTTCCAATCAAATTTAAACTTAATCTTAATATGATTTCGACACGATAAGCAAAGTCTGTTATGATGAGTCTCGAAATTTTTGAACTATTTCATGAAATCATTGACCCTCGACCAGTTCCGACGATTCACGAACAGTTGGGTGTAAATAAAAAATGTATATTTTATGTAAATGTGTGTATATATATATATATATATATATATACAACAATATGAAATTTACAAAATATAAATGAAACCTTAGAATCAAATACGTAATGTCTGATACAAAATAATGAAACTGTTATGAAGAATGAATATATATATATATATATATATATATATATATATATATATATATATATATATATATATATATATATTTGTACACAATTAATATACTATGTATATTGTATTAAAAATAAGAATTTGTTATATGAAGGTTACATAATAAATAATATGTAATGTTAATATAGAAAATATAATTACAGAATAGTTATTATATTAATGAACATTACTTTCATTATTAATATTAATATCAGTATTATTAACAATATTAATTTAAATACCTAATATATAGATTTGAGCTTCGATAAGCATAATTTGTTATATCAATATTATTATTAGTATTACTATTAACAATAGTATTAATTGTATTATTAATATTATCAATTTTAATATAAATAAAATAAGATATGTATAAGTTGTTATTAATATCAATATTAATAAAGTTAATGATAGTATTATCGTTATCATTGTTAATATCAGCTTAACTGTTAATAATATTTCAATTTTAGTTATTATGATTAATATTAGTATTATTATTATTAGATATTATTGTTATCAAAATTATTAATAATTATTAGTATTATTATATTAAATTATTACTATCATTGTTATTGTTATTAGGAATTAATACATTTTAATATTAAAAATTTTATTAATACCATTTCTATTATTAGCTGTATTATTATTACTTAACATTATTAATAATATTATTATTATTATTATTTATATAATTACTAAATCATTAATCATTAAATTTAACTATATAAAACATATAAAAGGAAAAAGGCACGAAAACTGTTTCAATCCATATCAACTGTATATGAATTTGTTTCTTTGCTTCTAATAGTATACTAAGAATCTGATACAAACAGATATATCCAAAATCTGTTATGTATCAACATCGTTTTTTTTTGTTTTTTTTTTTCTCTTATATCGTACTCTTGTCTGCACAAGTGGAGATATCGAATTTCATTTTCAGTACAAACCAACTGATATCCATTATTAATTCACTCCAAACACATTACAAATAATAAGTAGCAATTCATAAGAAAAACACAGAGTCAAAGTTTATTCTTTTTTTTTTTTCAAATACCCCTGTTCTTGAACATAATTTGCAATTGATTGAATTCGTATTAAACTTCAAAATCCTTTAATGTAGATGTGTTAGGAATCGAGTATGTAAACTTTCTCTAAAATTTCAACCTTCAATTCTTTCAAACAACTTCGAATTTAAGAGTCAAAGTTTTATGCTTCAAAAGTCAACCGATGTGTTCTTGCAGAAATTCGAATTTGTGT
The DNA here is from genome assembly GCF_046630445.1 of Rutidosis leptorrhynchoides. Taxonomy (NCBI): domain Eukaryota; kingdom Viridiplantae; phylum Streptophyta; class Magnoliopsida; order Asterales; family Asteraceae; genus Rutidosis; species Rutidosis leptorrhynchoides. Next base: position 451,966,155 of record NC_092337.1, read on the forward strand.
TTGTATTTCAAGAGAAATTAACGATTCCAATAGTTTTTATATATGTTTATCAACCTACTTTATGTAATCATAAAAATGTAATATTTGATCAAATTCGTAAATCAATTTTTTTTAAAACCTAAACAGTGACGGGCAGTTTGATGCTGCTTTTTTATTTTTATTTTTTTTATTATTATTTTTATTTCAATAAACCGTGAATAAAATTTTCGGTATTGGATACTATATCCTAAATTCGTTTTGATACTTAATATTAATTTGGAAAGGAGTTGGATCGATATTGAGAAGGAAGAAGATGGAGAACATGGGTACTAGAAAATATGGTATTTAATAAATTAAACGGGACATTAAAACAGAAAAGGGCAACAGCCCAAACGGTTTGTGTGTTGGAGAGGTTAACAAAGGGTCGCGGGTTCGAGCCTCGCTCGGTGCATTTTTTTTTAGAAAACGCATTTAAAGGTATACTCATTACCAAAATTATTATTAATATTATTATTGTTATTATAACTAGTATTATAACTACTAATGTTATTATTTATCACTTGTTATTATTATTACCATGTGTAGATTTAGATGTATTAAGAATAAGTATTATCATAAGTTTTTTTTTTTTAAAAGTATTATTAATGATACTAGATTATTACAAGTATTATTATTATTATTATTAACAAGGATATTGTTATTATATCATCATTAATATTGTTAAGATTTTTATTGTTATCCTTACTAATATCATTAAAAGTGTATTACTAAAAGGTTAGAACTATCAATGTTATTAATATATGTATTAGCAATACTACTAAGATTAATATTATTATTGTTATTATTATCAATATGAAAATAATACAAATTAGTATCTTTCTTTAATATTAGTATCAATATCATTATTATTAATAAAATTCTCATTTAACAATGATATTATTATCATCATCAAAATGACTATTTAAAAATTCTATTAATACTATCATTATTATTATCCTTAAACCAAAAATATTACAATTATTATTTTTTTTGCAAACAAAAGATATTTATATATATATATATATATATATATATATATATATATATATATATATATATATATATATATATATATATATATATATATATATATATATAAGTATATTACAATTTCATAATAATATGTTTTATTATATATCAAGGAAGCATTATAATACATTATAAGTATTGATAAAAATTATATATAAATATTAATCATAATTTTATATATATATATATATATATATATATATATATATATATATATATATATATATATATATATATATATATACATATATATATACAAATTTGTTTAATTACGATTATATGTTTTAATATATATATATAAATGATATAGGTTCGTGAATCCGAGGCCAACCCTACACTTGTTCAATATCGTTATATGTATTTTTACTACAAAATACATTAGGTGAGTTTCATTTACCTTTTTACCCTATATATTTTTGGGCTGAGAATACATGCGCAACTTTTATAAATGCTTTACGAAATAGACACACGTAATCGAAATTACATTCTATGGTTGGATTATCTAATCGAATATGCCCCTTTTTATTAAGTCTGGTAATCTAAGAATTAGGGAACAGACACCCTAATTGACGCGAACTCTAAAGATAGATCTATCGGGCCCAACAAGCCCCATCCAAAGTACCGGATGCTTTAGTACTTCGAAATTTATATCATGTCCGAAGGAGGATCCCAGAATGATGGGGATATTCTTATATGCATATTGTGAATGTCGGTTACCAGGTGTTCAATCCATATGAATGATATTTTTGTCTCTATGCATGGGACGTATGTTTATGAGTAATGGAAATATGAAAGCTTGTGGTCTATTAAAATCATGAATTTATTATTTATGATAAACTAATGAACTCACCAACCTTTTGGTTGACACTTTAAAGCATGTTTATTCTCAGGTACGAAAGAAATCTTCCGCTGTGCATTTGCTCATTTTAGAGACATTACTTGGAGTCATTCATGACATATTTCAAAAGACGTTGCATTCGAGTCGTCGATGTCATCAATATTATTATCAAGTCACTTATAGTTTAGATATATTATGAAATGGTATATATGCCGTCAACTTCCAATGTATTAAAAGTTTATCTTTTCAAAAACGAATGCAATGTTTGTAAAATGTATCATATAGAGGTCAAGTACCTCGCGATGAAATCAACTGTTGTGAATCGTTTATAATCGATATGGACTTCGTCCGAATGGATTAGGACGGGTCCTTTCAGTTGGTATCAGAGTGGTGGTCTTAGTGAACCAGGTCTTGCATTAGTATGTCTAACTGATAGTTGTTAGGATGCACTAGTGAGTCTGGACTTCGACCGTGTCTGCATGTCAAAAGTTTTGCTTATCATTTTTGTCGAAAATCATCTGCGTATCATCCTTAGGAAATCACTTACTCATTATTCTTAGTCTAGACACGTTTTACTGCATTGACTGCATGAATAGTGTATAGACAAAATTCATACCTTAGCGTATCTGACAATTCATATCTTAGCGTATCTGTTAGTGTAGACCTTGCCTGATATCTCTCGTAAATTTCTCCTTAATTTAAGGGATCGTGGTACTATATATATCTATGCAAATTATGCATTGAGAATGTCATCCAACTGTCAATTGCTGTCACTAAACTCTTCACGCCAAAAATCTTTCCTGAGATCACGTAAGATGGCCTCTACGAATCGACCAAGTTCCTCTGACTCCGAAGACAGCGTGACAAGAGCACACCAACCAATCAACTACCGTGATTACTGGAGAAAATGGGGGTGGGTTCGCGACATACTCACCCTATGGAAAAGGTAAGAAGGTACTCCATATCATGAACCGAATCTACCACCTAACCTTGGAGTACTCGACCCGCTCACCGGCGAACCTGTTCGCAACACCGTTTATACTCTTTTTGCCAGAATTTTTCGTCTTGAGACTACCATTTACGGAACTAGAGAAGATATCTGATCTCTACCTCACACTGATAACCAACCAGGGTTAGTAGAAGAAGTTAAAGAACTTCGAGCTCGAGTGTTAACTTTAGAGAGCACGGTACACAATTTGCAAGCACCAGCAGTATCACCAACACCAGTAATATCACCAACCTTAGCACCAACAGCATTAGTACCACCAACAACAACATTCGCACCACCAGCTTCGACACCTCATTCTGTACCTCGAGTATAATCATCGTTCTACGTATGGTTCTATCTATTTTATTTTCGTTCGACATGGCGATTATGTAATCTCTAATGTTTTAGAGATTATATATTCTTGTTCTAATGGTAAATCAAATGGGATTAATATCACATTAACTCATTAAATTCATGATTATATCTGAAGAAAATATATATGTATATATATTTTCATAAAGATTGTAATTAAAATTTTTTTTCGTACAAACTGTTAATGGTGAAAATATTTTTAACGGGTAGGTAATACTCGAGGAATATTTAGATTTCACTTTAATAAGTTACACTGTACATTCGACGAAGCTGATTCAACAGTCATTTACTATCCTATTTACAACCACCGAGATACGTATCCGTTCACCAAAGAATAACTATTTTCATTCAAATTCAATTTCATATTTGGATTTTGACCTATCAGAATCCAACAAGTGGCATAATGAAGAAATAATGGACACAATAAAAATTGATTAGAAACAGATTAATTAACAATATTAAATTTTATTAAGAAACCATGCTAACAAAATCCTAGCTAACTGTTCCTAGCTAACTGTTAATTCCGTATTACATTTTATTTATCGCAATTTAATTATCGCAATTTATTTTATCGCAATTTATATTCTCGCAATTTTATTTATTGCCATTTAATTTCTGTTATTTACTTTACACACTTTATTTATCGTTATTTAATTCATGTATTTATTTTACGCACTTTAAATATCGGGACACGTATACAAGGTTTTGACATATCATATCGACGCATCTATGTATATTATTTGGAATCACCATAGACACTCTATATGCAGTAATGACCGAGTTCTTTATACAGGGTTGAGGTTGATTCTCAAATAATATATATACTTTGAGTTGTGATCGAGTCTGAGACGAATACGGGTCACGACACGTATTAATTAATTCGAATATTATATATTAAATTACATATGAATTATTGGACTGTCAACTGTGGACTATCAACTGAGGACTACCAACATTGGACAATTAAAATGAATTAAAATATTGATTATAACATATGAAACAAAACAATTCTTCAAGTTTGCCACTTGATCTCATCTTAAACCCCATTTGTATCTTGACGATTACAATCTGCGTTCAAACCTTTCATGATTCTTGAAAACACCTCAATCGATAGGATGAATCAACCGCACTTTATCTACGGAAGGAAAGATTTATGCATATAGTTATGCACCTAAGAAACTCTCGACAACTGAGTAAAAGTTTAACACGTAACCGCGTCAGATCCTTTGACATTTATTAGCAAAAAAAAAAAAAAAAATAACTTTGAAATTCCTTTTCAAAGTAGTCAATTTTGTCACAGCTCCAGCAAGTCAACTTCGACTTTTCATTCGAAGTAGTCTTACTATAATCCTGATATATATACAATTACCCTTTTGATACCGGAGGATTGTTTTTATTCCACCACATTACCAGCAGACGTACCAGCAACCTCGTTGCTTCTTGGCTTAAATCATTCTGATAAATCATTATATTTATTCATTGAAACCCTATCATATACTCATCCACATCTTGTAACGAGAACTGTCATACCAATTGCCAGGAATCAGCAATCAGTACTTTGAAAACTCATAGCATATCTACATCAACAATTATATGTATAACGTTTATCTCTTAGAGTTATGATCTTTCATTATGAAACTGAAAAGCACTCAGCCTACAAATCAATATTTTGAATGTTGAAAAAGCTGAATGAAGTAGCAGAAACCGTAGACTACCGTAAACGACCTTAATCATCGAAAGTTTGATGATAAAGAATGATATGTTGGAAAAGCTCAGAAAAATTGGAATTGGAAAACGGATTGAGCTAACCACAAAGGAGACCAAGGACAAATACAAGGATCATACCCTATATTCAAAGAATTCAGGTAATTCTGAATCCGTTGAAATCTTTAGAGAATATCTTGCTCCGAAGTCATGTTAAAATCTTGCGGAAAATCTTTCTCCATCAACCATCGAACTTAGAAATTCCAAAATATCATCATCAATATCTTCAATATTTCTGAGCATATTTTCATAAATAATCTCGTCCGAAATTATATACCTCTTCGTACTTCCTGTGTATCATTATATTGGAAACATTCAATAGAAAATTTAGTACTGAAAAGCAGATTATGCAAAACTATGAAAGAAGCAGTGGACAAATCACAAAGAATAAGTTTGACTTCAAAGAATCCAAATGATTCTGTTTCTGATGAAATCTTTAACGAATACCTTGCTTCTGAATCTAAACCCTTACGGATAAATCTTCTTCATCATCCATCGATATTAGAAATTCCAAGATATCATCGTATCTTTCATTATAAATACCCTCCATATTTCTGAAGATATTTTTATAATTATTCTTATCTGAAATCATTAATCTCTTCGTGTTATCAGTGTTACATCATATAGAAACTGTTAGTTTCTATATTCTGTAAACTTTCGAGATTAAAATATGAATGTTATTGAAGTAATGTTGGGAACTGATGCATGAGTTAGTATAATATAATGACACTTGATCAACGTGATTATATTACAGTAATTCATGCTGAGTTTCTAATGGAACGTGATGATTCACAGGACATACCGTCATCATGTGCCATTTACACGACTCTTACATTCTACCCAATCTCTAAACATAGTAAGAACATATCATATTGATAGTTCTATCTTTTCGGATATTCTGGTAATTTACCAAATCAAGATCGTGCCATTACGATTTCTTTTTTATAACATTAACTATGTTCATTCCGAATTTCATATCTACAAATTCTGGACCATTATTCGCTTGACTGGAAGTCGGGAAGAAGAGACAAAAGTATGGAACTCTTAAATATAAAAGAAAATATAAAGCTCGACAACAACACCTAAACTACAAACCGTGCATATCAATACGTATTACCACATAAAGGCACGGGAAAAATTAAAAGTACTATAACCCCAAGATAATAGTAGAAGTAAATAAAATCCTCTGGTGGTAAATGAAAAAGAAGAATGACAAATATGAAAGTTAGAAGTATATCAAGGATCAAAACGGGATGGAGCATATTAACATATACTATAAAGTATGAAGTGAGGAGAAAGAATAGAAGGTGTGGGTGGTAAGGAAACGAATGGGGGATTTATAGTAAAATATCCAATAAAGCAATCAAAACGGATGATCGCATTTAAAGAAGATCCTAATTTCCTTAATTATCGAAAAATCAAATCTTATTACGAAGATTTTCTCCAAATCTCTTGAACTTGGGAAATCAATCCTATCTACGTCAAAAGATATGACGAATCTATACCTACTCATTTCACTCTTTGGTGATAGCTTCATTCGTACTATTCGAGTAATCGAATTATTTTATCCGTATTACTCAATAATGATAAAACTCTATTTATCAACTCATATTGGTCATGAAAATATTTTTATTGTTAGCCATGACCACCTCACTCAAATTTCGGGACGAAATTTCTTTAACGGGTAGGTACTGTGATGACCCGGGAATTTCCAATCAAATTTAAACTTAATCTTAATATGATTTCGACACGATAAGCAAAGTCTGTTATGATGAGTCTCGAAATTTTTGAACTATTTCATGAAATCATTAACCCTCGACCAGTTCCGACGATTCACGAACAGTTGGGTGTAAATAAAAAATGTATATTTTATGTAAATGTAAATATATATATATATATATATATATATATATATATATATATATATATATATATATATACAACAATATGAAATTTACAAAATATAAATGAAACCTTAGAATCAAATACGTAATGTCTGATACAAAATAATGAAACTGTTATATATATATATATATATATATATATATATATATATATATATATATATATATATATATATATATATATATATATATTTGTACACAATTAATATACTATGTATATTGTATTAAAAATAAGAATTTGTTATATGAAGGTTACATAATAAATAATATGTAATGTTAATATAGAAAATATAATTACAGAATAGTTATTATATTAATGAACATTACTTTCATTATTAATATTAATATCAGTATTATTAACAATATTAATTTAAATACCTAATATATAGATTTGAGCTTCGATAAGCATAATTTGTTATATCAATATTATTATTAGTATTACTATTAACAATAGTATTAATTGTATTATTAATATTATCAATTTTAATATAAATAAAATAAGATATGTATAAGTTGTTATTAATATCAATATTAATAAATTTAATGATAGTATTATCGTTATCATTGTTAATATCAGCTTAACTGTTAATAATATTTCAATTTTAGTTATTATGATTAATATTAGTATTATTATTATTAGATATTATTGTTATCAAAATTATTATTAATTATTAGTATTATTATATTAAATTATTACTATCATTGTTATTGTTATTAGGAATTAATACATTTTAATATTAAAAATTTTATTAATACCATTTCTATTATTAGCTGTATTATTATTACTTAACATTATTAATAATAATATTATTATTATTATTATTTATATAATTACTAAATCATTAATCATTAAATTTAACTATATAAAACATATAAAAGGAAAAAGGCACGAAAACTGTTTCAATCCATATCAACTGTATATGAATTTGTTTCTTTGCTTCTAATAGTATACTAAGAATCTGATACAAACAGATATATCCAAAATCTGTTATGTATCAACATCGTTTTTTTTTGTTTTTTTTTCTCTTATATCGTACTCTTGTCTGCACAAGTGGAGATATCGAATTTCATTTTCAATACAAACCAACTGATATCCATTATTAATTCACTCCAAACACATTACAAATAATAAGTAGCAATTCATAAGAAAAACACAGAGTCAAAGTTTATTCTTTTTTTTTTCAAATACCCCTGTTCTTGAACATAATTTGCAATTGATTGAATTCGTATTAAACTTCAAAATCCTTTAATGTAGATGTGTTAGGAATCGAGTATGTAAACTTTCTCTAAAATTTCAACCTTCAATTCTTTCAAACAACTTCGAATTTAAGAGTCAAAGTTTTATGCTTCAAAAGTCAACCGATGTGTTCTTGCAGAAATTCGAATTTGTGTTTGTATTTCAAGAGCAATTAATGATTCCAATAGTTTTTATATATGTTTATCAACCTACTTTATGTTATAATAAAAATGTAATATTTGATCAAATTCGTAAATCAAATTTTTTTTTAAACCCAAACAGTGACGGGCAGTTTGATGCTGCTTTTTTATTTTTATTTTTATTTTTATTATTTTTTTTATTTCAATAAACCGTGAATAAAATTTTCGGTATTGGATACTATATCCTAAATTCATTTTGATACTTAATATTAATTTGGAAAGGAGTTGGATCGATATTGAGAAGGAAGAAGATGGAGAACATGGGTACTAGAAAATATGATATTTAATAAATTAAACGGGACATTAAAATAGAAAAGGGCAACAGCCCAAACGGTTTGTGTGTTGGAGAGGTTAACAAAGGGTCGCGGGTTCGAGCCTCGCTCGGTGCATTTTTTTTTTAGAAAACGCATTTAAAGGTATACTCATTACCAAAATTATTATTAATATTATTATTGTTATTATAACTAGTATTATAACTACTAATGTTATTATTTATCATTTGTTATTATTATTACCATGTGTAGATTTAGATGTATTAAGAATAAGTATTATCATAAGTTTTTTTTTTAAAAGTATTATTAATGATACTAGATTATTACAAGTATTATTATTATTATTATTATTAACAAGGATATTGTTATTATATCATCATTAATATTGTTAAGATTTTTATTGTTATCCTTACTAATATCATTAAAAGTGTATTACTAAAAGGTTAGAACTATCAATGTTATTAATATATGTATTAGCAATACTACTAAGATTAATATTATTATTGTTATTATTATCAATATGAAAATAATACAAATTAGTATCTTTCTTTAATATTAGTATCAATATCATTATTATTAATAAAATTCTCATTTAACAATGATATTAGTATCATCATCAAAATGACTATTTAAAAATTCTATTAATACTATCATTATTATTATCCTTAAACCAAAAATATTACAATTATTTTTTTTTTTGCAAACAAAAGATATTTATATATATATATATATATATATATATATATATATATATATATATATATATATATATATATATATATATATATATGTATATAAGTATATTACAATTTCATAATAATATGTTTTATTATATATCAAGGAAGCATTATAATACATTATAAGTATTGATAAAAATCATATATAAATATTAATCATAATTTTATATATATATATATATATATATATATATATATATATATATATATATATATATATACATATATATATATATACAAATTTGTTTAATTACAATTATATGTTTTAATATATATATATAAATAATATAGGTTCGTGAATCCGAGGCCAACCCTACACTTGTTCAATATCGTTATATGTATTTTTACTACAAAATACATTAGGTGAGTTTCATTTACCTTTTTACCCTATATATTTTTGGGCTGAGAATACATGCGCAACTTTTATAAATGCTTTACGAAATAGACACAAGTAATCGAAATTACATTCTATGGTTGGATTATCTAATCGAATATGCCCCTTTTTATTAAGTCTGGTAATCTAAGAATTAGAGAACAGACACCCTAATTGACGCGAACTCTAAAGATAGATCTATCGGGCCCAACAAGCCCCATCCAAAGTACCGGATGCTTTAGTACTTCGAAATTTATATCATGTCCGAAGGAGGATCCCGGAATGATGGGGATATTCTTATATGCATATTGTGAATGTCGGTTACCAGGTGTTCAATCCATATGAATGATATTTTTGTCTCTATGCATGGGACGTATGTTTATGAGTAATGGAAATATGAAAGCTTGTGGTCTATTAAAATCATGAATTTATTATTTATGATAAACTAATGAACTCACCAACCTTTTGGTTGACACTTTAAAATATGTTTATTCTCAGGTACGAAAGAAATCTTCCGCTGTGCATTTGCTCATTTTAGAGACATTACTTGGAGTCATTCATGACATATTTCAAAAGACGTTGCATTCGAGTCATCGATGTCATCAATATTATTATCAAGTCACTTATAGTTTAGATATATTATGAAATGGTATATATGCCGTCAACTTCTAATGTATTAAAAGTTTATCTTTTCAAAAACGAATGCAATGTTTGTAAAATGTATCATATAGAGGTCAAGTACCTCACGATGAAATCAACTGTTGTGAATCATTTATAATTGATATGGACTTCGTCCGGATGGATTAGGACGGGTCCTTTCAAAAGGCACACTGGATTTAAGAGTGGGCAATGGGGATCGAGCAGCTGTTGAAGCTATTGGAACTTATGAGCTTACTCTACTCAGTGGTCTTATTATTTTGTTGGAACAATGTCATTATGCTCCTAGTATTACGAGCAACGTAGTTTCAGTTTCTCTATTGAAAGATGTTGGTTTTGAACTTACATTTACGCACTTTGGTATTTCAGTTTCTAAGGATAATATCTTTTATTTTAATGCTTATCCACGTGATGGTATTTTTGAAATTGATATGCATGGTGAGATTTCAAACAATAATTCTGTATATACCTGTACTGCTAAATGAATCAAGCAAGACTTGAATAATACCTATCTATGGCATTGTCGTCTTGGTCATATAAACAAACAACGCATTTCAAAACTCCAATCTGATGGGCTTTTGGAATCAACTGGCTCTGAGTCATTTGATGTGTGCAAGTCATGTTTATGTGGAAAGATGACAAAGGCTCCTTTCTCTGGTTTAGGTGAAAGAGCTAAAGATCTTTTAGGACTAATACATACTGATGTATGTGGCCCTTTTAGAACTATGTCTAGACATGGTGAATCATACTTCGTTATATTTATTGATGATTATAGTAGATATGGTTATGTTTACTTGCTGAAACATAAACATGAAGTTTTTGAAACGTTCAAAATCTTCCAAAATGAAGTAGAAAATCAACTTGGAAAGACCATTAAAGCCCTTCGCTCTGATCGAGGAGGGGAATACATGAGTCAAGAGTTTTTGGACCACCTGAAGAATTGTGGGATCATCTCACAGTTCACTCCACCTTACACACCACAACACAATGGTGTGTCTGAACGGAGGAATCGAACTTTACTTGATATGGTTCGATCTATGATGAGTCTAACTACTCTACCAATGTCTTTTTAGGGTTATGCATTAGAGTCTGCTGCACGCATACTCAATATGGTTCCAACCAAGAAGGTAGAAAAGACACCATATGAGCTATGGCATGGGAAGAGTCCCAAGTTGTCTTATTTGAAAGTCTAGGGTTGTGAAGCGTATGTGAAACGTGACACTTCAAACAAGTTAGAACCCAGAGGTATCAAATGCCACTTTGTGGGATACCCAAAGGAAACAATGGGTTACTACTGTTACTACCAAGCTGAAAACAAAGTGTTTACTGCTCGGTTTGCTGAATTCTTTGAAAGAGATCTTCTCTTACAGGAAGTCAGTGGGAGTAAAGTAGATTTTGAAGAAATTCAAGAATCACAAAGTGAAATACCTTCTGAAGGCACTAGCCAACCGCACGTTGAAGCTGAACACACTGTTGGTGAGCCAGAACGTGTTGCACCTGTAATTCATAGATCTAGTAGAACTCCTTATCGACCAGAGAGGCTAAATCTTCTGATTAATTCAGATGAACCTCATCTAGGGGATTATGATGAACCCTCTAGCTACGGTGAGGCCATATCAGATCCAGAATCTGAAAAATGGCAAGATGCTATGAAGGCAGAGATGCAGTCCATGAAAGATAATCAAGTATGAGACTTGATTGATCTTCCACCCAATTGCAAGACAGTGGGGAGTAAATGGGTCTTCAAGAAGAAGGCTGACATGGAAGGTAATGTAAACACTTTTAAGGCTCGATTGGTGGCAAAAGGTTATACTCAAACTCAAGGAATTGATTATGAGGAAACTTTTTCACCAGTCGCGAGCATTAAATTAATTAGGATACTTATTGCCATAGCTGCCTTTCATGATTATGAAATATGGCAAATGGATGTCAAAACCGCTTTCTTAAATGGCGACCTAAGCGAGGACGTATATATGGTTCAGCCGGAAGGGTTTGTGAATCCTAAGCATCCTAATAAAGTATGCAAGCTTCTAAAATTCATTTATGGATTGAAGCAAGCATCCAGGAGTTGGAATCTCAAGTTTGATGAGAAAATTAAAGAGTTTGATTTTCTCAAAACGGAGATGAGCCCTGTGTTTACATTAGAGCTAGTGGGAGCAAAGTAGTCTTCTTGATCTTGTATGTTGATGATATACTGCTTATTGGAAATGACATTCCAACTTTGCAAGATGTCAAGTCTTGGCTTAGTAAATGTTTTTCCATGAAAGATCTTGGAGAAGCTAAATATATTCTTGGAATCGGGATCTATAGAAATAGATCCAAAAGGCTTATTGGTTTGAGTCAAAGTACATACATTGACAAAATCTTGCGTAGATTTAGCATGCAGAACTCAAAGCGCGGAGCATTGCCCGTGCAAAAGGGTGTAATCTTGAGCAAGTCTCAAAGTCCTATCACACCTGATGAGATAAGACGAATGAAAGGTATCCCGTATGCTTCGGCTATAGGATCCATCATGTATGCCATGTTATGTACTAGACCTGATGTCTCGTTAGCTTTGAGTTTGACGAGTCGCTATCAACAGAATCCATGTGAAGAACATTGGATGGCTGTTAAGAACATTCTTAAGTATTTGCGGAGAACTAAAGATATGTTCTTGGTTTACGGTGGTTTGGAAGAAGAGCTGAGTATTAAGTGCTATACAGATGCTAGTTTTCAAACTGATCGAGATGATTCTCGATCCCAGTCAGGATATGTCTTTGTCATGAATGGCAGGGCAGTTGATTGGAAGAGCTCGAAGAAGAGCACAGTTGCACAGTCTACAACGGAAGCAGAATACATTGCTTCCTCAGAAGCTGCACAGCAAGCTGTTTGGATTCGGAAGTTTGTTGTTGAACTCGGAGTAGTTCCCAGCATTGAATCCCCTATGAAAATGTACTGTGATAATTCAAGTGCTATTATACTTGCGAAAGAATCACGTGTACGTAAGGGTAGCAGACTCATTCTTCGAAAGTTTGACTACATTCAAGAAGTCGTTGAGAGGAATGATATTAGTATTCTTAAGGTTCATACAGATGATAATGTGGCTGACCCGTTCACAAAGCCCATGACACACAACAAGCATGATGATCATGCTAGTAATATTGGACTTCGTTATGCTGGTGATCTTTTTAATTTGTAATTTAGTATTTGAATATTTTTGAAATATTAAACAGTTTTATGATATTGAATTGATATATTGATGGTATGATCGTTTTCATTTATATTACTGTGTTCTATATTAGCATGTTTAATCCATGAATAATTGTTGATTATTCAAAATCTCCATAATCGGTCATGTTATGGGAATAACATGAATTAAGATTAATATGAAGTTTTGGTTATATTTATTGATGATAAATAGTTAACTTGTAGAGTCCAAAATTCATGTGTATTCATTGATGATGAATATTGGAATGACCCATCCGAGATGTCACTACATGGATCATTGTCAGTAGTGAATCTTTTAGTGAATATGTCTTTATGTCCTTAGACTTGAGATGCACCCCGGTTTTGATGTGTGAAACATTGTACTTTGATATGGTTAAACGCTGTCCTGAATAAGGTTGTAATAAAGGCCATTATTGGGTATAATGTAAAGCTCGTGAAAGACACGTGTATGCAAAATAGGATTTGTTCCTCCAAAATGTTTGGAGTTAGATACTTTTGAGCTCCTCGATGAATGAATAAGATATTTGTGTGGCCACACTCAGATGTAATTAAGATGATACTTATTTAGTCTGGTGATCTAATTCAGTTCTAAGATCGAGAAAATAAAATTGTTAAACAAATGAGAATGACTAACGATCCATATCTCAAGTTTAACTAAAGTATCTGAAACAAAAGGACGAATGACATTTAACACTTACTATAAGCAGTTTCGAGAAACTACCCTCACGTGAATTTAGGGACAATGGCCTGTTGCTAGACGGTATCCATTGTTTGTATAGTTACTTGGTGTTGTGCCATGCACAAGTGAGAGTCTGTAGGATTAATGTGCAAGGTACAACAAATAACTATATGACTAAATTCATTTGAGCCTTCGGGGTCACACATATATACACCAAGACGTCAAATTATATATGTATATGTGATGTATATATATTACCCAAGTTATGAAACAAGTTGATATACTTCGTTATGAATTAATTGAGTGATTAATTAATTTTAAATGAATATTTAAATAATTTGATTAAGTTAATTAATTAATTTAATTCTTTAATTAATTAATTAACAAAATTATAGATTTTGTTTACTTACTGGCTACGCATATAACCAATTGGTTTTGGAAACCAATTTCTTTCACGCGTTTTTTTTAGTTGCCGACTCGATAGGTCGGTAGGTTTTTAATATATATATACATCATCTTTTGGTCAAGTTTCTTGGAAAAAAAATTACGATAAAATCAAACCACAAGAATTGAATCCCACTTTTGGGTGTAGCCGTACAAAGTTAAACACATCCTTTTTCTTTTCGATTGCAAAACGGAGTATTATATATTTATTAATATAACTAGATTATATTAATAACATTCTTGGGTTTGGACTAGCATCCATTGGTGTCGCTTGAAAGTGTAGTGGACTATCCAAAGAGGTGGTCATACCCTTTGATCGTAGGTTTCTCTCCGTTCATCAGTTTCTTCAAGAAAGGTATACCGTTAACTCCTCTTTTGTTTTTATATTCATGACAATTACTATGGTGTAACTGGATTCATGGGATAAATTAATCGTGTGCATGTTTTTAAATAAGTGATTATTTAATTTTGTATTTTTTTGTTCATAAAATAATAAAAGATTATTATTTTAATTTTCCGCTGCGTTAATTTGAATTGTTAAAAGTACACACGATTTTCCATCAAGGAACTCAGGGCCCCAACCACTGGGTTATTTAGTGATGGTAAACGGGAGACATTATGTCGATATAATTCCAAGAATTGCAGGTATCTCATGGTCTAACGCAAACTGTACTTGAGCTTCATGGTTATCTCTTGGTGCAAGAGATATGGTTAAAATACCACGATCTAATAAGTCACCTCCCCAACTAGCAACCTTTCAAAAAAAAAAAAAAAAAAAAAGATTCAAGATTTGAGCGTACAATAAGAAAAGTTAATAATGATACCGCAACCCGCATGCGCATTTCATCTGTACGCGGGTCCTTGATAGCATGCGAATGCGTATACCTTGTATGCGGTATGCGGCATGCGGTTGTGCATCGAATGCCTTTGTTCCCGGTACGGCAGTTACTTGGTCATCAAGTCAATATCTTTTTCATAATTATATCCGAGATTCGGGAGAGTTAGTTATGGACGAGATTATCATTATCTTAGATGATTCTAGAATTAGGGTTTGCCTATATATACAAACCCTTATTATCATTCTAGAGGTATCACGTTACGTAACCATCACCTACTACGCGTCTCACGTAACCAGCATCATCTAGCATCTTCTCAAGGTCAACAGGTTAGTTTCTCATTAACTAGCGCCTACGACCTTACTCGGGGCCTTCTGATCGACGATCGTTATCGAAGGTGGACTTAATCACTTGGCCACCCCGCCGACATCATCATGTCGGCCAGGGTTATTCACGGTAGCCGGACCGGAGAGCCTTGTTCTAAGATCCTTAAACCTCACTTTACGCGTTGAACAAGCATACTAACCCTATGGTTAAAATATGCATGATCAAGTGGTGCTTTCATTGAGAGCCGAACTAATTCAAGACATGTTTATTTATTTTTTCTTTTACAGTTTTGAATTATAAGGCTTATTATTCACAATTTTTCGAATTTTTTACAGTATGATGACTTCCGGGGACTCATCGGAACGTACTCAAACAGATAATCAAAATACACCGTCTGGTAATCAGCAGACGCAAGCTATGACTACAGGGGCGGGATGCGCGCTATATCCTCCACCTGTATCCGGCGAACCTTTTCAGAGGTATAAGCCGATATATCCAGATGGGATTACACCGCCAAGGGCAAACTCGCCAGTCACAACCACGCGGTTGGATTTGTCCTCGGTGGACCCAAGGGTCATCTTGGTAGGCACTAGCGGTGAAACAGTAGGTCCGCATGTAGTATGCTGCGGCCAGGTACCTATTTATAGTACCACGGTTTCAATCCCTCTGCAGACGCAGAGTGTTCTGCAGAATTCATCGTTTACACCGCTGCAACCTTGGCAACCACCGCGTCCAATTTCGCAGTTTTTGACTCCTGCGGATGCGCAGGCATTGCTTAATAGTTGGGGGTTCGGTGTCATTCCAGATGCTAATTCTCATTGGACGCCGATAACCGCAGAGCAGCAAAGCACTGCGCATACGGTTGGACTTATAACGGCATATCCTCAGGTCTCGCAGGCATCCGTGCCGCAGGTTTCGGCACCTTTTCAGCTACCTGTATACTCTGCACAGGCAAGCCTGCCTTCTTTTCCAACGCATCAGCCTTGGTTATATCCGCAAACGCCGGGGTAACTTTTGCAAAATATTCAGGGGCAGGCGAATCTTGCAAGCCAATTTATGCAGGCGGCACCTCCTGACATGGTCCACCTATTTTCGCAACCTGATTTTGTCCAGGACATGATGAAGCGTTTCTTCGCAGGGCTCAAAGGTGACCCTGTTTGTGATGACCCGGATTTTTCCGACTACTTGATTATACTATTTACATTATTTAATATTTTCAACTTGATAAACAATGAATTTTAATAAGTCTTGAACCTCCGAAAAGAGTTTTATATAAGCATTTGACTACCCATTTATTCCTACGATTCACGAACGTCATAACTTGTATTAAGTATATATATATATTTAACTTGAAAATATGATAATTAAATATCTCATTAAGTATATTAACAAGGTATTATATATACCTTTTCATACTATTAATTTAAAGAGTTTTCGGACAATATATATGTTACTTTTTAAACGATGTAATTAACTTATGTTAAAATGTATTTACATACAATATATTATGAGTATAAATACATCCTTAAAAGTATTGAATACACTTAATAATATACAAATAAGGAATAGCTATATTCATATTTTCCGTTCATTTTTCTCAAGAATTCTACTCGTATTTATACGGTATTTATACGGTATTTATACAGTATTTATACGGTATTTATACGGTATTTATACAGTATTTATACGGTATTTATACGCGTATTATACGCAGCTTCTAGAAGTATTTACTATTGGTATATACCAATAATTACGTATTTATACGGTATTTATACGCGTATTATACGCAGCTTCTAGAAGTATTTACTATTGGTATATACGAATAGTAATCTTCAATTATTGATGTATTATGTCATGCATGACCTAATGGTTTTTAACTTATCATAGATATTTTTCACTAAAAACCAAATTTATGAGCCTATAAATAAGCACCATTTCTAACTCATTTTTACACATTCATTTTCCAAATTTTACTTACAATTTTCACACACACTTGCAAGAACTCTCTCAAGTTTTGTTCTACTACTTCTTTCTAGCAACTTTACATTTTAAACTTGAGGTAAAAACTCTACTTCAACTCTTGTTCAATACATATGTTTATAGCTATCTATATAAGAATTTATAAACTAGAACATAGTTTAGTTGATTCTAAACTTTTTTGAAAAACTAATCTAATCTTTATAGCTTAACTCTAATAACACTTATTTATATGTATTATGATATTAAATTAAGTTAATATAAGAACTTATAACTTGTACATATGAAGAACACCTTGAAACTTAACATATATCGTTTAATCTCTATTCGGTAAAAAGCGCTGTTTTGGGTTGGGAATTAAAAACCTATCTTAGACTTTGAGTTCGAGGCTAAGACTTTGGAAATATGTTAATATATGTAAATAAGACTTCCAGTAATTTTTTCATGATTTTAGACAAAGTGGAAGTATTTTATCAAAAATCATATATCAGGTGGATGCCGGGATTCTTCCAAATCTGACCACCGGCACAAAAAGAGGGTAAAACTCTAAAAATTACTACTTGGGCTGAACTTTTCGAATTGGTTTTGAAAAATTAACTTCTTAAGGAATCCATAGCAATTTGATTCACTTTAAACGGAGTTGTAATGAATATTTGGCGAGCAAAACAAAATCTGCTAAAATTAACATTATATGGACGAAATTTATCTTATAAAACTATATTAACCATATCCTTGCTAACTTTTCATATATCATATATATATTTGGACATGTTATCATTAGTATAACAAAATATTATAATTCCGAGATTGTATATATATATAATAATCTTGGTACGTTCCATGACAATACGTATACAATACGTTCGGATAAATCGAAAGACACCATGTACACAATACGTCTGGGTTAATTCTAAGACAATACGCGTACCATGGGTCATGCTATAACAATACGTATACAATACGCCGTGGGGTAATTCTAAGATTATATATACATACCGATTATTGGACTGTTGGACTATTGGACTGTTGGACTGTTGGACTATTGGACTATTGGACTATTAGACTATATTTGGACTACTAACAAAGGACAACTAACAAAGGACTACTAACATGAAAATGTTAAAAATTAATATATAAGTTTTCTATGAACTTGCTTTATTTTATTCATATGTCGTATTATTATCTGAATCATTATTATTGTTATAGGTTCGTGAATCCAAGGACGACGGCCATATTTTTAATAAGTTGAAAACTTATTATTAATATACTTTTACTACCGTGAGTATATAGTCCCATTTTTAAACTCTAAAAACATTTTGAGATGAGAATACATGCATTTTATGTTTTACGCTATGGACACAAGTACTTAAAATATATTCTACGTTGAGTTGTACCACCTTGCATATCTTCCCTAATAGCTTGGTAACTAATATTTACATGTTGTAAGAATATGTAAGCGCGAATCCTATTGATAGATCTATCGGGTTTGACAACCCCAACTGGGCTAGTCGCTCTAGTATCGTAAACGGTTGCATAGTACTTCGTTTTTACTACACTTGGTACAGTGTAGGGAGATTTCATAATAAAGGGAATATGCCACATTATTGGTTAAGTATGGTTACCGAAGCGCTCAACAACTTATAGAATATCTTTATTGAAATATTTATAACTATGAAATCTTGTGGTCTATATTTATATCGATGCTAGCTTTAAACCTATATATCTCACCAACCTTTGTGTTGACTGTTTAAGCATGTTTATTCTCAGGTCCTTAAGAAAGTCTTCCGCTGTTGCATTATCTGAGCAAGCTGTGCATGGAGTCTCATGCTTTTGTTTAAATGAAGTGTTGCATTCAATAAAACCTTTGCCATGTAATATATTCGACTGTTATGGCACGTGTGTAGTATTTGTAAACCGATGTAATATGGGGATTATTCCTTAAATAATCGCCCACTTGTTTAAAACATGCATTATTTATAATAATGGTGTGTTTTTTATGAAACGAATGCAATATTTTCTAAAAACGTATCATATAGAGGTCAAATACCTTGCTATGGGACCAATGAATAACGTACTGCGTTTATAGTAATATGAACGGGTCGTTTCAGTTGGTATCAGAGCAGAGGTCTTAGCGAACCAGGAATTGCATTAGTGTGTCTAACCGGTGTTTGTTAGGATGCATTAGTGAGTCTGGACTTTGACCGCGTCTGTTTTGAAAACCATTGCTTATCATTTTTGGTCAGAAATTGAATATTTTAACATGTAAATGTTATGTGGTATATTACTAACGCACTAGTTATTATGTGATAGATGTCTGCATCTAGCTTCGAATTAGTATTCACTTTCAGCGACTCCGAAATCGAGTCCAAATCTTCAGCAAAAGTATCGACCATCAATTTGTCTGATGATGATGAAGACCCGAAAGAGGACACATTCTGGGAAGATTCACAATTTCCGGAAGAACCGGAAGTGAAAGAACCTGAAAACGATCCTGAGGAGGAGGAGGAAGTAAAATAGATTACTGAGAAAGAATTTAAAAAGGAAAAGGAACCTGTAGTCACCAAACCAAAATTTCCAAATCCGGAAATTAATAAAGAATTTGTTGTACAAAGTACTCCTGACATTTCTACCCCTAATCATCTTTGTCTTACCAACTCTATTGAGGTATCAAGTACGTCAGAACCCCGACCAAGATATAAACGTACCGCTCGAATAAGCGTTATGCCAGTACCTGATAACAAGAGGCCCCGCCATTTTTAAAACCATTTCCGCTACGACATCACTTCACGCATTGTATAATATTATCTAGTGTGCTTTACTTTATCTTACATATGTTTTATGTAAAATAAATTTATGTGAATAAGTGGTATTGTATTGTTGTACCATAATGCATTGAAGAATAAAGCGTGAAATGATAATGCATTAGTTTTTCATGATAGAATATTACTTGGATGGTAGTAGTTAATTGTTGTACTAAGCTATTAAGTATGAACTTTAACGGGTAGGTAATACCCTAGAAATAATTATAAAACGCTAATAAGAAGAAAAGGCTTTTATAATAATGGGTTCATATTATTAATATGCCACGATGTACCATTAATTACTCGCTACATCTATAATATTCTATGTGTTTAATTATCTTATATGTTTATTGAAGAAACATGGCTCGAGTGAATTGAATGACGGAACAAGAAATTGAAGAGCTTATCAACCAACGCGTAAACGACCGAGTGCTTTGGGTTGAAGCGGCAAGAGCAGCAGTAAACAACACGAACCCTCGTGTTGGATGCACATATAAAGAGTTTCAAGGTTGCAAACCTTCATCATTCAGCGGAACAGAAGGACCAGTCGGTTTAACCCGATGGTTCGAAAAGCTGGAGTCTGTATTTAAAATTAGTGGTTGTACGGAAGGGGATAGGACAAAGTATGCTTCATGCACATTACAAGATGGTGCACTTACATGGTGGAAAAACTATGTAAAAGCTGTAGGGGGCGATGCAGCATATGATACTCCTTGGGAGGAGTTGAAAAATATGCTAATCAACGAATACTGCCCAAGGAACGAGGTTAGGAAAATGGAAGCCGAGTTACGTAATCTGAAAGTTGTCGGCACAGAACTTACCAACTATAACGGGTGATTCATGGAATTAGCCTTGTTATGTCCTGAGTTGGTACCAACTGAAGAGCGAAAGATTGAATTGTACAAGGATGGCCTGCCAAAAAACATCAAGGCCAATGTTACAACATCCAAACCTAAGACAATTCATGAAGCTATCACCATGGCAAACGAGCTAATGGATCAGATCATTCTGGATAAGAATGCATCAAATACCGATGCCAAGGTATCGGATAACAAAACAAAGTGGAATGGAAACCGTGATCAAGGTCACCAACAACAATCTCTCAAGAAACAGGAAACCACGCAAGGTGCGGGAAGTGGTTCAAGCTCGGGTTACAAAGGACGAAATCCCTTATGTAACAGATGCCACAAACATCACTCTGGTTTTTGTAATGTGGTGTGCAACAATTGTGATCGAAGGGGTCATATTGCTGAAGATTGTAGGGTTCCCGTTACAAATACAAATGGCACCAAGACTCCTGCAACCAATGCAAATAGAACTGCCTTGGCTACTGTTACTTGTTACGGGTGTGGGAAACAGGGTCATATTAAGAGCCAGTTCCCGAATCCAGAGAAGAATAATGGACCTGGAGGTGGAAGAGCGTTTAATATTAATGCTAGAGAGGTGTGTGAAGACCCGGAGCTTGTTACGGGTACGTTTACCATTAATAACTTATCAGCATCTATAATATTTGATACTGGTGCCGATAGAAGTTACATGTGTAGAGACTTTTATGCTAAATTGAATTGTTCATCATTACCTCTAGATGCTAAGTACATGATTGAGTTAGCTAATGGTAAACTAATTAAAGCCGATAAAATTTGCCGTGATTGTAAAATAAATTTAGCCGGAGAAACATTTAAAATTGATTTGATACCCATAGAATTAGGAAGTTTTGACGTAATAGTCGGCATGGACTGGATGTCCAAAATAGGAGCTGAAGTTGTTTGTGCCAAGAAGGCAATTCGCATTCCTCGTAAGAATAAAACGCCAGTAATGATTTATGGAGAGAAGGGTAACTCAAAGCTAAAACTCGTTAGCTGTTTGAAAGCCCAAAAGTTCTTGAAGAAAGGGTGCTATGCTATCTTAGCACATGTTAATAAAGTCGAAACGAAGGAGAAAGAGAAGAGCATCAACGATGTGCCTGTGGCAAGAGATTTTCCTGAAGTCTTTTCGGAAGAGTTACCGGGATTACCTCCCTTTAGATCTGTAGAATTTCAAATAGATCTAGTACCAGGAGCTGCACCAGTGGCTCGTTCTCCATACAGACTTGCACCGTCTGAGATGAAAGAGTTACAAAGCCAGTTAAAAGAACTACTGGACCGTGGATTCATTCGACCAAGCACTTCACCGTGGGGTGCTCCGATTTTATTCGTTAAGAAGAAAGATGGATCCTTCCGCATGTGTATAGATTACCGTGAACTAAACAAGTTAACTATCAAGAATCGGTACCCATTACCGAGAATTGACGACTTGTTTGATCAGCTGCAAGGATCACGTGTTTACTCCAAGAACGATCTAAGATCGGGTTATCATCAGTTGCGAGTTAAAGACGAAGATATTCTGAAAACCGCATTTCGGACACGCTACGGTCATTATGAATTTTTGGTGATGCCGTTCGGGTTGACCAACGCACCAGCTGTATTCATGGACCTCATGAATAGGGTATTCAGTCCGTACTTAGATAAGTTTGTTATCGTCTTTATTGATGACATTCTTATTTATTCTAAGAATGAAACAGAACATGAACAACATTTAAGGTTGGTGTTGGAACTGTTAAAGAAAGAACAGTTATACGCAAAGTTTTCTAAATGCGCCTTTTGGCTGAAAGAAGTACAGTTCCTTGGTCATATTGTCAGTAGTGAAGGAATTCAGGTTGATCCAGCCAAGATTAAAGCTATTGAGAAGTGGGAGACCTCAAAGACTCCAACGCAAATACGCCAATTTTTGGGTCTTGCTGGCTATTACAGAAGGTTTATTCAAGATTTTTCCCGGATAGCCAAACCATTGACAGCATTAACACAGAAAGGGAAGAAGTACGAATGGACTTCTGAGCAGGAAGCCGCATTTCAATTATTGAAGAAGAAGTTGACTACATCGCCTATTCTATCGTTACCTGAAGGAAACGATGATTTTGTAATTTATTGTGACGCTTCGCGACAAGGTTTTGGTTGTGTCCTCATGCAACGAAAGAAGGTTATTGCATATGCATCCCGACAACTAAAGATTCATGAACAAAATTATACGACTCATGATCTAGAATTGGGAGCAGTGGTGTTTGCATTAAAGATTTGGAGACACTACTTGTACGGGGTTAAATGTACTATGTATACCGATCATAAAAGCCTTCAACATATCTTCAACCAAAAACAACTGAACATGAGGCAACGTAGGTGGATCGAGCTGATAAACGACTATGACTGTGAAATTCGCTATCATCCCGGGAAAACAAATGTAGTAGCAGATGCTTTAAGCAGGAAGGAAAGAGAGCCAATTCGAGTACGAGGAATGAATATGAAGATTCGTACGAACCTCACCACCCAAATTAAGGAGGCTAAACAAGGAGCTCTTTCTGAAGAAAACTTTGGAAATGAGATGCTTAAAGGGTTAGATAAGCAGCTTGTTACACGGGAAGACGGAACCCGATATTTTGCTGGACGCATTTGGGTACCGAAGTTTAAAGGGTTAAGGAAATCGGTACTAGATGAAGCACATAAAACAAGATACTCGATACATCCCGGAGCAGGAAAGATGTATCAAGATCTTAAGGCACACTTTTGGTGGCCAAATTTGAAAGCTGATATTGCAACGTACATCGGAGAATGTTTGACTTGTTCCAAAGTCAAGGCGGAACATCAGAAACCATCAGGTCTACTGCAACAACCAGAAATCCCAGAATGGAAGTGGGAATGTATTACAATGGATTTCATCACGAAGCTACCAAAGACTACATGGGGTTACGACACCATTTGGGTAATTGTCGATCATCTCACCAAGTCCGCACATTTCCTACCTATGAAGGAGAAGGATGGGATGGAAAAATTAGCACAACTATACTTAAAAGAAGTTGTCTCTAGACATGGAGTACCTATCTCCATTATATCCGACCGTGACAGTAGGTTTACGTCAAGGTTCTGGAAATCACTACAGGAGGCCCTAGGAACTCGTTTAGATATAAGCACTGCATATCATCCACAAACCGATGGACAAAGTGAAAGGACCATACAGACTCTTGAAGACATGGTTAGAGCATGTGTGGTCGATTTCGGAAGCGGATGGGATAAATATCTACCATTAGCAGAATTCTCGTATAACAACAGTTACCATACGAGTATTAAAGCTGCACCATTTGAAGCACTTTATGGAAGAAAGTGTAGATCCACGATCTGTTGGTATGAAGTAGGAGACCGACAACTAACTGGTCCCGAGATCATACAGGAGACTACAGAAAAGATTGTGCAAATCAAGGAGAGATTAAAGACCGCCCAAAGTCGTCAAAAGAGCTATGCCGATGTTCGAAGGAAGCCATTGTAATTTCAGGTTGATGACATGGTTATGTTAAATGTGTCACCTTGGAAAGGTGTGATACGCTTTGGTAAGAGGGGTAAACTGAACCCAA
Source organism: Rutidosis leptorrhynchoides (assembly GCF_046630445.1). NCBI lineage: Eukaryota > Viridiplantae > Streptophyta > Magnoliopsida > Asterales > Asteraceae > Rutidosis > Rutidosis leptorrhynchoides. Next base: position 451,991,253 of record NC_092337.1, read on the forward strand.
GATACGTAGGACCATTCAAGATCATCGAACGTATTGGACCAGTGGCTTATAGACTTAAGCTACCACAACAACTAGCTGGAGTACACAATACCTTTCACGTCTCGAACCTAAGGAAATTCCTTGCAAAAGAATACCTCACTGTTCCTCTCGAAGAAATCCAAATCGACGAGAAACTGCATTTTATAGAAGAACCTGTCGAAATCATGGACCGTGAAGTCAAAAAGCTCAAGCAAAGCAACATACCTATAGTTAAGGTTCGTTGGAATGCTCGAAGAGGTCCCGAGTTCACTTGGGAAAGAGAGGACCAGATGAAACAGAAGTATCCACATCTGTTTACAAGCACCGCCCATTGAATAGGTACTACTTCAAATTTCGGGACGAAATTTCTTTAACGGGTAGGTACTGTGATGACCCGGATTTTTCCGACTACTTGATTATACTATTTACATTATTTAATATTTCCGACTTGATAAACAATGAATTTTAATAAGTCTTGAACCTCCGAAAAGAGTTTTATATAAGCATTTGACTACCCTTTTATTACTACGATTCACGAACGTCATAACTTGTATTAAGTATATATATATATTTAACATGAAAATATGATAATTAAATATCTCATTAAGTATATTAACATGGTATTATATATACCTTTTCATACTATTATTTTAAAGAGTTTTCGGACAATATATATGTTACTTTTTAAACGACGTAATTAACTTATGTTAAAGTGTATTTACATACAATATATTATGAGTATAAATACATCCTTAAAAGTATTGAATACACTTAATAATATACAAATAAGGAATAGCTATATTCATATTTTCCGTTCATTTTTCTCAAGAATTCCACTCGTATTTATACGGTATTTATACGGTATTTATACGGTATTTATACAGTATTTATACGGTATTTATACGCGTATTATACGCAGCTTCTAGAAGTATTTACTATTGGTATATACCAATAATTACGTATTTATACGCGTATTATACGCAGCTTCTAGAAGTATTTACTATTGGTATATACGAATAGTAATCTTCAATTATTGATGTATTATGTCATGCATGACCTAATGGTTTTTAACTTATCTTAGATATTTTTCACTAAAAACCAAATTTATGAGCCTATAAATAAGCACCATTTCTAACTCATTTTTACACATTCATTTTCCAAATTTTACTTACAATTTTCACACACACTTGCAAGAACTCTCTCAAGTTTTGTTCTACTACTTCTTTCTAGCAACTTTACATTTTAAACTTGAGGTAAAAACTCTACTTCAACTCTTGTTCAATACATATGTTTATAGCTATCTATATAAGAATTTATAAACAAGAACATAGTTTAGTTGATTCTAAACTTTTTTGAAAAACTAATCTAATCTTTCTAGCTTAACTCTAATAACACTTATTTATATGCATTATGATGTTAAATTAAGTTAATATAAGAACTTATAACTTGTACATATGAAGAACACCTTGAAACTTAACATATATCGTTTAATCTCTATTCGGTAAAAAGCGCTGTTTTGGGTTGGGAGATAAAAACCTATCTTAGACTTTGAGTTCGAGGCTAAGACTTTGAAAATATGTTAATATATTTAAATAAGACTTCCAGTAATTTTTCATGATTTTAGACAAAGTGAAAGTATTTTATCAAAAATCATATATCGGGTGGATGCCGGGATTCTTCCAAATCTGACCACCGGCACAAAAAGAGGGTAAAACTCTAAAAATTACTACTTGGGCTGAACTTTTCGAATTGGTTTTGAAAAATTAACTTCTTAAGGAATCCATAGCAATTTGATTCACTTTAAACGGAGTTGTAATGAATATTTGGCGAGCAAAACAAAATCTGCTAAAATTAACATTATATGGACGAAATTTATCTTATAAAACTATATTAACCATATCCTTGCTAACTTTTCATATATCATATATATATTTGGACATGTTATCATTAGTATAACAAAATATTATAATTCCGAGATTGTATATATATATAATAATCTTGGTACGTTCCATGACAATACGTATACAATACGTTCGGATAAATCGAAAGACACCATGTACACAATATGTCTGGGTTAATTCTAAGACAATACGTGTACCATGGGTCATGATTAAGTCTATAACAATACGTATACAATACGCCGTGGGGTAATTCTAAGATTATATATACATACCGATTATTGGACTGTTGGACTATTGGACTGTTGGACTGTTGGACTATTGGACTATTGGACTATTAGACTATATTTGGACTACTAACAAAGGACTACTAACAAAGGACAACTAACAAAGGACTACTAACATGAAAATGTTAAAAATTAATATATAAGTATTCTATGAACTTGCTTTATTTTATTCATATGTCATATTATTATCTGAATCATTATTATTGTTATAGGTTCGTGAATCCAAGGACGACGGCCATATTTTTAATAAGTTGAAAACTTATTATTAATATACTTTTAGTACCGTGAGTATATAGTCCCATTTTTAAACTCTAAAAACATTTTGGGATGAGAATACATGCATTTTATGTTTTACGCTATGGACACAAGTACTTAAAATATATTCTACGTTGAGTTGTACCACCTTGCATATCTTCCCTAATAGCTTGGTAACTAATATTTACATGTTGTAAGAACATGTAAGCGCGAATCCTATTGATAGATCTATCGGGTTTGACAACCCCAACCGGGCTAGTCGCTCTAGTATCGTAAACGGTTGCATAGTACTTCGTTTTTACTACACTTGGTACAGTGTAGGGAGATTTCATAATAAAGGGAATATTCCACATTATTGGTTAAGTATGTTTACCAAAGCGCTCAACAACTTATAGAATATCTTTATTGAAATATTTATAACTATGAAATCTTGTGGTCTATATTTATATCGATGCTAGCTTTAAACCTATATATCTCACCAACCTTTGTGTTGACTGTTTAAGCATGTTTATTCTCAGGTCCTTAAGAAAGTCTTCCGCTGTTGTATTATCTGAGCAAGCTGTGCATGGATTCTCATGCTTTTGTTTAAATGAAGTGTTGCATTCAATAAAACCTTTGCCATGTAATATATTCGACTGTTATGGCACGTGTGTAGTATTTGTAAACCGATGTAATATGGGGATTATTCCTTAAATAATCACTCACTTGTTTAAAACATGCATTATTTATAATAATGGTGTGTTTTTTATGAAACGAATGCAATATTTTCTAAAAACGTATCATATAGAGGTCAAATACCTCGCTATGGGACCAATGAATAACGTACTGCGTTTATAGTAATATGGACGGGTCGTTTCACTATTAAACCACCTTTCGAGCTACCAACTACTTTTGATAAGTTTCCTCCGCATATAACTGCGTATCCGTTTCCATCGGCGCCAAAGATACCCCATACACTGGGTACTTATAATGGTTTGACTGATCCGGATGACTTCCTGCAGTGTTTCGAGGGCGCAATGCGCACCCAAGGCTGGGTGGATCCGGTCGCATGTTAGATATTTCCCATGACGCTGCAGGGCATTGCTCGCAAATGGTTTAATAAGCTCCCATCAGGTAGCATATCCGGGTTCATGGATCTGCGGACGAAGTTCTTTCTGCAATATCAGAATCAGAGGCCACGCAAACGCACTCATATCGAATGTCATGATATTGTGCAGAAATCCAAGGAATCTTTGGGTGAATTTCTCACAAGATATACAAATGAGTGTCTGCGCATACCAGATCTCAAGCCAGAGCAACAGATTTTCGGACTCATACATGGTATAAACTCAGAACATCATCCAACATTGGTAAGGCGTCTACGCCATACAGTCCCAACAACTTATGCTGAAGCGCTTAATGAATGCCATGACTATATGCGGAGTGGCGAAGATAATGATATTCCAACAGCTAGCTCACGCAACGAGAGGAAAGACGATGATGATCGTTCGCGCCATCAAAATCGTGGCAACAACTCTCGCGGAAGGTATCCTAGCGGTGGTCCTATCAGGAATGATAAAGGGAAATCAAGTGGCGATTATCGAAACAATAATCAGCGCGTCATCAATAATCAGAACTATGCGCTGCTTAAAAGTTTGTCAAAAACGCCAAAAGAAATTTTGGCAACAGAACCAGTGTGCGCGACCTTTGCGGTTCCAACTCCGCTTACAGAATTTGGTAAGCTGGATAAACAAAGTATTGCGAATTCCATGACGATTACGGGCATGACACTAATCGATGTAAAAACTTGATGGAACGAGTGCTTGAGGCACTGCGCGCAGGTAAATTGGATCACCTAAAACCACCTAAGAAGGACAAGGGAAAGGCCGCAGAGGAGGGGTCGAAGACTAAAACTTTCGCATGGAAAAAAGTTGATAAAACAAAAAACGCCGACCTAACCATTAATATGGTCGACGTAGAGAAAGTTAGCCAGCGGAGGAAGTACAATGATCACCAGGATTGGGAGCTTCTCCCAATCACTTTCCCTCCTGTCATGACAATCGACACAATTAATGAGCCCATTGTCATCAAGTGTCGCATCCCTAATTGCGGAATACAGATTAAGCGCATGCATGTTGACACCGGGAGTGGCGTCGATATTATGTACGAGCACTGCTATTGTTTTCTTCCCGCAGAAGTCAAGGCGCACTTACGCCAGCCTGATGTTGCGTTATCGGGGTTCAGCGGAGAAAGCTCATGGCCGTTAGGCCGGATAGAGCTAACCATAGAGCTTGCAGATGATAGGGATACGCAGTTGGTCAGACATGAGATAGTTGACTTTTATGTGGTTCATTCAACTTCGCGGTATAATGCGCTGCTTGGAAGAAATTTCATACGACTTTTTAACATTATACCATCGGTGGTGCATGGCTTGATTAAGTTTCCTACGAAGGGAGGGGTTGCCACAATTGCGTCACATCAAACAACCGAGTTGTGTGGTTCAGTCGTGCCTGTAAACATTCCCAGCATGGGAGAACAACTTGCAAGCAGTGCGGTCATAGCTAATCGATTACATCCGGACAAGCGTATTAAAATCGGCGCAGGTTTGTCGTTCGAAACTAAGGCAAAGTTGCATGGAATATTATCCGCAAATGCAGATGTTTTCGCGTGGCATGAATCAGACATGACGGGGGTTCCGCGAGATATTGCGGAACATAAATTGAATGTTAACCCATCACTCACGCCCGTTAGACAAAAGAAGCGGCATATGGCTCTTGAGCGCAGTGATTGGTTATGCGCGGAAGTAGATAACCTTGTCAAAGCAAACATCCTGCGGGAGGTGCGGTATCAGACATGGGTTGCCAATCCTGTGTTAGTCAAAAAGGCTGATGGTAATTGGCGAATGTGCGTTGATTTTAAAGACATTAATAAAGCGTGTCCTAAGGACAACTACCCTCTCCCAGAGATAGACTGGAAAGTGGAATCACTGTCAGGTTTTCGGTACAAGTGTTTTCTAGATGCGTACAAGGGTTATCACCAAATCTTAATGGCTGCGGAAGATGAGGACAAAACTGCTTTCCATACGCCGCAAGGTATTTACTGTTATACGAAGATGCCCTTCGGATTAAAAAATGCAGGCGCAACCTATCAGCACGTAATTGACGCAGCTTTCAAGCACCAAATTGGCAGAAACCTTGAAGCATATGTCGATGACTTGGTGATTAAAAGTAACACCGAAGAAGAAATGCTCACCGACATCCTAGAAACGTTTGCGTCTCTACGTAGGATCAACATGAAGCTTAACCCGCTCAAATGTAGTTTTGGGGAAGAGGAAGGCAAGTTTCTAGGTCATGTGGTGACAGCGCGGGGAATCAAGGCAAATCCCAAAAAGATTGAAGCCATTGATAGTTTGCCATCTCTGAAGACAAAGAAAGACATGCAGAGTCTAACCGGGAAGCTTGTGGCGATCACGCGGTTTTTGTTGAAGGCCGCAGAGCGACAATTGCCATTCTTCAATACTTTGAAGAATTGTTTAAAGAAAAAGACTTCGTATGGACTCAGGAAGCAGAATCAGCCTTTCAGGAGATGAAGAAGGTGCTCGCTGAATTACCAACACTCACCACGCCAGTATCAGGAGAAACGCTTACGCTGTACCTCGCGACATCGAAAGAGGCTATCAGTTTGGTTCTTATCGCAGATCGCGGAAAGGTAATCCACTTTTATTTAGATATATTATTTATTTCGCAAAAATATAACGCCGAGGTTTTCTCAGACGCAAATGCCGGTCTACTTCGTAAGCAAGACGCTGGCATCAAACGAAGTAAACTATTCACCAATAGAAAAGCTAGTATATGCACTCGTCCACACGGCGCGGCGTTTGCGCCGGTACTTTCAAGCACATCCAATCGTGGTTCTAACTGATCAACCGATCAAACAGGTTGGTACATGCCTAATTTGCGGCAATGTCCGGGGTTACCGCATTGACTAACGCAATCATTTTTCTTTCAGGTGTTATACAAGCCTGAGATTTCAGGCCGAATGACTAAATGGGCAGTTGAGTTAGGAGAACATGAAATAAATTTTTCTTCGCACAGCGCGGTTAAGGGTCAAATACTTGCGGATTACCTAGCAGAGTTACCTGCGGATGTTGAGGCATCGGCAGCGCATCAGGACACGCCTGTGCCATCTTTGTCATCATGGGAATTATACACCGATGGTGCCTGCAGCGCAGGTGGCGGAGGTGCAGGTGTAATTTTAACTGGCCCAGGTGGCGAAGAGCATACATACGCGCTGCGGTTCAATTTTGCTGTTACAAACAACGAAGCAGAATATGAGGCTTTGTTAGCAGGTATGCGTATCACGCATAAATTAAATGTCCAAATTCTGCACGCCTATGTGGATTCAAAGCTGGTATGCAGTCAAGTCAGCGGAGACTTCGAAGCGCATGACATAGCCATGCAGCAGTATTTATCGCTTGTTCATAACCTTGCTGACTAGTTTGAAGCTTTTCAAATCTCCCACGTCATGCAGGGACGTGCTTAGCAAATTGGCTGCTTTGGCCTTTGATCATTTGGGGAAGAAAGTTCTTATAGAAGAACTGCATGCGAAATCAATTGTTATGATGCCTTTGGTGGCACCTGTTGAGGAATCCGGCTCAACATGGATGACACCTATTATTGCTTTCCTGCGGAACGGTACATCACCTGCGGATTCCATTGATGCGAAGAATGTCCGCACCAAGGCACCAGTGTATGCCCTTGAGGGTGACGTTCTATATCGAAAAAATTATTTAGGGCCCCACTTAAGGTGTATTGGTCCGAAAGAAGCAGAGGAGGTTATTCGCGAGGTGCATGAGGGTGCATGCGCTCTTCATTCGGGGCACAGGTCTATTGTGTCAAAAATTATGCGACTAGGGTATTATTGGCCGACTATGTACACAGATACCGCGCGAATAGTTAAGCAATGCGAATCTTGCCAAATACATGCACCCATCAGTAGGGCACCTGCACATCCTATGATACCGGTCTCCTCACCGTGGCCATTCTACAAATGGGCAATTGACATAGTCGGACCATTTCCAAAAGGCCGAGGTAATATTATCATTTATTTTATACCATATACTATTTACGTCAGTATCTTACGCATACTCTGCACACGCAGGAAACATCAAATTCTTGATTATTGCAATTGACTATTTCACTAAGTGGGTTGAAGCGCGACCGCTGACAACAATTTCAGGAAAGAGGGTGCGAAATTTTGTATGGGAAGACATTGTTTGTCGATTCGGCATACCAAACGAAATCGTTAGTGATAACGGTACACAGTTTGCGGGGGAACCTTTTCGTAGTTGGTGCGCGGAGCTTAATATTAAGCAAACTTTTACTTCTGTTGCGCATCCGCAGGTGAATGGCCAATGCGAAGTCACCAATCGGGATATAGTGGCCGGAATCAAAGCTAGATTGGGTCATGGTCGCATTGGTTGGGTCGACGAACTACCAAAAGTTTTGTGGGCTCATAGAACAACACCCAAAGCGAGCACTGGTGAGACTTCGTTTAGTTTGGTCTATGGATCAGAAGCTGTTGTACCCGCAGAAATTGGGGTGCCAACATTCCGCATACAGAATTTTGACGAGGAAAGTAACTCAGAAGCTTTGCGGGAAAATCTTAATCTGCTTGAAGAATGCAGACTCTCTGCGGCGGTAAACGAAGCCAATAATAAGCAGAAAATTGCAAAGTACTACAATCAGCGTGTGCGTTCGCGCTATTATAAGTGCGGAGACTTAGTTTGGCGTCAGAATGACGCAAGTCATGCGGAGGATACTGGGAAATTGGGCCCCCGTTGGGAAGGTCCGTACAGGGTAGCAAAAGCAAGCAACACCGATGCATACCATCTCGAGACATTAGATGGAAAACCTGTGAAACGCACTTGGCACGCGACATTGTTGAAAAAATGTTATATGTAGCTGGATGGACCTGATCACTCCTATTTATTTAGCACATTATTTTTTCTATGTATTTTCCGTCTGTTTGGATGTGTCGCGGTTGTAATCATGATTAATGCCAATTAAATATTTACTCGCGCATACTTTTGTTGTTTTCTTTTTTGTATGCGGTTCCTGCCTACTTAAGGGGTGTCCTCTAGCCCCCGTGCGGCAGAAGCCTGTTTGGTTACAAGGCTAGACATCAATGGCAGGCGAAGGGAATTAGTTTTTCCCTAGCCAAGCGCCACGCAGACTAGATGGCTGCCAAGTCGACTTAAAAATACAAGCATTGGTTTGCTTGTGCGTAATTACTCTTGCATTAGTTTGCTTGAGGAACTCTTAAGTATAAAAGCATTGGTTTGTTTTTAGTTGCGTTGCTTACCATACAGCTACAGTGCACCTCTAGCACATGACAAAGCAATAACGCAGTAGCTTTTGAGTCTAAATTGTTAAAGGTAAAATTGCTAAAATATTAGTTTATTTTACGCAGTACCTGCGTATGCGCATGAGTTTTGGTTAACTATGCGCATAGGCATGCGGTCCACCATTTGTTTTAATTGTCAATATATAAACACTTAATACACAATGCATGCACAAAATAATATCATATATTACAACTACGGTTATTACAGTCATTGTTTCACATGCCTGCCCAACAAGGGACTTACGGCGCAAGTAGTTACAAACAAAATCTAAAAATCCTCCTTGAGAAACCCATCAATGGGTATGTTGGGATTCACAGCGAACGCGTCTATTAGGGGGATTGGGATGGACTGAATGGCCTGCTCCGCTTCTAGGAGCGCCTCCGCTGTACCCTCTTTCAAATATTTTCGCACAACCTCAGGGTACGGTAGCGCGAGGTCGCAGCCTTTGATCACCTCAAGCATGACCTTGTTATTTTCATGCTCTTTCACCGCATCGACGTAGGCATTGAACTTTTCGGTGACGGGTCCCGAGTCCATTACCTTCTGTGCGATGTCGGGAAGGGAGGTGCGAAGCTTTGACAAGTCTGCCTCCGCTAGCTCGCGGCCAGTTACCGCATCATCCATCTCCCTACGCACCCTTTCCAGTTCCATCCGCAGGCGCTCCGTCTCCCCCTTAGCCTGGTCAACCGCCCCCACCAGCTCGCGGTTCTTTTTCCTTTCCTTAATTAGCGCGGTCTTTGTTTCCGCCGCAGTCACCTCTAACGCCTTGCGCGCCTCTTCCGCAGCATCCCTGTCTTTTTTAACCTGATCTACCCCTGCCCGCAGTAATCCAAGCTCCGTTTCCTTCCGCACGGCCACTTGGTATAGGTTAGTGGAGCGACGGGTTTGATCCGCGAACATACCAAAGAACACAAGGCCGTTTTGGATAAAGGCGTTGTGCGCTTGGTTGAAGGGCAGTTCGGCTAGCTGGTTGCGGAGTTCTGCAGGGAAAATTTGTTGCAGAAATGCAGACTGCTCGGCGGTGTTTTCGTCGGAGGACTGGATAAGTTGGTTCAGGTTAGCCAGGCGGAAGCTACCGTGAGGTGGAGTTGGTGTAGATTCAGAATCAAGATGTATCGCCTTGTCTCTTGACATGGCGGTGGCTTCAAGATCCAGATTGCCTCGCGGTGGCGTGATATGCGTCTCCTCAATATGCTCTACATATCAGTAACTTGTTAGCACGTGAAGATTAATCGAACGATGTTTACGAATGCAAAGAGATGCTTACCGGTGAAAGGAGGAGGAAGATCTGCGGATGTTGGATCGACGGAGACAAAGTTGTCATTCTGCATGTCCTCCTTTTGTTTAGGAGTTAGCTTCTTCTTCTTCTGATTGGTTTGGGTGGCTTCGGCAGCTTTGCGCTTGTTTCCCGAGGTGGCAGGTGCGTCCACCTCGTTCTCGCCAGTCTTCTCCCGCTCAAGCTCCTCACTAACGTTCTGCTTGCGGAAGGAAATGGCTGCAATCTCCTCTGCGGTAAGCACTTTCTTCATCTTCATCTCTGCAAGCATATGAGCAATATTAAAACATGTATGTATACGCTAGTGGTTAAATATTCATATGCATTTATACTATTCCTACCCTTGCCATTCGGCGCGATTATGGCCGGACGCATGTTCTCCCATGGCCAGTGCGCGGATATCTTTCCCAACCGCAGCATAATGTTCCCATAAGACCGGTGCACAAGCTGTGCGTTAGCGCACTCCGCTAGCAGCTTCGTTTCCTCGTCATCAAGGAGGGGGGTTTTGTTCACGTCCTTGGCCATGCTTTCGCACCAGATAAGCGTTTGCGGAAAGTTGGCTCCAACAACTGATTGGTCAATGAAAAAGAAAGTTTCTTTCCAGTGACCCGCGTTCGATTTTGGGGTTTTGGTGAAGTTTTGACGGGCGAAGAATGTGAACCAGGATTTGTGGTGGTTGGCTAAGCGGTATAAATGGCAGAACACCTTAACTAAGGGAACCTTATTGAGTGCAACGCACCACATCTCAAACAGTACAATCTTCCCAATCGCGTAAGGGTGTAATTGCCCTAACCATATGCCAAAATGATCTAAAACGCCCAAAAAGAAGTCAGAAGGGGGCACCCTAAAATTGCCATGCTTAAACGCATGCTCATATATAGCTACCTTGTTCTCCGGTGGTGAATGAGCACGTTGATTAGACTGGGGAGGCACCAGATTATACTGTGCCAGCGGTGGGTATTGTTTAACTAAAGAATCAATATGCTTCTGCTCTATAATAGACACTACACTATCTACATATGTCTCGTTAGCCCTAGTCATTTTCTATGAGTAATCGGAGAACGACTAACCTTTCGAAGTTGGCCGGAATGTTCGAGTTTTGATCGGAATTGAAAATGGTAGCGTATCCGGGAAGCTTGGTGCAGAAAAGTAGAAATGCGTGTGAAAAGGGTCTATTTATAGTGAATATTGGGAGTCATGGGGTGGAATGGTGTGATCGTGGCTGTACACGTGTAACGCGATCAACGGGTGACATTTTATGAACGCGCGTAAATGTCAGTTGGGCATGGTTACCTATGAGCGCGTGGCTGACACGCGCCTGCCAACTGCCACTTTATGTCTTGTCAGCCGAATGGGTTTCTGCGACAGTGACAGGCATTTAATGCCCTCGTGTGATGACCTGTCCAAATCCCTTTAGACGTAGTACATCATTTATCGATTTCATTGCGAGGTATTGATCTCTATATGATACGTTTTGTAACCATTGCATTCTTTTGAAAGACACACCATAAATGAATATATAAAATCCAAAGTTTTTGAAATCTGATGATTTCTACGTATAGACAATCACCGTAAATAATAGTTTACAATAATACATTCATTGACAATATAGTCAAAATAAGATACATGGTGATGATTTTGTGAATGCAAAGTATTCTCGAATAAAGCATGTATGACTCCATGCACATAGCTTGTATAACGTATAAGCAAACAGCGGAAGACTTGTAGGGACCTGAGAATAAACATGCTTTAAACTGTCAACACAAAGGTTGGTGAGATATAGGTTTTAAAGTCAGCATAAGATATAATAATAGACCACAAGATTTCTTGTTATAAACATTTCTGCAAAGATATTCTATACGTTTGTTGAGCGCCCAGTAACTATACTTAACTGATGTTTTCCGTGCATATTCCCTTTTCAAAGTTATCTCTACACCGTACCAAGTGTAGTAAAATGAAGTACTAAACACCCGTTATGAACTAGTGCTAACCAGCCCGAGTGGGGTTGTCAAACCCAATAGATCTATCAATAGGATTCGCGCTTACATGTTAACCACATGTAACAAATAGTTACCAGACTATTAGGGATATATACAAAGGTACAACTCAACATAGAATATATATTTAAGTACTTGTGTCTATTTCGAAAAACAAAAGCTGCATGTATTCTCATCCCAAAATATTTGTAGAGTTTAAAAATGGGACTATATACTCAATGTCGTAAAAGTATAGTTTTAACAAGTTTCCAACTTATTAAAATATAGCCGACGTCCTTGGATTCACGAACCTATAACAATAATAACGATTCAGATAATAATACATGTGAACAAAATTAATATAACAAGTTTATAGAATACTTATATAGTAATTTTTTTAACATTTTATGTTAGTAGTCCATTGTTAGTTGTCCTTTGTTAGTAGTCCATTGTTAGTAGTCCAAAATAGTCCGAAAAGTTCAAAATAGTCCAAAAAATGCAACAGTCCAATAATCGGTATATATATATAATCTTAGAATTACCCCACGGCGTATTGTGTACATATTGTCTTGCATCAATCCAGAGACGTGTTGACTTAGGATTTATCAAAACGTATTGTATACGTATTGTCATGGAACGTACCAAGATTATTATATATATACAATCTCGGAATCAACCAAGATTATAATATTTTGTTATACTAATGATAACATGTCCAAATATATATAGGATATAGGAAAAATTAGCAAGGATATGGTTAATATAGTTTTTAAGGTGTTCTTCATATGTACAAGTTATAAGTTCTTATAATATCTTAATATAACATCATAATACATATAAATAAGTGTTATTAGAGTTAAGTTAGAAAGATTAGATTAGTTTTTCAAACAAGTTTAGAATCATCCAAACTATGTTCTAGTTGTTATTAGTTATGATCTCTTATATAGATAGCTATAAACATATGAATTGAACAAGAGTTTTGGTAAGGTTAATACCTTGATTTAAGAAAGAGAACTTGCTAAATATGAAGAGAATTTCTTGAGCTTAAAAGGCTTCTTGAAAGAGTGCTTAAAGAAGATCAACTTAAAAGCAAAACTTGAATTAAAGGAGGTGTTCTTGATTACTACTTCTATGGTGTTTATGGATTGTTTTTGTAACTAGTTTTTGTTGTAGATGATGAAGGCTTATTAGAACTTGAAGAGAGGATATTAGAGAGTGTTTTTAGAGAGAAAGAGTAGAATGAATGTAAATGTGTGTAAAAAAATATACCATGTAAGGTCTTTATATACTAGTTGTAATTTGTTGTTTTGTGAAAAATATCTAGTATAAGTTAAAAACCATTAGGTCATGCATGACATAATACATCAATAATTGTAGATTTCTATTCGTATATACTAATAGTAAATACTTCTAGAAGCTGTGTATAATATGCGTATAAATACCGTATAAATACGTAATTGTAGGTTACTATTGGTATATACCAATAGTAAATACTTCTAGAAGCTACGTATAATACGCGTATAAATACCGTATAATTACGAGTAGAATTCTTGAGAAAAATGAACGGAAATACGAATATAGCTATCCCTTGTATTTGTATATTATAAAGTGTATTCAATACTTTTAAGGATGTATTTATACTCATAATACATTGTATGTAAATACATTTTAACATAAGTTAATTACGTCGTTTAAAAAGTAACATATATATTGTTCGAAAACTCTTTAAATTAGTGGTATGAAAATGTATATATAATACCTTGTTAATATACTTCATGAGATATTTAATTATCATATTTTCAGGTTAAATATATATATATATATATATATATATATATATATATATATATATATATATATACACATATATATAATTAATACAAGTTATGACGTTCGTGAATCGTAGAAATAAAAGGGTGATCAAAAGCTTGTGTAAAACTCTTTCCGGAAGTTCAAGACTTAATAAAATTCATTGCTTATCAAGTAGGAATTATTAAATCATGTAGATAGTATAATCAAGTATTCAGAAAAATCCGGGTCGTCACAGTACCTACCCGTTAAATAAATTTCGTCCCGAAATTTGATAGAGGTCGTCATGGTTGACCACAAAAATATTTTCATGGGGAATATGAGTTGAAATTTTGAGTTTTATCACCATCAAATAATATAAATAAGATAATTTGATTACGCGAAGAGTATGAGTGAAGCTATCGTAAAAGAGAGAAATAAAGATTCGTCTTAACTTTGGATGTAGTCATGGTTGATTTTCGGATTTCAAGGAATGTAAAGAAAATCTTTGCAATCTATAAAAGATCTGATTCTTCGGTAATTAAGGAAATTAGGATCCTCTTTGATTAAATGCGGTGACCTGTCTTGATTTCTATGTCTGATATTTCGCTATAAATTAACCTCTTCCGTTCCATTATTTTTCACCATTCTCATACTTTCTTCCCCAATTCATACTTCCAAAAGATTTTGAAAATGCTAAATCTAGTTCTGATCCTTGATATTTTCCTGGTTACCATATCTGTCATTCTTCTTTTTCATCTGTCACAGGAGGAATATGTTTACTTCTACTATTACCTTGGGGTTATAGTGTTTTTAATTCTCCCGTGTCTTTATATTGCTATACGTATTGATATACATGGTTTGTAATTTCTGTGTTGCCATCGAGCTTTATATCTTCCCTTATATTTAGGAGTTTCATGCTTTTGTTTCTTTCCCAACTTTAAGTAAGCGATTAAGACGTTTCGGATTTGTAGTTTAAACCTTTGAATTTCTAATGAACATGACTAATGTTCCAAGAAAGAAGTTGTAACAGCACGATCTGATTTGTTAAATTATCAGAAGTCACGGGAAAAGATAGAACTATCAAGAAAATATTTTCTTGATATGTTTAGAGCTTAAGTAGAATGAAAGAGTCGTGTAGCATGGTATATGATGTGTGTAAGATCTGTGAATCATCACGTTCCATTAGAAATTTAGCATGACTTACTGTAATACAACTACGTTGGCCAGGCGCCATTATATTATACTAACTCATGCTTCAATTTCCAAACACTTCTCCAGAAATCATTCATAATTTAAACTCGAAGGTTTTTGAAGTTTAGAAACTAAAACAGTTTCCTTTAATGTAATACAGATAGCGCGAAGAGATAAATAATTCCAGACAAGAATGGTTATGAAGATATCTTCAGAAATATCGAAGATATTTATAATGAAGATATGATGATATTTTGAAATTTCTAAAATTGAAGGTTGATGAAGAAAATTTTCTGTATGGAATTAGAATAAGTAAAGAGCAAGGTATTCGCTAAAGATTTCATCAAATACAGAATCATCTGGATTCTTTGAATACAGGTTTAGTCCTTGTGATTTGTCCACAGCCTCCTTCATGGTTTGCTCAATCTATTTTTCGGTACCAAAATTTTCTATTGAGCATTTCCAACACTCTATTCTTTATCACCAAAATTTTGACTGTTAAGGTCCTTTATAGTTTTTGCTGCTTCATCAGTTTTTTTTAAAACTCAGAGAACTAATTCGCAGGTTGGGGAGCTTTTCAAAATTTGAGGTTCGTAAGTCTAGGAAATAGACGTTGTATGTATATATATATATATCTGTTAACGTAGAAACGTTGTAAATTTCAAGAATAATAACTAATGCTTTCCGGTATTTGGTATGACAATTATAGTTACAAGATACAGGTGAGTACACGATAGGGTTTCAATGTATAAATATAGTGATTTTTCGGAGAGATTTATGCCAAAAAGTATTGAAGTTTCTGGTACGTTTACTGTTAATATGGTGGGGGTATAAAAGGTTCCCCGATAACAATGACAGAAAGGGCAACCGTATATATCTAGGCTAATCCAAATGAAAAGTTGAAGTTGACTTGTTAGTAGTGTGATATTACTGGATGCTTGGAAGAAGAATAGCAAAATTATTTCTTGTGATAACAATGCCGAGGATCTAGCAGAGATAAGTTTTAAACTTTTACTTAGGTTCTGGGAGTTTTCCAGGTGCATGACGATGTGTATAAATCTTTCTTTCCGTAGAACGTGTGATCGGTTCATTCTCTCAATTGTTCATTAATTGAAGTGTTTTCAAGAATCATGAAGGGTTTAAACGCAGGTTGTAATTGTCAATATACATATGATGTTCAAGATAAAATCATTTAGGATTTTGAATGAAATTAATATATTTCTGGGTTTTATGATAAGAGTGGCATTCTAGGACAGTTTTGAATTCAAAGTATAGTTTTGAAAGATGTAGGGATCCAAGAGTGATGCTATCTGTTATATCTTGACTTGGATTCTGATCTGTCAAAATCAGAATATGTAATTGAAATTGAATGAGAATGGTTGTTCTGATTTCTATGAAAGAATGTATATCATTGTGAAAGTAGTGAGTATAGATAATGATTATTGAATAATTGAAGAATGTACAGTGTAACATATTAATTGGGAACTTAAATATTTCTCTGGTATTACCTACCCGTTGAAATATTCTCATCATTAATAGTTTGTACAAAAGAATTTTTGATATAGAACGATATGTAGAATGATGATCATGTTGGAGGTACAGATTGTGATGTTGAGGCGTGTGATGTTAAGGCTTGGGTTGTTGGTGGTACTGGTGTTGTTGGTGCTGATGCCGGATGTGTCTGTGATGCCTGTAAGTTGTGCATCATATTCTCCAAAGCCACTACTCGAACACGAAGCTCGTTAACTTCTTCTATCACTCCGGAATGATTGGCGGTTGGTACGAGTGGATGAATAAGGTTTAGAATTGTAGATATTACGTAATCGTTGCGAGCTATCCTGGCAATGAGGGTGAAAATTGTGTTTCGGACTGGTTCGCCGGTAAGTGCTTCAGGTTCTTCGCCAAGAGGGAAATTTGGTGGATGGAAGGGATCGCATTCTTCTTGTCTCCATTGATTTAGTCGACTACGAACCCATCCCCAATTCATCCAGAATTGATGATGGCTAATTGGTTGATCCATTCTGGTTACACTGCTTTCGGAGCTCAGGTAGAAATCCATATCGGAATAGCTGTCAGACTCTGAGGAACTCGAACTGGTTGCAGGATCCATCTTGTACAATCAGGGAAATAATTTTTAATATGAAATAGATTATAGGACTTAGATTGGTATTCTTCAATACATAATTTACATATGTATATATAATTCCAACATCCCATAAGTTACGGAGGAATTTTTGGAAGATGTCAGGCAAAGTTTACTGTAATAGATATGCTAAGATATGAATTTGTCTATACACTAGATATGCAATAAATGCAGTAATACGTGTCTAGACTAAGAATGATAAGCAGGTAATTTCTGACAAGGAAGAGGAATATATTATTATAGAATTTCTCCCGTTAAAGTTGTTCATACTTAATAGCTAACACACAATTTAACTACTACAATTCTATCATGAAAAACTAAATTCATTAATACTTCATGCTTAAGCTTTTGGTACAATATCTTACAATCGTACAATACTACTATTTTACACACAACATGAAGTATAGCACACGATAACTATAATACAAAGCAGTTTTTAAGACAATCCTAGTTAAACTCAAACCGTTCAGTAAAAACACGTAACTCATAGGACCAAAAAAAAGACATGCATTCCGGTTTAATTAGTATTGTTTCCCAACCTATGTCCAGTGGAAAATAACCGTTGTGGCCCTTGATAGTACAGGACGTTGTGATGTCGTTGAAAGGATGGGGGTTACGTAATACCCAACAGTGTCGTAACAAATCAAAAACCTTAGTCCTCACCTGAACCACTAAATCCGTTACTAGTGGAAATGTTCGATTGAGAATTTGTAATCCGAGGTTCTTTTTCTCTATTTGGTGTGAGGCAAATAAGATTAAACCATAAACATAACACGCTTCTTTAAGTTGCATATTTTCAGCTTTTCTAATGAATGAAGCCCTATATTGGGGTATATGGAATCGAAATAAGCCCTCAACCCATAGCGAAAAATTGCATTAGGGTTTCCAGAATACATAGCCATAAAGAAAATATGGGCCAACTTAGGGTCTCCCCAATGTGAGATACACCACCTATCAAATGAAAGCCTTTTATAAACCAAGGTATGCTCGGAATGCCTCTCAAATGCTTTGCAAACCGACTTTCCTATAAATAATTGGGCCGATGAATCTTGACCAACTCTAGACAAGATTTCAACAATCATCTCCGATGGTAGATCTTCTAACATATTCGGTTGTCTATCCCTAACATCCATTTTTGTAATTCGTTTTAAACTGTAAAAAAGACGAAAATTATACTTAGATTTATAAAAGAAGATAATGATAAATAACAAGCCATAACAAGCAATATTCACATATAGCAAAGAAACACAAGCACGCTATAATACATATATTACAAGACATGGTAAAACTTATTAATTTCAAACTTTTCAATCGGACTCACTTGTTTCCTCCTTTTCTGACTTAGTTCGTTCTGCTAATTTCTTACCGATACCCATATCGCCCCTAATACGAGCAGTCCTATTCACACTCTTTTCAGAAGGACCTAGTCTTATAGATGTTCCAAGTCGATAATTAAAGTTTAAGTGATACGGGTGTTTACGGTATGAACGGTCAGGGTTATTCCTGATAACTAATGGTCCATTGGGCTAGGGGTCGGGTTTCTCTATCTTGATAGATGGAGATTTCCCATTTTTCTTTTTATTAAACTGAGCCGGTGTAATTTCTATCACTTCATCGGAATCCTCATCGGGATTCTCTTCCGGTTCCTCAGAAAATTGGGAATCTTCCCAGTATTTTTCTTCCTCAGCTGAGACACCATCGACCATTTTTAACTTTGGTACATTGGTTGAAGATTTTGACTCAATATCTGAGTCGCTTGAATGACTACTGTAATCGGAGTCATTTGATAGCCTAGCATGATCGCATGAAGTCATCTAACACATAATAGCAAGCATGTTAAGAGATTAATATATCACATAATATTTACATGTTAAGTATATATAGTTTCCAACAAATTTTTTTTTAAGCAATCATTTTAAAAAAACAGACACGGTCGAAGTCCAGACTCACTAATGCATCCTAACAAACTCGGTTAGACACACTAATGTAAATTTCTGGTTCTCTAAGACCAACGCTCTGATACCAACTGTGATGACCTGTCCAAATCCCTTTAGACGTAGTACATCATTTATCGATTTCATTGCGAGGTATTGATCTCTATATGATACGTTTTGTAACCATTGCATTCTTTTGAAAGACACACCATAAATGAATATATAAAATCCAAAGTTTTTGAAATCTGATGATTTCTACGTATAGACAATCACCGTAAATAATAGTTTACAATAATACATTCATTGACAATACAGTCAAAATAAGATACATGGTGATGATTTTGTGAATGCAAAGTATTCTCGAATAAAGCATGTATGACTCCATGCACATAGCTTGTATAACGTATAAGCAAACAGTGGAAGACTTGTAGGGACCTGAGAATAAACATGCTTTAAACTGTCAACACAAAGGTTGGTGAGATATAGGTTTTAAAGTCAGCATAAGATATAATAATAGACCAAAAGATTTCTTGTTATAAACGTTTCTGCAAAGATATTCTATACGTTTGTTGAGCGCCCAGTAACTATACTTAACAGATGTTTTCCGTGCATATTCCCTTTTCAAAGTTATCTCTACACCGTACCAAGTGTAGTAAAATGAAGTACTAAACACCCGTTATGAACTAGTGCTAACCAGCCCGAGTGGGGTTGTCAAACCCAATAGATCTATCAATAGGATTCGCGCTTACATGTTAACCACATGTAACAAATAGTTACCAGACTATTAGGGATATATACAAAGGTACAACTCAACATAGAATATATATTTAAGTACTTGTGTCTATTTCGAAAAACAAAAGCTGCATGTATTCTCATCCCAAAATATTTGTAGAGTTTAAAAATGGGACTATATACTCACTGTCGTAAAAGTATAGTTTTAACAAGTTTCCAACTTATTAAAATATAGCCGACGTCCTTGGATTCACGAACCTATAACAATAATAACGATTCAGATAATAATACATGTGAACAAAATTAATATAACAAGTTTATAGAATACTTATATAGTAATTTTTTTAACATTTTATGTTAGTAGTCCATTGTTAGTTGTCCTTTGTTAGTAGTCCATTGTTAGTAGTCCAAAATAGTCAGAAAAGTTCAAAATAGTCCAAAAAATCCAACAGTCCAATAATCGGTATATATATATAATCTTAGAATTACCCCACGACGTATTGTGTACATATTGTCTTGCATTAATCCAGAGACGTGTTGACTTAGGATTTATCAAAACGTATTGTATACGTATTGTCATGGAACGTACCAAGATTATTATATATATACAATCTCGGAATCAACCAAGATTATAATATTTTGTTATACTAATGATAACATGTCCAAATATATATAGGATATAGGAAAAATTAGTAAGGATATGGTTAATATAGTTTTTAAGGTGTTCTTCATATGTACAAGTTATAAGTTCTTATAATATCTTAATATAATATCATAATACATATAAATAAGTGTTATTAGAGTTAAGTTAGAAAGATTAGATTAGTTTTTCAAACAAGTTTAGAATCATCCAAACTATGTTCTAGTTGTTATTAGTTATGATCTCTTATATAGATAGCTATAAACATATGAATTGAACAAGAGTTTTGGTAAGGCTAATACCTTGATTTAAGAAAGAGAACTTGCTAAATATGAAGAGAATTTCTTGAGCTTAAAAGGCTTCTTGAAAGAGTGCTTAAAGAAGATCAACTTAAAAGCAAAACTTGAATTAAAGGAGGTGTTCTTGATTACTACTTCTATGGTGTTTATGGATTGTTTTTGTAACTAGTTTTTGTTGTAGATGATGAAGGCTTATTAGAACTTGAAGAGAGGATATTAGAGAGTGTTTTTAGAGAGAAAGAGTAGAATGAATGTAAATGTGTGTAAAAAAATATACCATGTAAGGTCTTTATATACTAGTTGTAATTTGTTGTTTTGTGAAAAATATCTAGTATAAGTTAAAAACCATTAGGTCATGCATGACATAATACATCAATAATTGTAGATTTCTATTCGTATATACTAATAGTAAATACTTCTAGAAGCTGTGTATAATATGCGTATAAATACCGTATAAATACGTAATTGTAGGTTACTATTGGTATATACCAATAGTAAATACTTCTAGAAGCTGCGTATAATACGCGTATAAATACCGTATAAATACCGTATAATTACGAGTAGAATTCTTGAGAAAAATGAACGGAAATACGAATATAGCTATCCCTTGTATTTGTATATTATAAAGTGTATTCAATACTTTTAAGGATGTATTTATACTCATAATACATTGTATGTAAATACATTTTAACATAAGTTAATTACGTCGTTTAAAAAGTAACATATATATTGTTCGAAAACTCTTTAAATTAGTGGTATGAAAATGTATATATAATACCTTGTTAATATACTTCATGAGATATTTAATTATCATATTTTCAAGTTATATATATATATATATATATATATACATATATATATATAATTAATACAAGTTATGACGTTCGTGAATCGTAGGAATAAAAGGGTGATCAAAAGCTTGTGTAAAACTCTTTCCGGAAGTTTAAGACTTAATAAAATTCATTGCTTATCAAGTAGGAATTATTAAATCATGTAGATAGTATAATCAAGTATTCAGAAAAATCCGGGTCGTCACACCTCGAGACGCACGCGGAAATTAAATGCTGGCCGTTTTCTTGTCTTTTCTTTTTTCGCTTAATAGTTTGATATCATATGTCTTACGTGATATAACATCAAACTGGGGGGACATAATGATACCGCAACCCGCATGCGCATTTCATATGTACGCGGGTCCTTGATAGCATGCGAATGCGTATACCTTGTATGCGGTATGCGGTTGTGCATCGAATGCCTTTGTTCCCGGTACGGCAGTTACTTGGTCATCAAATCAATATCTTTTCCATAATTATATCCGAGATTCGGGGGAGTTAGTTATGGACGAGATTATCATTATCTTAGATGATTCTATAATTAGGGTTTGCCTATATATACAAACCCTTATTATCATTCTAGAGGTATCACGTTACGTAACCATCACCTACTACACGTCTCACGTAACCAGCATCATCTAGCATCTTCTCAAGGTCAACAGGTTAGTTTCTTGTTAACTAGCGCCTACGACCTTACTCGGGGCCTTCTGATCGACGATCGTTATCGAAGGTGGACTTAATCACTTGGCCACCCCGCCGACATCATCATGTCGGCCAGGGTTATTCACGGTAGCCGGACCGGAGAGCCTTGTTCTAAGATCCTTAAACCTCACTTTACGCGTTGAACAGGCATACTAACCCTATGGTTAATATATGCATGATTAGTTAACATCTTTGGTTCAGATTTGTAATGTATGTATCGGGAAACTAACCCCACAACCGGTATCAATGGCGGTATAGACAGTCCCGTCTTTCATTTCCGGTATAATATCTTGCATTATATTAGCGTATGCGCTAACGCCATTGGGAAACATGGTCCCATCGCCAGGGAAGTGAATTTTTCTCCTTTTCTTAGCCAATGTTGGTTTGACTTTTGTTTTATAGGATCGATATAGGTCCACCACCATGTACAACATATAAGCTCATGAGTTCCACATTTCTCTAAAACCAATTGGTGATAGAGGGAAGTTCCCATAAGCTTATATAGGTACATTTGTTTCTTTCATTTTCCGATGTGGGACATAATGAATCGATTAGCTCCAACATGTTTGTTAATCCAGTCATATAGGACATTCCTAAAATGTTTAAATAAGAATACGTTATACAAAAAAAAGTTATCACTTTGATTAGATGTGGTAACTCCAAGTAATGAAATACTAAATGAGTCAATTTGGGTTGTGTTTTATCTTAAACGGGTAAAAACAGGAACACGTTAAAGCAAAAAAAGTCTTCATTTTGATTCGAGGTGGTAACTCCAATTAATGTAATAATAAATGGGTCGATTTGGGGTTGTGTTTTTATCTTAAACAGGTAAAAACAAGAATATGTTAAAGCAAAAAATTTAAACATTTTTAATAGAAGTGGTAACTTTAAGTATGTAATACTGAAAGGGTCATCTTGGGTTGAGTTTTATCATAAACGGGTGAAAACGTAGAGTTTAACTACAAAAGCCGGGTTGGAAGGTGCCAAAGTGTACATAAAACCTATGTTCATGATTTAAATTTTTATTTTACCAAAAGAAACGCGATAAATATTTATAACTAATGATACCGCAACCCGCATGCGCATTTCATCTGTATGCGGGCCCTTGATAGCATGCGAATGCGTATACCTTGTATGCGGTATGCGGCATGCGGTTGTGTATCGAATGCCTTTGTTCCCGGTACGGCAGTTACTTGGTCATCAAGTCAATATCTTTTCCATAATTATATCCGAGATTCGGGGGAGTTAGTTATGGACGAGATTATCATTATCTTAGATGATTCTAGAATTAGGGTTTACCTATATATACAAACCCTTATTATCATTCTAAGGAGGATCACGTTACGTAACCAGCATCATCTACTACACGTCTTACGTAACCAGCATCATCTAGCATCTTCTCAAGGTCAACAGGTTAGTTTCTCGTTAACTAGCACCTACGACCTTACTTGGGGCCTTCTGATCGACGATCGTTATCGAAGGTGGACTTAATCACTTGGCCACCCCGCCGACATCATCATGTCGGCCAGAGTTATTCACGGTAGCCGGACCGGAGAGCCTTGTTCTAAGATCCTTAAACCTCACTTTACAGTTGAACATGCATATTAACCCTATGGTTAAAATATGCATGATCAATAACTAAACAAAACAAGAGATTGACCAACCGCGCTTTGCTGCGGTTTTTTTTTTCTCTTTGGAATTTACAGAAGTGCTTACTTCAAGAATGAATACGTCGTGCAGGATCATACGTATATTACATAGGTTTATACTTGATGAAAGTTTACATAGTACTTATATCAGGTAAGTAGGATTGGGGAACAAAAACATAGGATAAACAACTACAATAGTCGAATGGATGTTTCACCAACTGTTGATCAGCCACATAATGGTGACCAACATCTACACATAAAACAAATTACAAATGAGACACGGAACACTTAAAATACAAAGGAGATACAAAACACTTACAAATGAGATACAGAACACTTAAAATACAAAATTAAGATAAGCAAACACCCTTAAAATCACTGTAACATCTTAATCTTAATCGCGTTAATAGAAAAACTATGGTTGTACCTTGATTGTGTCCGCTTGGCATCCAAAATTTCTGGCTCATGTATAAAGTCATAATCTTCTTTATGCCAATCATTTACACCTAAGGGCAACCTCCATAACCTGCAAAGTAGTAACACTTGACTTCAATTTTTGTGACTTTGAATACCTGAAAGGTTTAAAGGGGTTCAACTTCTAATAAAAAAACTAAACTTTATTATCAAATCTTTAATGGTTTGGTTAAAGATACCAACAAAAACTAAACTATGGTTTAAATCTTTAATGGACACATTCAAGAATAAATTCTGATCACTTACTTGGGTCAGTTAAAGTAATAAGACCAAAGTTACCAAAATGACAATTCCATGGGTTTCGTCCTTTGCACTGATAGTAAATATTCATGGCTATTGAGGCATGAATTATCAAATTATCAGGCATATAACATGCACCACCTTTCTTCAAGATCCCACAATCAACTTGCGAGCATGCGAGATTCACATTTTCTAACAACATTGATGGTGTTGATGATGGTTTCGCCACACACCATATTTTCTACTCAAAAACAATTTTTTTTACAAAATAACATAATCAGATTAAATTAACAAAAATCAATCTTTGTTTGAAACCGAAATAAAGTTAAACAAAACAAAGAAAAAGTGATTCTTTACCATTATGAATTCGAAATAGAGCAACACCTGAAAAAATGAAAATAAAAAAGGCACATCGGAAAATTGGAACTGTAAATCGTCTTGCGAAGCTGGCCATAACTACCACTGTCAACAACGATGGAGCATTAGCTTAAAAACATAAAACCGCAGCACAAATGCGGCGGACTGTTTGTACAATTCTTGGCAACCCTTGTTAAGAGAACAAGGGTGTTGAGATCTGATCACTAAGGGGATGATATTTCAAGGTATGATGATGGATGTGTGCTTGTTGGCGATTCCCCAAAGGTAGTACGAAGATATCGTACTTTACGCCACCAAGATATGAAGGTAACTCATTGTGAGTGTTATGTGTGCGTAATTGCGACTTAGAGTGAATCCCTTCTCCAGAGATTGTGCTCTCCTTTTATAGGGTTAGGCAATGACTTCTTCACCAGCTTTCTAGGTGGGATCAGTCTCCAAGGCGATCTCTGATGAGACAAAAGGGGACATTCCCTTCGGCCGACTGCCATTCCTGCTGGTGAAGAAAGTTATCCTGCAACATTCCTCTTTTGTCATTTGGATGCTAGTTGTGACGACCCGGAAATTTCCGACCAAATTTAAACTTAATCTGTAAATGATTCTGACACGATAAGTAAAGTTTATTAAACCGAGTCTCAAAATGTTTGAACTATTTTTCATGAATGCATTTGACCTTGACTATTCACGAAGATTCACGAACAATTTGTTTTGTAAGTAAATATGTAAATATATATATATATATATATATATATATATATATATATATATATATATATATATATATATATATATATATATATATATATATATATATATATATATATAAATGAAAATGTAAAATAATAAAACAGGATCATTAAGTTGTTATTAAAAGTTAATCTATATATAAATATATATGATTTCTAATATATTGTAATCTTAGAAATAATAAATAATCAATAAAAGTTATTATAAGATATACTATATGAATAATAAATATTACATAAGTAATAATACATATATGTAATACAAGTATAACTATAGTTGTTATAATAATATTGCCATTACTTTCAATATTAATGTCAATACTAGTATTATTAATATTATTTAAAATATATATAAAATCTGTAATGTGAATTTGATATATATATAAATTGTTATAATATTGTTATTACTAATATTATTATTATTATCATTAACAATATTAGTATTATTATTATTATTATTATTATTATTATTATTATTATTATTATTATTATTATTATTATTATTATTATCATAAATGATATTATTATTATTGATTTTATAGTTATTATTATCATTATTAACCTAATTACTAAAAATTATCATTTTTATTTAAAGTTATTATTATCAATATTTTTATTACTTTTATCATTATACTTATCATTAGTATTATTTTGTTATTAGTATTATTAATATTATTTTGATTATTATTAATTCTATTATTATTATTATTATTATTAGTATTAGTATTTTTTTATATATTATTATTAATATTAATTATTAATATTAATTAATTAAATATAGAATATATATAACCTAAATAATTCATTCAGTTTGACATCACGATCGAACTGTATATGCTTTTGATTCTGTCTTCAGATTATTCCATGTTCGATTTCAATTTACCCATTACACAACAAAAACCGTTAGAAGTCGAATCCCTTTTTATTATTATTTTTTCATTTTTTTTCCTGATCGATATTCTGTCAAATCAATTTTACTACAAAACAAGTTCTAATCAAATCTTGTCGATGCATTACTCTTTCACTGGCACATTATAAGCTTTATACTTCTGTAATTCGAAAAATAGAACAGAAATTGAATGAAACAAACCCGATACTCTGTACGTGTAACATTTTCACAAAAGCTCGATTTCGAAAAAAAACTCAAAATGTAATAATGTAGTATTGTTAGGAATTCTCTGTTGAATCTTTCTGCAAAATTTGAGCTCTCAATTCATCTTAACAAATCTCAATTTTGGAGTCAAACTTTTATTTTCAAAAGTCAACATATTTGTTCATCGTGAAATCCGAACGGGTTTTGATGTTTTATGTTTAATTGGTGATTTAGAAAGTTTTCATGGACGATTTAGAACCTTTTTCATGTTATGAGTATAGTCTAAAACAATTTAAAAGTTCGAAATTGATTTTGGGTTTAGTCGTGTTCTTCAACTGTCTGTTCCAGCTTTTATTTTTTTTATTTTGATTCTGTTTTAATTAAGTTAATCAACCTATAATCGTTTTTGCATCAACTATAAATCCTAAAAGTTAATAAAAAAACTCATTGTGATTTGGTTTGAAACCTGGTTGATTTGAATTCAAGTGAAGAAGAAGAAGGATTTGGAAACAGATAGATAGGGGTTAAATAAATAAATGGTTCGTATAAATTCAGAAAGACAGAAATGGCTGGGTGGTAAGGAGTGTTTGTGCGTGAGCGGGAGGTCGCGGGTTCGAGCCCGGGCAATGGCATTTTTTTTAAAAAACAGGGCTTATAAGGTAGTTCTCTTTATTATTATTATTATTATTATTATTATTATTATTATTATTATTATTATTATTATTATTATTATTATTATTATTATTATTATTATTATTATTATTATTATTATTATTATTATTATTATTACTATTGTTATTGTTATTGTGATTGTTATTATTATTAATAATTGTTGTTGATTAGGTTAAAATAAATAATAGGATTAATATTATTATCATTTTTGTTATTACTAAATAATATCATTAAGTACTATTAGTATTATTTTTATTATTAATATTGATACAAGTATTATTATTATTATTATGATTATGATTATTATTATTGGTATTATTATGAAAATAACACAGTTAATATTATTTTCATTATTATTATTATTATTATTATTATTATTATTATTATTATTATTATTATTATTATTATTATTATTATTATTATTATTATTATTATTATTATTATTATTATTATTATCATCATCATCATTCTTACTAAAATTGTTAATTTGTTATCATTAAAAACTAACAATATTATTATTAGAATTTTTATATTATCACAACAATTATTATTACAATTATTGATAATAATACTAATATCATTATTTTATGAATATTATTACTAACACAAAAATATTTTAATTTAATATATTAACATTGATAATCTATTTAAAAAAAAAATAATATTAAGTACTTATTTCAAATATTGAAAACAAATATATATTAAGTTTAATACATGAGATGATACTTCTAAACATCAAAATAGGATATTTAAAATAAATGACTTAACTTATATTTCAAATCTGATATATGAATATATATATATATATATATATATATATATATATATATATATATATATATATATATATATATATATATATATATATATATATATATATATATAAATTTTAAGTATTAAAAATATACAAATGAATATAGTTAATAGATTATTAATATAAAAAGTATATTAATAATATAAATATATAAACTAATTCGATTATGATTATATGTTTTAATATATATAAATTGATATAGGTTCGTGAATCCAAGGCCAACCCTGCATTGTTCAGTATCGTCGTATGAATATTTTTACTACAAAATATTGTATCGTGAGTTTCATTTACTCCATTTTTAAATGCTTTTGCAATATATATTTTTGGGACTGAGAATACATGCGCTACTTTTATAAATGTTTGACGGAATAGACACAAGTACTTAAAAACATTCTGCGATTGAGTTACGAATACACCGGATATCACCCCTTTTAATCTGGTAATCTAAGAATTAGGAAACGGGTATGGCCCCTAATTGACGCGAATCCTAAAGATAGATTTATGGGCCTTGACAAGCCCAGTCAGAGAATTTGAACTGCTTTAGTACTTTGATTTTAGTATACAACTGCCAGCTTTAAAAGATTTGACCTGTTTGTGAGGTGTACACAACCGTCATATTTAAAAGAGTGGCCTGTTTGTATGCTGTGAGCATATTCGCGATGCGGTATGCGGGGGATATTCTATATGCATTTTGTTAATTTCGATTACCAGGTGTTTATTTCGTATGAATGATTTTTATACACTTGCGAGTGTATGATGTTTATGAAATGGAAATTTAAATCTTGTGGTCTATAAAAATGATGAAAATGATTATTGATTATGATAAACGAATGAACTCACCAACCTTTTGGTTGACAATTTTAAGCATGTTTATTCTTAGGTATGAAAGAAATCTTCCGCTGTGCATTTGCTCATTTTAGAGATATTACTTAGAGTCATTCATGACATATTTCAAAAGACGTTGCATTCGAGTCGTTGAGTTCATGAAGAATATTATTAAGTCATTTATAGTTGGATATATTATGAAATGGTATGCATGCCATCAACTTTCGATGTGATAAAAGTTTGTCTTTTAAAAACGAATGCAATGTTTGTAAAATGTATCATTTAGAGGTCAAATACCTCGTAATGAAATCAATTATTATGTAACGTTTATAATCGATATGAATGTAATGACCCGTCCTAATCCACCAGGACGAAGTCTTCAACATTTGGTCCCATTGCAAGGTACTGACCTAAATATGCCATGAATGACTCCAAGTAATATTTTTTCAACTGAGCAAATGCACAGCGGAAGACTTAATTCGTACCTGAGAATAAACATGCTTAAAAGTGTCAACCAAAAGGTTGGTGAGTTCATAGGTTTATTATAAAACCATAATATTCAGTAGATTCGATAGACTACAAGATTTCAGTTTATAAATATATGTACACTCGTAAGTGTATAAAAGTATTGTATGAATTGTTGAATGCTTCGGTAACCATACTTAACAATTAATGTGGCATATTCCCTTTATTATGAAATCTCACTACACTGTACCAAGTGTAGTAAAAACGAAGTACTATGCAACCGTTTACGATACTAGAGCGACTAGCCCGGTTGGAGTGGTCAAACCCGATAGATCTATCAATAGGATTCGCGCTTACATGCTCTTACAACATGTAAATATTAGTTACCAAGCTATTAGGGAAAAATATGCAAAGTGGTACAACTCAACGTAGAATATGTTTTTAGTACTTGTGTCCATTTCGTAAAACAGTTATATAAACAGCGCATGTATTCTCAGCCCAAAAATATATATTGCGACAGCAATTAAAAAGGGAGCTATGAAAACTCACAATCCAATATTTTGTAGTAAAAATATTCACACGACTGAACTGAACAATGCAGGGTTGACCTTGGATTCACGAACCTATATCAAGTATATATATTAACACATTATAATATTAATCAACTAAGTTTATATATTTTGTAATATATTAAGGTTAATATCCTTATATATAATTATATTAATACTTATAATATGTTATAACACTTATTTGATATATAAATTAATTAATGTTATAATACTTATATGATATATATACTTTAATAAATGTTATATTAATATAAATAATATTATATTAGTTAATATATTAAAAATCTAATATTAATATACTTATGATATATGTAATATATATATTTTATATAAATATCTTTTGTTTGTAAAAATAATAATTATAATAATAATGATAATAATAATACTAATAATTAGATTTGAAAATAATAATAATAATAATAATAATAATAATAATAATAATAATAATAATAATAATAGTAATAATAATAATTATGATAATAATAAAGATAATAATAATTGTAATAATAATAAGTTTAATGTTTTTAACTTTTATACCATGAAGATCTTCCATTTTCATTGATCATAACTGCCATCATCGAACCTCAGTTATCATACCATCATCATTATCCCATAACGAACTCAAAATTGAAAACATTATTTTTTTTAGGACTTACTAGCTAAAGCAGTAAGTTTTTTTCAGTTTTTTCTCAATTTTTTTAATTACAAGAACACTTTTATTTTTTTGTTTCATGTTTGTTTAAAAGTCCTAAATGAAACCCAAGTTCGTTAATTGGAGTTAGGAAGTCCCATGGATGAATTGATGTCAGACATGGTGAAGAAGATGATGAACATGGCTTTAAGAAATACTAGATATATATATTTGGGTGGTAATATAAAATACTATATATATATATTTGGGTGGTAATATAATCAGAAAAATTGAAATGGAGGAATGGTTAAGGGTGTTGATGAGGGAACGAGAGGTCTCGGGTTCGAGCCCTGTTCGGGACATATTTTTTTTAGAAAAGTTTTGGAAGGTAGATTTCATTACCAAAATTATTATTATTATTATTATTATTATTATTATTATTATTATTATTATTATTATTGTTATTGTTACTAAAAATATAATTTTTATCATTATTATTATTACCAATATATGTATTATTACTATTATTATGATTAGGATTATTATTATTATCAAAATAACACAAACTATTATTATTATTATTATTAATATTAGTATTAGTATCATTATGTACTTATTAGTATTATTAGAATCATTATTAACATATGTATTATCATTATTATCATTATCATTATCATTTTTATTACTAGTATTATCCTTAGTAATAAAGTTATTATTAGTAGGACTATTATTAGTAAATTATTAATATCAAAACAATCATTTTTTTTCTTAACAAATAGATATTTTGTACATAAAATATACTTATTACATATACTATAATTATATTAATATTTCAGATAACTATATATATCAAACCTATTAACATTATACTTACATATAACAAACTATTGATTTTTAGATATAACACTTATGTATAAATATAGATATTTTAAAATAACTAAATGAATAGATAATAATTATTTTAAAGTAATATATATAACATATAAGTTAAGATATAATAAATGAAGTATATGTTTTTAATAGAATTTAGTATAAAATTTATATAAACTACAAACACATAAATAATATATAATTAATAAAGGAAATTATGTGATTTCCATTATATGTTTTAATAGATATACAATTGATATAGGTTCTTGAATCCAAGGCCAACCCTGCATTATTCAGTTTCGTCGTATGAATATTTTTACTACAAAATATTGGATCGTGAGTTTCATTTGCTCCCTTTTTAATTGCTTTTGCAATCTATATTTTTGGGCTGAGAATACATGCACTTTATTTTATACGCAATGGACACAAGTACTAAACTTACATTCTATGCTGAGTTTGAACCGAAAATCCCTTAGCTTTGGTAACTAGTAACTGCCGGTTATAAGAACTGGTGGGCGCGAGTAGTTATATATGGATCCATAGGGCTTGACATCCCCGTCCGTTCCAGGTATAGAAACCCTAGCCTGAACTATAAAGCGGACGTATGCTATTTTAGTTTAGTACACGTTGGTTTGCGTGTATTTTACATGTTGGTTGCATGTATGTTAAAACAGAGGTATTTATTATATATACGTTAAGTTTAGTTACCAGGGTGCTCAATTTTGTAGAATATTTTGATAAACGTTTTGGATGAAACAACTGAAATCTTGTGGTCCATCTTTATATACAGATTATGTGAAATATTAAAACTTATGAACTCACCAACCTTTGGTTGACACTTTTAAGCATGTTTATTCTCAGGTATGAAAGAAATCTTCCGCTGTGCATTTGATCATTTTAAAGATGTTATATGAAGTCGTTCATGCATATTTCAAAAGACGTTGCATACAAGTTATAGAGTTCAAAAAGACTACTATGACAGATTAGTCATTCGTATTATGGAAAACGTATATCATTTGTATTGATAGGTTATATATTAAAATGAGTTGTCTTTCAAAAAGAATGCAATGTTTGTAAAACGTATCATATAGAGGTCAGTACCTCGCAATGAGACCCAATATTAATGTATTCGTTCATATGAATTTGGACGGGCCATTATAAATATGAAATATTATAGAAAATATGATATAATTAATAAATTGTAATATATCACAAGTTTGAATAAAATTTTTATAATAATATCATCATTTTCATTATTATTATTAACATTAATAATATTTTAATTATTATTTTATTTATCATCATTATTATCTATATTATTATTATCATATTATTATCCTTATTATTATTATTATTATTATTAATATCATTATTAATATTATTATTAACAATTATTATTATCATTTATAGAATTACTATTATTAATATAATTATATGTATTAATTATTAATATAAATATAAACTTTATAAAAAAAATATATATAATATCAAGATTCAGTTTCATGTAATGTAACTGTATGATATTCGTGTCCTGTTTCTAATTGCTACTAGTACAAATCAGTTACATTACACAACAAATGCAGTCTAACTTAGCTATCTACTTTTAAACTTTTATTCATGATTTGTCTCTGATTATGATATATGACGAATTCAGTTTGCAATGCAAACAAAATTTGTTGCACATCAGTATCTACTTTATTTTTCTTCATTCTTTTACTTCTGTCTTCTTCTTTCTGATCTGCTACATATCGAATCCAAATCACCACTTCAATACAAAATCAGTTGAACGTAGCTATCTGTTAATTTTTTTTATTTCTCCTGATTGGAAATTCTATCCTTCCTGTCTGATTCTTGTTACATGTCGATCTCATTATCACAATAATACAAACTCGATTAAATCAAGTTGTAAAATATCAATAGCAATCGTACGAATCCGTTACACTTCACTTTCTACTTTATATATTTTTGTTTGTTACTTCCTGGCACGAATACTTTTGTCGACAACCATCACCACCTTTCTTCTTATATATGGATATACATACATATTACATTGGGGAGAGAAAGGGAGATTGAGAGATTAAATGATAACAAATAACACCACAACACCATCGTAATACATCTTCATTCCTTTCATATTTCTGACGTGTACCATCTTGTTTTAATCGCGTTTAACCTCCACCACCTTCAACCCATTTATGATAACCATCTATCACCACCTGTTACATCACCACCATTTTTTTTCTCGACACCAACTATCACTTGACTCCTTTCTTTTAACACCGGCTACCACCTTGAACCCACCATCTTCACCACAACCATAAAACCCGCCATAAACATGAGCATATACATTCTTCTGTTGGCGACTTTTAAAACAACGAACAAGTCGACTTTAGTTGACTACAAACCATACCCAAACCCACTTGGGATTTGCTATCGTTCGAACCACCCTAGACCACCACTACAATCACCAATAACCGCCACCTACAATTGTGTGATGCTACTGCCGCGTTATAATTTTTCTTTTCTATTGGAACAAATACAAAACAAGGAATGAAAAATATAGAGACAGACGAGATACAAATTTATTTTCTTACAGGCTATATATCACGATCTCTCTAAAAAAGGTTGATGCGTGTATAAATTTTTTTTTGATGGCCGACCAAAGCAATTCGGAGTGATGTTTAATTACATTTAAATACGTAAAGCATTATTTGGTGTTGCTTTCATGGGTAAACTGAACCTCACTTGTGTTTATTGAAGTGCTTATACAATGCATTAGATAAAGATAAGTTAGTATAGATCGTGCATGTGGGGTTCAAGATAGGGACTTACCTTGGATTCCAAATCCAATAATCGATGGGAAACAAACTTCCTTATTCTAATTACAAACTGAATCATGAAAGTTGGACCGAGGGTTAGGTTACATATATTGTTGGGCCGTAGGATTATTAGATGGGCTGTGTTAATTTGGGCTGTAATCCTTTTTCTAACCTGCTGTTGGCCGAAAATTTAACAAAGCTGATAATGCTCACGATCTTAGCTGGTACTTCTGTTTATACACATTTGATAATGATTTTGATAATAGTTGATCATGAGCATGATGAGGATTTCTTGAGTTATTTGATGGGAATGACAACACAGATGATAAGGGAAAACAAAATTGAACACGATTATAAGGATGATTATGATTAGGATTAGTGTCATGATTTAATATAGATATTAAATCACTCCACGATTATGATTATGGTGATGGGGTTATGATTATCCGATGATGATAATAATACATGATTAAGAGAATAATAATAACGATGATAGATAGATTAGATAATGAGGAGGATGATGATGATTATGATGATGTTATAAAGAAGAAGAAATCAGTCAATCGAGTTAAAACAATTTAATGTTCTAGTTATTTCAGAAATGAAAGATAACTTGGATGGTTTAGGGGTGTTGTGTTAAACCGAGAGGTCTCGGGTTCGAGCCTAGGCTCGGGTATTTTCTATTTTTATTTTTAGAAAACAAGAAGAAGGATGCGGAAGTAAAAGTTAAAAACAATTTAAGTTGGGTGTTAGTTCAGAATCGAAACACGTAGCGTTATGGTTAAGGATGTTATCGGGTTAGAGGGAGGTCGCGGGTTCAAACCCGGACTTGGGCATTTTTTTAAGGGCTACTTCTTCGAGGTAGTATTACTATTACCATTATTATTATTATTACTATTATTATTATTATTATTATTATTATTATTATTATTATTATTATTATTATTATTATTATTATTATTATTATTATTATTATTATTATTAATATAAGTATTATTATTAATATTATCATTATTATTAAAAGTATTATTTTTATAAAAACTATCAATTTTTTTTGTTATTATTACTATTATTATTTTAAAATAAAACAGCTTTTTATTTATTACTATCAATATTATTTTATCAAATAACTGTTAATTATATAAAAATATATTTACTACAACTAACATAACTATATTAATATTTATATTAATAAATATAATTAATTAGGTTATTAATGAAACACATAATTAAAATAACAATTAAATCACTAATAATATATAAATTTGTTCGATTACCATTATATGTGTTAATATATATATAAATGATATAGGTTTGTGAATCTGAGGCCAACCCTGCATTGTTCAATTCCGTCGTATGCATATTTTTACTACAAAATATCGTATCGTGAGTTTCATATTTCCCTTTTTACTTACTTTTACAATATATATTTTTGGGCTGAGAATACATGCTATATTTTATAAATGTTTTACGAAATAGAGACAAGTGATTAAAAATGATATTCTGCGGATTGATGTGCTAGGTAATTTAATTACATGTTATAAGAGCATGTAAGCGCGAATTCTAAAGATAGAT
Organism: Rutidosis leptorrhynchoides; assembly: GCF_046630445.1. Classification (NCBI taxonomy): domain Eukaryota; kingdom Viridiplantae; phylum Streptophyta; class Magnoliopsida; order Asterales; family Asteraceae; genus Rutidosis; species Rutidosis leptorrhynchoides. The sequence goes on from NC_092337.1 coordinate 452,027,427, forward strand.
CTATCGGGCTTAACACCCCCATCCTGTAGGCTGCACTAGACATTAGAGCTAGTGGGCGGATGTTTAGTACTTCGAGGATTATTTATTAACACCGGTGTACGTTTCCATCTTTGTGAAGATGATATATATTATATTATTGTTAAGGTTGGTTACTGAAGCCTCAACATAAGCAGAATGGTTTTATACACTGCGGTGTATGTGTATTTATGGAAACTGAAATCTTGTGGTCTATTACTATTACTAAAATCATTATTTACGATAAACCTATGAACTCACCAACCTTTTGGTTGACACTTTCAAGCATGTTTATTCTCAGGTACGAAAGAAATCTTCCGCTGTGCATTTGTTCATTTTAAAGACATTACTTGGAGTCATTCATGGCATATTTCAAAAGACGTTGCATTCAAGTCATTCGAGTTCATAAAGACGTTTAATAAGTCAATGATAGATTAATCATTCATATTATGAGAATCTTATGTTAGATATATCGAAAAGTTATATTTTGAAATGAGTTGTCTTTTAAACGAATGCAATGTTGGTAAAACGTATCATATATAGGTCAGCACCTCGAAATGAAACCAGATGTTATCGTATTCGTCCAGATGGATTAGGACGGGTCACGACAGTTGGTATCAGAGTGTAGGTCTTAGTGAACCAGGTATTGTATTAGTGTGTCTAACTGATAGTTGTTATGATGCATTAGTGAGTCTGGACTTTGACCGTGTCTGCATGTCAAAAGTTTTGCTTATCATTTCGTTTCAAAAATTACCTGCTTATCATTCTTAAGTCTAGACACGTCTTACTGCATTCACTGCATAGATAGTGTATAGACAAAATTCATATCCTAGCGTATCTGTTATTTTAACTTTTCCTGACAGCTTCCGAAAGTTCCTCCGTAATCTACGGGATCTTCTGTACTACATAAAGGTATTCTGTGTAATTAGAATATCATTTGATATCCGAAAATCATTTCATATCAAAGATCCTTTATCTAACCATGTAAGATGAATTCTGCAACCAGTTCAAGTTCCTCGGATTCCGACAGCTATTCCGATATGGATTTCCACACAAGCTCCGAAAATAGTGCAACCAGAATGGACCAACCGATTAGTCATCTTCAATTCTGGATGAATTGGGGATGGGTTCGTGATCTACTTAATCATTGGAGACAAGAAGAAGGTGATCCTTTCCACCCACCAAATTTCCCACTTGGCGAAGAACCTGAAGCACTTACCAGCGAACCAATCCGAACCACCATTTTCACTCTCATTTTCAGGGTATCTCACCACGATCATATAGTATTTCATATTCTAAACCTTATTCATCCTCTCATTCCAACCGTCAATCATCCCAGAATAAAAGAAGAGGTCAACGAGCTTCGCGATCGAGTAATCAATTTGGAAAATATGGTGCAAAACTTACCAGCTTCAGCAACATCACCGGCACCAACAGTACCACCAACATCAACACCAGTACCACCAACAACCCAAGTTTCAACATCACATGCCTCAACATCACAATCTATACCGTGAGCATAACCTTCGTTCTACGTATCGTTCTGCATCATTATCTTCGTTATACATGGCGATTATGTAATTTCTAATGTTTTAGAGATTATATATTCTCGCTCTAACGGTAAATCAAATGAGTTTAATATCTTATTAACTCATTAAAACCATGATTACATCTGAAGGAAATATCTATGTAAGTGTATTTTCATAAGGATGGTAATTAAAAATTCTTCTGTACAAATTATTAATGATGAGAATATTTTAACGGGTAGGTAATACCCTAGAAATATTTAGATTTCGCATTAATATATTACACTGTACATTCTTCAATTCCGATTCAACAGCCGTTATCTATCCTGTTCAACTCCACAGATATACATATCCGTTCACCACAGAATAACCATTTTCATTCAAATTCAATTTCATATTCGAATTTTGACCGATCATAATCCAAGTCAAGATTTCACAAGTGGCATAATGAGAAAAATTATAAACAAAATAAAATTTGTTAGAAACAAACAAATTAACTATGTGAAATTTTATTAAGAATCCACGCTAACAATATCCTAGCTAACTATTCCTATATCTGTTATGACCATTTCCTTAATTACATTTTATTTATTGTCATTTTAATTATCGCAATTATATTTATCGTTATTTATTTTATGCTCTTTATTTATCGTCATTTAAATACAGTTATTTATTTTACGCACTTTAAATATAGTCGGAAAAATCATAAGACACTATATATATATATATATATGACTTGATATCCATAGACACGTATACAATGTTTTGACATATCATGTTAACATTATCTATATATATTATTTTGAATAACCCATAAGACACTATATGCAGTAATGCTCGAGTTAGCATATAATGGGTCGAGGTTGATTCTAAAATAATATATATACCATGGGTTGTGATCGAGTCTGAGACATGTATACAATGGGTCGTGGGGTGATTCAGACAATATATATATTATGTGTCTTAATTATATTAAGACAATATATAATATTGTTAGTTAATTTTAACACGATATATATATATATATATATATATATATATATATATATATATATATATATATATATATATATATATATATATATATATATTAAAATATGGACTATTGGACTACTAACATTGGACAATTAAAAAACGTATTAAAATGTTGATTATAATATATGAAACTAAACATTTCTTCAAGTTTGCCACTTGATTTCATCTTAAACATCCTTTGTAACTTGATTTCATCTTAAACATCCTTTGTATCTTGACGATCACAATCAGCGTTTAATCATCTAAAAATATAATTTTCTTGAAAACCCCTCGGATTGATAACCGATGATTCAGATATAGTAGCATTAAATGCAGAGGAAACAGAAAAATTGTAGATGGTCTAAACGGCCAAAAGTTTGACGATAAAGAAAGGAGTGTTAGGAACGCTCGATAGAAAATTTGGTACTAAAATACGGATTGAGCAAACCATGAAGGAGACCAAGGACAAATACAAGGACCAAACCCTATATTTAAAGAATCCAGATAATTCTGTATCCGATGAAATCTTTAGAGAATATCTTGCTCCGAAGTCATGTTAAATCTTGCGGAAAATCTTTCTTCATCAACCTTCGAGAAACGACCCGTCCATATTACTATAAACGTAGTACGTTATTCATTAGTCCCATAGCGAGGTATTGACCTCTATATGATACGTTTTTAGAAAATATTGCATTCTTTTCATAAAAAGCACACCATTATTATACATAATGCATGTTTTAAACAAGTGGGTGATTATTTAAGGAATAATCCCCATATTACATAAATACTACACACGTGACATAAAAGTCGAATATATTACATGACATAGGTTTTATTGAATGCAACACTTCATTTAAACAAAAGCATGAGACTCCATGCACAGCTTGCTCAGATAATGCAACAGCGGAAGACTTTTTTAAGGACCTGAGAATAAACATGCTTAAACAGTCAACACAAAGGTTGGTGAGATATATAAGTTTAAAGCTATCATCGATATAAATATAAACCACAAGATTTCATAGTTATTTCAATAAATATATTATATAAGTTGTTGAGCTCTTCAGTAACCATACTTAACAAATAATGTGGCATATTCCCTTTATTATGAAATCTCCCTACACTGTACCAAGTGTAGTAAAAACGAAGTACTATGCAACCGTTTACGATACTAGAGCGACTAGCCCGGTTGGGGTTGTCAAACCCAATAGATCTATCAATAGGATTCGCGCTTACATGTTCTTACAACATGTAAATATTAGTTACCAAGCTATTAGGGAAGATATGCAAGGTGGTATAACTCAACGTAGAATATATTTTAAGTACTTGTGTCCATAGCGTAAAACATAAAATGCATGTATTCTCATCCCAAAATATTTTTAGAGTTTAAAAATGGGACTATATTGTAGCGACCCGACCAAATCGTCATTTGACGGCGCCGTCTACTTAGGTCCCGTTACGTGGTCATAAGTCTTTAAAACAACGTTTGACCAAAAGATATGTCGCATTCATTTCAAATGTAAAGATTGTTCAAAGTTTATAAGAATTGTTCCACCACAAGTTACGTTACAAAGTTATAAGTACAAGTGAAACTTATGCGACACAATTTAAAAGTAGCCAAAAGACGCTCCATGTATGCATATATACTCGACATCCAATGCAAGAATCAAAATAATGAGCGGAAGCATGTATCATGTATCGTTCAAGGACCTGAGAAAAACATAGAAATCTGTCAACGAAAACGTTGGTGAAATCATAGGTTTAAGTAAGTAAGTACAAGTGAACCACAAGATTTGCAACCATGAGATAATAGTAATACATTCCAAAAGTTTGTTTCACGAGCACCCAATTATCAATGCTTAACATTCCTTCCATAGAACCCCATCACAATAGTGTTAGAACATACACTGTTTCTCGAAAATACATTTCATTCGTAAACGGTAGCGAACCGTTTGAATGAGGGTTTGTCAAACCCATATGGCTATATATATCATAAGTTCTCGCTTACACCCGGCAAGTGTAACTAATGATAATCGAATTGAGGATTTTTGTTCAAACTCGTATGTAGAATGTTTGTTTTCCTGTACTTGTGTTCACTTAGTAAAAAGAAACGTTTATGTTTTTCTCATCCCAAATGTAAGTGCAAAAGAGTAAAAGTGGGACTATGATCTCACCTTGAGTGCACGAGTAGTAAAGTACTTCAACAAGTAAACGTGTGCAAAGAATAATGCTAGTCTTGACCTAAACAAATAGGTCGTATCAATAACGGTAAACACGATAGGTCAAAGATGTTTAATTAGTCCTATGGCTCGTTACGACTCGATTATGTAGCATGTGAAATCAAATTGTCAAGTTTCATGCAAGGTACAAGTATAAAAACATGTTAGAAAGGTTGCATAATCATTTGGTTAAGTTTGACAAAAAGTCAAACTTTGGTCGATCAAAGTCAACGAAAGTCAACACGTTCGGGTCGGGTCCCGAACTATTTTTCTGAGGTTTTTATTCATATATAGGCATGTTAGAACAAGTCTCATGTGAATCGGAGGTCTAGAACGGGCCAAACATTTTTCACATTTGGGACAAGGAGGTCAGAACCTGGCCATCTTATATGTCGCGCCGCGACAGGAAAGGGCCGCGCCGCGGCAAAGGCCGGGTGCTGGTGCCTGGCCAGTCCCAAATGTTCAAGTCTCAATCCAAAACCTTTTTGTGCATAAAACACAAACCGCTAACACTTAGGACTCGCACCTTATATCGTTGGAAAGCTCTTTTGACGTAGAATGCAACTAAACACAATTCATCAATCAAAAACCTCATTTGTAAAAACCGAGTTTTCAAACCAAGTGATCATTCAATGCACACATTAATGCTTCAAACTCACCAATGCACATTTAATAATTTAGGCATTCAATGCATACATATGACATGCCATTTTGTAGGTAATTGAGCATACAATACAACTAACAACTTACTAACAACAAATCATGGCAATCAATGCATCAAATAATCATTTCAAGTTCATTAAACCCTAGCTCAATTCCACCAAAAATCACTAAACAAGTTCTTAGAGTTTTCTCATGCAACCTATACATCAAAATGAAGCTAGTGATACTAGGAACACAATTAAAATATGAACTTTTAACATCTAACAACCTATGATCATCCAAAATTCAAGAACAACACAACAAAATTCAAGTTCATGCTAGTTACACTAAAACAACGAGATCGAGCATATAAATTACACACACGACATCACAATGAGCCATAGACACTAACTAACACCATTTCAAGTCAAAAACACGAATTTAGAGAAATCTAGAGTTTTAGAAATGTTACCCAAACGAGATGAAGTTGGTACCAAAATGAAGAGGATGAAGAGAGGATTACGAATATGTAATTTATTTTGTTGTAAGCCTTCTAGATCAGATTTAGATGATGATTGAATGAATTTGGTAATGGTGGATGTGTTCTTGCTAGAGAGAAAGAGAGAGAGATGGAGATGATAATGAATGGGTGAAAGGGGTTTGACCCTTTGACCTAGTCAAGGGTTTGATCCCTTGTCAAGTTTAGTCCCTCAACTTTCGTTCGGGCGCGTGAATTACCTAAACGAGATAATTTAAAACGCGTATCAACGGGAGATGTTATAAACATATAACGGACTTTATATTAGTATAACGGAAAAGTAAATGGAAAAATGCGGGATGTTACATTACCTACTCCTTAAAAGAAATTTCGTCCCGAAATTTAAGTAGGTGTAGTAGTCGTTGTTTCTTCCTCGAGATCTTGCGTTTCCGAACTCACGAATAGATGAGGATACTTCCTTTACATTTGATCTTGTCTTTCCCAAGTAAACTCGGGTCCCCTTTTGGCGTTCCAACGGACTTTAACAATCGGGATTCGGCTTTGTTTCAATGTCTTGACGGAGGTGTCCACAATTTCAACCGGTTCCTCCACAAAATGAAGTTTGTCATCAATAGTAAGTTCCTCGAGAGGGATGACGATATCGGGTTTGGCAAGACACTTTTTCAAGTTAGATACATGAAAGGTAGGATGAACGGAGTTCAATTGAGGCGGAAGATCTAAACGATAAGCAACAGTTCCAATACGCTCCAAGATTTCGAAAGGACCAATATACCGTGGATTTAGCTTCCCGCGTTTCCCAAAACGGATTACACCCTTCCAAGGTGCGACTTTTAACATGACGCGGTCACCGACTTGAAATTCAAGGTCGTTGCGTCTTTTGTCGGTATAGCACTTTTGACGACTCCGGGCCGTCCGAAGCCTATCTCGGATTTGAACGATTTTCTCGGTGGTTTCGTGAATGAGTTCGGGTCCAGTGATTTGTACTTCGCCTACTTCGGCCCAACAAAGAGGTGAACGACATTTTCGGCCATATAGCGCTTCAAAAGGTGCGACTTTAATACTCGCGTGATAACTATTGTTATAAGAGAACTCGGCGAGAGGTAAGTGCTTGTCCCAAGCTTTTCTGAAATCAACCACGCAAGCTCGTAACATGTCCTCTAAGGTTTGAATTGTACGTTCGCTTTGTCCATCGGTTTGAGGATGATATGCGGTGCTCATGTCTAAACGCATTCCCAACGCTTCTTGCAATGTACGCCAAAATCTAGAAACGAAACGGCCATCTCGGTCGGAGATAATCGATAAAGGTATACCGTGTCGGGCTACGATCTCCTTAATGTAAAGTTGTGCAAGTTTCTCCGTTTTGTCCATTTCTTTCATGGCAAGGAAGTGTGCGGATTTGGTGAGACGGTCAACAATAACCCAAATGGTATCATAACCGCCCGTCGTTTTTGGTAGTTTGGTGATAAAATCCATCGTTATTCTTTCCCACTTCCATTGCGGGATCTCGGGTTGTTGAAGTAGTCCGGACGGTCTTTGGTGTTCGGCTTTGACTTTGGAACATGTCAAACACTTGGAAACATAAGTAGCTACGTCCCTTTTGATGTTCGGCCACCAATATAGTTGTTTAAGGTCGTGGTACATCTTATTGGCACCGGGGTGAATCGAGTATCGTGACTTATGGGCTTCATCTAAAATAAGGCTTCGTAGGTCCCCATAACTAGGCACCCAAATCCTTCCAGCGTAATATCGGAGTCCGGTCTCCCTAATTTCGAATCGAGAGACGAGAATGTTCAAGAGCTCGTGTGAAAGGTTTTCATCCTTGAGGGCCTCATCTTGGGCTACACGAATTTGGCTATTAAGGTTGGTGTGAATGGTGATGTTTAAAGCTCGGACACGAAGAGGCACCGCCATTTCTTTTTGACTTAAGGCATCGGCTACTACGTTTGCCTTCCCGGGATGGTAACGAAGCTCGCAATCGTAATCGTTCAAAGTTTCAATCCACCGTCGTTGTCTCATGTTTAGTTGCTTTTGATCGAAGATGTGTTGAAGGCATTTGTGATCGGTGAAGATAGTACTCTTGGTTCCATAAAGATAGTGTCTCCACATTTTAAGTGCAAAGACAACGGCTCCGAGTTCGAGATCATGTGTCGTATAGTTTCGTTCATGAATTTTGAGTTGTCGAGAAGCATAAGCAATGACTTTCGTTCGTTGCATCAATACACACCCAAAACCATGTTTCGAGGCATCGCAATATACAACAAAGTCATCATTGCCTTCGGGAAGTGACAAGATAGGAGCGGTGGTTAGCTTCGTTTTCAAGATTTGGAATGCGGATTCATGTTCGGTCTCCCAAATGAATTTCTTTCCCTTGTGAGTTAATGCGGTTAGAGGACGTGCAACCAAAGAGAAGTTTTTGATGAATCTACGATAGTACCCGGCGAGACCCAAGAATTGACGAATGTGAGTAGGAGTAGTAGGAGTCTCCCATTCACTAATGGCTTCGATCTTCGTGGGATCGACTTTAATACCTTGATCACTTACAACATGACCAAGAAATTGAACTTCCTTCAACCAAAATTCACACTTGGAGAATTTGGCATAAAGTCGTTCTTGTCTCAAGAGTTCAAGCACAAGTAGGAGATGTTGTTCGTGCTCTTCTTCATTTTTAGAATAGATCAATATATCATCGATGAACACAATAACGAATTTATCGAGATACGGTTTGCACACGCGGTTCATAAGATCCATGAACACCGCCGGTGCGTTAGTGAGACCAAATGGCATGACAAGGAATTCATAACTACCATAACGAGTTCGGAAAGCGGTTTTGGAGACATCTTCCCCCTTAACCCTCAATTGATGATAACCCAAGCGGAGATCGATTTTCGAATATACACAAGACCCTTGTAGTTGATCAAAGAGGTCATCGATGCGAGGAAAAGGATATCGGTTCTTAACCGTCAATTTATTTAGTTCACGATAATCAATGCACATTCGTAGGGATCCGTCTTTCTTTTTAACAAACAAAATCGGAGCGCCCCTGAAATGTCCCGTTCTTATTGATTAAAAACGTTCCATATTAATTGATTTCGTTGCGAGGTTTTGACCTCTATATGAGACGTTTTTCAAAGACTGCATTCATTTTAAAACAAACCATAACCTTTATTTCATCAATAAAGGTTTAAAAAGCTTTACGTAGATTATCAAATAATGATAATCTAAAATATCCTGTTTACACACGACCATTACATAATGGTTTACAATACAAATATGTTACAACAAAATAAGTTTCTTGAATGCAGTTTTTACACAATATCATACAAGCATGGACTCCAAATCTCGTCCTTATTTAAGTATGCGACAGCGGAAGCTCTTAATAATCACCTGAGAATAAACATGCTTAAAACGTCAACAAAAATGTTGGTGAGTTATAGGTTTAACCTATATATATCAAATCATAATAATAGACCACAAGATTTCATATTTCAATACACATCCCATACATAGAGATAAAAATCATTCATATGGTGAACACCTGGTAACCGACATTAACAAGATGCATATATAAGAATATCCCCATCATTCCGGGACACCCTTCGGATATGATATAAATTTTGAAGTACTAAAGCATCCGGTACTTTGGATGGGGCTTGTTGGGCCCGATAGATCTATCTTTAGGATTCGCGTCAATTAGGGTGTCTGTTCCCTAATTCTTAGATTACCAGACTTAATAAAAAGGGGCATATTCGATTTCGATAATTCAACCATAGAATGTAGTTTCACGTACTTGTGTCTATTTTGTAAATCATTTATAAAACCTGCATGTATTCTCATCCCAAAAATATTAGATTTTAAAAGTGGGACTATAACTCACTTTCACAGATTTTTACTTCGTCGGGAAGTAAGACTTGGCCACTGGTTGATTCACGAACCTATAACAATATATACATATATATCAAAGTATGTTCAAAATATATTTACAACACTTTTAATATATTTTGATGTTTTAATTTTATTAAGTCAGCTGTCCTCGTTAGTAACCTACAACTAGTTGTCCACAGTTAGATGTACAGAAATAAATCGATAAATATTATCTTGAATCAATCCACGACCCAGTGTATATGTATCTCAGTATTGATCACAACTCAAACTATATATATTTTGGAATCAACCTCAACCCTGTATAGCTAACTCCAACATTCACATATAGAGTGTCTATGGTTGTTCCGAAATATATATAGATGTGTCGACATGATAGGTCTAAACATTGTATACGTGTCTATGGTATCTCAAGATTACATAATATACAATACAAGTTGATTAAGTTATGGTTGGAATAGATTTGTTACCAATTTTCACGTAGCTAAAATGAGAAAAATTATCCAATCTTGTTTTACCCATAACTTCTTCATTTTAAATCCGTTTTGAGTGAATCAAATTGCTATGGTTTCATATTGAACTCTATTTTATGAATCTAAACATAAAAAGTATCAGTTTATAGTCGGAAAAATAAGTTACAAGTCATTTTTGTAAAGGTAGTCATTTCAGTCGAAACAACGACGTCTAGATGACCATTTTAGAAAACATACTTCCACTTTGAGTTTAACCATAATTTTTGGATATAGTTTCATGTTCATAATAAAAATAATTTTCTCAAAATAACAACTTTTAAATCAAAGTTTATCATAGTTTTTAATTAACTAACCCAAAATAGCCCGCGGTGTTACTACGACGGCGTAAATCCAGTTTTACGGTGTTTTTCGTGTTTCCAGGTTTTAAATCATTAAGTTAGCATATCATATAGATATAGAACATGTGTTTAGTTGATTTTAAACGTCAAGTTAGAAGGATTAACTTTTGTTTGTGAACAAGTTTAGAATTAACTAAACTATGTTCTAGTGATTACAAGTTTAAACCTTCGAATAAGATAGCTTTATATGTATGAATCGAATGATGTTATGAACATCATTACTACCTTAAGTTCCTTGGATAAACCTACTGGAAAATAGAAAAATGGATCTAGCTTCAATGGATCCTTGGATGGCTCGAAGTTCTTGAAGCAGAATCATGACACGAAAACAAGTTCAAGTAAGATCATCACTTGAAATAAGATTGTTATAGTTATAGAAATTGAACCAAAGTTTGAATATGATTATTACCTTGTATTAGAATGATAACCTACTGTAAGAACAAAGATTTCTTGAGGTTGGATGATCACCTTACAAGATTGAAAGTGAGATAGCAAACTTGAAAGTATTCTTGATTTTATGAAACTAGAACTTTTGGAATTTATGAAGAACACTTAGAACTTGAAGATAGAACTTGAGAGAGATCAATTAGATGAATAAAATTGAAGAATGAAAGTGTTTGTAGGTGTTTTTGGTCGTTGGTGTATGGATTAGATATAAAGGATATGTAATTTTATTTTCATGTAAATAAGTCATGAATGATTACTCATATTTTTGTAATTTTATGAGATATTTCATGCTAGTTGCCAAATGATGGTTCCCACATGTGTTAGGTGACTCACATGGGCTGCTAAGAGCTGATCATTAGAGTGTATATACCAATAGTACATACATCTAAAAGCTGTGTATTGTACGAGTACGAATACGGGTGCATACGAGTAGAATTGTTGATGAAACTGAACGAGGATGTAATTGTAAGCATTTTTGTTAAGTAGAAGTATTTTGATAAGTTTCTTGAAGTCTTTCAAAAGTGTATGAATACATATTAAAATACTACATGTATATACATTTTAACTGAGTCGTTAAGTCATCGTTAGTCGTTACATGTAAATGTTGTTTTGAAACCTTTAGGTTAACGATCTTGTTAAATGTTGTTAACCCAATGTTTATAATATCAAAAGAGATTTTAAATTATTATATTATCATGATATTATGATGTACGAATATCTCTTAATATGATATATATACATTAAATGTCGTTACAACGATAATCGTTACATATATGTCTCGTTTCAAAATCATTAAGTTAGTAGTCTTGTTTTTACATATGTAGTTCATTGTTAATATACTTAATGATATGTTTACTTATCATAATATCATGTTAACTATATATATAACCATATATATGTCATCATATAGTTTTTACAAGTTTTAACGTTCGTGAATCACCGGTCAACTTGGGTGGTCAATTGTCTATATGAAACCTATTTCAATTAATCAAGTCTTAACAAGTTTGATTGCTTAACATGTTGGAAACATTTAATCATGTAAATATCAATCTCAATTAATATATATATAAACATGGAAAAGTTCGGGTCACTACAGTACCTACCCGTTAAATAAATTTCGTCCCGAAATTTTAAGCTGTTGAAGGTGTTGACGAATCTTCTGGAAATAGATGCGGGTATTTCTTCTTCATCTGATCTTCACGATCCCAGGTGAACTCGGGTCCTCTACGAGCATTCCATCGAACCTTGACAATTGGTATCTTGTTTTGCTTAAGTCTTTTAACCTCACGATCCATTATTTCGACGGGTTCTTCGATGAATTGAAGTTTTTCGTTGATTTGGATTTCATCTAACGGAATAGTGAGATCTTCTTTAGCAAAACATTTCTTCAAATTCGAGAAGTGGAAAGTGTTATGTACAGCCGCGAGTTGTTGAGGTAACTCAAGTCGGTAAGCTATTGGTCCGACACGATCAATAATCTTGAATGGTCCAATATACCTTGGATTTAATTTCCCTCGTTTACCAGATCGAACAACGCCTTTCCAAGGTGCAACTTTAAGCATGACAATCTCTCCAATTTCAAATTCTATATCTTTTCTTTTAATGTCAGCGTAGCTCTTTTGTCGACTTTGGGCGGTTTTCAACCGTTGTTGAATTTGGATGATCTTCTCGGTAGTTTCTTGTATAATCTCCGGACCCGTAATTTGTCTATCCCCCACTTCACTCCAAAAAATCGGAGACCTGCACTTTCTACCATAAAGTGCTTCAAACGGTTCCATCTCAATGCTTGAATGGTAGCTGTTGTTGTAGGAAAATTCTGCTAACGGTAGATGTCGATCCCAACTGTTTCCGAAATCAATAACACATGCTCGTAGCATGTCTTCAAGTGTTTGTATCCTCCTTTCGCTCTGCCCATCAGTTTGTGAATGATAGGCAGTACTCATGTCTAGACGAGTTCCTAATGCTTGCTGTAATGTCTGCCAGAATCTTGAAATAAATCTGCCATCCCTATCAGAGATAATAGAGATTGGTATTCCATGTCTAGAGATGACTTCCTTCAAATACAGTCGTGCTAACTTCTCCATCTTGTCATCTTCTCTTATTGGCAGGAAGTGTGCTGATTTGGTGAGACGATCAACTATTACCCAAATAGTATCAAAACCACTTGCAGTCCTTGGCAATTTAGTGATGAAATCCATGGTAATATTTTCCCATTTCCATTCTGGGATTTCGGGTTGTTGAAGTAGACCTGATGGTTTCTGATGCTCAGCTTTGACCTTAGAACACGTCAAACATTCTCCTACGTATTTAGCAACATCGGCTTTCATACCCGGCCACCAAAAATGTTTCTTGAGATCCTTGTACATCTTCCCCGTTCCAGGATGTATTGAGTATCTGGTTTTATGAGCTTCTCTAAGTACCATTTCTCTCATATCTCCAAATTTTGGTACCCAAATCCTTTCAGCCCTATACCGGGTTCCGTCTTCCCGAATATTAAGATGCTTCTCCGATCCTTTGGGTATTTCATCCTTTAAATTTCCCTCTTTTAAAACTCCTTGTTGCGCCTCCTTTATTTGAGTAGTAAGGTTATTATGAATCATTATATTCATAGATTTTACTCGAATGGGTTCTCTGTCCTTCCTGCTCAAGGCATCGGCTACCACATTTGCCTTCCCCGGGTGGTAACGAATCTCAAAGTCGTAATCATTCAATAATTCAATCCACCTACGCTGCCTCATATTCAGTTGTTACTGATTAAATATGTGTTGAAGACTTTTGTGGTCGGTATATATAATACTTTTGACCCCATATAAGTAGTGCCTCCAAGTCTCTAATGCAAAAACAACCGCTCCTAATTCCAAATCATGCGTCGTATAATTTTGTTCGTGAATCTTCAATTGTCTAGACGCATAAGCAATCACCTTCGTTCGTTGCATTAATACACAACCGAGACCTTGCTTTGATGCGTCACAATAAATCACAAAATCATCATTCCCTTCAGGCAATGACAATATAGGTGCCGTAGTTAGCTTTTTCTTCAATAACTGAAACGCTTTCTCTTGTTCATCATTCCATTCAAATTTCTTCCCTTTATGCGTTAATGCAGTCAAGGGTTTTGCTATTCTAGAAAAGTCTTGGATGAACCTTCTGTAGTAACCAGCTAGTCCTAAAAACTGGCGTATGTGTTTCGGAGTTTTCGGGGTTTCCCACTTTTCAACAGTTTCTATCTTTGCCGGATCCACCTTAATACCTTCTTTGTTCACTATGTGACCGAGGAATTGAACTTCTTCCAACCAAAATGCACACTTTGAAAACTTAGCGTACAATTCTTCCTTCCTCAATACTTCTAACACTTTTCTCAAATGTTCACCGTGTTCTTGGCCATTCTTTGAGTAAATAAGTATGTCATCAATGAAAACAATGACAAACTTGTCAAGGTATGGTCCACACACTCGGTTCATAAGGTCCATGAACACAGCTGGTGCATTAGTTAAACCAAATGGCATGACCATAAACTCGTAATGACCGTAACATGTTCTGAAAGCAGTCTTTGGAATATCATCTTCTTTCACCCGCATTTGATGATACCCGGAACGTAAGTCAATCTTTGAATAAACAGACGAGCCTTGTATGTAGTGACCCGAACTTTTCCATGTTTATATATATTAATTGAGATTGATATTTACATGATTAAATGTTTCCAACATGTTAAGCAATCAAACTTGTTAAGACTTGATTAATTGAAATATGTTTCATATAGACAATTGACCACCCAATTTGACCGGTGATTCACGAACGTTAAAACTTGTAAAAACTATATGATGACATATATATGGATATATATATAGTTAACATGATACTATGATAAGTAAACATATCATTAAGTATATTAACAATGAACTACATATGTAAAAACAAGACTACTAACTTAATGATTTTTAAACGAGACATATATGTAACGATTATCGTTGTAAAGACATTTAATGTATATATATCATATTAAGAGATATTCATACATGATAATATCATGATAATATAATAATTTAAAATCTCATTTGATATTATAAACATTGGGTTAACAACATTTAACAAGATCGTTAACCTAAAGGTTTCAAAACAACACTTACATGTAACGACTAACGATGACTTAACGACTCAGTTAAAATGTATATACATGTAGTGTTTTAATATGTATTTATACACTTTTGAAAGACTTCAATACACTTATCAAAATACTTCTACTTAACAAAAATTCTTACAATTACATCCTCATTCAGTTTCATCAACAATTCTACTCGTATGCACCCGTATTCGTACTCGTACAATACACAGCTTTTAGATGTATGTACTATTGGTATATACACTCCAATGATCAGCTCTTAGCAGCCCATGTGAGTCACCTAACACATGTGGGAACCATCATTTGGCAACTAGCATGAAATATCTCATAAAATTACAAAAATATGAGTAATCATTCATGACTTATTTACATGAAAACAAAATTACATATCCTTTATATCTAATCCATACACCAACGACCAAAAACACCTACAAACACTTTCATTCTTCAATTTTCTTCATCTAATTGATCTCTCTCAAGTTCTATCTTCAAGTTCTAAGTGTTCTTCATAAATTCCAAAAGTTCTAGTTTCATAAAATCAAGAATACTTTCAAGTTTGCTAGCTCACTTCCAATCTTGTAAGGTGATCATCCAACCTCAAGAAATCTTTGTTTCTTACAGTAGGTTATCATTCTAATACAAGGTAATAATCATATTCAAACTTTGGTTCAATTTCTATAACTATAACAATCTTATTTCAAGTGATGATCTTACTTGAACTTGTTTTCGTGTCATGATTCTGCTTCAAGAACTTCGAGCCATCCAAGGATCCATTAAAGCTAGATCCATTTTTCTCTTTTCCAGTAGGTTTATCCAAGGAACTTAAGGTAGTAATGATGTTCATAACATCATTCGATTCATACATATAAAGCTATCTTATTCGAAGGTTTAAACTTGTAATCACTAGAACATAGTTTAGTTAATTCTAAACTTGTTCGCAAACAAAAGTTAATCCTTCTAACTTGACTTTTAAAATCAACTAAACACATGTTCTATATCTATATGATATGCTAACTTAATGATTTAAAACCTGGAAACACGAAAAACACCGTAAAACCGGATTTACGCCGTCGTAGTAACACCGCGGGCTGTTTTGGGTTAGTTAATTAAAAACTATGATAAACTTTGATTTAAAAGTTGTTATTCTGAGAAAATGATTTTTATTATGAACATGAAACTATATCCAAAAATTATGGTTAAACTCAAAGTGGAAGTATGTTTTCTAAAATGGTCATCTAGACGTCGTTCTTTCGACTGAAATGACTACCTTTACAAAAACGACTTGTAACTTATTTTTCCGACTATAAACCTATACTTTTTCTGTTTAGATTCATAAAATAGAGTTTAATATGAAACCATAGCAATTTGATTCACTCAAAACGGATTTAAAATGAAGAAGTTATGGGTAAAACAAGATTGGATAATTTTTCTCATTTTAGCTACGTGAAAATTGGTAACAAATCTATTCCAACCATAACTTAATCAACTTGTATTGTATATTATGTAATCTTGAGATACCATAGACACGTATACAATGTTTCGACCTATCATGTCGACACATCTATATATATTTCGGAACAACCATAGACACTCTATATGTGAATGTTGGAGTTAGCTATACAGGGTTGAGGTTGATTCCAAAATATATATAGTTTGAGTTGTGATCAATACTGAGATACGTATACACTGGGTCGTGGATTGATTCAAGATAATATTTATCGATTTATTTCTGTACATCTAATTGTGGACAACTAGTTGTAGGTTACTAACGAGGACAGCTGACTTAATAAACTTAAAACATCAAAATATATTAAAAGTGTTGTAAATATATTTTGAACATACTTTGATATATATGTATATATTGTTATAGGTTCGTGAATCAACCAGTGGCCAAGTCTTACTTCCCGACGAAGTAAAAATCTGTGAAAGTGAGTTATAGTCCCATTTTTAAAATCTAATATTTTTGGGATGAGAATACATGCAGGTTTTATAAATGATTTACAAAATAGACACAAGTACGTGAAACTACATTCTATGGTTGAATTATCGAAATCGAATATGCCCCTTTTTATTAAGTCTGGTAATCTAAGAATTAGGGAACAGACACCCTAATTGACGCGAATCCTAAAGATAGATCTATTGGGCCCAACAAGCCCCATCCAAAGTACCGGATGCTTTAGTACTTCGAAATTTATATCATATCCGAAGGGTGTCCCGGAATGATGGGGATATTCTTATATATGCATCTTGTTAATGTCGGTTACCAGGTGTTCACCATATAAATGATTTTTATCTCTATGTATGGGATATGTATTGAAATATGAAATCTTGTGGTCTATTATTATGATTTGATATATATAGGTTAAACCTATAACTCACCAACATTTTTGTTGACGTTTTAAGCATGTTTATTCTCAGGTGATTATTAAGAGCTTCCGCTGTCGCATACTTAAATAAGGACGAGATTTGGAGTCCATGCTTGTATGATATTGTGTAAAAACTGCATTCAAGAAACTTATTTTGTTGTAACATATTTGTATTGTAAACCATTATGTAATGGTCGTGTGTAAACAGGATATTTTAGATTATCATTATTTGATAATCTACGTAAAGCTTTTTAAAACCTTTATCTATGAAATAAAGGTTATGGTTTGTTTTAAAAATGAATGCAGTCTTTGAAAAATGTCTCATATAGAGGTCAAAACCTCGCAACGAAATCAATTAATATGGAACGTTTTTAATCAATAAGAACGGGACATTTCAGTTGGTATCCGAGCGTTGGTCTTAGAGAACCAGAATTTTTCATTAGTGTGTCTTATCGAGTTTGTTAGGATGCATTAGTGAGTCTGGACTTCGACCGTGTTTACTTGAAAAATGATTGCTTAACAAATTTTGTTGGAAACTTTATATTTTTAACATGTGAATATTATGTGATATATTAATCTCTTAACGCGTTTGATATTATGTGATAGATGTCTACCTCTAGAACAAGTCCCATTGACTCACCTAATAATAATGAAGAGTCAAATGTAAATTGGAATGATTCGTGGACTGATTCACAAGTTCCCGAAGAGGAACCGGAAGAAGAGTCGGAACCGGAAGAAGAATCGGAACCGGAAGAAGAATCGGAACCGGATGAAGAAATAGAACCGGTGGGGGAAATAATAAAACGGTTAAGTAAAAGAAAATCCTCAACCAACCGACCAAGGTTAATTATGGTCAATGGTGTTTCCGCCAAGGAAGCAAAATATTGGGAGGATTACCAATTCTCCGATGAATCGGATTCCGACGAGAATTCCGATGATGTTATAGAAATTACCCCAACTGAATTTAAAAAGGCAAAAGAAAATAATAAGGGAAAGGGCATAAAAATAGAGAAATCTAATTCCAACCCCAATGAACTTTATATGTATCGTCAACGCCCGAAGTCCTTAAGTTGTAACAATGACCCGGGAACCTCTAAACCACCAGGTTTTTCTAAACCAATGTGGACAACGACGGCTCGTATTAGGGGAACATCATATATCCCTAGAAACTTGGCAAAACGAACCAAAACCGAAGAAGAAGAAACGAGCGAGTCGGAATAAGATAGTTGTATTCGTGTGGTGTAATATATGTAATATAGTGTTCTTATGCTTTATGATATATGTAAAAATTGCTTGTATTAATAAGTAATTTTTTATGAATCTAACTCTTGTCTATTTTACAGTTTAAAAACACAAAATGGATAGACAACCCAATATTTTAAGAGACCTACCCGGAGACATGATTGATGAAATCTTGTCTAGAGTCGGCCAGAATTCCTCGGCACAACTATTTAAGGCGAGATCAGTTTGTAAGACATTCGAAGAACGTTCCAAGAATGTCTTGGTTTATAAGAGACTTTCGTTTGAAAGATGGGGGATATCACATTGGGAAACCCATAAGTTACGATGTGTTTACTTTGACGCATATATTGCGGGGAACCCAAATGCTATTTTACGCAACGGGTTAAGAAATTATTTTGACTCAATATATCCGAATATTGGACTTCGTGATTTAGAAAAAGCGGCTAACATGCAACATAAAGAAGCATGTTATGCTTACGGATTAGTAATGTTCGCTTCTCACCAAAGTGAGAACAAGAACATCGGGCTACAACTATTAAACAAAACGTTTCCACAAGTGACGGAGTCGGTAATTGGGGTAAGAAATGAGGTTTTTAGATTATTACGGGACTGTTGGACATTACGTAACCCTCGTCCCTTTGACGACGTTACAACATGCTGTCTTATCAACGGCCATAACGGTTATGTTGCACAAGACCAAGGATGGGAAGTAGTCCTAGTAAAACCAGAATGCATGACTTGTTTCTGGACGTATGAATTACGTGTCTTTATTGCCTTTGCTGAACGACTTGTGTACTAGCTAGAATTATCTTCACAACTATCTTGTATCAAAGTTATTGTGTGCTATATTTCATGCTTTATGTAAAATAAGCGGTATTGTAAGTTTGTAAAATATTGTATAAAAGTTTGAACGCGAAATATTATTATAATCAGTTTTTCATATAGAATTGTAGTAGTTGAATTGTATATTAGCTACTAAGTATGAACTTAACGGGTAGGTACTACCCGAATTTAAACTTATAAAATGCTAATATGAAGAAAAAGCTTTTATAAATGAGTTCATATTATGCTACGAAATACTATTAACTACTCTTAATATTCTGTATGATTAACTTGTTCCATTTAACTATTTTGAAGGAAATGGCACCGACTACTCGACACACCGTGAATATGAATGAAGAGGAATTCCGTACTTTTCTAGCTTCAAACATAGCCGCAGTACAGGCTGCGCTACATACCAACAATAACCTTAGATCTAGCAGTACAGAAAATCGTGTAGGATGCACCTACAAAGAATTCACTGCCTGCAAACCTTTGGAATTTGATGGAACCGAAGGACCGATCGGATTGAAACGGTGGACCGAGAAGGTCGAATCGGTGTTTGCCATAAGTAAGTGTACTGAAGAGGACAAAGTAAAGTACGCTACGCATACCTTCACAGGTTCTGCGTTAACATGGTGGAATACCTATCTAGAGCAAGTGGGACAAGACGATGCGTACGCACTACCGTGGTCAGCATTCAAGCACTTGATGAACGAGAAGTACCGTCCCAGAACCGAGGTCAATAAGCTCAAGACAGAACTTAGAGGGTTACGAACCCAAGGATTTGATATTACCACGTACGAAAGACGATTCACAGAATTGTGCCTATTGTGTCCGGGAGCATTCGAAGATGAGGAAGAGAAGATCGACGCGTTTGTGAAAGGATTACCGGAAAGAATCCAAGAAGATATAAGTTCACACGAGCCCGCCTCTATACAACATGCATGTAGAATGGCTCACAAACTAGTGAACCAGATTGAAGAAAGAATTAAAGAACAGACTGCTGAAGAGGCCAATGTGAAGCAAGTCAAAAGAAAGTGGGAGGAAAATGGTGATAAGAATCACCAATACAACAACAACAGCAATTATAACAATAATCGCAACAACTATCCTAACAATCGCAACATCAATCGCAACTACAACAAACGGCCCAACAACAACAACAACAACAACAACAGCAACCACAACAATCATCTTAACAACAATAATAACCGCAACAACAACAACAACAATCAGAAGCAGCTATGCCAAAGGTGTGAAAAGTATCACTCGGGGTTCTGCACCAAATTTTGCAACAAGTGTAAAAGAAATGGTCATAGCGCGGCGAATTGTGATGTCTACGGACCAGGGGTTAACAGAACGAAAGGAACAAATGGTGTCGGAACGAGTAATGGCGGAGCAAGTAGTGTCGGAGCAAGTTATGCCAATGTAGTTTGTTATAAATGTGGAAAACCGGGCCACATTATTAGAAATTGCCCGAACCAGGAGAACACGAATGGACAAGGCCGCGGAAGAGTTTTCAATATTAATGCGGCAGAGGCACAGGAAGACCCGGAGCTTGTTACGGGTACGTTTCTTATTGACAATAAATCTGCTTACGTTTTATTTGATTCGGGTGCGGATAGAAGCTATATGAGTAGAGATTTTTGTGCTAAATTAAGTTGTCCATTGACGCCTTTGGATAGTAAATTTTTACTCGAATTAGCAAATGGTAAATTAATTTCAGCAGATAATATATGTCGGAATCGAGAAATTAAACTGGTTAGCGAAACATTTAAGATTGATTTGATACCAGTAGAGTTAGGGAGTTTTGATGTGATAATCGGTATGGACTGGTTGAAAGAAGTGAAAGCAGAGATCGTTTGTTACAAAAATGCAATTCGCATTATACGAGAAAAAGGAAAACCCTTAATGGTGTACGGAGAAAAGGGCAACACGAAGCTACATCTTATTAGTAATTTGAAGGCACAAAAACTAATAAGAAAAGGTTGCTATGCTGTTCTAGCACACGTCGAGAAAGTACAAACTGAAGAAAAGAGCATCAATGATGTTCCCGTCGCAAAAGAATTTCCCGATGTATTTCCGAAAGAATTACCGGGATTACCCCCACATCGATCCGTTGAATTTCAAATAGATCTTGTACCAGGAGCTGCACCAATAGCTCGTGCTCCTTACAGACTCGCACCCAGCGAGATGAAAGAACTGCAAAGCCAATTACAAGAACTTTTAGAGCGTGGTTTCATTCGACCAAGCACATCACCGTGGGGAGCTCCTGTTTTGTTTGTCAAGAAGAAAGATGGTACATTCAGGTTGTGTATCGACTACCGAGAGTTGAACAAACTTACCATCAAGAACCGCTACCCACTACCGAGAATCGACGACTTATTTGATCAACTACAAGGCTCGTCTGTTTATTCAAAGATTGACTTACGTTCCGGGTATCATCAAATGCGGGTGAAAGAAGATGATATTCCAAAGACTGCTTTCAGAACACGTTACGGTCATTACGAGTTTATGGTCATGCCGTTTGGTTTAACTAATGCACCAGCTGTGTTCATGGACCTTATGAACCGAGTGTGTGGACCATACCTTGACAAGTTTGTCATTGTTTTCATTGATGACATACTTATTTACTCAAAGAATGACCAAGAACACGGTGAACATTTGAGAAGGGTGTTAGAAGTATTGTGGAAGGAAGAATTGTACGCTAAGTTTTCAAAGTGTGCATTTTGGTTGAAAGAAGTTCAATTCCTCGGTCACATAGTGAACAAAGAAGGTATTAAGGTGGATCCGGCAAAGATAGAAACTGTTGAAAAGTGGGAAACCCCGAAAACTCCGAAACACATACGCCAGTTTTTAGGACTAGCTGGTTACTACAGAAGGTTCATCCAAGACTTTTCCAGAATAGCAAAACCCTTGACTGCATTAACGCATAAAGGGAAGAAATTTGAATGGAAGGATGAACAAGAGAAAGCGTTTCAGTTATTGAAGAAAAAGCTAACTACGGCACCTATATTGTCATTGCCTGAAGGGAATGATGATTTTGTGATTTATTGTGACGCATCAAAGCAAGGTCTCGGTTGTGTATTAATGCAACGAACGAAGGTGATTGCTTATGCCTCTAGACAATTGAAGATTCACGAGCAAAATTATACGACGCATGATTTGGAATTAGGCGCGGTTGTTTTTGCATTAAAGACTTGGAGGCACTACTTATATGGGGTCAAAAGTATTATATATACCGACCACAAAAGTCTTCAACACATATTTAATCAGAAACAACTGAATATGAGGCAGCGTAGGTGGATTGAATTGTTGAATGATTACGACTTTGAGATTCGTTACCACCCGGGGAAGGCAAATGTGGTAGCCGATGCCTTGAGCAGGAAGGACAGAGAACCCATTCGAGTAAAATCTATGAATATAATGATTCATAATAACATTACTACTCAAATAAAGGAGGCGCAACAAGGAGTTTTAAAAGATGGAAATTTAAAGGATGAAATACCCAAAGGATCGGAGAAGCATCTTAATATTCGGGAAGACGGAACCCGGTATAGGGCTGAAAGGATTTGGGTACCAAAATTTGGAGATATGAGAGAAATGGTACTTAGAGAAGCTCATAAAACCAGATACTCAATACATCCTGGAACGGGGAAGATGTACAAGGATCTCAAGAAACATTTTTGGTGGCCGGGTATGAAAGCCGATGTTGCTAAATACGTAGGAGAATGTTTGACGTGTTCTAAGGTCAAAGCTGAGCATCAGAAACCATCAGGTCTACTTCAACAACCCGAAATCCCGGAATGGAAATGGGAAAACATTACCATGGATTTCATCACTAAATTGCCAAGGACTGCAAGTGGTTTTGATACTATTTGGGTAATAGTTGATCGTCTCACCAAATAAGCACACTTCCTGCCAATAAGAGAAGATGACAAGATGGAGAAGTTAGCACGACTGTATTTGAAGGAAGTCGTCTCCAGACATGGAATACCAATCTCTATTATCTCTGATAGGGATGGCAGATTTATTTCAAGATTCTGGCAGACATTACAGCAAGCATTAGGAACTCGTCTAGACATGAGTACTGCCTATCATCCACAAACTGATGGGCAGAGTGAAAGGACGATACAAACGCTTGAAGACATGCTACGAGCATGTGTTATTGATTTCGGAAACAGTTGGGATCGACATCTACCGTTAGCAGAATTTTCCTACAACAACAGCTACCATTCAAGCATTGAGATGGCGCCGTTTGAAGCACTTTATGGTAGAAAGTGCAGGTCTCCTATTTGTTGGAGTGAAGTGGGGGATAGACAGATTACGGGTCCGGAGATTATACAAGAAACTACCGAGAAGATCATCCAAATTCAACAACGGTTGAAAACCGCCCAAAGTCGACAAAAGAGCTACGCTGACATTAAAAGAAAAGATATATAATTTGAAATTGGAGAGATGGTCATGCTTAAAGTTGCACCTTGGAAAGGCGTTGTTCGATTTGGTAAACGAGGGAAATTAAATCCAAGGTATATTGGACCATTCAAGATTATTGATCGTGTCGGACCAGTAGCTTACCGACTTGAGTTACCTCAACAACTCGCGGCTGTACATAACACTTTCCACGTCTCGAATTTGAAGAAATGTTTTGCTAAAGAAGATCTCACTATTCCGTTAGATGAAATCCAAATCAACGAAAAACTTCAATTCATCGAAGAACCCGTCGAAATAATGGATCGTGAGGTTAAAAGACTTAAGCAAAACAAGATACCAATTGTTAAGGTTCGATGGAATGCTCGTAGAGGACCCGAGTTCACCTGGGAGCGTGAAGATCAGATGAAGAAGAAATACCCGCATCTATTTCCAGAAGATTCGTCAACACCTTCAACAGCTTAAAATTTCAGGACGAAATTTATTTAACGGGTAGGTACTGTAGTGACCCGAACTTTTCCATGTTTATATATATTAATTGAGATTGATATTTACATGATTAAATGTTTCCAACATGTTAAGCAATCAAACTTGTTAAGACTTGATTAATTGAAATATGTTTCATATAGACAATTGACCACCCAATTTGACCGGTGATTCACGAACGTTAAAACTTGTAAAAACTATATGATGACATATATATGGATATATATATAGTTAACATGATACTATGATAAGTAAACATATCATTAAGTATATTAACAATGAACTACATATGTAAAAACAAGACTACTAACTTAATGATTTTTAAACGAGACATATATGTAACGATTATCGTTGTAAAGACATTTAATGTATATATATCATATTAAGAGATATTCATACATGATAATATCATGATAATATAATAATTTAAAATCTCATTTGATATTATAAACATTGGGTTAACAACATTTAACAAGATCGTTAACCTAAAGGTTTCAAAACAACACTTACATGTAACGACTAACGATGACTTAACGACTCAGTTAAAATGTATATACATGTAGTGTTTTAATATGTATTTATACACTTTTGAAAGACTTCAATACACTTATCAAAATACTTCTACTTAACAAAAATTCTTACAATTACATCCTCATTCAGTTTCATCAACAATTCTACTCGTATGCACCCGTATTCGTACTCGTACAATACACAGCTTTTAGATGTATGTACTATTGGTATATACACTCCAATGATCAGCTCTTAGCAGCCCATGTGAGTCACCTAACACATGTGGGAACCATCATTTGGCAACTAGCATGAAATATCTCATAAAATTACAAAAATATGAGTAATCATTCATGACTTATTTACATGAAAACAAAATTACATATCCTTTATATCTAATCCATACACCAACGACCAAAAACACCTACAAACACTTTCATTCTTCAATTTTCTTCATCTAATTTATCTCTCTCAAGTTCTATCTTCAAGTTCTAAGTGTTCTTCATAAATTCCAAAAGTTCTAGTTTCATAAAATCAAGAATACTTTCAAGTTTGCTAGCTCACTTCCAATCTTGTAAGGTGATCATCCAACCTCAAGAAATCTTTGTTTCTTACAGTAGGTTATCATTCTAATACAAGGTAATAATCATATTCAAACTTTGGTTCAATTTCTATAACTATAACAATCTTATTTCAAGTGATGATCTTACTTGAACTTGTTTTCGTGTCATGATTCTGCTTCAAGAACTTCGAGCCATCCAAGGATCCATTAAAGCTAGATCCATTTTTCTCTTTTCCAGTAGGTTTATCCAAGGAACTTAAGGTAGTAATGATGTTCATAACATCATTCGATTCATACATATAAAGCTATCTTATTCGAAGGTTTAAACTTGTAATCACTAGAACATAGTTTAGTTAATTCTAAACTTGTTCGCAAACAAAAGTTAATCCTTCTAACTTGACTTTTAAAATCAACTAAACACATGTTCTATATCTATATGATATGCTAACTTAATGATTTAAAACCTGGAAACACGAAAAAACACCGTAAAACCGGATTTACGCCGTCGTAGTAACACCGCGGGCTGTTTTGGGTTAGTTAATTAAAAACTATGATAAACTTTGATTTAAAAGTTGTTATTCTGAGAAAATGATTTTTATTATGAACATGAAACTATATCCAAAAATTATGGTTAAACTCAAAGTGGAAGTATGTTTTCTAAAATGGTCATCTAGACGTCGTTCTTTCGACTGAAATGACTACCTTTACAAAAACGACTTGTAACTTATTTTTCCGACTATAAACCTATACTTTTTCTGTTTAGATTCATAAAATAGAGTTTAATATGAAACCATAGCAATTTGATTCACTCAAAACGGATTTAAAATGAAGAAGTTATGGGTAAAACAAGATTGGATAATTTTTCTCATTTTAGCTACGTGAAAATTGGTAACAAATCTATTCCAACCATAACTTAATCAACTTGTATTGTATATTATGTAATCTTGAGATACCATAGACACGTATACAATGTTTCGACCTATCATGTCGACACATCTATATATATTTCGGAACAACCATAGACACTCTATATGTGAATGTTGGAGTTAGCTATACAGGGTTGAGGTTGATTCCAAAATATATATAGTTTGAGTTGTGATCAATACTGAGATACGTATACACTGGGTCGTGGATTGATTCAAGATAATATTTATCGATTTATTTCTGTACATCTAATTGTGGACAACTAGTTGTAGGTTACTAACGAGGACAGCTGACTTAATAAACTTAAAACATCAAAATATATTAAAAGTGTTGTAAATATATTTTGAACATACTTTGATATATATGTATATATTGTTATAGGTTCGTGAATCAACCAGTGGCCAAGTCTTACTTCCCGACGAAGTAAAAATCTGTGAAAGTGAGTTATAGTCCCATTTTTAAAATCTAATATTTTTGGGATGAGAATACATGCAGGTTTTATAAATGATTTACAAAATAGACACAAGTACGTGAAACTACATTCTATGGTTGAATTATCGAAATCGAATATGCCCCTTTTTATTAAGTCTGGTAATCTAAGAATTAGGGAACAGACACCCTAATTGACGCGAATCCTAAAGATAGATCTATTGGGCCCAACAAGCCCCATCCAAAGTACCGGATGCTTTAGTACTTCGAAATTTATATCATATCCGAAGGGTGTCCCGGAATGATGGGGATATTCTTATATATGCATCTTGTTAATGTCGGTTACCAGGTGTTCACCATATAAATGATTTTTATCTCTATGTATGGGATATGTATTGAAATATGAAATCTTGTGGTCTATTATTATGATTTGATATATATAGGTTAAACCTATAACTCACCAACATTTTTGTTGACGTTTTAAGCATGTTTATTCTCAGGTGATTATTAAGAGCTTCCGCTGTCGCATACTTAAATAAGGACGAGATTTGGAGTCCATGCTTGTATGATATTGTGTAAAAACTGCATTCAAGAAACTTATTTTGTTGTAACATATTTGTATTGTAAACCATTATGTAATGGTCGTGTGTAAACAGGATATTTTAGATTATCATTATTTGATAATCTACGTAAAGCTTTTTAAAACCTTTATCTATGAAATAAAGGTTATGGTTTGTTTTAAAAATGAATGCAGTCTTTGAAAAATGTCTCATATAGAGGTCAAAACCTCGCAACGAAATCAATTAATATGGAACGTTTTTAATCAATAAGAACGGGACATTTCATTGTAGTTGATCAAATAAGTCATCGATTCTCGGTAGTGGGTAGCGGTTCTTGATGGTAAGTTTGTTCAACTCTCGGTAGTCGATACACAACCTGAATGTACCATCTTTCTTCTTGACAAACAAAACAGGAGCTCCCCACGGTGATGTGCTTGGTCGAATGAAACCACGCTCTAAAAGTTCTTGTAATTGGCTTTGCAGTTCTTTCATCTCGCTGGGTGCGAGTCTGTAAGGAGCACGAGCTATTGGTGTAGCTCCTGGTACAAGATCTATTTGAAATTCAACGGATCGATGTGGGGGTAATCCCGGTAATTCTTTCGGAAATACATCGGGAAATTCTTTTGCAATGGGAACATCATTGATGCTCTTTTCTTCAGTTTGTACTTTCTCGACGTGTGATAGAACAGCATAGCAACCTTTTCTTATTAGTTTTTGTGCCTTCAAATTACTAATAAGATGTAGCTTCGTGTTGCCCTTTTCTCCGTACACCATTAAGGGTTTTCCTTTTTCTCGTATAATGCGAATTGCATTTTTGTAACAAACGATCTCTGCTTTCACTTCTTTCAACCAGTCCATACCGATTATCACATCAAAACTCCCTAACTCTACTGGTATCAAATCAATCTTAAATGTTTCGCTAACCAGTTTAATTTCTCGATTCCGACATATATTATCTGCTGAAATTAATTTACCATTTGCTAATTCGAGTAAAAATTTACTATCCAAAGGCGTCAATGGACAACTTAATTTAGCACAAAAATCTCTACTCATATAGCTTCTATCCGCACCCGAATCAAATAAAACGTAAGCAGATTTATTGTCAATAAGAAACGTACCCGTAACAAGCTCCGGGTCTTCTTGTGCCTCTGCCGCATTAATATTGAAAACTCTTCCGCGGACTTGTCCATTCGTGTTCTCCTGGTTCGGGCAATTTCTAATAATGTGGCCCGGTTTTCCACATTTATAACAAACTACATTGGCATAACTTGCTCCGACAGTACTTGCTCCGCCATTACTCGTTCCGACACCATTTGTTCCTTTCGTTCTATTAACCCCTGGTCCGTAGACCTCACACTTCGTCGCGCTATGACCATTTCTTTTACACTTGTTGCAAAATTTGGTGCAGAACCCCGAGTGATACTTTTCACACCTTTGGCATAGCTGCTTCTGATTGTTGTTGTTATTGCGGTTATTATTGTTGTTGGGATGATTGTTGTAGTTGCTGTTGTTGTTGTTGTTGTTGGGCCGTTTGTTGTAGTTGCGATTGATGTTGCGATTGTTGGGATAATTGTTGCGATTATTGTTGTAATTGCTGTTGTTGTTGTATTGGTGATTCTTATCACCGTTTTCCTCCCACTTTCTTTTGACTTGCTTCACATTGGCCTCTTCAGCAGTCTGTTCTTTAATTCTTTCTTCAATCTGGTTCACTAGTTTGTGAGCCATTCTACATGCCTGTTGTATGGAGGCGGGCTCGTGTGAACTTATATCTTCTTGGATTCTTTCCGGTAATCCTTTCACAAACGCGTCGATCTTTTCTTCCTCATCTTCGAACGCTCCTGGACACAATAGGCACAATTCTGTGAATCGTCTTTCGTACGTGGTAATATCAAATCCTTGGGTTCGTAACCCTCTAAGTTCTGTCTTGAGCTTATTAACCTCGGTTCTGGGAAGGTACTTCTCGTTCATCAAGTGCTTGAATGCTGACCACGGTAGTGCGTATGCATCGTCTTGTCCCACTTGCTCTAGATAGGTATTCCACCATGTTAACGCAGAACCTGTGAAGGTATGCGTAGCGTACTTCACTTTGTCCTCTTCAGTACACTTACTTATGGCAAACACCGATTCGACCTTCTCGGTCCACCATTTCAATCCGATCGGTCCTTCGGTTCCATCAAATTCCAAAGGTTTGCAGGCAGTGAATTCTTTGTAGGTGCATCCTACACGATCTCCTGTACTGCTAGATCCAAGGTTATTGTTGGTATGTAGCGCAGCCTGTACTGCAGCTATGTTTGAAGCTAGAAAAGTACGGAATTCCTCTTCATTCATATTCACGGTGTGTCGAGTAGTCGGTGCCATTTCCTTCAAAATAGTCAAATGGAACAAGTTAATCATACAGAATATTAAGAGTAGTTAATAGTATTTCGTAGCATAATATGAACTCATTTATAAAAGCTTTTTCTTCATATTAGCATTTTATAAGTTTAAATTCGGGTAGTACCTACCCGTTAAGTTCATACTTAGTAGCTAATATACAATTCAACTACTACAATTCTATATGAAAAACTGATTATAATAATATTTCGCGTTCAAACTTTTACACAATATTTTACAAACTTACAATACCGCTTATTTTACATATAGCATGAAATATAGCACACAATAAATTTGATACAAAATGGTTGTAAAGATAATTCTAGCTAGTACACAAGTCGTTCAGCAAAGGCAATAAAGACACGTAATTCATACGTCCAGAAACAAGTCATGCATTCTGGTTTTACTAGGATTACTTCCCATCCTTGGTCTTGTGGAACATAACCGTTATGGCCGTTGATAAGACAGCGTGTTGTAACGTCGTCAAAGGGACGAGGGTTACGTAATGTCCAACAGTCCCGTAACAATCTAAAAACCTCATTTCTTACCCCAATTACCGACTCCGTCACGTGTGGGAACGTTTTGTTTAATAGTTGTAGCCCGATGTTCTTGTTCTCACTTTGGTGAGAAGGGAACATTACTAATCCGTAAGCATAACATGCTTCTTTATGTTGCATGTTAGCCGCTTTTTCTAAATCACGAAGTCCAATATTCGGATATATTGAGTCAAAATAATTTCTTAACCCATTGCGTAAAATAGCATTTGGGTTCCCCGCAATATATGCGTCAAAGTAAACACATCGTAACTTATGGATTTCCCAATGTGATATCCCCCATCTTTCGAACGAAAGCCTTTTATAAACCAAGGCATTCTTAGAACGTTCTTCGAATGTCTTACAAACTGATCTCGCCTTAAATAGTTGTGCCGAAGAATTCTGACCGACTCTAGACAAGATTTCATCAATCATGTCTCCGGGTAGGTGTGACAACCTGGAAATTTCCAATCAAATTTAAACTTTATCTTTATATTATTCCGACACGATAAACAAAGTTTGTTAAGTTAAATCTCAAGAATTTTAAATTGTGTTCATACATTCATTATAACCTCGACCAAATTCAGACGATTCACGAACCGTTATATATAAATAAATATGTATATATATGTATATATATATATTATAACTTGAGAATATTAATAAAGTATTAAACGTATAATACTTTACATGATCGTATTTATTTCAATATGTTTATCGATGGAATTAGAAGATAATATCAAATTGTTGATTTATCAGATACATTATGATATGATTACGGGTCTATGTTATGAGGTCCACTGTGATTTAAGAAATCTATTCTTTTTGACAACATTCGGAAAATGGTAAAGTGATTTATAAGTAAGAACGTGAAGTGTAAATAACTTAGATGTTGGATATCGACAAGTTAAGTAACTCGACATTTTTCATTAAGATGATTTCATACGTTTATTTAACCTTTGAACTTTATCCCATGCTTCACCAACAAACTGTAATTTAAAAACTTGAAACCTATTATGAATATATATGATTCTACTTTTTTAAAACATTTTATGATATAACGATTTCCATTATTTTAACCTTTAAACCAAATGATTCTTAAAAATATATTTGGTTTTGGAAAAAAAAATTATTATATTTATTTGATTTAGTTTCAAACGTACAAAAACGTTTTCAGTTTAAAAAGAACTTTATTATTAAAACGTATATAACTTTTATAAATATCTAGAACCACTTTTGACAACTCATTACTTAACCAGTATGATAAAGATAATGATATTTATATTTTATTTTATTAAATATATATAACGATTTAAATTAATATTATATATATTTATACGCGTATTATACGTACATAGTTTTATACTTTTACTATACTTAAACTTTACCTTTACTTTATTTTTATTTTACTTTAACTTTAATAATTCACTTTAATAATTCATACTTTAATAATTCACTTTAATAATTCATACTTTAATAATTCACTTTAATAATTCAAACTTTAATAATTCACTTTAATAATTCATACTTTAATAATTCACTTTAATAATTCATACTTTAATAATTCAAAAATCTATTATAAATAGAATTCAATAGGTTTTATTATTTCATAGAAACTTGAAAATATTTTTCTCTAAACTCTCTCAATCGATTTACATATATATATTTACTCCGTATTATTTCAAGATATTATTAGTATACATAAAATATTACGTCAGAGTGCTGTCCGAGTGATTTTGAAATTATTTTTCGAGTGGGATTGGATTAAGGAAATTATGGGTTATAGCTATGGAGGTGATTGGTATGGTTCATGGGTATGCTCGTGAGGTCAATATAGTGTTTATCATCTCCGTTGCGTCTACGTACCTTTCCTGCAATATTGAATCTCAATATTGATACGTGAGTACTCATAATTTAATTTTTACATACTAATAGTGTATCCCTGACTAATGCTCGAGTATATAGGATTATGCATGTTTGTACTTTTGATATTGCCTTTAGTTAGGTTATGTTGAATCCTGAATTAGTTATATATGCGACTGAGATAAGGTATAAGATATGCATGTCGTTGAAAAGCTAGCGAAAAATTAAGAACTTTTCATTTAGATATCGAATGATTTCGATGAACGGATTTGAAGTTATAGTCCATCGAATTTTTGTATTATTATTAAAAATGATTATTATTATCGTCGTTATTATCGTCGTTCTAGTTTTATCTTATTATTATTATTATTATTATTATCTTTATCAATAAAAGGATTTATCATTAAAAATTGTTATTTTTTTATTATTGCTATCGTTATTATCGTTAAAGTTATAATTAGTATTATTATTATTATCCAATTATTATTATTATTATTAATATTATTATTATTATTATTATTATTATTATTATTATTATTATTATTATTATTATTGGTATTATTATTATTATTATCATTATTAATATATATATCATTATTTAAAAATGGTTATTGTTATTGTTATTATTATTATTACTATATTATCATTAAGATAATTATTAGTATTATCGTTAATAATGTTATAGTAACTATCATTATTAATATTAGTGTAATTAAAACAAATATTTGTAACACCTAATTATTTTGATTACTATTATTATCATTATTACGAACACGATATAAAAGATGATTAAAAGCTATTAAACGAAACGATTAGGAAATAATGGGTAAGAGTATCATGATGAAATTAAAATATTATAAGATATTGATTTAGATAAAATTATCGTTCTTATTATTTTTATCATTACTATTATTATTAAAATTATTGTTAGTATTAAAACTATCATTTTAACAAAAATTATCATTTTAATAGAAATGTCATTATTACTATAAAATATCATTATTATTATTATTATTTTAAATAGAATTATTATTTTAAAGATAATATTAAAAATTATCGTAAATATTAAAGTTATCATAATTAGAATTATCGTTTTATCATAATGTCATCTTAGTAATTATAAATATTGATATTTTTATAATAATAATTATTATTACAAAATAATAAAACTTTTACTTACTATCATTATAGATATTATTTTATCAAATAAATATTTGATACAAACATATTTTACTACGTGTAATAACTTACTTTAATAATACGTATCATATTATCTTTATAATATTAAATGAACCCTATAAATTTTATTACTTAATATATATAAAAGTATATTTTATTATATAAATATAATATAAAATTTTATTTATTAATAAATAAATTATATTATTTACTCTAATAAATCTTTTAAAAATATTTAAAAATATAAAACGACGATATTTAAACTATATATTAATCATGTATAAATTTTTGGAAATTATTTTGAGTCAAATTTACTTTTGTTGACTTTTGCATATTAGTCTCGAACATTAGGATTGTGGTACACTATGACTTGACCAAATTTGTTAGACAAATATTGACCAACACATAAATATATATAATTAATTTAGGTTCGTGAATCCGAGGCCAACCTTGCACTTGTTCAATGACGTTATATGTATTTTTACTACGAAATACAGTATGGTGAGTTTCATTTGCCTTTTTACCCTTTATATTTTTGGGACTGAGAATACATGCGCTTTTATAAATGTTTGACGAAATAGACACAAGTAATTGAAACTACATTCTATGGTTGAATTATCAAAATCGAATATGCCCCTTTTTATTAAAGTCTGGTAATCTAAGAATTAGGGAACAGACACCCTAATTGACGCGAATCCTAAAGATAGATCTATTGGGCCTAACAAACCCCATCCAAAGTACCGGATGCTTTAGTACTTCGAAATTATATCATGTCCGAAGGAGGATCCCGGAATGATAGGGGATATTCTTATATGTATCTAGTTAATGTCGGTTACCAGGTGTTCACCATATGAATGATTATTTTTTGTCTCTATGCATGGGACGTATATTTATGAGAACTGGAAATGAAATTCTTGTGGTCTATTAAAATGATGGAAATAAATGATTATGATAAACTAATGAACTCACCAACCTTTTGGTTGACACTTTAAAGCATGTTTATTCTCAGGTGTTAAAGAAATCTTCCGCTGTGCATTTGCTCATTTTAAAGATATTACTTGGAGTCTTTCATAGCATATTTCGAAGAACGTTGTATTCGAGTCATTGAGTTCGTCAAAGATTATTATTAAATCAATTTATAGTTGGATAGTGGATATTATGAAATGGTATGCATGCCTGTCAATTTTTGATGTAAAGAAAGATTGTCTTTTAAAAACGAATGCAATGTTTGTAAAATGTATAATATAGAGGTCAAATACCTCGCAATGTAATCAACTATTGTGAATCGTTTATAATGTATATGAATGGTTCCTTTCAGTTGGTATCAGAGCGGTGGTCTTAGCGAACCAGGTCTGCATTAGTGTGTCTAACTGATAAGTCATTAGGATGCATTAGTGAGTCTGGACTTCGACCGTGTCTGCATGTCAAAAGTTTTGCTTATCATTTCTAGTCGGAAATCATCTGCTTATCATCCATAGGAAATTACCTGCTTATCATTATTAGTCTAGACACGTCTTGCTACATTAATTGCATGAGTAGTGTATAGACAAACTTCATATCTTAGCGTATCTGCTAAATCATATCTTATCGTATCTGTTACTTTAAACTTTACCTGACATACCCCGCAAATTCCTCCGTAATCTATGAAATCTTTTGATCTCTCTATATAGTTATCCTATGTAAATAGAATACCACCCGATAGCCGAAAAATCATTTTTATATCGAAAATCCTTTATCCAATCGTACGAAATGGAATTTGTCATCAGTTCAAGTCACTCGGATTCTGAAATGGAATCTCACTCAAGCTCCGAAAGCAGTGTGACCGGAATGGATCAACCAATCAGTCATCACCTATTCTGGATGAATTGGGGATGGGTTCGTAGCCTCCTCAATCATTGAAAACAAGAAGAAGGTGATCCTTTCCATCCACCACATTGCCCTCTTGGCGAAGAACCTGAAGCACTTACCGGCGAACCTGTTCGAGACACCATTTTCTCTCTCATTTCCAGGGTATCTCGTCACGATTATATACTACATCAAATTCTAGATTTTATTTATCCGCTCGTTCCGACCGACAATCATCCTGGAATAATAGAAGAAGTCAACGAACTTCGCGCTCGGGTAGTGGCTTTGGAGAATATGGTGCAGAGATTACAAACACCAGCAGCAGCACCAGCAGCATAACCAGTACCACCATCATCAACGCCAACAGTACCATTACCACCTCCAACCACAACCGCGTTGTAAACCTCAACTTCACAATCTGTCCCACGAGCATCAACGTCATACGCACCATAGATAACAAGGAGTACCAACAACAATAACTGACGAAGTATTAATTCATAACTTCATTGGAGAAACATTCCGCGGCGATTATATAATCTCTAAAGTCTTAGAGATTATCTAATCTAGCCCTAACCATAAATCAGTTAAGCGAACCAAAATGATAGAAGGAAGAGTAGAAACCCTGACAAAAATGGTGTGTGATTAACAAGTTAAACTTGTTTTACCAACAGCATCAACAGTACCGTCAATGTCACCAGCATCGTCAGTACAGTCAACATCAGAATCAACAACACCTATAACATCACAAACTCCGTCAGTTCAAGAATCACTGTGGACATCATTACGAATCAATAACGTGTATATTGTATCAACAAGTTATGAAGAATTAACTCATTCCCTCTGAAGAAATTATATATATATATTTTATATATATATATATTTTTTGAAATAAAAAATAAATCTTTCCGTGCTAAGCTATTGTGTGTGAATCTTAACTACTCAGTTAATTCATATTACAAATATGCAATAATGTACGTCCCTCACCCGCGACTTAACCATCGTTAACTACAATCTCTGTCTCAATTCAACAAATTCCAATTCCTAATAAATCAAGTATATATTTGATTTTACACTTCATCATTGATGTAACCGAAACTTTTCAGATAACATCATTCGTACTTTGCGAAGTTCACAAGAATTTAACGAAAACCAACATCACATCTCAACAAATAACGAAGTATTGATTCATAATTTCAATATTATTGAAGAAATACTTATGTAACCTCTAAACCTTCAAGGAATTATTCAATTCTAGTTCCAACCGTAAATCGAATGAGTTTAATTTAGTATTAACTCATTAAAATCTATGTTACATCTGAGGAGAATATATACATATATATTTTCATAAAGACTGTAATAAAATTCTTATGTACAAAATATTAATTGTGAAAATTTTTTAACGGGTAGGTAATACTCGAGAGATATATATAAATTCACAATTAATATGTTACATTCTTCAAATCAGATTAAGCAAATTATCAATTATACTTCCTACTTTCACAATAATATACATTCTTTCATAGAAATCAAAACAACCATACTCATTCAAACCCAATTAAGTATTCTGATTTTAAAATCTCAGAATTCAATTCGAGATATAACCGGTACCATTACTTTTAGATTCCTACATCTTTCAAAGCTATACTTTGACTTCAAAAGTGTGTTAGAACATCAAATGTATACAAACGATTGCAATCTATGTTCAAACCTTTCGAAAATCTCTGAAGACACTTCAAATAATGAGCAATCGAGATGATGATCCAACCACATATTACCCACAGTTATGTACTTAAAAAGCTCTCGAAACCAAAGTCATAATTCAACACATATCTGTGTCAGATCTTTTGGCATTTATTAGCAAAAATAACCTTGCAATTCCTTTGCAAAGTAGCAAATTATATCACAGCTCCAGCAAGACAACTTCGATTTTTTCATTCGGAGTAGCCTTATCATAATTTTGATATATGTGATTACCCTTTTGTTACCGGAGAACCTTTCATATTCCACCACATTAGCAATAAACTTACCAACAACTTCACTGATCTTGGGCATTCCGAAGAATCTTTATATTTATTGAAACCTCATCATTTACTCATCTGCCTCTTGTAACGAGAATTGTCATACGAATCATTGGGAGTTAGCAATCAGTATTTTGAAATCTCACAGCATGTTGACGCCAACAGTTATACATAACGTCTATTTCCAAGGCTTACATACTTCGAATGTGAAGTTTCTGAAAAACACTCTGAACCGCGAACTAGTTCTCGAAATGCTGATGAAGCAACAAAAACTGTAAACGACCTTAGCAGTAAAAAGTTTGATGATAAAGATTAGTGTATTAACAAAGCTCAGAAATAGAGAAGTTTTGGAACTGGAAAACGGATTGAGCAAAGTATGAAGAAGGCTGAGGACAAATCACAAAGACTGAACCTGCCTTCAAAGAATCCAAATGATTTAGTGTCTGCTGAAGTCATTAACGAATACCTTGCTCCTGACACTAAACCCTTACAGACAATATTCTTCATCATCCTCTGATATTAGAAATTCTAAGATATCATCGTATCTTTCATTATAAATATCCTCCATATTTCTGAAGATATTTCCATAACTATTCTTATCTGGAATCATTTATCTCTTTGCGCTATCTGTATTACATCAAAAAGGAAACTGTTTAGTTCCTATACTCTGTAAACCTTTGAGTTTAAAATATGAATGTTTTTGAAGTAGTGTTGGAAACTGAAGCATGAGTTAGTATAATATAATGACACTTGATCAACGTGATTATATTACAGTAAGTCATGCTGAGTTTCTAAATGGAACCTGATGATTCACAGATCATAACATCATCATGTGCCATGTTATACGACTCTTGTATTCTATTTAACCTCTAAAATATCAAGAAAATATTTCTTGATGATTCGGCCTTTTCCAAGGTATTTTAGTAATTTGACAAGTCAAGATCGTGCCATCACAATTTCCTTCCTAGAACATTAACAATGTTCATTTCGAAATTCATATCTGTGAATTCTGGACCATTACAAGCGGTGCTTAATCGCAAGAAGAAGAAACAAAAGGACAAAACTCCGAAATAGAAATTGGGGTATAAATTGCAGCAAATAAAAGAGAGCATTAACTGTGAATGATAATGATTATAGAAGACAGAAGCAGAGACTTTGAAATATAAGGGAACATATAAAGCCTAACGACAAACCAGAAATTATAAACCATATATATCGATGCATATAGCAATATAAAGACACGGGAGAACTAGGAACACTATAAACCCAAGAGTATACTAGAAGTTAATAGATTCTTCCGGCGATAGATGAAAAAAGAAGAATGACCGATATGAAAGTTAGAAGTATATCGAGAATCAGAACTGGATGGAGCATATTGATGAATACTTTAAAATATGAGTTGAGGGGGAAAGAATAGAAGGTGATGAAACATGACTAGGAACTTAGAAATCAACAGATTTAACTCACACAATGGCAGAATAAGTGAATCAAACCCTCTAGTGAATAGGTTAAGTTTTTTTTTTTGATTAATTTAGTCAAACCACAACTAAATCAAGTGTGATTAGATCAACACCTAGAGCTATTATTCACCACCTGGGTGATTTGGACTGAGAGAGAATCGAAGGAGCTCACTAGATCTGAGTGTGTGTAACAAATGAGAGGCTTAACCTAAAATGAAGAACATAAGACTTTATATACCCCTGCTGTTGACACACCCATACGATTCATTCATCACACGTACGAGTTGGCTTCATCAACCGTACGGGTGATCACTCACTCGTGTCTTATCATTTAGGTTGTAATTGTGACTTAGCTCAGCATCAACCATGCGTATGAGCCTGTCGGCGGTACTAGTGAGGCTTCACTCGTACGTCTGACTAAGTCTAACATAGTCAAACATCTAAATCTCGTTCCTGCAGTTCCTGTAACCACATACAAACACGGATAGGATAATAACGAGCAATCATGGTGGCCTGTAAACTGTTGTACTTGCAATGGACGTGGGTAGATGTCTAGGGACTTGCATAAAATGCATCAACAGATGGTGTGAGTTGTAAGGAAACGAAGGAGGTGAATTTATAAGAAAATCTCCGACAGAACAATTAAAATGGACGATCGCATTTAAAGCGGATCCTAATTCCCTTGATTACTGGAGAGTCAAATCTTATTAAGAAGATTTTCTTCAAATCCCTTAAAATCTGGGAATCAATCATATCTACGTCAAATGATAAGATGAATCTACACTTACTCATTTCACTCTTCTATGTTACCTTCATTCGTACTCTTCATATAAATGGATTGTTTATCCAAAGTATTCGCTGATGATAAATCTCTAATTTTCAGCCCGTATGCATCATGAAAACATACTTATTATCATTCACGACCTTTCCACTCAAATTTCGAGACGAAATTTCTTTAACGGGTAGGTACTGTGACAACCTGGAAATTTCCAATCAAATTTAAACTTTATCTTTATATTATTCCGACACGATAAACAAAGTTTGTTAAGTTAAATCTCAAGAATTTTAAATTGTGTTCATACATTCATTATAACCTCGACCAAATTCAGACGATTCACGAACCGTTATATATAAATAAATATGTATATATATGTATATATATATATTATAACTTGAGAATATTAATAAAGTATTAAACGTATAATACTTTACATGATCGTATTTATTTCAATATGTTTATCGATGGAATTAGAAGATAATATCAAATTGTTGATTTATCAGATACATTATGATATGATTACGGGTCTATGTTATGAGGTCCACTGTGATTTAAGAAATCTATTCTTTTTGACAACATTCGGAAAATGGTAAAGTGATTTATAAGTAAGAACGTGAAGTGTAAATAACTTAGATGTTGGATATCGACAAGTTAAGTAACTCGACATTTTTCATTAAGATGATTTCATACGTTTATTTAACCTTTGAACTTTATCCCATGCTTCACCAACAAACTGTAATTTAAAAACTTGAAACCTATTATGAATATATATGATTCTACTTTTTTAAAACATTTTATGATATAACGATTTCCATTATTTTAACCTTTAAACCAAATGATTCTTAAAAATATATTTGGTTTTGGAAAACAAAATTATTATATTTATTTGATTTAGTTTCAAACGTACAAAAACGT
This sequence comes from Rutidosis leptorrhynchoides, assembly GCF_046630445.1. Taxonomy (NCBI): domain Eukaryota; kingdom Viridiplantae; phylum Streptophyta; class Magnoliopsida; order Asterales; family Asteraceae; genus Rutidosis; species Rutidosis leptorrhynchoides. The sequence goes on from NC_092337.1 coordinate 452,067,949, forward strand.
TTTCAGTTTAAAAAGAACTTTATTATTAAAACGTATATAACTTTTATAAATATCTAGAACCACTTTTGACAACTCATTACTTAACCAGTATGATAAAGATAACGATATTTATATTTTATTTTATTAAATATATATAACGATTTAAATTAATATTATATATATTTATACGCGTATTATACGTACATAGTTTTATACTTTTACTATACTTAAACTTTACCTTTACTTTATTTTTATTTTACTTTAACTTTAATAATTCACTTTAATAATTCATACTTTAATAATTCACTTTAATAATTCATACTTTAATAATTCACTTTAATAATTCATACTTTAATAATTCACTTTAATAATTCAAACTTTAATAATTCACTTTAATAATTCATACTTTAATAATTCAAAAATCTATTATAAATAGAATTCAATAGGTTTCATTATTTCATAGAAACTTGAAAATATTTTTCTCTAAACTCTCTCAATCGATTTACATATATATATTTACTCCGTATTATTTCAAGATATTATTAGTATACATAAAATATTACGTCAGAGTGCTGTCCGAGTGATTTTGAAATTGTTTTTCGAGTGGGATTGGATTAAGGAAATTATGGGTTATAGCTATGGAGGTGATTGGTATGGTTCATGGGTATGCTCGTGAGGTCAATATAGTGTTTATCATCTCCGTTGCGTCTACGTACCTTTCCTGCAATATTGAATCTCAATATTGATACGTGAGTACTCATAATTTAATTTTTACATACTAATAGTGTATCCCTGACTAGTGCTCGAGTATATAGGATTATGCATGTTTGTACTTTTGATATTGCCTTTAGTTAGGTTATGTTGAATCCTGAATTAGTTATATATGAGACTGAGATAAGGTATAAGATATGCATGTCGTTGGAAAGCTAGCGAAAAATTAAGAACTTTTCATTTAGATATCGAATGATTTCGATGAACGGATTTGAAGTTATAGTCCATCGAATTTTTGTATTATTATTAAAAATGATTATTATTATCGTCGTTATTATCGTCGTTCTAGTTTTATCTTATTATTATTATTATTATTATTATCTTTATCAATAAAAGGATTTATCATTAAAAATTGTTATTTTTTTTATTATTGCTATCGTTATTATCGTTAAAGTTATAATTAGTATTATTATTATTATCCAATTATTATTATTATTATTAATATTATTATTATTATTATTATTATTATTATTATTATTATTATTGGTATTATTATTATTATTATCATTATTAATATATATATCATTATTTAAAAATGGTTATTGTTATTGTTATTATTATTATTACTATATTATCATTAAGATAATTATTAGTATTATCGTTAATAATGTTATAGTAACTATCATTATTAATATTAGTGTAATTAAAACAAATATTTGTAACACCTAATTATTTTGATTACTATTATTATCATTATTACGAACACGATATAAAAGATGATTAAAAGCTATTAAACGAAACGATTAGGAAATAATGGGTAAGAGTATCATGATGAAATTAAAATATTATAAGATATTGATTTAGATAAAATTATCGTTCTTATTATTTTTATCATTACTATTATTATTAAAATTATTGTTAGTATTAAAACTATCATTTTAACAAAAATTATCATTTTAATAGAAATGTCATTATTACTATAAAATATCATTATTATTATTATTATTATTTTAAATAGAATTATTATTTTAAAGATAATATTAAAAATTATCGTAAATATTAAAGTTATCATAATTAGAATTATCGTTTTATCATAATGTCATCTTAGTAATTATAAATATTGATATTTTTATAATAATAATTATTATTACAAAATAATAAAACTTTTACTTACTATCATTATAGATATTATTTTATCAAATAAATATTTGATACAAACATATTTTACTACGTGTAATAACTTACTTTAATAATACGTATCATATTATCTTTATAATATTAAATGAACCCTATAAATTTTATTACTTAATATATATAAAAGTATATTTTATTATATAAATATAATATAAAATTTTATTTATTAATAAATAAATTATATTATTTACTCTAATAAATCTTTTAAAAATATTTAAAAATATAAAACGACGATATTTAAACTATATATTAATCATGTATAAATTTTTGGAAATTATTTTGAGTCAAATTTACTTTTGTTGACTTTTGCATATTAGTCTCGAGCATTAGGATTGTGGTACACTATGACTTGACCAAATTTGTTAGACAAATATTGACCAACACATAAATATATATAATTAATTTAGGTTCGTGAATCCGAGGCCAACCTTGCACTTGTTCAATGACGTTATATGTATTTTTACTACGAAATACAGTATGGTGAGTTTCATTTGCCTTTTTACCCTTTATATTTTTGGGACTGAGAATACATGCGCTTTTATAAATGTTTGACGAAATAGACACAAGTAATTGAAACTACATTCTATGGTTGAATTATCAAAATCGAATATGCCCCTTTTTATTAAAGTCTGGTAATCTAAGAATTAGGGAACAGACACCCTAATTGACGCGAATCCTAAAGATAGATCTATTGGGCCTAACAAACCCCATCCAAAGTACCGGATGCTTTAGTACTTCAAAATTATATCATGTCCGAAGGAGGATCCCGGAATGATAGGGGATATTCTTATATGTATCTAGTTAATGTCGGTTACCAGGTGTTCACCATATGAATGATTATTTTTTGTCTCTATGCATGGGACGTATATTTATGAGAACTGGAAATGAAATTCTTGTGGTCTATTAAAATGATGGAAATAAATGATTATGATAAACTAATGAACTCACCAACCTTTTGGTTGACACTTTAAAGCATGTTTATTCTCAGGTGTTAAAGAAATCTTCCGCTGTGCATTTGCTCATTTTAAAGATATTACTTGGAGTCTTTCATAGCATATTTCGAAGAACGTTGCATTCGAGTCATTGAGTTCGTCAAAGATTATTATTAAATCAATTTATAGTTGGATAGTGGATATTATGAAATGGTATGCATGCCTGTCAATTTTCGATGTAAAGAAAGATTGTCTTTTAAAAATGAATGCAATGTTTGTAAAATGTATAATATAGAGGTCAAATACCTCGCAATGTAATCAACTATTGTGAATCGTTTATAATGTATATGAACGGTTCCTTTCAGTAGGTCTCTTAAAATATTGGGTTGTCTATCCATTTTGTGTTTTTATACTGTAAAATAGACAAGAGTTAGATTCATAAAAAAAATACTTATTAATACAAGCAATTTTTACATATATCATAAAGCATAAGCACACTATATTACATATATTACACCACACGAATACAACTATCTTATTCCGACTCGCTTGTTTCTTCTTCTTCGGTTTTGGTTCGTTTTGCCAAGTTTCTAGGGATATATGATGTTCCCCTAATACGAGCCGTAATTTTCCACATTGGTTTAGAAAAACCTGGTGGTTTAGAGGTTCCCGGGTCATTGTTACAACTTAAGGACTTCGGGGGTTGACGATACATATAAAGTTCATCGGGGTTGGAATTAGATTTCTCTATTTTTATGCCCTTTCCCTTATTATTTTCTTTTACCTTTTTAAATTCAGTTCGGGTAATTTCTATAACATCATCGGAATTCTCGTCGGAATCCGATTCATCGGAGAATTGGTAATCCTCCCAATATTTTGCTTCCTTGGCGGAAACACCATTGACCATAATTAACCTTGGTCGGTTGGTTGAGGATTTTCTTTTACTTAACCGTTTTATTATTTCCCCTACCGGTTCTATTTCTTCATCTGGTTCCGATTCTTCTTCCGGTTCCGATTCTTCTTCCGGTTCCGACTCTTCTTCCGGTTCCTCTTCGGGAACTTGTGAATCAGTCCACGAATCATTCCAATTTACATTTGACTCTTCATTATTATTAGATGAGTCAATGGGACTTGTTCTAGAGGTAGACATCTATCACATAATATCAAACGCGTTAAGAGATTAATATATCACATAATATTCACATGTTAAAAATATATAGTTTCCAACAAAATTTGTTAAGCAATCATTTTTCAAGTAAACACGGTCGAAGTCCAGACTCACTAATGCATCCTAACAAACTCGATAAGACACACTAATGCAAAATTCTGGTTCTCTAAGACCAACGCTCGGATACCAACTGAAATGTCCCGTTCTTATTGATTAAAAACGTTCCATATTAATTGATTTCGTTGCGAGGTTTTGACTTCTATATGAGACGTTTTTCGAAGACTGCATTCATTTTAAAACAAACCATAACCTTTATTTCATCAATAAAGGTTTAAAAAGCTTTACGTAGATTATCAAATAATGATAATCTAAAATATCCTGTTTACACACGACCATTACATAATGGTTTACAATAAAAATATGTTACAACAAAATAAGTTTCTTGAATGCAGTTTTTACACAATATCATACAAGCATGGACTCCAAATCTCGTCCTTATTTAAGTATGCGACAGCGGAAGCTCTTAATAATCACCTGAGAATAAACATGCTTAAAACGTCAACAAAAATGTTGGTGAGTTATAGGTTTAACCTATATATATCAAATCATAATAATAGACCACAAGATTTCATATTTCAATACACATCCCATACATAGAGATAAAAATCATTCATATGGTGAACACCTGGTAACCGACATTAACAAGATGCATATATAAGAATATCCCCATCATTCCGGGACACCCTTCGGATATGATATAAATTTCGAAGTACTAAAGCATCCGGTACTTTGGATGGGGCTTGTTGGGCCCGATAGATCTATCTTTAGGATTCGCGTCAATTAGGGTGTCTGTTCCCTAATTCTTAGATTACCAGACTTAATAAAAAGGGGCATACTCGATTTCGATAATTCAACCATAGAATGTAGTTTCACGTACTTGTGTCTATTTTGTAAATCATTTATAAAACCTGCATGTATTCTCATCCCAAAAATATTAGATTTTAAAAGTGGGACTATAACTCACTTTCACAGATTTTTACTTCGTCGGGAAGTAAGACTTGGCCACTGGTTGATTCACGAACCTATAACAATATATACATATATATCAAAGTATGTTCAAAATATATTTACAACACTTTTAATATATTTTGATGTTTTAAGTTTATTAAGTCAGCTGTCCTCGTTAGTAACCTACAACTAGTTGTCCACAGTTAGATGTACAGAAATAAATCGATAAATATTATCTTGAATCAATCCACGACCCAGTGTATACGTATCTCAGTATTGATCACAACTCAAACTATATATATTTTGGAATCAACCTCAACCCTGTATAGCTAACTCCAACATTCACATATAGAGTGTCTATGGTTGTTCCGAAATATATATAGATGTGTCGACATGATAGGTCGAAACATTGTATACGTGTCTATGGTATCTCAAGATTACATAATATACAATACAAGTTGATTAAGTTATGGTTGGAATAGATTTGTTACCAATTTTCACGTAGCTAAAATGAGAAAAATTATCCAATCTTGTTTTACCCATAACTTCTTCATTTTAAATCCGTTTTGAGTGAATCAAATTGCTATGGTTTCATATTGAACTCTATTTTATGAATCTAAACAGAAAAAGTATAGGTTTATAGTCTGAAAAATAAGTTACAAGTCGTTTTTGTAAAGGTAGTCATTTCAGTCGAAAGAACGACGTCTAGATGACCATTTTAGAAAACATACTTCCACTTTGAGTTTAACCATAATTTTTGGATATAGTTTCATGTTCATAATAAAAATAATTTTCTCAGAATAACAACTTTTAAATCAAAGTTTATCATAGTTTTTAATTAACTAACCCAAAACAGCCCGCGGTGTTACTACGACGGCGTAAATCCAGTTTTACGGTGTTTTTCGTGTTTCCAGGTTTTAAATCATTAAGTTAGCATATCATATAGATATAGAACATGTGTTTAGTTGATTTTAAAAGTCAAGTTAGAAGGATTAACTTTTGTTTGTGAACAAGTTTAGAATTAACTAAACTATGTTCTAGTGATTACAAGTTTAAACCTTCGAATAAGATAGCTTTATATGTATGAATCGAATGATGTTATGAACATCATTACTACCTTAAGTTCCTTGGATAAACCTACTGAAAAATAGAAAAATGGATCTAGCTTCAAAGGATCCTTGGATGGCTCGAAGTTCTTGAAGCAGAATCATGACACGAAAACAAGTTCAAGTAAGATCATCACTTGAAATAAGATTGTTATAGTTATAGAAATTGAACCAAAGTTTGAATATGATTATTACCTTGTATTAGAATGATAACCTACTGTAAGAACAAAGATTTCTTGAGGTTGGATGATCACCTTACAAGATTGAAAGTGAGCTAGCAAACTTGAAAGTATTCTTGATTTTATGAAACTAGAACTTTTGGAATTTATGAAGAACACTTAGAACTTGAAGATAGAACTTGAGAGAGATCAATTAGATGAATAAAATTGAAGAATGAAAGTGTTCGTAGGTGTTTTTGGTCGTTGGTGTATGGATTAGATATAAAGGATATGTAATTTTGTTTTCATGTAAATAAGTCATGAATGATTACTCATATTTTTGTAATTTTATGAGATATTTCATGCTAGTTGCCAAATGATGGTTCCCACATGTGTTAGGTGACTCAAATGGGCTGCTAAGAGCTGATCATTAGAGTGTATATACCAATAGTACATACATCTAAAAGCTATGTATTGTACGAGTACGAATACTGGTGCATACGAGTAGAATTGTTGATGAAACTGAACGAGGATGTAATTGTAAGCATTTTTGTTAAGTAGAAGTATTTTGATAAGTGTCTTGAAGTCTTTCAAAAGTGTATGAATACATATTAAAATACTACATGTATATACATTTTAACTGAGTCGTTAAGTCATCGTTAGTCGTTACATGTAAATGTTGTTTTGAAACCTTTAGGTTAACGATCTTGTTAAATGTTGTTAACACAATATTTATAATATCAAAAGAGATTTTAAATTATTATATTATCATGATATTATGATGTACGAATATCTCTTAATATGATATATATACATTAAATGTCGTTACAACGATAATCGTTACATATATGTCTCGTTTCAAAATCATTAAGTTAGTAGTCTTGTTTTTACATATGTAGTTCATTGTTAATATACTTAATGATATGTTTACTTATCATAATATCATGTTAACTATATATATAACCATATATATGTCATCATATAGTTTTTACAAGTTTTAACGTTCGTGAATCACCGGTCAACTTGGGTGGTCAATTGTCTATATGAAACCTATTTCAATTAATCAAGTCTTAACAAGTTTGATTGCTTAACATGTTGGAAACATTTAATCATGTAAATATCAATCTCAATTAATATATATAAACATGGAAAAGGTCGGGTCACTACAGCCCCAAGGTGAATGGCTAGGTTGGATAAAACCACGGTCAAGTAGTTCTTGGATTTGACTTTGCAATTCTTGCATTTCGGATGGAGCAAGTCTATACGGTGCACGTGCTACGGGTGCGGCTCCCGGAATAAGATCGATTTGGAATTCAACCGGTCAATGAGGTGGAAGACCCGGCAATTCGTCGGGAAATACATCGGAAAAGTCACTAACAATTGGCACATCATCGATATGCTTCTCATCGGACTCGACTTTCTTAACGTGGGCAAGGATCGCAAAACAACCCTTACGGAGTAGTTTTCTAACCTTAAGGCACGAAACGAGGTTGAGTCTGGTGCAACTCTTATCGCCATAAACAATCAAAGGTTCACCATTCTCGATAGGAATTCGGATTGCGTTAAGATCACAAAGGATGTGAGATTTCGTTTTGACTAACCAATTCATACCGATTATTACATCAAAGCTTCCTAGTTCCATGGGTATCAAGTCAATTTCAAATTCCTTACCCAAAATGTTTAACGTACACCCCCGGTAATATGTGTCGGCACTTAATAGTTTCCCATTAGCCACTTCAATGGTATAAGTGGTATCTAATGGAAGAGGTGGAGTGTTAAAAGAATGAGTCAAAGTCTTGGATACAAAGCATTTATCGGCACCCGAATCGAATAAGCAAGAGACATAAGAATTGTTGAGAAGAAACGTACCCGTGACTAGTTCAGTGTCATCCCGGGCTTCCTCGGTGTTGATGTTGAAAGCTCGGCCGCGCGTATTGGGGTTATCTTTCTTCTTTGGGCATGCATTTCTATAATGACCCGTTTGGTCACATTCGTAACAAGTGCCCGTCTTTGGTGCATTGGGCCACTTTCGAGCGACGGGAGTGGCACTTTTACAATCGTTGGCCTTATGACCAACTCCTTGGCACCGGTGGCAAATTAACTTACTACATTCGCCAAAGTGATGTTTGTTGCATTTGTTGCAAAGAGGTAGGTTCCCGGCATAACCCTTCTTGCCGTCGGAGGTGTAAGGCTTCTTAGCAAAGTTGTTGTTGTTTGATTGGGAGGGTTCCCACTTTCTTTTGTTGCCGCCCGATTTATCCTCGGCCTTAGGTGCCGGAACTATGATTTCGTCAACCGTTTCTATCAATTTGCGGGCCATGTTCAAAGCTTCTTGATGATTAGTGGGTTTGGATGACATTACTCCGTGTTTGATACTCTTTGGAAGACCATCCATGTAAAGTTCAACCCTTAAAGCTTCGGGGTTCACAAGATTTGGGCACATCAAGGCTAGTTCGGAAAATCGTTGATTATAAGCCTTGAGATCATTTCCGATCGCCTTTAAAGTTCTTAGCTCTTGTTCGAGCCTTCGGGTTTCTTCACGAGGGAAATATTCGACAATCATCTTTTCCCTCAAGTCGGCCCAAGAGAGGGCGTGAGCTTCATCGGTACCCACCGATTGTACATAAGTATTCCACCATATAAGAGCGACACCGGCGAAGGTGTGAGTGGAGTATTTGACCTTGTCTTGGTCCCGACAACCGCTTATGCTAAAGACGGCTTCCGTTTGCTCAAACCATCGGGTGAGCACGACCGGTCCCCCGGTTCCATCAAAAGTGTGAGGTTTGCACCCCATGAAAGCTTTATAGGAGCATCCCTCGTTTGAGTTTCCGGCTCCATTGTTGTTGTTGTTATTATTGTTATTGTTGTGGTTGTTATTATTATTGTTGTTGGATGAGTGACCGGCCATGGCCGCATCTACGGTGGTGGCTATCATCCGTTCGAGAGCTTGTTCGGGAGTTTCATTGCGGCGTACACGACGAGGAGCCATTGTTCCTTGAAGACACAAGAATATCATTGATTAGTATTCTCAATAATACTAACCGTGATATAGGATAAAGATAAAGAGAAGTTTTTCCTCGACTCGCCTTAAATTCTTTATGTCATAATGTCGGAACGTTCATATGAGTCACCGTAATATAATCCCGGCAATTATATTACCCTGATTCATATGTGCATTCGACATTATTCTATAAAGTCAAGATGGCGTGTCAATCAAATTAAACAACGTGAGATTAAGATGAACTCAGAGTAGATATGAGTAGAAGCGTTCGAGTATAAATGCACAAGTAGTCAAGTAGTTCCTACTTCAGTCTATATGCCGGTTGTAGTCTAGATTCACTAATGTACCCTATGACTCGGGGTCGACACCAATGAACTCTAAATCCCTACAACCAACGCTCTGATACCATCTGTAGCGACCCGACCAAATCGTCATTTGACGGCGCCGTCAACTTAGGTCCCGTTACGTGGTCATAAGTCTTTAAAACAACGTTTGACCAAAAGATATGTCGCATTTATTTCAAATGTAAAGATTGTTCAAAGTTTATAAGAATTGTTCCACCACAAGTTACGTTACAAAGTTATAAGTACAAGTGAAACTTATGCGACACAATTTAAAAGTAGCCAAAAGACGCTCCATGTATGCATATATACTCGACATCCAATGCAAGAATCAAAATAATGAGCGGAAGCATGTATCATGTATCGTTCAAGGACCTGAGAAAAACATAGAAATCTGTCAACGAAAACGTTGGTGAAATCATAGGTTTAAGTAAGTAAGTACAAGTGAACCACAAGATTTGCAACCATGAGATAATAGTAATACATTTCAAAAGTTTGTTTCACGAGCACCCAATTATCAATGCTTAACATTCCTTCCATAGAACCCCATCACAATAGTGTTAGAACATACACTGTTTCTCGAAAATACATTTCATTCGTAAACGGTAGCGAACCGTTTGAATGAGGGTTTGTCAAACCCATATGGCCATATAACATAAGTTCTCGCTTACACCCGGCAAGTGTAACTAATGATAATCGAATTGAGGATTTTTGTTCAAACTCGTATGTAGAATGTTTGTTTTCCTGTACTTGTGTTCACTTAGTAAAAAGAAACATTTATGTTTTTCTCATCCCAAATGTAAGTGCAAAAGAGTAAAAGTGGGACTATGATCTCACCTTGAGTGCACGAGTAGTAAAGTACTTCAACAAGTAAACGTGTGTAAAGAATAATGCTAGTCTTGACCTAAACAAATAGGTCGTATCAATAACGGTAAACACGATAGGTCAAAGATGTTCAATTAGTCCTATGGCTCGTTACGACTCGATTATGTAGCATGTGAAATCAAATTGTCAAGTTTCATGCAAGGTACAAGTATAAAAACATGTTAGAAAGGTTGCATAATCATTTGGTTAAGTTTGACAAAAAGTCAAACTTTGGTCGGTCAAAGTCAACGAAAGTCAACACGTTCGGGTCGGGTCCCGAACTATTTTTCTGAGGTTTTTATTCATATATAGGCATGTTAGAACAAGTCTCATGTGAATCGGAGGTCTAGAACGGGCCAAACATTTTTCACGTTTGGGACAAGGAGGTCAGAACCTGGCCCCCTTATATGTCGCGCCGCGACAGGAAAGGGCCGCGCCGCGGCAAAGGCCGGGTGCTGGTGCCTGGCCAGTCCCAAATGTTCAAGTCTCAATCCAAAACCTTTTTGTGCATAAAACACAAACCGCTAACACTTAGGACTCGCACCTTATATCGTTGGAAAGCTCTTTTGACGTAGAATGCAACTAAACACAATTCATCAATCAAAAACCTCATTTGTAACAACCGAGTTTTCAAACCAAGTGATCATTCAATGCAGACATTAATGCTTCAAACTCACCAATGCACATTTAATGATTTAGGCATTCAATGCATACATATGACATGCCATTTTGTAGGTAATTGAGCATACAATACAACTAACAACTTACTAACAACAAATCATGGCAATCAATGCATCAAATAATCATTTCAAGTTCATTAAACCCTAGCTCAATTCCACCAAAAATCACTAAACAAGTTCTTAGAGTTTTCTCATGCAACCTATACATCAAAATGAAGCTAGTGATACTAGGAACACAATTAAAATATGAACTTTTAACATCTAACAACCTATGATCATCCAAAATTCAAGAACAACACACCAAAATTCAAGTTCATGCTAGTTACACTAAAACAACGAGATCGAGCATATAAATTACACACACGACATCACAATGAGCCATAGACACTAACTAACACCATTTCAAGTCAAAAACACGAATTTAGAGAAATCTAGAGTTTTAGAAATGTTACCCAAACGAGATGAAGTTGGTACCAAAATGAAGAGGATGAAGAGAGGATTACGAATATGTAATTTATTTTGTTGTAAGCCTCCTAGATCAGATTTAGATGATGATTGAATGAATTTGGTAATGGTGGGTGTGTTCTTGCTAGAGAGAAAGAGAGAGAGATGGAGATGATAATGAATGGGTGAAAGGGGTTTGACCCTTTGACCTAGTCAAGGGTTTGATCCCTTGTCAAGTTTAGTCCCTCAACTTTCGTTCGGGTGCGTGAATTACCTAAACGAGATAATTTAAAACGCGTATCAACTGGAGATGTTATAAACATATAACGGACTTTATATTAGTATAACGGAAAAGTAAATGGAAAAATGCGGGATGTTACATATATACTCACGGTAGAGAAAGTATATTAATAATAAGTTTTCAACTTATTAAAAATATGGCCGTCGTCCTTGGATTCACGAACCTATAACAATAATAATGATTCAGATAATAATACGACATATGAATAAAATAAAGCAAGTTCATAGAATACTTATATATTAATTTTTAACATTTTCATGTTAGTAGTCCTTTGTTAGTAGTCTAAATATAGTCCAATAGTCCAATAGTCCAACAGTCCAATAATCGGTACGTATATATAATCTTTGAATTACCCCACGGTGTATTGTATACGTATTGTTATAGACTCAATCATGACCCATGGTATGCGTATTGTCTTAGAATTAACCCATACATATTGTGTACATGGTGTCTTTCGATTTATCCGAACGTATTGTATACTTATTGTCATGGAACGTACCAAGATTATTATATATATACAATCTCGGAATTAACCAAGATTATAATATTTTGTTATACTAATGATAACATATCCAAATATATATAAGATATAGGAAAAGTTAGCAAGGATATGGTTAATATAGTTTTTATAAGATGAATTTTGTCCATGCAATGTTAATTTTAGCAGATTTTGTTTTGCTCGCCAAATATTCTTTACAACTCCGTTTAAAGTGAACCAAATTGCTATGGATTCATTAGGAAGTTAATTTTTCAAAACCAATTCGAAAAGTTCAGTCCAAGTAGTAATTTTTAGAGTTTTACCCTCTTTTTGTGCCGGTGGTCAGATTTAGAAGAATCCCGGCATCCACCCGATATATGATTTTTGATAAAATACTTCCACCTTGTATAAAATCATGAAAAAATTACTGGAAGTCTTATTTACATATATTAACATATTTCCAAAGTCTTAACCTCGAACTCAAAGTCTAAGATAGGTTTTTAATTCCCAACCCAAAACATCCCTCTTTTTACCGAATGGAGATTAAACGATATATGTTAAGTTTCAAGGTGTTCTTCATATGTACAAGTTGTAAGTTCTTATATTAACTTAATATAACATCATAATACATATAAATAAGTGTTATTAGAGTTAAGCTAGAAAGATTAGATTTGTTTTTCAAACAAGTTTAGAATCAACTAAACTATGTTCTAGTTTATAAACTTTTATATAGATAGCTATAAACATATGTATTGAACAAGCGTTGAAGTAGAGTTTTTACCTCAAGTTTAGAATGTAAAGTTAATGGAATTAAGTAGTAGAACAAATAATGAGAGAGTTCTTGCAAGTGTGTGTGAAAATTATAAGTAAAATTTGGAAAATGAATGTGTAAATGATAACAAATAACACCACAACACCATCGTAATACATCTTCATTCCTTTCATATTTCTGACGTGTACCATCTTGTTTTAATCGCGTTTAACCTCCACCACCTACAACCCATTTATGTTAACCATCTATCACCACCTGTTACATCACCACCATTTTTTTTCTCGACACCAACTATCACTTGACTCCTTTCTTTTAACACCGGCTACCACCTTGAACCCACCATCTTCTCCACTACTATAAAACTCGCCATAAACATGAGCATATACATTCTTATGTTGGCGACTTTTAAAACAACGAACAAGTCGACTTTAGTCGACTACAAACCATACCCAAACCCACTTGGGAGTTGCTATCGTTCGAACCACCCTAGACCACCACTACAATCACCAATAACCGCCACTTACAATTGTGTGATGCTACTGCAGCGTTATAATTTTTCTTTTCTGTTGGAACAAATACAAAACAAAGAATGAAAAATATAGAGACAGATGAGATACAAATTTATTTTTCTTGCAGGCTATATATCACGATCTCTCTTAAAAAGGTTGATGCGTGTATAATTTTTTTTTGATGGCCGACCAAAGGAATTCAGAGTGATGTTTAATTACATTTAAATACGTAAAGCATTATTTGGTGTTGCTTTCATGGGTAAACCGAACCCCACTTGTGTTTATTGAAGTACTTATACAATGCATTAGATAAAGATAAGTTAGTATAGATCGTGCATGTGGGGTTCAAGATAGGGACTTACCTTGGATTCCAAATCCAATAATCGATGGGAAACAAACTTCCTTATTCTAATTACAAACTGAATCATGACAGTTGGGCCGAGGGTTAGGTTACATATATTGTTGGGCCATAGGATTATTAGATGGGCTGTGTTAATTTGGGCTGTAATCCTTTTTCTAACCTGCTGTTGGCCAAAAATTTAACAAAGCTGATAATGCTCACGATCTTAGCTAGTACTTCTGTTTATACACATTTGATAATGATTTTGATAATAGTTGATCATGAGCATGATGAGGATCTCTTGAGTTATTTGATGGGAATGACAACACAAATGATAAGGGAAAACAAAATTGAACACGATTATAAGGATGATTATGATTAGGATTAGTGTCATGATTTAATATAGATATTAAATCACTCCACGATTATGATTATGGTGATGGGGTTATGATTATCCGATGATGATAATAATACATGATTAAGAGAATAATAATAATGATGATAGATAGATTAGATAATGAGGAGGACGATGATGATTATGATGATGTTATAAAGAAGAAGAAATCAGACAATCGAGTTAAAATAGTTTAATGTTCTAGTTATTTCAGAAATGAAAGATAACTTGGATGGTTTAGGGGTGTTGTGTTAAACCGAGAGGTCTCGGGTTCGAGCCTAGGCTCGGGTATTTTCTATTTTTATTTTTAGAAAAGAAGAAGAAGGATGCGGAAGTAAAAGTTAAAAACAATTTAAGTTGGGTGTTAGTTCAAAATCGAAATACGTAGCGTTATGGTTAAGGATGTTATCGGGTTAGAGGGAGGTCGCGGGTTCAAACCCGGACTTGGGCATTTTTTTAAGGGCTACTTCTTCGAGGTAGTATTACTATTACCATTATTACTATTATTATTATTATTATTATTATTATTATTATTATTATTATTATTATTATTATTATTATTATTATTATTATTATTATTATTATTATTATTATTATTATTATTATTATTATTATTATTATTATAAGTATTATTATTAATATTATCATTATTATTAAAAGTATTATTTTTATAAAAACTATCAAATTTTTTTGTTATTATTACTATTATTATTTTAAAATAAAACAGCTTTTTATTTATTACTATCAATATTATTTTATCAAATAACTGTTAATTATATAAAAATGTATTTACTACAACTAACATAACTATATTAATATTTATATTAATAAATATAATTAATTAAGTTATTAATGAAACATATAATTAAAATAACAATTAAATCACTAATAATATATAAATTTGTTCGATTACCATTATATGTGTTAATATATATATAAATGATATAGGTTCGTGAATCCGAGGCCAACCCTGCATTGTTCAATTCCGTCGTATGCATATTTTAACTACAAAATATCGTATCGTGAGTTTCATATGCTCCCTTTTTACTTACTTTTACAATATATATTTTTGGGCTGAGAATACATGCTATATTTTATAAATGTTTTACGAAATACAGATAAGTGATTAAAAATGATATTCTGCGGATTGATGTGCTAGGTAATTTAGTTACATGTTATAAGAGCATGTAAGCGCGAATCCTAAAGATAGACCTATCGGGCTTAACACCCCCATCCTGTAGGCTGCACTAGACATTAGAGCTAGTGGACGGATGTTTAGTACTTCGAGGATTATTTATTGACACCGGTGTACGTTTCCATCTTTGCGAAGATGTTATATATTATATTATTGTTAAGGTTGGTTACTGAAGCCTCAACATAAGCAGAATGGTTTTATACACTGCGGTGTATGTGTATTTATGGATACTGAAATCTTGTGGTCTATTACTATTACTGAAATCATTATTTACGATAAACCTATGAACTCACCAACCTTTTGGTTGACACTTTCAAGCATGTTTATTCTCAGGTACGAAAGAAATCTCTCGCTGTGCATTTGTTCATTTTAAAGACATTACTTGAAGTCATTCATGGCATATTTCAAAAGACGTTGCATTCAAGTCATTCGAGTTTAAAAAGACATTTAATAAGTCAATGATAGATTAATCATTCATATTATGAGAATCTTATGTTAGATGTATCGAAAAGTTATATTTTGAAATGAGTTGTCTTTTAAACGAATGCAATGTTTGTAAAACATATCATATATAGGTCAGCACCTTGAAATGAAACCAGATGATATCGTATTCGTCCAGATGGATTAGGATGGTTATATAATACCTTGTTAATATACTTAATGAGATATTTAATTATCATATTTTCAAGTTAAATATATATATATATAATTAATACAAGTTATGACGTTCGTGAATCGTAGGACGACGGCCATATTTTTAATAAGTTGAAAACTTATTATTAATATAGTTTTACTACCGTGAGTATATAGTCCCATTTTTAAACTCTAAAAATATTTTGGGATGAGAATACATGCATTTTATGTTTTACGCTATGGACACAAGTACTTAAAATATATTCTACGTTGAGTTGTACCACCTTACATATCTTCCCTAATAGCTTGGTAACTAATATTTACATGTTGTAAGAACATGTAAGCGCGAGTCCTATTGATAGATCTATCGGGTTTGACAACCCCAACTGGGCTAGTTGCTTTAGTATCGTAAACGGTTGCATAGTACTTCGTTTTTACTACACTTGGTACAGTGTAGGGAGATTTCATAATAAAGGGAATATGCCACATTATTGGTTAAGTATGGTTACCGAAGCGCTCAACAACTTATAGAATATCTTTATTGAAATATTTATAACTATGAAATCTTGTGGTCTATATTTATATCGATGCTTGCTTTAAACCTATATATCTCACCAACCTTTATGTTGACTGTTTAAGCATGTTTGTTCTCAGGTCCTTAAGAAAGTCTTCCGCTGTTGCATTATCTGAGCAAGCTGTGCATGGAGTCTCATGCTTTTGTTTAAATGAAGTGTTGCATTCAATAAAACCTTTGTCATGTAATATATTCGACTGTTATGGCACGTGTGTAGTATTTGTAAACCAATGTAATATGGGGATTATTCCTTAAATAATCTTCCACTTATTTAAAACATGCATTATGTATAATAATGGTGGGTTTTTTTTGAAACGGATGCAATATTTTCTAAAAACGTATCATATAGAGGTCAGATGCCTCGCTATGGGACCAATGAATAACGTACTGCATTTATATTAATATGGACGGGTCGTTTCCGTTGGTATCAGAGCGTTAGTTGTAGGGAATTAGGTGCATTAGTGTGTCTGACCTGGACTCTTTGGATACATTAGTGGTCTAGTCTACAACCGTGTCGTTACACTTATATGTGATTATGTGCATATTCTGACATTAATATAATATTATTATTACTATCGGTGAGAAAGTATTTCTCCTTTTGATTACAAGCCTTCTCCTGCTCAAGCGAGTTCATTTTCAACACCCCGGTTATTGAAAAACCAGGAAGCGTCATTCAGGACTTTAGAAATTCCCGACATTCCTACATGAGTTATTACTTATATATTTTTATAGATATCATTTGTGTTATATTATGTGCTTATGTGCTTCGATTAAGAAATTCCGAACATCTCGATTTGTGAACCGAAAGATATCATTCCCGACGTACAAAGATTCTTCATATTTCCCAAGACATTCTTATGCCATCCTCTTTTATATTATTAATTTTAATAATTAATATATTCTCGTGCTATCCTTGGCACACTAAAAAAAAAAAATTTGTTATGGTTTATAAATTCTGGAAGACGGCACTTGTTTTTATATCCATAAATATTTTGAAGTAGTGTTGAAATGGAAGCATGAGCTAGTGTAATATAATGACGCCTGATCAACGTGGTTATATTACGATAAGTCATGCGGAAGTTCTAATGGAACGGGATGGTGGTAATGCTTGATCAACCTTATCTTCACCACGTACCATGTTACATGACTCCTTTATTTTCTGTGCTGATATCTGAATATACTGAGACTCTATATGTGACATCATTTGAGGTCACACATGATTTCCTTCCCATCTTTGTCATATCATACTTGCACTTCGAGCGGTTCATTCGAAGGTATTCGTCATTAAAGGAATATGATCTCGTTTTACCCAACTTTCATACTGAACTACAAGATGCTCTATCTTACTACGTCAAGATGAACATTCCTATCCTCACTTGTTTCCTAAACGCAGTTTAATCGCACCAACCAAAATTTCGGGACGAAATTTTCTTTAACGGGTAGGTAATGTAATAACCCGACTTTTTCCGTTAACATTTCCGTTAAAAAAAAAACTTAATAACCGTTACTTAAAATCTATAATTTTATATGTAATTTTTTTTAATATACTACTACTAATATTGGTTACATTTTTTTTTTTGAAAACACTACGGTTAGTGAAAACGAAAAAAAAATATATTTTAAGACAACAAAACGCATAATTATTAATTTTAATAATTATGTTATATAACAATTGAGTTTTAAAAATCATTTTAATTAAGTAGGATGATAATACTTGTATTTTTATTCAAACTACTCTCATAAATTACGTAACACATGATTTATAAACATATTAATTAATTTATTACATAATATGAATATAAAAATGATATTTAAATATAATCTAAATAATTGATTGGAATTAAATATAAAAGGTTTCGAACAATATATAAAGATGTATTTTTATAAATATAAAATTTATCAATTAGTGAAACATGTTAAGAGAAAATACATTGGGTTTTAGATAACGGATAAAAATTAAATACCAACTCGTGACTACACATTTAATACCCGTGTTTATTAATTATTACATTAGTGATATCTATTATATCTATATTATTATCATACGTTTCATTCAATTATTTCACACACACATACAAGAACACCCATCTTCACTCTTCATCATCGATCTTTCTCCCTCTATTTCAACTTCAAGAAATCACTTGATCACTAAATCGTTTACATATTCTGATGCCTCTCGAAGAGCTCTACACATCTATACTAACAATTTCTTGATTAGGGTAAGTTTTAAAAACTCTAATTTTTGGGTTTTCATATTTTTGATACATATTAGGAAAGATATAGTGTCTAGTGCTCAAGTCTTTGAATGTTTACATATGAATTTGTGTTTAATTGATCAATTGAGTAGTTATAATGAAATCCCATTTTTGAACTGATATGAACTCATTCTTACATGTTAAATACAGTTAATCTAAGTTCATAATTGAATTGCTATTGAAGAGTAGTTAATTTTTCATATGGATATTGCGTGATTTCGATTTCTAGATCAAAACTTATGATTAATTGATTTTGGTTTAAAAATTCGTATTTGATATTGCTAATCTGGAAAAGTTGAGTTTACAATCTATTCTTGGCATGATAATATTTGAAAAGAGCTTGAAAAATTATTAACCTTTCGTTTAGATATCATATGTTTTCGACTTATGAATCGAAAGTTAGGATTAAAATGATTTCGGTATAATATTCGTGAATAATTCTAATTTTCTGGAAATAATTGAGTTAGAACTAGGTTATGAAATGTTTATAACTGAAATCCTTGTGAAAAGACAATAAGGTTGCATCTAGATATTGTGTGTTTTCGATTTATAGAACTAAAGTTATGAACGATTTAAGTTATGCTTTTGTATGTTCATATGTGTACATTTTTGACATGG
This sequence comes from Rutidosis leptorrhynchoides, assembly GCF_046630445.1. Taxonomy (NCBI): domain Eukaryota; kingdom Viridiplantae; phylum Streptophyta; class Magnoliopsida; order Asterales; family Asteraceae; genus Rutidosis; species Rutidosis leptorrhynchoides. The sequence continues at coordinate 452,087,604 of NC_092337.1, forward strand.
TTAATGACATATAACTGATAATATGAGTTCATAGAGTTGTTGGCCTTGAAAAACCACTGATATTGGACTCAAGAATCGGTTCGATTCGAATTTTCTTTAGACTTTTACGCTCGTTCAAAGTTTGGTACATTTTAATAAAAATGCTGTTTGAATTCTGAAAACTGCACGAACCACTGTTAATGTTTTCTGTAACTGGGTCTAATCTGGGTCAAACCAGGTTATGGGAATGTTTCTATAGATTCTTCACTTAAAAACGCCGCATCTCCAATTGGCGGTGACTGATTTGGAGTTGCGATGATTTTTCTAAAAATCACAAAAGTTGCTGCTGTAAATACGATTTTAAACGTGTGTTTTTGCAAATGTTTCGGGTTATAAAAAAATATGACCAATGCTAGAGATATAATCTGATTGAGATGTTTATGCGGTTGAATTTCTATCAAAAAATTATTGACTTTTCGTTTAAGAATCGTTTGATTTCGAATTACGGGTCAAAAGATATGACTAAATGGGTTTCGGTTTGAAATTCGCATCTATAATTAATAATCTGAAAAAGTATGTGTTATATTCAGCTCCTGAAAGTTATTTAGTTGTATTATTTGTTAAAAAATAATAAGTATTCATTTTGATATCGTCAAAATACGATAAACGAGTCAAAATCTATGGCCAAATCAAAGTTACAATTTTATATTATTTAAAACCGAACAGAATAGTTGCCTTGGGATGCGTGCGGCCCGATCTCAGATTTCTGTGTTCACGGTTGCGTGCGTATAAAAAAATTAATAAGTTTAGACTCCAGAAACGCGTCATTTGGTTACTTTTTGGATTTGATATAAGTTTTGAAATAAGTTTTGGCATGTTTTTGGTCAAAGTGGGTGTTTATGACCTATTTGGGTCATAATGGCCTATTTTGACCCATACACATAATTTCAGGAATTCGAAGTTACAAACATGTCAATAATGTCATTTTAAACTTGTGTTATGATAATGAAATATTCAGGTGTTCCGGATTGAATTTAGAGTCGTCAACAAAAAAAAAAAAATTTATTTATTTATTATTTTTTCATATAAAAAGGGTGACTTAAGTTTGACCTTTGCTTGCTCGGTTTAAGATAAATTTGTCAACTTTCCATGTAAATTGATTTGTGCTTTATGCTTATCTATTTGAATAATGAATGCATGTACAATTATTGAAAATGACTAGAAACCTTGAAAATGCTAAGCTGAAGTCAAGACTTTACTTGTTGACCTATACTTGACTATTTGACCAACTTGAGTAATATTATGAGATTGTTGACTTGTGTTAACCATGTTGACTGTGTTTGACTTGCGTTTGACTTATATTTGACTTATTTTGACTTGCGTTGACTTTTGTTGACTTTTGCTAAATTTTGTTAAATTTATGAGTCGGGCTTGAGCAATAGGACTATACGTACCATATGGACCAACCTAGATTGTTAGATATTTATTGACCAACATATGTTCTATAGGTTGAGTTTTACGGCTACTTGCATTCCGAATTTCAGACACATTTCTGTGATTTATTGTTGAAGCTGTCAGGTGAGTTTCATTACTCCCTTTTTACATATATTTTTGGGCTGAGAATACATGCGCTGTTTTATAAACTGTCTTACGAAATGGACACAAGTACATAATTAATTCTACACTGAGTTTAAACCGAAAATCCCTTAGCTTTGGTAACTAGTAACTGCCAGTTATAAGAACTGGTGGACGCGAGTAGTTGTATATGGATCCATAGGGCTTGACATCCCCGTCCGTTCCAGGTATAGAGGCCCTAGCCTGAACTATAAAGCGGACGTATGCTATTTGAGTTTAGTACACGTTGGTTTGCGTGTATTATACATATTGGTTGCATGTATGTTAGAACAGGGGTACTTATTATATATACGTTAAGTTTAGTTACCAGGGTGCTCAATTTTGTAGAATATTTTAATAAACGTTTTGGATGAAATAACTGAAATCTTGTGATCCACCTTTATATACAGATTATGCACAATATTAAAACTATGAACTCACCAACCTTTGTGTTGACACTTTTAGCATGTTTATTCTCAGGTCCCTAGAAGTCTTCTGCTGTTTGCTTATACGTTATATGAGCTAGGTGCATGGAGTCATACATGCTTTATTAGAGAAAACTTTGCATTCACAAAATCATCACCATGTATTTTACTTTGACTGCATTGTCAACGGATGTACTATTGTAAACTATTATTTACGATGATTGTCTATATGTAGAAATCATTAGATGTCGAAAACCTTGGATTTAAATATTCATTTATGGTGTGCCTTTTCAAAAGAATCCAATGTTTACAAAACGTATCATATAGAGGTCAAATACCTCGCAATGAAATCGATGAAAGATGTACTTCTTCTAAAGGGATTTGGACGGGTCATCACAGTTGGTATCAGAGCAGAGGTCTTAGCGAACCAGGAATTGCATTAGTGTGTCTAACCGGTGTTTGTTAGGATGCATTAGTGAGTCTGGACTTTGACCGCGTCTGTTTTGAAAACCAGTGCTTATCATTTTTGGTTAGAAATTGAATATTTTAACATGTAAATGTTATGTGGTATATTACAAACGCACTAGTTATTATGTGATAGATGTATGCATCTAGCTTCGAATTAGTATTCACTTTCAGGGACTCCGAAATTGAGTCCAAATCTTCAGCAAAAGTATCGACCATCAATTTGTCTGATGATGATGAAGACCCGAAAGAGGACACATTCTGGGAAGATTCACAATTTCCGGAAGAACTGAAAGTGAAAGAACCAGAAAATGATCCTGAGGAGGAGGAGGAAGTAAAAGAGATTACTGAGAAAGAATTTAAAAATGGAAAGGAACCTGTAGTCACCAAACCAAAATTTCCAAATCCGAAAATTAATAAAACATTTGTTGTACAAAGTACTCCTGACATTTTTACCCCTAATCATCTTTGTCTTACCAACTCTATTGAGGTATCAAGTACCTCAGAACCCCGACCAAGATATAAACGTACCGCTCGAATAAGCGTTATGCCAGTACCAGATAACAAGAGGCCCCGCTGTTTTTAAAACCATTTCCGCTACGACATCACTTCACGCATTGTATACAATTATTTAGTGCTTAAAAGTGTCAACCAAAAGGTTGGTGAGTTCATAGGTTTATCATAAATAATAATTCAGTAATAGTAATAGACCACAAGATTTCAGTTTCCATAAATACACATACACCGCAGTGTATAAAACCATTCTGCTTATGTTGAGGCTTCAGTAACCAACCTTAACAATAATATAATATATATCATCTTCGCAAAGATGGAAACGTACACCGGTGTCAATAAATAATCCTCGAAGTACTAAACATCCGCCCACTAGCTCTAATGTCTAGTGCAGCCTATAGGATGGGGGTGTTAAGCCCGGTAGATCTATCTTTAGGATTCGCGCTTACATGCTCTTATAACATGTAGCTAAATTACCTAGCACATCAATCCACAGAATATCATTTTTAATCACTTGTCTCTATTTCGTAAAACATTTATAAAATATAGCATGTATTCTCAGCCCAAAAATATATATTGTAAAAGTAAGTAAAAAGGGAGCATATGAAACTCACGATACGATATTTTGTAGTAAAAATATGCATACGACGAAATTGAACAATGCAGGGTTGGCCTCGGATTCACGAACCTATATCATTTATATATATATTAACACATATAATGGTAATCGAACAAATTTATATATTATTAGTGATTTAATTGTTATTTTAATTATGTGTTTCATTAATAACCTAATTAATTATATTTATTAATATAAATATTAATATAGTTATGTTAGTTGTAGTAAATATATTTTTATATAATTAACAGTTATTTGATAAAATAATATTGATAGTAATAAATAAAAAGCTGTTTTATTTTAAAATAATAATAGTAATAATAACAAAAAAAATTGATAGTTTTTATAAAAATAATACTTTTAATAATAATGAAAATATTAATAATAATACTTATATTAATAATAATAATAATAATAATAATAATAATAATAATAATAGTAGTAGTAGTAATAATAATAATGGTAATAGTAATACTACCTCGAAGAAGTAGGCCCTTAAAAAAATGCCCAAGTCCGGGTTTGAACCCGCGACCTCCCTCTAACCCGATAACATCCTTAACCATAATGCTACGTGTTTCGATTCTGAACTAACACCCAACTTAAATTGTTTTTAACTTTTACTTCCGCATCCTTCTTCTTCTTTTCTAAAAATAAAAATAGAAAATACCCGAGCCTAGGCTCGAACCCGAGACCTCTCGGTTTAATACAACACCCCTAAACAATCCAAGTTATCTTTCATTTCTGAAATAACTAGAACATTAAATTATTTTAACTCGATTGTCTGATTTCTTCTTCTTTATAACATTATCATAATCATCATCGTCCTCCTCATTATCTAATCTATCTATCATCGTTATTATTATTCTCTTAATCATGTATTATTATCATCATCGGATAATCATAACCCCATCACCATAATCATAATCGTGGAGTGATTTAATATCTATATTAAATCATGACACTAATCCTAATCATAATCATCCTTATAATCGTGTTCAATTTTATTTTCCCTTATCATCTGTGTTGTCATTCCCATCAAATAACTCAAGAGATCCTCATCATGCTCATGATCAACTATTATCAAAATCATTATCAAATGTGTATAAACAGAAGTACCAGCTAAGATCATGAGCATTATCAGCTTTGTTAAATTTTCGACCAACAGCAGGTTAGAAAAAGGATTACAGCCCAAATTAACACAGCCCATCTAATAATCCTATGGCCCAACAATATATGTAACCTAACCCTCGGCCCAACTGTCATGATTCAGTTTGTAATTAGAATAATGAAGTTTGTTTCCCATCGATTATTGGATTTGGAATCCAAGGTAAGTCCCTATCTTGAACCCCACATGAACGATCTATACTAACTTATCTTTATCTAATGCATTGTATAAGCACTTCAATAAACACAAGTGGGGTTCGGTTTACCCATGAAAGCAACACCAAATAATGCTTTACGTATTTAAATGTAATTAAACATCACTCCGAATTCCTTTGGTCGGCCATAAAAAAAAAATTATACACGCATTAACCTTTTTAAGAGAGATCGTGATATATAGCATGCAAGAAAAATAAATTTGTATCTCGTCTGTGTCTATATTTTTCATTCTTTGTTTTGTATTTGTTCCAACAGAAAAGAAAAATTATAACGCGGCAGTAGCATCACACAATTGTACGTGGCGGTTATTGGTGATTGTAGTGGTGGTCTAGGGTGGTTCGAACGATAGCAACTCCCAAGTGGGTTTGGGTATGGTTTGTAGTCGACTAAAGTCGACTTGTTCGTTGTTTTAAAAGTCGCCAACGGAAGAATGTATATGCTCATGTTTATGGCGGGTTTTATGGTTGTGGTGAAGATGGTGGGTTCAAGGTGGTAGCCGGTGTTAAAAGAAAGGAGTCAAAAGAAAGGAGTCAAGTGATAGTTGGTGTCGAGAAAAAAAAATGGTGGTGATGTAACATGTAACATCCCGTTTTTCTTCATACATGTCTGAGGTACTTGATTGATCTTTAGAATGTTCATACTTGGTTGTATAATAGTATAAAGATGATTGTACGATGAGTGCATGAAGTGTACCAAGCGTACACGTGTTGCTTGTTCGAATGTCGAAGAAAACTGGACGTTGTTTGAGTTACATGATGTGTACGTACCTTTTCGATCCCAAATAAAGTTTGAGTTGACATTTCAAAACCTTACCATTAGAAAGGAAATCTTATTACGTTTCCAACGATATTTGATTCATCGAAAACGGAGTTACGGTCAAAAAGTTATGGCCAAAACAAGTTTGCTGAAGTTCGGATGAAACAGGCAATTGTCACGGCGCGACAAATTGCTCCGCGGCGCGACAAATGCCTATGTTGAAGGTCAGAAAGCTTGAAAAACATGTTCTAAAATCACCCTTTGGGCCACGGCGCGACAAATTGCTCCGCGGCGCGACAATAGGCACGATCTGGTGCTGTTCAGCCTTTTAATGAGTTAAATGAAGGGCAAAGTTGGTATTTCACATATGGACGGGTTTTTGGCCATAAAACTGATCCCAATCTTATCCAAACCTCATTCTCTTCATTCTCCTTCCCTCCCACTCACACACCAAACCCTAGAGAGAGAGTAAAGGGTTTAGAGAGAGAAAGCTCAAATCGGGGAAGAAGAAGAGTGTTTTGGGTCGGGTCACAAGAGTTAAAGTTGTTCTCCTCGTTCACGGCTACGTTGTGGTAGTAATGGTATGTTCTAATTCCGAAATTCATCTTTATGATTTAATATTCAAGTTAGGGTTTTTAGATTTTTAGTTGTAAAACCCATTTAGATGATGAAGTGGGTTTATGGAAACTAGTTATTTTTGATACATGGCGGGTTTTGGGTTGATTGACGTTTTGGCCATGATTAGGCTTTGGTTTTGGGTGTACTCACTTAGTTTAGTGATTTTGGAAGCGTTGGAACCCTTTTTGGGTGTATTTGAGTTGACTAATTTTGTAATGGGTCAAAATTAGGGTTTATGTGTCAAAATGGGTTTTGAGTCAAGTTTTGGTGAATTAAGTATGTAAATACTTGTTTTAGGTGTTATTTGGTGTTTTGGTAATATAATCACTAGTCGTTAGTGATTTTGGGCGTTTTTGAGACTTAGGTCAAAATGGGTCGACTTTGATTGGGTCAAATTTGGTAATGACACTAAATTGAATTAAATGGATGTTAAACACTTTTTGTTAAGTGTTAAATGGCATTTTTGAATGAAAGTGAACGTGAGAAATGATTTCGGGTTGAAATTGGTATTTTAACCATAAAGTCAAACTTGGTCAACCATGAAACGGGTTTTTGGGCAATATACAAGATAGTATGCATTTAATGGCTAAAGTTGATGTATTTGGGTATTTCGGGAACGCGGGAACTAGTCTCGTTAGTTTTGGACCTTCGGGTGTCGTTAAATGTATAAAAAGGTGTATTTTGCACTTAGGTGTCTAAATGGGTGGATTGTGGAGGTAGGTATAAACCCTTGGTTAAGGGTGTTTGCGTCAAATTCTCTTGAAGGGAATGTGTGTTGATTGTGTGAATACCTATATGTATATTATAGGTAAAAGCTTGCTCGGTTGCGTTTGGTGGCGACTTTACATACATGACTTGTGCATGCATCTCGAGGTGAGTGGAATAATTATGCGTGTACGTATATAATGTATTTATTTGTGTGATATGAATGTGGAATTGTCACGGTGTTCAAGACACCACATTCTAAGTAACGAGTAGCATTGTCGCGGTGCTCAAGACACTACTCATTGTTTGATTGACATGTGGTATTGTCGCGGTGTTCAAGACACCACATTGTCATGGGAGTGGAATTGTCGCGGTGTTCAAGACACCACTCATTGTTTTGATTGACATGTGGAATCGTCGCGGTGTTCAAGACGCCACATTGTCATGGGGGTGAGTTAGTCGCGGTGTTCAAGACATCACCCGGGGGATTAGTGATTACGCGGTGTTTAAGTAACACTAATGGATGTTATGAACTCCGATGGTCTTTCAAGTACCGTTCCCTTGTACGATTGGTTAACCATGGTTGAGTGAATTTGTATTTAGCATATTAAATTGTGAACTATATGCTATTGTTGTTGCTAGCTTCTTGTGAATTGTGGATAGTAGTTTATGCATGATGTTTGCATGGCTGTCGAATTGCTAGCTTGTATGCGGTATTGTGTAAGTGTTTACAAGTAAGTAGATTATATATGTATATGTATAATTATTGCATTCACTAAGCGTTAGCTTACCCCTCTCGTTGTTTACCTTTTTACAGGTATTGTGATTGTGAAGCTAGCTAGTTGATAGACTAGTTGCGTAGTAGCGCTTGGGCTCTATGGGGTAGCTTTCGGATATGGATGTGGAATGGGGATTTTGTAGATCCTCGGGATTATGCTCTTGGTATCGGGTTGGGCTATTGTGTCTTAACCGTGGTGTTGTATAAATGTTTCGAGGTCGCATCGTTTGGTTGTGTCGAGTCAAACCTTGTATGTGAAATACATTCTCGTAAGGATGTATGGTGTCATTGTAAACCAAGAGTCGAGATAAAATGTTTAACGTGTTATTATGATAAATTGTATATGGATAACTATTTCGAAATGGTTTGTATACTTGGGTGATATTGGGACCTAACAAAAAAAAAAAAAAAAAAGTACTCCGTTTTTGGTTAAACGGTTTGGGGTTGTTTCAAGTGGTATCAGAGCATAGTTTAAGGGAATTAGGTGACCTTGGAATAGGTGCCTAGTCTTAGACTTTTGACGGATGTGCGTTATTTGCGGGACTTGTAGGAATACGGGTCGGATTGAGATTTGTTAGTGCCTTAGAGTAGGTGACTAACTAGGACTTATTTTTGTCAAAAGTGCGATTATGTGGGGCCTTATTTCGTGTGTGAATTAGTGCCTTAGATAGCTAGTGCCTAATGTAAGTAGGCGAACGTGGACATTGTTTTAGTGATAGTCACCTAGGATGTAGGTTGACTTGTGGTTGCAGTGTACTTGTGTACATTTATTATTATATTGTATATAGGTGTATATATATATACATGTATCTTTTGTGTGGTATCCTTGGAATGAATCTATTAGAGAGATTCGTATGTTTGACGGTTTTGAGTGATCAAGTTCACGTAAGGACTTTGGTCATTCGGGTACTAGAATTTATCGCGTGTTATTTTGTGTGAATGTTGCGTCAGTCCGGGTAAAGTACTTTGCGTGACCGTGTGGAAATGGTAAGGTACACATTTGTAATAATGACCGATCACCATTATTACGAAAGTGTATCTTGACACTAAGCATGACATGACAAGTACCGAACGGAGGAAACGTGGCATGGTTGGGGTAGAACGGGACGAATTAGGAATCTTCTATTGGTTCCTAGGGTATAGTAGTCTCGAGTGATGTGCTTGTTGTCACATCAGGTTCTTTGTGAGTCGGGAAGTGTACGATGGATTCGGTTAGTTAAGTGAGCGAGCCAACTCACGACTTTGGTGCGTGCTTAGTCACCCTGGGTAGTGGGTGCACTGTTGAGATTGTTATTGGTTTTAGTTACCCATCGTAACTGGGATGACGAAATTACTCTTGTGTGTGTGCGACGAGGACTTGAATTCCGTAATGGAATGCGACAAGTTTAATGATTGTAGTTTTGAGTTACACTCGGTAGAGTGTGTGGTTAGAGAATCGTGTTAGGATTCTTGTTGTGTGTGTCGCCTTGGAATTGGCGAATCGGGGAGTCCTTGGGTCATTAAACTCATGGGAGTGGGACCCGTATGACGATGGTTGCGTTAGTGTGTTGTTGATTATAGGGAAACATTCTTAAGGGAATACCCCTTGTAGTAGTGGTTTTATCGAGGTGTAGAAAGGATGTAAGACTTGGTGTTTCCAAGCATCCCCTTAGTGATTGGATGAAAGGTTTCGTTAGGCTATGTTGTTTTGGCCTTGTGGTGTGTGTAGCGTGTGATCGCTAGAAACTTTCAAGAAGACAATAAACTGTAAGGTTTGTCGGATAGGTGTGACTTCGAGTTATTATTGTGGTAAAATGGGTGACATCGGGTGTATGAAACCCAAAGATCGAGTTTCTAAATTTCGGTAGATTGTGGTGGGAGTCTGCATGACACTGCGTCAGGTGCCTTCTTATACCTGCTAGTGTAATGTTCAACTCCGGTGATGGTGTGATCACTCTGTGCTTAGGGTGCCCGTGAGATGCCCTTAGAAGTAGCGGAGATTACAACAGTGATCGACGAGTGATTGTAATTCGACGGTTAAGAAAGTCGGAGTTTAAGAGCATTTCGGTAAATACTTCTTGGGAAGTGACTGATGAGCGAATCTTGTTGCTCTTAAGTGTTATATGGGTGAAGATAACCGGTGAGCTGGTAATGGAGTTCATGGACGGTTAGGCCGAAGGTTAAGATGAAGTGTTGATATTGCGGTCGATGCAATTATTGTGTCGGATTGGTCACTCTTCTCCATGGGAGTGAGCAATTGTTGGTAAGGGTTCGTTGCGTGGAAGGTCGGGCGATCTCGACTGAGATGTACGATTGATTAATCGGAATGACGTATGCTTAGGCATAGAGACGTATGTGGGACTTTGGCGGAGTTCGCCTTGCGAACGATTAAGGCAGTCGATTGTGATTTGTGGTATGAAGGTGCGAAGTCGTCGCGTGTACGACACCTCCGGTAATTTTGTATGACGGCTCTGAGAGCCTAAAGTGAATTTGCAGTGATTCGGTGTTTATGATTAGTGATGAGAATGATCATGTGTGTTGTGGAATGGTAATTCCGCGGGATGTTATCATCTTTGCGGTAAGAATGTGGAGCTAGATCCTAAGTGGGGGAGTTTTTACTGCCACCCGACGAAGCTCCCGTGGTACTAGATCAAGTGAAGTGTAAGACCTCTTAAGTAAGGTGGTCGTGTAGTACCAAGGTGCAGTATGAGACCAAGTGTGAAGTTTGAGATCACGGAAGTGAGAGAATGTAATTGTTATTGTGGGTGCTCTCGTGATAATAATTTGGGTAGATGTGAAACTCGGATAGTACTGTCAAGTGAGTACGAGTTCGAGATGACAGTGAATACTGTATTTTCCCTGTCGGGAAACGTGATCGTGAGAATTTTCAGTGGATTATTCCACTTTGTGGATGGTTGTGAGGCGGGGAGCGCCGGTTCTGTTTGTCTCACGTCGAGACACGCGGTTGTTGTTTGTTTGCGAGAGTGTGTTCCCTAGTGATGCGACCCGTTGGTTGCATGGAAATGTCAAGGCCATCCTTTATGGACGGTCTAGGTAGTATAGTTCACCCGACGTCGGTGAATATTTTAAGGGTCGTGTGACGAATTGCGAATTGTCGGGATAATAATTCGCCATTGACAGGATTCTAGTACACGAATAGTTTCCATGCTAGTACTAAGGAGCCGTAGGGTATGGATGCGTTGTAGGGTTTGGAGGAGAAACCCTGTGTCGAGTGTTGATGATTTTCCTAGTTCGTGGTGTATTATTGTCGTCCTGGATTAATCCAGAGACTGGTGATCGTGTGCGGATCGATCGATGGGAAAGTTTGTGTTCCCTAGAGTGATTATTTTGGTGATACCGAAATTTCTTCGTTGAAGGAATAATCCGGTTGCGGAAATGAGGGAGGTTGGTTCTTGAAATAGAGAACATACTTGATTGACCGGTTGAGTGTTGCGTTATGGACTGTTAAAGTGCAGAGTTTTAATGGAGGCAGCTTGAACGTTGAGCGCGTGAAATATCGCTTGTTGCGGTAATGCACGCTAGGGATTATTAGCGTGTGGTGAAAACTTCGGATTAATGGAAATTGTTAATGGAATTGTTGCAGACATCGAGTTTGGATGTGTGTCGGAGGACTATAGAGTGTAGGTTCGGATTAGTTAAGTGACTAGGATCACGAGGACGTGATTGAATTTAAGCGGGGGAGAGTTGTAACAACCCGTTTTTCTTCATACATGTCTGAGGTACTTGATTGATCTTTAGAATGTTCATACTTGGTTGTATAATAGTATAAAGATGATTGTACGATGAGTGCATGAAGTGTACCAAGCGTACACGTGTTGCTTGTTCGAATGTCGAAGAAAACTGGACGTTGTTTGAGTTACATGATGTGTACGTACCTTTTCGATCCCAAATAAAGTTTGAGTTGACATTTCAAAACCTTACCATTAGAAAGGAAATCTTATTACGTTTCCAACGATATTTGATTCATCGAAAACGGAGTTACGGTCAAAAAGTTATGGCCAAAACAAGTTTGCTGAAGTTCGGATGAAACAGGCAATTGTCACGGCGCGACAAATTGCTCCGCGGCGCGACAAATGCCTATGTTGAAGGTCAGAAAGCTTGAAAAACATGTTTTAAAATCACCCTTTGGGCCACGGCGCGACAAATTGCTCCGCGGCGCGACAATAGGCACGATCTGGTGCTGTTCAGCCTTTTAATGAGTTAAATGAAGGGCAAAGTTGGTATTTCACATATGGACGGGTTTTTGGCCATAAAACTGATCCCAATCTTATCCAAACCTCATTCTCTTCATTCTCCTTCCCTCCCACTCACACACCAAACCCTAGAGAGAGAGTAAAGGGTTTAGAGAGAGAAAGCTCAAATCGGGGAAGAAGAAGAGTGTTTTGGGTCGGGTCACAAGAGTTAAAGTTGTTCTCCTCGTTCACGGCTACGTTGTGGTAGTAATGGTATGTTCTAATTCCGAAATTCATCTTTATGATTTAATATTCAAGTTAGGGTTTTTAGATTTTTAGTTGTAAAACCCATTTAGATGATGAAGTGGGTTTATGGAAACTAGTTATTTTTGATACATGGCGGGTTTTGGGTTGATTGACGTTTTGGCCATGATTAGGCTTTGGTTTTGGGTGTACTCACTTAGTTTAGTGATTTTGGAAGCGTTGGAACCCTTTTTGGGTGTATTTGAGTTGACTAATTTTGTAATGGGTCAAAATTAGGGTTTATGTGTCAAAATGGGTTTTGAGTCAAGTTTTGGTGAATTAAGTATGTAAATACTTGTTTTAGGTGTTATTTGGTGTTTTGGTAATATAATCACTAGTCGTTAGTGATTTTGGGCGTTTTTGAGACTTAGGTCAAAATGGGTCGACTTTGATTGGGTCAAATTTGGTAATGACACTAAATTGAATTAAATGGATGTTAAACACTTTTTGTTAAGTGTTAAATGGCATTTTTGAATGAAAGTGAACGTGAGAAATGATTTCGGGTTGAAATTGGTATTTTAACCATAAAGTCAAACTTGGTCAACCATGAAACGGGTTTTTGGGCAATATACAAGATAGTATGCATTTAATGGCTAAAGTTGATGTATTTGGGTATTTCGGGAACGCGGGAACTAGTCTCGTTAGTTTTGGACCTTCGGGTGTCGTTAAATGTATAAAAAGGTGTATTTTGCACTTAGGTGTCTAAATGGGTGGATTGTGGAGGTAGGTATAAACCCTTGGTTAAGGGTGTTTGCGTCAAATTCTCTTGAAGGGAATGTGTGTTGATTGTGTGAATACCTATATGTATATTATAGGTAAAAGCTTGCTCGGTTGCGTTTGGTGGCGACTTTACATACATGACTTGTGCATGCATCTCGAGGTGAGTGGAATAATTATGCGTGTACGTATATAATGTATTTATTTGTGTGATATGAATGTGGAATTGTCACGGTGTTCAAGACACCACATTCTAAGTAACGAGTAGCATTGTCGCGGTGCTCAAGACACTACTCATTGTTTGATTGACATGTGGTATTGTCGCGGTGTTCAAGACACCACATTGTCATGGGAGTGGAATTGTCGCGGTGTTCAAGACACCACTCATTGTTTTGATTGACATGTGGAATCGTCGCGGTGTTCAAGACGCCACATTGTCATGGGGGTGAGTTAGTCGCGGTGTTCAAGACATCACCCGGGGGATTAGTGATTACGCGGTGTTTAAGTAACACTAATGGATGTTATGAACTCCGATGGTCTTTCAAGTACCGTTCCCTTGTACGATTGGTTAACCATGGTTGAGTGAATTTGTATTTAGCATATTAAATTGTGAACTATATGCTATTGTTGTTGCTAGCTTCTTGTGAATTGTGGATAGTAGTTTATGCATGATGTTTGCATGGCTGTCGAATTGCTAGCTTGTATGCGGTATTGTGTAAGTGTTTGCAAGTAAGTAGATTATATATGTATATGTATAATTATTGCATTCACTAAGCGTTAGCTTACCCCTCTCGTTGTTTACCTTTTTACAGGTATTGTGATTGTGAAGCTAGCTAGTTGATAGACTAGTTGCGTAGTAGCGCTTGGGCTCTATGGGGTAACTTTCGGATATGGATGTGGATTGGGGATTTTGTAGATCCTCGGGATTATGCTCTTGGTATCGGGTTGGGCTATTGTGTCTTAACCGTGGTGTTGTATAAATGTTTCGAGGTCGCATCGTTTGGTTGTGTCGAGTCAAACCTTGTATGTGAAATACATTCTCGTAAGGATGTATGGTGTCATTGTAAACCAAGAGTCGAGATAAAATGTTTAACGTGTTATTATGATAAATTGTATATGGATAACTATTTCGAAATGGTTTGTATACTTGGGTGATATTGGGACCTAACAAAAAAAAAAAAAAAAGTACTCCGTTTTTGGTTAAACGGTTTGGGGTTGTTTCATAACAGGTGGTGATAGATGGTTAACATAAATGGGTTGAAGTTGGTGGAGGTTAAACGCGATTAAAACAAGATGGTACACATCAGAAATATGAAAGGAATGAAGATGTATTACGATGGTGTTGTGGTGTTATTTGTTATCATTTAATCTCTCAATCTCCCTTTCTCTCCCCAATGTAATATGCATGTATATCCATATATAAGAAGAAAGGTGGTGATGGTTGTCGACAAAAGTATTCGAGCCAGGAAGTAACAAACAAAAATATATAAAGTAGAAAGTGAAGTGTAACGGATTCGTACGATTGCTATTGATATTTTAGAACTTGATTTAATCGAGTTTGTATTGTTGTGATAATGAGATCGACATGTAACAAGAATCAGACAGGAAGGATAGAATTTCCAATCAGGAGAAATAAAAAAAATTAACAGATAGCTATGTTCAACTGATTTTGTATTGAAGTGGTGATTTGGATTCGATATGTAGCAGATCAGAAAGAAGAAGACAGAAGTAAAAGAATGAAGAAAAATAAAGTAGATACTGATGTGCAACAAATTTTGTTTGAATTGCAAACTGAATTCGTCATATATCATAATTAGAGACAAATTATGAATAAAAGTTTAAAAGTAGATAGCTAAGTTAGACTGCATTTGTTGTGTAATGTAACTGATTTGTACTAGTAGCAATTAGAAACAGGAAACGAATATCATACAGTTACATCATAAATATATATTAATTTCTAATTTGAGAGTCAAAGTTTTGGTTTTCAAAGTCAACTAAGTGTTATTGAATCAAATTCGAGTTTGTTTTGATGTCTCCAGTTAATTTGATGATCCATAAAGATTATAGGAATGATTTGCAATACAATTCATGTTGTAATCATAACCTATAACATTCTTAATCTCAAAATCAATTTTTGAGTTCATGAGTTCTTGACAGTGATATACACTAACTTGAATTCGAAACAAATTTCAAAAACTAAAAATGCAGAGTTGTTAGGAATCATTTACTTAAACTTCCTGTAAAATCTCAAGTTCCAATACTTAATAACGAATTCGAATTTGCGAGTCAAAGTTTCAATTTTAAAAAGTCAACTATTGTTCTACAATCAAATTCGAGTTCTAATTGATGTTTCTGTTGAAATTGATGATTCACAAAGTTTTTAGGAATGATTTGAAACATATTTCATGTTGTAAAGATTGTCCAAAACGAACTCAAAATTGAAAACATTATTTTTTTAAGACTTACGAGCTAAAGCAGTAAGTTTTTTTCAGTTTTTTCTCAATTTTTTTAATTACAAGAACACTTTTATTTTTTTGTTTCATGTTTGTTTAAAAGTCCTAAATGAAACCCAAGTTCGTTAATTGGAGTTAGGAAGTCCCATGGATGAATTTGTGACGACCCAGAAATTTTTGACCAAATTTAAACTTAATCTTTAAATGAATTAATGTTTCCGACACGATAAGCAAAGTCTGTTAAGTTGAAATTCAAAAATTTGGAACTGTGTTCATGTAACCTTCGACTTTTCCGGACGATTCACAAACCACTATTTGTAAATAAGATATGTATATAAATATATGTATATATTTGAGATTGATATTTGCATGATTAAATGTTTCCAACATTTTAAGCAATCAAACTTGTTAAGATTTGATTAATTGAAATGGATTTTACATAAACGTTTGACCACCCAGTTTGTCTGACGATTCACGAACGTTAAAACTTGTAAAAACGACATGATGATATATATATGGACATATATATATGTTTAACATGGTATTATGATAAGTAAGTATCTCATTAAGTATATTAACAATGGGTAATATACATAAAATGAGACTACTAAATTAAGGAATTTGAAACAAGATATATATGTAACGGTTATCGACGTAATAACGTCTTAATTAAAATAAATACATATGTATTGTATTAAGATATATTAATACATTATGTTTAACATGATATAATGATAATTAAGTATATCATTAAGTGTATTAACAATGAACTATATACATAAAACAAGACTACTAACTTAAGGGTTTCGAAACAATGTATACATGTAACGATTAACGACGAAATAACGACTTAATTAAAATGTATATATATATGTAATGTATTAAGAAGTATTAATACACATTTGAAAGACTTAATGACATATATCAAAATACTTATACTTGACAAAGATAGTTGTAATCGTATTCTCGTTCATTTTCATCAAGAATTCTACTCGTATTCGTTCGGTATTTGTACACGTATTATACCCAGTTTCTAGATGTATTTACTATTGGTATACACATATTAATTCATCACCTTAGCAGCCCTATATCAGCCATTAAACATGTGGTAACCATTCTTTGTAATCTAGTATGAATTATTTAGCAAGATTACAAAAATATTATTAATTATTAATGAATTATTTACAAGAAAACAAAACTTACACATCCTTTATATCTAATCCATATACCACGATCCAAAACACATACAAACACCTTTATTCTTCAATTTTCTTCATCTAATTGATCTCTCTCAAGTTCTATCTTCAAGTTCTAAGTGTTCTTCATAAATTCTATAAGTTCTAGTTTCATAAAATCAAGAAGACTTCAAGATTTCTTTCAATCCTTTTAATCCAATCCAACAACTCATCAAAGATCAAGAATTTCCATCTAATCTCAGTAACTTTTCATCTCATAATCAAGGTAATAAACTTATTCAAGCTTTGGTTCAATTCTTATAAACATAACTATCTTAAATCAAGATAGAATTCTTACTTGAACTTGTTTTCGTGTCATGATTCTACTTCAAGAACTTCCAAGCCATTAAAGATCCTTTGAAGCTCAAGTTTATTTCTCATCATTTTCAGTAGGTTTACCTACTATACTTGAGGTAGTAACAATGTTCATAACATCATTCGATTCTTACTTATATAACTATCTTATTCGAAGAAAATAACTTGTAATCACTAGAACATAGTTTAGTCAATTCTAAACTTGTTCGCAAACAAAGTTAGTCCTTCTAACTTAACTTTTAAAAACAACTAATCACATGTTTTATATCTATATGATATGCTAACATAAGGATTTAAAATTTGGAAACACGAAGAACACCGTAAAACCGGACATACGCCGTCGTAGTAAAACAGGGGGCTATTTCGGGTTGAATAATTAAAAAAAAACTATGTTAGACTTTGATTTAAAGATTTGTATTTTGGGAAAATAATATTTCATATAAACATGAAAACATATTAAAAAATTATGGTTAAACTCAAAGTAGAAGTATGTTTTTCAAAATGGTCATCAAGATGTCGTTCTTTCGACGAAAATGACTACCTCTTTCAAATATGGACTTGTAACCTGTAACTCCGACTATAAACCACTACTTTTTCAGTTTATTTCTAAATACTACAGTTCGTTACGAAACCATAGCAATTTGAATCACTCAAAACCGATTTATAACGAAGAAGATATGGGCAAAGCAAGATTGGTTAGAAATCACCAAAATAACTACGGGATTATTTTGCAAAAATCTATACTAACCATGTCTTAGCTAACTTTTCTTGTATTATACATGTATTTATACATATTTCCTTGTACTATACTACTCTTGGTTAATCGTAAGACACATGTACACAATACGTCGAGATAACTTCAAAGACAACAGTTTGTACAATGGGTCGTGATTAAACCTTAGACAATATATATACAATACGTCAGATAAATCGTAAGAAACATGTACACAACACGTCGAGATAACTTCAAAGAAAATAGTTTTACAATGGGTCGTGATTGAGTCTTAGACAATATATTTATAATACATCAGATAAATCGTAAGACACATGTACACAACACGTCGAGATAACTTCAAAGACAATAGTTGTACAATGGGTTGTGATTGAGTCTTAGACATTATATTTACAATACGTCTTGATTATTCCAGGGTGATGTATTGAACTATATATATGGACTACTAACGTTGGACTGCTAACATTGGACTACTAACGTTGGACTGCTAACTTGACAACTTAAATCATCAACACGTAAATAAAAATATGATTTGAATATATTTATCATACTTTGATATATATGTATATATTTGTTATAGGTTCGTGAATCGATCCGTGGCTAAGTATGATTTTTCTAAGATTTGAAAATTTGTGAAAGTGAGTTTCATTACTCCCTTTTTATATATTTTTGGGCTGAGAATACATGCACTGCTTTCATAACTGTTATACGAAATAGACACAAGTACTTAAAAACTATATTCTATGGTTGGATTACGAATACCGAATATCGCCCCTTGTTAGCTTGGTAGCCTAAGAATTAGGGAAATGGCCCCTAATTGACGCGAATCCTAAAGATAGATCTATGGACCTTGACACGTCCCATTCGGGTAACGAATGCTTTAGTACTTCGATTGATATATACTGATTGCGACGTCCGGTATATAGCATGCAGATTGCAAAATGCCTGTATGCGGGGGATATTCTATATGCATCTTGTTAGTTCGGTTACCAAGTGTTCACCATATGAATGATTTTATCTTTATGCAGATTGCGAAATGCATGTATAGTGATTATGGAAATGAAAATGAAAACAAAAACCTTGTGGTCTATTAAATTGTTAGAAATGAATATTTATGATAAACTAATGAACTCACCAACCTTTTGGTGGACACTTTTAAGCATTTTTATTCTCAGGTATGAAAGAAATCTTCTGCTGTGCATTTGCCCAATTTAAAGATATTACTTGGAGTCATTCATGACATATTTCAAAAGACGTTGCATTCGAGTCGTTGAGTTCAACAAGATTATATTAAAGTAAATGATAGATTAAGTCATTTATAGTCTATTTATATTATGAAATGGTATGCATATTTGTCAACTATCGTTGTAATGAAAGTTGTCTTTTAAAAATGAATGCAATATTTGTAAAACGTATCATATAGAGGTCAATACCTCGCAATAGGATCAAATGTTATTGTATTCGTCCATATGGATTTGGACGGGCCATTACAGTTGGTATCAAAGCGTTGGTCTTAGCGAACCAGGTCTTGCATTAGTGTGTCTAACTGATAAGTTGTTATGATGCATTAATGAGTCTGGACTTCGACCGTGTCTGCATGTCAAAAGTTTTGCTTATCATCTCTTGTCGGGAATTACCTACTTAACATTCTTAGTCTAGACACGTCTTACTGCATTGATTGCATGATTAGTGTATAGATAAAATTCATATCATAGCGTATCTGTTACTGTAAACTTTGTCTGACAGCTTCCGAAAATTCCTCCATAATTTGCGGAATCCTTTGTACTCTATATAGGTATTCTATGCAAATAGAATATAATCCGATATTCGAAAATCATTTCATACCAAAAATCCTTTATCTAACCGTGCAAGATGAATCCTACACCTAGTTCGAGTTCCTCAGAATCTGACAGCTATTCCGATATGGATTTCTACCTGAGCTCCGAAAGCAGTGTAACCGGAATGGATCAACCAATTAGCCATCACCAATTCTGGATGAATTGGGGATGGGTTCGTAGTCGACTTAATTAGTGGAGACAAGAAGAAGGCAATCCCTTCCATCCACCGAATTTCCCTCTTGGCGAAGAACCTGAAGCACTTACCGGAGAACCTGTCCGAAACACCATCTTCACCCTCATTTCCAGAATAGCTCGCAACGATTACGTAATATCTACTATTTTAAACCTTATTCATCCGCTCGTCTCAACCGCCCATCATCCCGGAATAATAGAAGAAGTCAACGAGCTTCGCGCTCGGGTAATCAATCTGGAGAATATGGTGTACAACTTATAAGCACCAGCAACACCACCGATACCAACAGTACCACCAACATCAACAATGCCTGTACCACCAACAACAACATCCGCATCACCCGCCTCAACATCACAATCCGTACCTCGAGCATAATCTTCATCCAACATCTCTCATTTTTTTCTATATATCGTTCTACATCAACATCATACGCCTCGTAGACACCAAGGAAAACCAACAGCGATAAATGATGAAGTATTGATTTATAACTTCATTAGAGAAATATTCTGCGGCGATTATGTAATCTTCAAAGTCTTAGGGATTATTTAATTCTAGTTCTAACCATAGATCTGATGGATGGAGGAATAGGAATGATAGAGAATAGAGTAGAAACCCTGACAAAGGTTGATACGTAATTTACAAGCTAGACTTGTTATGCAAGCACCACCAGCAAAACCGCCAACATCACCAGCAGTCTCACCATCATCAGCAACACCGGCAGTACCACAAGCTCCACAAGTTTCATAACCACCGCAGATATCAACACATCAATCACCAATAAGAATATTATACTATCGAGTTATGAAATATTAACTCATTATTTCCAAAGAGTTTATATATATATATTTTATATATATATGAATTTTGAAACCATATTATATCTTTTCATACTAAACTGTTACGTGTGAATTTTGAAGGGTAAATACTACTTGATTAATTTACATTACTAAAATACTATGATATACATCCTTCGTTAACAACCTAAATCTCTAACTCAGCTCAATAAATTCTATCCCCTAATAAACCAAGTGTATTATTCAATTAGGTTTGATTTTACACTTTCATTTCCGATGTACTTGAAACTTTCTAGAAAATGTCATTCATACCTTGTGAAATTCACAAGAATTCCACGAACACCAACATCTTCCACCGAGAAATATTTAAGTTCACAATTAATATGTTACACTGTACACTCTTCAATTATTCGATATTCATTATCTATACTCACTACTTTCACAACGATATATATTCTTCCATAGAAATCAGAACAACCATTTTCATTCAGATTCAATTACATATTCTGATTTTGACAGATCAAAATCCAAGTCAAGATATAATAGATAGCATCACTCTTAGATCCTTACATCTTTCAAAACCATACTTTAAATTCAAAACTGTGCTAGAACATCACTCTTATTCATAAAACTCATAAATATATTCATTCAAAATCCTGAATGATTTCATCTTGAACATCATATGTATATTGATGATTACAACCTGCGTTCAAACCCTTTATGATTCTTGAAAATACCCCAACTACTGATCAATCGAGAAGATGAACCAACCACACATTATCGACAGAAAGAAAGAGTTATACTTATAGTCATACGGTTATACTTATAGTCATACGCCTGGAAAGCTCTCTAAACCTAAATAAGACTTTAACACGTATCCGTGATAAATACTTCAGCATTATTATTACTGAAAATAACTTTGCAATTCCATTTCAAGTATCCAGTTTTGTCACACCTTCAGCAAGACAACTTCGACGTTTCATTTGGAGAAACCTTAATTAAACCTTGATATATACGATTGCCTTTCTATCGTTGTTACTGGGGAACCTTTTATGTTCCACCATATTAGCAGTAAACGTACCAGCGACTCCGTTACTTTGCAACTTAAATCCCTCCGAAATATCACTATCATTATTCATTGAAATCTATCATATAATCATCAACATCTTGTAACGATAATTGTTATACCACATACCGGGAAGCATCAATCGTTAACTTCGAATTTCGCAACGTTTCTACGTCAACAATTATATACATACATATAACGTCTACCTCCTGGAATTATGAAAGCACCCCAACATGTGAATTAGTTCTTTGAGTTTTGAGAATACTGAAGAAGCAGCAAAAACTGTAAATGACCTTAACAGTCAAAAGATTGATGATAAAGAATAGAGTGTTGGAAACACTCAACAGAAAATTTGATACTGGAAAGCGGATTAAGCAAAACTATGAAGGAGACTGTGAACAAATCATAAGGACTAAACTTGTACATAAAGAATCCAGATAATTCTGTATTCGATGAAATCTTTAGCAAATATATTGCTCCTTACTTATTCTATATTCTTGCGGAAGAATTTTCCTCATCAACCTTCGATCTTAGAAATTCTAAAAATATCATCATAAATATCCTCGATATTTCTAAGGATGTTTTCATAAATAATCTTGTCCGAAATTACTTATCTCTTCGTGCTATCTGTGTTACATCTTAAAGGAAACTGTTTTAGTTTCTAAATTTCTATAAACTTCGAGTTTAGATTATGAATGTTTTTGAAGTAGTGTTGGGAATCGAAGCATGAGTTAGTATAATATAATGACGCCTGATTAACGTGGTTATATTACAGTAAGTCATGCTGAGTTTCTAATAGAACATGATGATTCACAGATTATATTGTCAACATGTGCCATGTTACACGATTTTTTCATTCTATTTAACCTCTAAAAATATCAAGAACATATTTTCTTGATAGTTCTATCTTTTTCGTGATACCGGTAATTTACCAAATTAAATTGTGCTATTATAATTCCTTTCTGCTTAAAACATTAGTTATGTTCATTCGAAATTTCGTACCTACAAAATCGAGATGTCTTGATCGCTTTACTTAAAGTTGAGAAGAGAAAACAAAAGCATGGAGCTCCGAAATATAAAGGAAAATATAAAGCTCGATAACAAATTAGAAATTACAAACCGTGTATATCAATGCGTATAGCAATATAAAGACACGGGAGAATGATAAATACAACAATCCCTAGAGCATAATAGAAATAAACAGATTCCTCCGGAGGTAGCTGGAAAAGAAGGATAATGGTGGCGAACGTCAATATTAGGTCAAGAACCAGAACTGGATTGAACATTTTTCACAATCTTTTGGATGTATGAATTGATGAAGAAAGTAGGGATGGTGATAATAATGAGTCGGAAGAGGTCAATTTATAGTGGATATAACAGACAGAGCAATCGAGGCAGATTACTGCATTTAATTAAAGAGGATCCTAATTTCCTTAAATCCCGAAAAAAATCAAATCTTTTATAGATTTCGAAGATTTTCTTTACATTCCTTGAAATCCGGAAATCACCTGTGACTACGTCAAAAATTAAGACGAAACTTTATTTCCTCAATTCCATCTTTTATGATAGCTTCATTCATACTCTTCGCGTAATCGAATTGTTCTATCCATATTTTCACAAAGATGAAAAAAAAACTCTATATTTATTGAACTCGTGCTATTCATAAACGGAACTCGACTCATTCAAGGTATTCAAAATACTCCACTAATCTATTTCCTTGATAATGATTATATGAACGATCGAATTCATGATAAGAATTCAAGTTATAGTTCTTGATACAAGAATAATCTTACTTCCATTATCAAACTTTCCTTAACCAAATTTCAGGACGAAATTTCTTTAACGGGTAGGTACCGTGACTACCCGGAAATTTCCGACCAAATTTAAACTTAATCTTTAAATGAATTAATGTTTCTGACACGATAAGCAAAGTCTGTTAAGTTGAAATTCAAAAATTTGGAACTGTGTTCATGTAACCTTCGACTTTTCCGGACGATTCACGAACCACTATTTGTAAATAAGATATGTATATAAATATATGTATATATTTGAGATTGATATTTGCATGATTAAATGTTTCCAATATTTTAAGTAATCAAACTTGTTAAGATTTGATTAATTGAAACGGATTTTACATAAACGTTTGACCACCCAGTTTGTCCGACGATTCACGAACGTTAAAACTTGTAAAAACGACATGATGATATATATATGGACATATATATATGTTTAACATGGTATTATGATAAGTAAGTATCTCATTAAGTATATTAACAATGGGTAATATACATAAAATGAGACAACTAAATTAAGGAATTTGAAACAAGATATATATGCAACGGTTATCGACGTAATAACGTCTTAATTAAAATAAATACATATGTATTGTATTAAGATATATTAATACATTATGTTTAACATGATATAATGATAATTAAGTATATCATTAAGTGTATTAACAATGAACTATATACATAAAACGAGACTACTAACTTAAGGGTTTCGAAACAATGTATACATGTAACGATTAACGACGATATAACGACTTAATTAAAATGCATATATATATATATATATATGTAATGTATTAAGAAGTATTAATACACATTAGAAAGACTTAATGACATATATCAAAATACTTATACTTGACAAAGATAGTTGTAATCGTATTCTCGTTCGTTTTCATCAAGAATTCTACTCGTATTCTTTCGGTATTTGTACTCGTATTATACCCAGCTTCTAGATGTATTTACTATTGGTATACACATATCAAATCATCACCTTAGCAGCCCTAGATTAGCTATCAAAAATGTGGGAACCATTCTTTGTAATCTAGTATGAATTATTTAGCAAGATTACAAAAATATTATTAATAATTCATGAATTATTTACAAGAAAACAAAACTTACACATCCTTTATATCTAATCCATATACCACGACCCAAAACACATACAAATACCTTCATTCTTCAATTTTCTTCATCTAATTGATCTCTCTTAAGTTCTATCTTCAAGTTCTAAGTGTTCTTCATAAATTCTATAAGTTCTAGTTTCATAAAATCAAGAAGACTTCAAGATTTCTTTCAATCCTTTTAATCCAATCCAACAACTCATCAAAGATCAAGAATTTCTATCTAATCTCAGTAACTTTTCATCTCATAATCAAGGTAATAAACTTATTCAAGCTTTGGTTCAATTCTTATAAACATAACTATCTTAAATCAAGATAGAATTCTTACT
The DNA here is from genome assembly GCF_046630445.1 of Rutidosis leptorrhynchoides. Classification (NCBI taxonomy): domain Eukaryota; kingdom Viridiplantae; phylum Streptophyta; class Magnoliopsida; order Asterales; family Asteraceae; genus Rutidosis; species Rutidosis leptorrhynchoides. The sequence continues at coordinate 452,112,515 of NC_092337.1, forward strand.
TGAACTTGTTTTCGTGTCATGATTCTACTTCAAGAACTTCCAAGCCATTAAAGATCCTTTGAAGCTCAAGTTTATTTCTCATCATTTTCAGTAGGTTTACCTACTATACTTGAAAATAATTTGTATTTAAAGATTTGTATTTTGGGAAAATAATATTTCATATAAACATGAAAATATATCCAAAAACTATGGTTAAACTCAAAATAGAAGTATGTTTTTCAAAATGGTCATCAAGATGTCGTTCTTTCGACGAAAATGACTACCTCTTTCAAATATGGACTTGTAACCTGCAACTCTGACTATAAACCACTAATTTTTCAGTTTAGTTCTAAATACTACAGTTCGTTACGAAACCATAGCAATTTGAATCACTCAAAACCGATTTATAACGAAGAAGATATGGGCAAAGCAAGATTGGTTAGAAATCACCAAAATAGCTACGGGATTATTTTGCAAAAATCTATACTAACCATTTCTTAGCTAACTTTTCTTGTATTATTCATATATTTATACATATTTCCTTGTACTATGCTAGTCTTGGTTAATCGTAAGACACATGTACACAATACGTCGAGATAACTTCAAAGACAACAGTTTGTACCGTGGGTCGTGATTAAACCTTAGACAATATATATACAATACGTCAGATAAATCGTAAGACACATGTACACAACACGTCGAGATAACTTCAAAGACAATAGTTTTACAATGGGTCATGATTGAGTCTTAGACAATATATTTACAATACGTCAGATAAATCGTAAGACACATGTACACAACACGTCGAGATAACTTCAAAGATAATAGTTGTACAATGGGTTGTGATTGAGTCTTAGACATTATATTTACAATACATCTTGATTATTCCAGGGTGATATATTGAACTATATATATATGGACTACTAACGTTGGACTGCTAACATTGGACTACTAACGTTGGACTGCTAACTTGACAACTTAAATCATCAACACGTAAATAAAAATATGATTTGAATATATTTATCATACTTTGATATATATGAATATATTTATTATAGGTTCGTGAATCGATCCGTGGCTAAGTCTGATTTTTCGAAGAATTGAAAATTTGTGAAAGTGAGTTTCATTACTCCCTTTTTATATATTTTTGGGCTGAGAATACATGCACTGCTTTCATAACTGTTTTACGAAATAGACACAAGTACTTAAAAACTATATTCTATGGTTGGATTACCAATACCGAATATCGCCCCTTGTTAGCTTGGTAGCCTAAGAATTAGAGAAATGGCCCCTAATTGACGCGAATCCTAAAGATAGATCTATGGACCTTGGCACGTCCCATTCGGGTTACGAATGCTTTAGTACTTTGATTGATATATACTGATTGCGACGGCCGGTATATAGCATGCAGATTGCGAAATGCCTGTATGCGGGGGATATTCTATATGCATCTTGTTAGTTCGGTTACCAAGTGTTCACCATATGAATGATTTTATATTTATACAGATTGAGAAATGCCTGTATAATGATTATGGAAATGAAAATGAAAACAAAAACCTTGTGGTCTATTAAATTGTTAGAAATGAATATTTATGATAAACTAATGAACTCACCAAGCTTTTGATGGACACTTTTAAGCATTTTTATTCTCAGGTATGAAAGAAATCTTCCGCTGTGCATTTGCCCAATTTAAAGATATTACTTGGAGTCATTCATGACATATTTCAAAAGACGTTGCATTCGAGTCGTTGAGTTCAACAAGATTATATTAAAGTAAATGACAGATTAAGTCATTTATAGTCTTTTTATATTATGAAATGGTATGCATATTTGTCAACTATCGTTGTAATGAAAGTTGCCTTTTAAAAACGAATGCAATGTTTGTAAAACATATCATATAGAGGTCAATACTGTAGTGACCCGAACTTTTCCATGTTTATATATATTAATTGAGATTGATATTTACATGATTAAATGTTTCAAACATGTTAAGCAATCAAACTTGTTAAGACTTGATTAATTGAAATAGGTTTCATATAGACAATTGACCACCCAAGTTGACCGGTGATTCACGAACGTTAAAACTTGTAAAAAACTATATGATGACATATATATGGTTATATATATAGTTAACATGATATTATGATAAGTAAACATATCATTAATTATATTAACAATGAACTACATATGTAAAAACAAGACTACTAACTTAATGATTTTGAAACGAGACATATATGTAACGTTTATCGTTGTAACGACATTTAATGTATATATATCATATTAAGAGATATTCGTACATCATAATATCATGATAATCTAATAATTTAAAATCTCTTTTGTTATTATAAACATTGGGTTAACAACATTTAACAAGATCGTTAACCTAAAGGTTTCAAAACAACACTTACATGTAACGACTAACGATGACTTAACGACTCAGTTAAAATGTATATACATGTAGTATTTTAATATGTATTTATACACTTTTGAAAGACTTCAATACACTTATCAAAATACTTCTACTTAACAAAAATGCTTACAATTACATTCTCGTTCAGTTTCATCAACAATTCTACTCGTATGCACCCGTATTCGTACTCGTACAATACACAGCTTTTAGATGTATGTACTATTGGTATATACACTCCAATTATCAGCTCTTAGCAGCCCATGTGAGTCACCTAACACATGTGGGAACCATCATTTGGCAACTAGCATGAAATATCTCATAAGATTACAAAAATATGAGTAATCATTCATGACTTATTTACATGAAAACAAAATTACATATCCTTTATATCTAATCCATACACCAACGACCAAAAACACCTACAAACACTTTCATTCTTCAATTTTCTTCATCTAATTGATCTCTCTCAAGTTCTATCTTCAAGTTCTAAGTGTTCTTCATATATTCTACAAGTTCTAGTTACATAAAATCAAGAATACTTTCAAGTTTGCTAGCTCACTTCCAATCTTGTAAGGTGATCATCCAACCTCAAGAAATCTTTGTTTCTTACAGTAGGTTATCATTCTAATACAAGGTAATAATCATATTCAAACTTTGGTTCAATTTCTATAACTATAACAATCTTATTTCAAGTGATGATCTTACTTGAACTTGTTTTCGTGTCATGATTCTGCTTCAAGAACTTCGAGCCATCCAAGGATCCGTTGAAGCTAGATCCATTTTTCACTTTTCCAGTAGGTTTATCCAAGGAACTTAAGGTAGTAATGATGTTCATAACATCATTCAATTCATACATATAAAGCTATCTTATTCGAAGGTTTAAACTTGTAATCACTAGAACATAGTTTAGTTAATTCTAAACTTGTTCGCAAACAAAAGTTAATCCTTCTAACTTGACTTTTAAAATCAACTAAACACCTGTTCTATATCTATATGATATGCTAACTTAATGATTTAAAACCTGGAAACACGAAAAACACCGTAAAACCGGATTTACGCCGTCGTAGTAACACCGCGGGCTGTTTTGGGTTAGTTAATTAAAAACTATGATAAACTTTGATTTAAAAGTTGTTATTCTGAGAAAATGATTTTTATTATGAACATGAAACTATATCCAAAAATTATGGTTAAACTCAAAGTGGAAGTATGTTTTCTAAAATGGTCATCTAGACGTCGTTCTTTCGACTGAAATGACTACCTTTACAAAAACGACTTGTAACTTATTTTTCCGACTAGAAACCTATACTTTTTTTGTTTAGATTCATAAAATAGAGTTCAATATGAAACCATAGCAATTTGATTCACTCAAAACGGATTTAAAATGAAGAAGTTATGGGTAAAACAAGATTGGATAATTTTTCTCATTTTAGCTACGTGAAAATTGGTAACAAATCTATTCCAACCATAACTTAATCAACTTGTATTATATATTATGTAATCTTGAGATACCATAGACACGTATACAATGTTTCGACCTATCATGTCGACACATCTATATATATTTCGGAACAACCATAGACACTCTATATGTGAATGTTGGAGTTAGCTATACAGGGTTGAGGTTGATTCCAAAATATATATAGTTTGAGTTGTGATCAATACTGAGATACGTATACACTGGGTCGTGGATTGATTCAAGATAATATTTATTGATTTATTTCTGTACATCTAACTGTGGACAACTAGTTGTAGGTTACTAACGAGGACAGCTGACTTAATAAACTTAAAACATCAAAATATATTAAAAGTGTTGTAAATATATTTTGAACATACTTTGATATATATGTATATATTGTTATAGGTTCGTGAATCAACCAGTGGCCAAGTCTTACTTCCCGACGAAGTAAAAATCTGTGAAAGTGAGTTATAGTCCCACTTTTAAAATCTAATATTTTTGGGATGAGAATACATGCAGGTTTTATAAATGATTTACAAAATAGACACAAGTACGTGAAACTACATTCTATGGTTGAATTATCGAAATCGAATATGCCCCTTTTTATTAAGTCTGGTAATCTAAGAATTAGGGAACAGACACCCTAATTGACGCGAATCCTAAAGATAGATCTATTGGGCCTAACAAACCCCATCCAAAGTACCGGATGCTTTAGTACTTCGAAATTTATATCATATCCGAAGGGTGTCCCGGAATGATGGGGATATTCTTATATATGCATCTTGTTAATGTCGGTTACCAGGTGTTCACCATATGAATGATTTTTATCTCTATGTATGGGATGTGTATTGAAATATGAAATCTTGTGGTCTATTGTTACGATTTGATATATATAGGTTAAACCTATAACTCACCAACATTTTTGTTGACGTTTAAAGCATGTTTATTCTCAGGTGAATATTAAGAGCTTCCGCTGTTGCATACTAAAATAAGGACAAGATTTGGAGTCCATATTTGTATGATATTGTGTAAAAACTGCATTCAAGAAACCGATTTCGATGTAACATATTTGTATTGTAAACCATTATGTAATGGTCGTGTGTAAACAGGATATTTTAGATTATCATTATTTGATAATCTATGTAAAGCTTTTTAAACCTTTATTTATGAAATAAAGGTTATGGTTTGTTTTAAAAATGAATGCAGTCTTTGAAAAACGTCTCATATATAGGTCAAAACCTCGCAACGAAATCAATTAATATGGAACGTTTTTAATCAATAAGAACGGGACATTTCAGTTGGTATCCGAGCGTTGGTCTTAGAGAACCAGAAAATTTGCATTAGTGTGTCTTATCGAGTTTGTTAGGATGCATTAGTGAGTCTGGACTTCGACCGTGTTTTCTTTAAAAATGATTGCTTAACATTTTTGTTGGAAACTATATATTTTTAACATATGAATATTATGTGATATATTAATCTCTTAACGCATTTGATATTATGTGATAGATGTCTACCTCTAGAACAAGTCCCATTGACTCACCTAATAATAATGAAGAGTCAAATGTAAATTGGAATGATTCGTGGACTGATTCACAAGTTCCCGAAGAGGAACCGGAAGAAGAGTCGGAACCGGAAGAAGAATCGGAACCGGAAGAAGAATCGGAACCGGATGAAGAAATAGAACCGGTGGGGGAAATAATAAAACGGTTAAGTAAAAGAAAATCCTCAACCAACCGACCAAAGTTAATTATGGTCAATGGTGTTTCCGCCAAGGAAGCAAAATATTGGGAGGATTACCAATTCTCCGATGAATCGGATTCCGACGAGAATTCCGATGATGTTATAGAAATTACCCCAACTGAATTTAAAAAGGCAAAAGAAAATAATAAGGGAAAGGGCATAAAAATAGAGAAATCTAATTCCAACCCCGATGAACTTTATATGTATCGTCAACCCCCGAAGTCCTTAAGTTGTAACAATGACCCGGGAACCTCTAAACCACCAGGTTTTTCTAAACCAATGTGGACAACGACGGCTCGTATTAGGGGAACATCATATATCCCTAGAAACTTGGCAAAACGAACCAAAACCGAAGAAGAAGAAACGAGCGAGTCGGAATAAGATAGTTGTATTCGTGTGGTGTAATATATGGAATATAGTGTTCTTATGCTTTATGATATATGTAAAAATTGCTTGTATTAATAAGTATTTTTTTATGAATCTAACTCTTGTCTATTTTACAGTTTAAAAACACAAAATGGATAGACAACCCAATATTTTAAGAGACCTACCCGGAGACATGATTGATGAAATCTTGTCTAGAGTCGGCCAGAATTCTTCGGCACAACTATTTAAGGCGAGATCAGTTTGTAAGACATTCGAAGAACGTTCCAAGAATGTCTTGGTTTATAAGAGACTTTCGTTTGAAAGATGGGGGATATCACATTGGGAAACCCATAAGTTACGATGTGTTTACTTTGACGCATATATTGCGGGGAACCCAAATGCTATTTTACGCAACGGGTTAAGAAATTATTTTGACTCAATATATCCGAATATTGGACTTCGTGATTTAGAAAAAGCGGCTAACATGCAACATAAAGAAGCATGTTATGCTTACGGATTAGTAATGTTCGCTTCTCACCAAAGTGAGAACAAGAACATCGGGCTACAACTATTAAACAAAACGTTTCCACAAGTGACGGAGTCGGTAATTGGGGTAAGAAATGAGGTTTTTAGATTATTACGGGACTGTTGGACATTACGTAACCCTCATCCCTTTGATGACGTTACAACACGCTGTCTTATCAACGGCCATAACGGTTATGTTGCACAAGACCAAGGATGGGAAGTAGTCCTAGTAAAACCAGAATGCATGACTTGTTTCTGGACGTATGAATTACGTGTCTTTATTGCCTTTGCTGAACGACTTGTGTACTAGCTAGAATTGTCTTCACAACTATCTTGTATCAAAGTTATTGTGTGCTATATTTCATGCTTTATGTAAAATAAGCGGTATTGTAAGTTTGTAAAATATTGTATAAAAGTTTGAACGCGAAATATTATTGTAATCAGTTTTTCATATAGAATTGTAGTAGTTGAATTGTATATTAGCTACTAAGTATGAACTTAACGGGTAGGTACTACCCGAATTTAAACTTATAAAACGCTAATATGAAGAAAAAGCTTTTATAAATGAGTTCATATTATGCTACGAAATACTATTAACTACTCTTAATATTCTGTATGATTAACTTGTTCCATTTAACTATTTTGAAGGAAATGGCACCGACTACTCGACACACCGTGAATATGAATGAAGAGGAATTCCGTACTTTTCTAGCTTCAAACATAGCCGCAGTACAGGCTGCGCTACATACCAACAATAACCTTGGATCTAGCAGTACAGGAAATCGTGTAGGATGCACCTACAAAGAATTCACTGCCTGCAAACCTTTGGAATTTGATGGAACCGAAGGACCGATCGGATTGAAACGGTGGACCGAGAAGGTTGAATCGGTGTTTGCCATAAGTAAGTGTACTGAAGAGGACAAAGTGAAGTACGCTACGCATACCTTCACAGGTTCTGCGTTAACATGGTGGAATACCTATCTAGAGCAAGTGGGACAAGATGATGCGTACGCACTACCGTGGTCAGCATTCAAGCACTTGATGAACGAGAAGTACCGTCCCAGAACTGAGGTCAATAAGCTCAAGACAGAACTTAGAGGGTTACGAACCCAAGGATTTGATATTACCACGTACGAAAGACGATTCACAGAATTGTGCCTATTGTGTCCGGGAGCATTCGAAGATGAGGAAGAGAAGATCGACGCGTTTGTGAAAGGATTACCGGAAAGAATCCAAGAAGATATAAGTTCACACGAGCCCGCCTCCATACAACAGGCATGTAGAATGGCTCACAAACTAGTGAACCAGATTGAAGAAAGAATTAGAGAACAGACTGCTGAAGAGGCCAATGTGAAGCAAGTCAAAAGAAAGTGGGAGGAAAACGGTGATAAGAATCACCAATACAACAACAACAGCAATTACAACAATAATCGCAACAATTATCCCAACAATCGCAACATCAATCGCAACTACAACAAACGGCCCAACAACAACAACAACAACAACAACAGCAACTACAACAATCATCCCAACAACAATAATAACCGCAACAACAACAACAATCAGAAGCAACTATGCCAAAGGTGTGAAAAGAATCACTCGGGGTTCTGCACCAAATTTTGCAACAAGTGTAAAAGAAATGGTCATAGCGCGGCGAAGTGTGAGGTCTACGGACCAGGGGTTAATAGAACGAAAGGAACAAATGGTGTCGGAACGAGTAATGGCGGAGCAAGTAGTGTCGGAGCAAGTTATGCCAATGTAGTTTGTTATAAATGTGGAAAACCAGGCCACATTATTAGAAATTGCCCGAACCAGGAGAACACGAATGGACAAGGCCGTGGAAGAGTTTTCAATATTAATGCGGTAGAGGCACAGGAAGACCCGGAGCTTGTTACGGGTACGTTTCTTATTGACAATAAATCTGCTTACGTTTTATTTGATTCGGGTGCGGATAGAAGCTATATGAGTAGAGATTTTTGTGCTAAATTAAGTTGTCCATTGACGCCTTTGGATAGTAAATTTTTACTCGAATTAGCAAATGGTAAATTAATTTCAGCAGATAATATATGTCGGAATCGAGAAATTAAACTGGTTAGCGAAACATTTAAGATTGATTTGATACCAGTAGAGTTAGGGAGTTTTGATGTGATAATCGGTATGGACTGGTTGAAAGAAGTGAAAGCGGAGATCGTTTGTTACAAAAATGCAATTCGCATTATACGAGAAAAAGGAAAACCCTTAATGGTGTACGGAGAAAAGGGCAACACGAAGCTACATCTTATTAGTAATTTGAAGGCACAAAAACTAATAAGAAAAGGTTGCTATGCTGTTCTAGCACACGTCGAGAAAGTACAAACTGAAGAAAAGAGCATCAATGATGTTCCCATTGCAAAAGAATTTCCCGATGTATTTCCGAAATAATTACCGGGATTACCCCCACATCGATCCGTTGAATTTCAAATAGATCTTGTACCAGGAGCTGCACCAATAGCTCGTGCTCCTTACAGACTCGCACCCAGCGAGATGAAAGAACTGCAAAGCCAATTACAAGAACTTTTAGAGCATGGTTTCATTCGACCAAGCACATCACCGTGGGGAGCTCCTGTTTTGTTTTTCAAGAAGAAAGATGGTACATTCAGGTTGTGTATCGACTACCGAGAGTTGAACAAACTTACCATCAAGAACCGCTACCCACTACCGAGAATCGACGACTTATTTGATCAACTACAAGGCTCGTCTGTTTATTCAAAGATTGACTTACGTTCCGGGTATCATCAAATGCGGGTGAAAGAAGATGATATTCCAAAGACTGCTTTCAGAACACGTTACGGTCATTACGAGTTTATGGTCATGCCGTTTGGTTTAACTAATGCACCAGCTGTGTTCATGGACCTTATGAACCGAGTGTGTGGACCATACCTTGACAAGTTTGTCATTGTTTTCATTGATGACATACTTATTTACTCAAAGAATGACCAAGAACACGGTGAACATTTGAGAAAGGTGTTAGAAGTATTGAGGAAGGAAGAATTGTACGCTAAGTTTTCAAAGTGTGCATTTTGGTTGGAAGAAGTTCAATTCCTCGGTCACATAGTGAACAAAGAAGGTATTAAGGTGGATCCGGCAAAGATAGAAACTGTTGAAAAGTGGGAAACCCCGAAAACTCCGAAACACATACGCCAGTTTTTAGGACTAGCTGGTTACTACAGAAGGTTCATCCAAGACTTTTCCAGAATAGCAAAACCCTTGACTGCATTAACGCATAAAGGGAAGAAATTTGAATGGAATGATGAACAAGAGAAAGCGTTTCAGTTATTGAAGAAAAAGCTAACTACGGCACCTATATTGTCATTGCCTGAAGGGAATGATGATTTTGTGATTTATTGTGACGCATCAAAGCAAGGTCTCGGTTGTGTATTAATGCAACGAACGAAGGTGATTGCTTATGCGTCTAGACAATTGAAGATTCACGAACAAAATTATACGACGCATGATTTGGAATTAGGCGCGGTTGTTTTTGCATTAAAGACTTGGAGGCACTACTTATATGGGGTCAAAAGTATTATATATACCGACCACAAAAGTCTTCAACACATATTTAATCAGAAACAACTGAATATGAGGCAGCGTAGGTGGATTGAATTGTTGAATGATTACGACTTTGAGATTCGTTACCACTCGGGGAAGGCAAATGTGGTAGCCAATGCCTTGAGCAGGAAGGACAGAGAACCCATTCGAGTAAAATCTATGAATATAATGATTCATAATAACCTTACTACTCAAATAAAGGAGGCGCAACAAGGAGTTTTAAAAGAGGGAAATTTAAAGGATGAAATACCCAAAGGATCGGAGAAGCATCTTAATATTCAGGAAGACGAAACCCGGTATAGGGCTGAAAGGATTTGGGTACCAAAATTTGGAGATATGAGAGAAATGGTACTTAGAGAAGCTCATAAAACCAGATACTCAATACATCCTGGAACGGGGAAGATGTACAAGGATCTCAAGAAACATTTTTGGTGGCCGGGTATGAAAGCCGATGTTGCTAAATACGTAGGAGAATGTTTGACGTGTTCTAAGGTCAAAGCTGAGCATCAGAAACCATCAGGTCTACTTCAACAACCCGAAATCCCGGAATGGAAATGGGAAAACATTACCATGGATTTCATCACTAAATTGCCAAGGACTGCAAGTGGTTTTGATACTATTTGGGTAATAGTTGATCGTCTCACCAAATCAGCACACTTCCTACCAATAAGAGAAGATGACAAGATGGAGAAGTTAGCACGACTGTATTTGAAGGAAGTCGTCTCCAGACATGGAATACCAATCTCTATTATCTCTGATAGGGATGGCAGATTTATTTCAAGATTCTGGCAGACATTACAGCAAGCATTAGGAACTCGTCTAGACATGAGTACTGCCTATCATCCACAAACTGATGGGCAGAGCGAAAGGACGATACAAACGCTTGAAGACATGCTACGAGCATGTGTTATTGATTTCGGAAACAGTTGGGATCGACATCTACCGTTAGCAGAATTTTCCTACAACAACAGCTACCATTCAAGCATTGAGATGGCGCCGTTTGAAGCACTTTATGGTAGAAAGTGCAGGTCTCCGATTTGTTGGAGTGAGGTGGGGGATAGACAGATTACGGGTCCGGAGATTATACAAGAAACTACCGAGAAGATCATCCAAATTCAACAACGGTTGAAAACCGCCCAAAATCGACAAAAGAGCTACGCTGACATTAAAAGAAAAGATATAGAATTTGAAATTGGAGAGATGGTCATGCTTAAAGTTTCACCTTGGAAAGGCGTTGTTCGATTTGGTAAACGAGGGAAATTAAATCCAAGGTATATTGGACCATTCAAGATTATTGATCGTGTCGGACCAGTAGCTTACCGACTTGAGTTACCTCAACAACTCGCGGCTGTACATAACACTTTCCACGTCTCGAATTTGAAGAAATGTTTTGCTAAAGAAGATCTCACTATTCCGTTAGATGAAATCCAAATCAACGAAAAACTCCAATTCATCGAAGAACCCGTCGAAATAATGGATCGTGAGGTTAAAAGACTTAAGCAAAACAAGATACCAATTGTTAAGGTTCGATGGAATGCTCGTAGAGGACCCGAGTTTACCTGGGAGCGTGAAGATCAGATGAAGAAGAAATACCCGCATCTATTTCCAGAAGATTCGTCAACACCTTCAACAGCTTAAAATTTCGGGACGAAATTTATTTAACGGGTAGGTACTGTAGTGACCCGAACTTTTCCATGTTTATATATATTAATTGAGATTGATATTTACATGATTAAATGTTTCAAACATGTTAAGCAATCAAACTTGTTAAGACTTGATTAATTGAAATAGGTTTCATATAGACAATTGACCACCCAAGTTGACCGGTGATTCACGAACGTTAAAACTTGTAAAAAACTATATGATGACATATATATGGTTATATATATAGTTAACATGATATTATGATAAGTAAACATATCATTAATTATATTAACAATGAACTACATATGTAAAAACAAGACTACTAACTTAATGATTTTGAAACGAGACATATATGTAACGTTTATCGTTGTAACGACATTTAATGTATATATATCATATTAAGAGATATTCGTACATCATAATATCATGATAATCTAATAATTTAAAATCTCTTTTGTTATTATAAACATTGGGTTAACAACATTTAACAAGATCGTTAACCTAAAGGTTTCAAAACAACACTTACATGTAACGACTAACGATGACTTAACGACTCAGTTAAAATGTATATACATGTAGTATTTTAATATGTATTTATACACTTTTGAAAGACTTCAATACACTTATCAAAATACTTCTACTTAACAAAAATGCTTACAATTACATTCTCGTTCAGTTTCATCAACAATTCTACTCGTATGCACCCGTATTCGTACTCGTACAATACACAGCTTTTAGATGTATGTACTATTGGTATATACACTCCAATTATCAGCTCTTAGCAGCCCATGTGAGTCACCTAACACATGTGGGAACCATCATTTGGCAACTAGCATGAAATATCTCATAAGATTACAAAAATATGAGTAATCATTCATGACTTATTTACATGAAAACAAAATTACATATCCTTTATATCTAATCCATACACCAACGACCAAAAACACCTACAAACACTTTCATTCTTCAATTTTCTTCATCTAATTGATCTCTCTCAAGTTCTATCTTCAAGTTCTAAGTGTTCTTCATATATTCTACAAGTTCTAGTTACATAAAATCAAGAATACTTTCAAGTTTGCTAGCTCACTTCCAATCTTGTAAGGTGATCATCCAACCTCAAGAAATCTTTGTTTCTTACAGTAGGTTATCATTCTAATACAAGGTAATAATCATATTCAAACTTTGGTTCAATTTCTATAACTATAACAATCTTATTTCAAGTGATGATCTTACTTGAACTTGTTTTCGTGTCATGATTCTGCTTCAAGAACTTTGAGCCATCCAAGGATCCGTTGAAGCTAGATCCATTTTTCACTTTTCCAGTAGGTTTATCCAAGGAACTTAAGGTAGTAATGATGTTCATAACATCATTCAATTCATACATATAAAGCTATCTTATTCGAAGGTTTAAACTTGTAATCACTAGAACATAGTTTAGTTAATTCTAAACTTGTTCGCAAACAAAAGTTAATCCTTCTAACTTGACTTTTAAAATCAACTAAACACATGTTCTATATCTATATGATATGCTAACTTAATGATTTAAAACCTGGAAACACGAAAAACACCGTAAAACCGGATTTACGCCGTCGTAGTAACACCGCGGGCTGTTTTGGGTTAGTTAATTAAAAACTATGATAAACTTTGATTTAAAAGTTGTTATTCTGAGAAAATGATTTTTATTATGAACATGAAACTATATCCAAAAATTATGGTTAAACTCAAAGTGGAAGTATGTTTTCTAAAATGGTCATCTAGACGTCGTTCTTTCGACTGAAATGACTACCTTTACAAAAACGACTTGTAACTTATTTTTCCGACTAGAAACCTATACTTTTTTTGTTTAGATTCATAAAATAGAGTTCAATATGAAACCATAGCAATTTGATTCACTCAAAACGGATTTAAAATGAAGAAGTTATGGGTAAAACAAGATTGGATAATTTTTCTCATTTTAGCTACGTGAAAATTGGTAACAAATCTATTCCAACCATAACTTAATCAACTTGTATTATATATTATGTAATCTTGAGATACCATAGACACGTATACAATGTTTCGACCTATCATGTCGACACATCTATATATATTTCGGAACAACCATAGACACTCTATATGTGAATGTTGGAGTTAGCTATACAGGGTTGAGGTTGATTCCAAAATATATATAGTTTGAGTTGTGATCAATACTGAGATACGTATACACTGGGTCGTGGATTGATTCAAGATAATATTTATTGATTTATTTCTGTACATCTAACTGTGGACAACTAGTTGTAGGTTACTAACGAGGACAGCTGACTTAATAAACTTAAAACATCAAAATATATTAAAAGTGTTGTAAATATATTTTGAACATACTTTGATATATATGTATATATTGTTATAGGTTCGTGAATCAACCAGTGGCCAAGTCTTACTTCCCGACGAAGTAAAAATCTGTGAAAGTGAGTTATAGTCCCACTTTTAAAATCTAATATTTTTGGGATGAGAATACATGCAGGTTTTATAAATGATTTACAAAATAGACACAAGTACGTGAAACTACATTCTATGGTTGAATTATCGAAATCGAATATGCCCCTTTTTATTAAGTCTGGTAATCTAAGAATTAGGGAACAGACACCCTAATTGACGCGAATCCTAAAGATAGATCTATTGGGCCTAACAAACCCCATCCAAAGTACCGGATGCTTTAGTACTTCGAAATTTATATCATATCCGAAGGGTGTCCCGGAATGATGGGGATATTCTTATATATGCATCTTGTTAATGTCGGTTACCAGGTGTTCACCATATGAATGATTTTTATCTCTATGTATGGGATGTGTATTGAAATATGAAATCTTGTGGTCTATTGTTACGATTTGATATATATAGGTTAAACCTATAACTCACCAACATTTTTGTTGACGTTTAAAGCATGTTTATTCTCAGGTGAATATTAAGAGCTTCCGCTGTTGCATACTAAAATAAGGACAAGATTTGGAGTCCATATTTGTATGATATTGTGTAAAAACTGCATTCAAGAAACCGATTTCGATGTAACATATTTGTATTGTAAACCATTATGTAATGGTCGTGTGTAAACAGGATATTTTAGATTATCATTATTTGATAATCTACGTAAAGCTTTTTAAACCTTTATTTATGAAATAAAGGTTATGGTTTGTTTTAAAAATGAATGCAGTCTTTGAAAAACGTCTCATATATAGGTCAAAACCTCGCAACGAAATCAATTAATATGGAACGTTTTTAATCAATAAGAACGGGACATTTCAAATACCTCGCAATGGGATCAAATGTTATTGTATTCGTCCATATGGATTTGGACGGGCCATTACAGAATTGATGTTAGACATAGTGAAGAAGATGATGAACATGGCTTTAATAAATACTAGATATATATATTTGGGTGGTAATATAATCAGAAAAACTGAAATGGAGGAATGGTTAAGGGTGTTGATGAGGGAACGAGAGGTCTCGGGTTCGAGCCCTGTTCGGGACATATTTTTTTAGAAAAACTTTGGAAGGTAGATTTCATTACCAAAATTATTATTATTATTATTATTATTATTATTATTATTGTTATTGTTACTAAAAATATAATTTTTATCATTATTATTATTACCAATATATGTATTATTACTATTATTATGATTAGGATTATTATTATTATCAAAATAACACAAACTATTATTATTATTATTATTATTATCAGTATTAGTATCATTATGTACTTATTAGTATTATTAGAATCATTATTAATATATGTATTATCATTATTATCATTATCATTTTTATTAATAGTATTATCGTTAGTAATAAAGTTATTATTAGTAGGACTATTATTAGTAAATCATTAATATCAAAACTATCATTTTTTTTCTTAACAAATAGATATTTTGTACATAAAATATACTTATTACATATACTATAATTATATTAATATTTCAGATAACTATATATATCAAACCTATTAACATTATACTTACATATAACAAACTATTGATTTTTAGATATAACACTTATGTATATATATAGATATTTTAAAATAACTAAATGAATAGATAATAATTATTTTAAAGTAATATATATAACATATAAGTTAAGATATAATAAATAAAGTATAGTTTTTAATAGAATTTAGTATAAAATTTATATAAACTATAAACATATAAATAATATATAATTAATAAAGGAAATTATATGATTTCCATTATATGTTTTAATAGATATACAATTGATATAGGTTCGTGAATCCAAGGCTAACCCTGCATTATTCAGTTTCGTCATATGAATATTTTTACTACAAAATATTGGATCGTGAGTTTCATTTCCTCCCTTTTTAGTTGCTTTTGCAATCTATATTTTTGGGCTGAGAATACATGCACTTTATTTTATACGCAATGGACACAAGTACTAAACCTACATTCTATGCTGAGTTTGAACCGAAAATCCCTTAGCTTTGGTAACTAGTAACTACCGGTTATAAGAACTGGTGGGCGCGAGTAGTTATATATGGATCCATAGGGCTTGACATCCCCGTCCGTTCCAGGTATAGAAACCCTAGCCTGAACTATAAAGCGGACGTATGATACTTGAGTTTAGTACACGTTGGTTTGCGTGTATTTTACATGTTGGTTGCATGTATGTTAAAACAGGGGTATTTATTATATATACGTTAAGTTTAGTTACCAGGGTGCTCAATTTCGTAGAATATTTTGATAAACGTTTTGGATGAAACAACTGAAATCTTGTGGTCCATCTTTATATACAGATTATGTGAAATATTAAAACTTATGAACTCACCAACCTTTGGTTGACACTTTTAAGGATGTTTATTCTCAGGTATGAAAGAAATCTTCCGCTGTGCATTTGATCATTTTAAAGATGTTATATGAAGTCGTTCATGCATATTTCAAAAGATGTTGCATACAAGTTATAGAGTTCAAAAAGACTACTATGACAGATTAGTCATTCGTATTATGGAAAAAAATATCATTTGTATTGAAAGGTTATATATTAAAATGAGTTGTCTTTCAAAAAGAATGAAATGTTTGTAAAACGTATCATATAGAGGTCAATAACTCGCAATGGGACCCAATATTAATGTATTCGTTCATATGAATTTGGACGGGCCATTATAGTTAACTTATTATTAATATACTTTTTCTACCGTGAGTATATAGTCCCATTTTTAAACTCTAAAAATATTTTGGGATGAGAATACATGTATTTTATGTTTTACGCTATGGACACAAGTACTTAAAATATATTCTACGTTGAGTTGTACCACCTTGCATATCTTCTCTAATAGCTTGGTAACTAATATTTACATGTAAATATTAGGGAACAACATGTAAATATTAGGGAACAACATGTAATATGGACGGGTCGTTTCAGTTGGTAACAACATGTAAATATTAGTTACCAAGCTATTAGGGAAGATATGCAGGGTGGTATAACTCAACGTAGAATATATTTTAAGTACTTGTGTCCATAGCGTAAAACATAAAATGCATGTATTCTCATCCCAAAATATTTTTAGAGCTTAAAAATGGGACTGTATACTCACGGTAGAAAAAGTATATTAATAATAAGTTTTCAACTTATTAAAAATATGGCCATCGTCCTTGGATTCATGAACCTATAACAATAATAATGATTCAGATAATAATACGACATATGAATAAAATAAAGCAAGTTCATAGAATACTTATATATTAATTTTTAACATTTTCATGTTAGTAGTCCTTTGTTAGTAGTCCTTTGTTAGTAGTCTAAATATAGTCCAATAGTCCAATAGTCCAATAGTCCAATAGTCCAATAGTCCAACAGTCCAATAATCGGTACGTATATATAATCTTTGAATTACCCCACGGAATATTGTATACGTATTGTTATAGACTCAATCATGACCCATGGTACGCGTATTGTATTAGAATTAACCCAGACATATTGTGTACATGGTGTCTTTCATTTTATCCGAACGTATTGTATACGTATTGTCATGGAACGTACCAAGATTATTATATATATACAATCTCGGAATTAACCAAGATTATAATATTTTGTTATACTAATGATAACATGTCCACATATATATAGGATATAGGAAAAATTAGCAAGGATATGGTTAATATAGTTTTTATAAGATGAATTTCGTCCATACAATGTTAATTTTAGCAGATTTGGTTTTGCTCGCCAAATATTCATTACAACTCCGTTTAAAGTGAACCAAATTGCTATGGATTCATTAGGAAGTTAGTTTTTCAAAACCAATTCAAAAAGTTCAGCCCAAGTAGTAATTTTTAGAGTTTTACCCTCTTTTTGTGCCGGTGGTCAGATTTAGAAGAATCCCGGCATCCACCCGATATATGATTTTTGATAAAATACTTCCACCTTGTATAAAATCATGAAAAAATTACTGGAAGTCTTATTTACATATATTAACATATTTCCAAAGTCTTAGCCTCGAACTCAAAGTCTAATATAGGTTTTTAATTCCCAACCCAAAACAGCTTTTTACCGAATGGAGATTAAACGATATATGTTAAGTTTCAAGGTGTTCTTCCTATGTACAAGTTATAAGTTCTTATATTAACTTAATATAACATCATAATACATATAAATAAGGGTTATTAGAGTTAATCTAGAAACTCTCTCATTCTTTGTTCTACTACTTAATTCCAGCAACTTTACATTCTAAACTTGAGGTAAAAACTCTACTTCAACTTTTGTTCAATATATATGTTTATAGCTATCTATATAAAAGTTTATAAACTAGAACATAGTTTAGTTGACTCTCAAATTAGAAATTAATAGAAAGAATTGAGGATTGAAAACTTACAAATAGTTTAGTTAGATGAATTCTATATATATTTGGGTGGTAATATAATCAGAAAAACTGAAATGGAGGAATGGTTAAGGGTGTTGATGAGGGAATGAGAGGTCTCGGGTTCGAGCCTTGTTCGGGACATATTTTTTTAGAAAAGCTTTGGAAGGTAGATTTCATTACCAAAATTATTATTATTATTATCATTATTATTATTATTATTATTATTATTATTATTATTATTATTATTATTATTTTTATTATTATTATTATTGTTATTGTTACTAAAAATATAATTTTTATCATTATTATTATTACCAATATAAGTATTATTACTATTATTATGATTAGGATTATTATTATTATCAAAATAACACAAACTATTATTATTATTATTATTAATATTAGTATTAGTATCATTATGTACTTATTAGTATTATTAGAATCATTATTAACATATGTATTATCATTATTATCATTATCATTTTTATTACTAGTATTATCGTTAGTAATAAAGTTATTATTAGTAAGACTATTATTAGTAAATCATTAATATCAAAACTATCATTTTTTTTCTTAACAAATAGATATTTTGTACATAAAATATACTTATTACATATACTATAATTATATTAATATTTCAGATAACTATATATATCAAACCTATTAACATTATACTTACATATAACAAACTATTGATTTTTAGATATAACACTTATGTATATATATAGATATTTTAAAATAACTAAATGAATAGATAATAATTATTTTAAAGTAATATATATAACATATAAGTTAAGATATAATAAATGAAGTATATGTTTTTAATAGAATTTAGTATAAAATTTATATAAACTACAAACACATAAATAATATATAATTAATAAAGGAAATTATGTGATTTCCATTATATGTTTTAATAGATATACAATTTATATAGGTTCGTGAATCCAAGGCCAACCCTGCATTATTCAGTTTCGTCGTATGAATATTTTTACTACAAAATATTGGATCGTGAGTTTCATTTGCTCCCTTTTTAATTGCTTTTGCAATCTATATTTTTGGGTTGAGAATACATGCACTTTATTTTATATTCAATGGACACAAGTACTAAACTTACATTCTATGCTGAGTTTGAACCGAAAATCCCTTAGCTTTGGTAACTAGTAATTTCTGGTTATAAGAACTGGTGGGCGCGAGTAGTTATATATGGATCCATAGGGCTTGACATCCCCGTCCGTTCTAGGTATAGAAACCCTAGCCTGAACTATAAAGCGGACGTATGCTATTTGAGTTTAGTACACGTTGATTTGCGTGTATTTTACATGTTGGTTACATGTATGTTAAAACAGGGGTATTTATTATATATATGTTAAGTTTAGTTACCAGGGTGCTCAATTTCGTAGAATATTTTGATAAACATTTTGGATGAAACTACTGAAATCTTGTGGTCCATCTTTATATACAGATTATGTGAAATATTAAAACTTATGAACTCACCAACCTTTGGTTGACACTTTTAAGCATGTTTATTCTCAGGTATGAAAGAAATCTTTCGCTGTGCATTTGATCATTTTAAAGATGTTATATGAAGTCGTTCATGCATATTTCAAAAGACGTTGCATACAAGTTATAGAGTTCAAAAAGACTACTATGACAGATTAGTCATTCGTATTATGGAAAACGTATATCATTTGTATTGAAAGGTTATATATTAAAATGAGTTGTCTTTCAAAAAGAATGCAATGTTTATAAAACATATCATATAGAGGTCAGTACCTCACAATGGGACCCAATATTAATGTATTCGTTCATATGAATTTGGACGGGCCATTATAAATATGAAATATTATAGAAAATATGATATAATTAATAAATTGTAATATATCACAAGTTTGAATAAAATTTTTATAATAATATCATCATTTTCATTATTATTATTAACATTAATAATATTATAATTATTATTTTATTTATCATCATTATTATCTATATTATTATTTTCATATTATTATCCTTATTATTATTATTAATATCATTATTAATATTATTATTATTATCATTTATAGAATTACTATTATTAATATAATTATATGTATTAATTATTAATATAAACTTTATAAAAAAAATATATAATATCAAGATTCAGTTTCATGTAATGTAACTGTATGATATTCGTTTCCTGTTTCTAATTGCTACTAGTACAAATCAGTTACATTACACAACAAATGCAGTCTAACTTAGCTATCTACTTTTAAACTTTTATTCATGATTTGTCTCTGATTATGATATATGACGAATTCAGTTTGCAATGCAAACAAAATTTGTTGCACATCAGTATCTACTTTATTTTTCTTCATTCTTTTACTTCTGTCTTCTTCTTTCTGATCTGCTACATATCGAATCCAAATCACCACTTCAATACAAAATCAGTTGAACGTAGCTATCTGTTAATTTTTTTTTAATTCTCCTGATTGGAAATTCTATCCTTCCTGTCTGATTCTTGTTACATGTCGATCTCATTATCTCAACAATACAAACTCGATTAAATCAAGTTGTAAAATATCAATAGCAATCGTACGAATCCGTTACACTTCACTTTCTACTTTATATATTTTTGTTTGTTACTTCCTGGCTCGAATACTTTTGTCGACAACCATCACCACCTTTCTTCTTATATATGGATATACATACATATTACATTGGGGAGAGAAAGGGAGATTGAGAGATTAATTGATAACAAATAACACCACAACACCATCGTAATACATCTTCATTCCTTTCATATTTCTGACGTGTACCATCTTGTTTTATTCGCGTTTAACCTCCACCACCTTCAACCCATTTATGTTAACCATCTATCACCACCTGTTACATCACCACCATTTTTTTTTCTCGACACCAACTATCACTTGACTCCTTTCTTTTAACACCGGCTACCACCTTGAACCCACCATCTTCTCCACAACCATAAAACCCGCCATAAACATGAGCATATACATTCTTCTATTGGCGACTTTTAAAATAACGAACAAGTCAACTTTAGTCGACTACAAACCATACCCAAACCCACTTGGGATTTGCTATCGCTCGAACCACCCTAGACCACCACTACAATCACCAATAACCGCCACCTACAATTGTGTGATGCAACTGCCGCATTATAATTTTTCTTTTCTGTTGGAACAAATACAAAACAAAGACTGAAAAATATAGAGACAGACGAGATACAAATTTATTTTTCTTGCAGGCTATATATCACGATCTCTCTTAAAAAGGTTGATGCGTGTATAATTTTTTTTTGATGGCCGACCAAAGGAATTCGGAGTGATGTTTAATTACATTTAAATACGTAAAGCATTATTTGGTATTGCTTTCATGGGTAAACCGAACCCCACTTGTGTTTATTGAAGTGCTTATACAATGCATTAGATAAAGATAAGTTAGTATAGATCGTGCATGTGGGGTTCAAGATAGGGACTTACCTTGGATTCCAAATCCAATAATCAATGGGAAACAAACTTCCTTATTCTAATTACAAACTGAATCATGACAGTTGGGCTGAGGGTTAGGTTACGTATATTGTTAGGCCGTAGGATTATTAGATAGGCTGTGTTAATTTTTGGCTGTAATCCTTTTTCTAACCTGCTCTTGGCCGAAAATTTAACAAAGCTGATAATGCTCACGATCTTAGCTGGTAGTTCTGTTTATACACATTTGATAATGATTTTGATAATAGTTGATCATGAGCATGATGAGGATCTCTTGAGTTATTTGATGGGAATGACAACACAGATGATAAGGGAAAACAAAATTGAACACGATTATAAGGATGATTATGATTAGGATTAGTGTCATGATTTAATATAGATATTAAATCACTCCACGATTATGATTATGGTGATGGGGTTATGATTATCCGATGATGATAAAAATACATGATTAAGAGAATAATAATAACGATGATAGATAGATTAGATAATAAGGAGGACGATGATGATTATGATGATGTTATAAAGAAGAAGAAATCAGACAATCGAGTTAAAACAGTTTAATGTTCTAGTTATTTCAGAAATGAAAGATAACTTGGATGGTTTAGGGGTGTTGTGTTAAACCGAGAGGTCTCGGGTTCGAGCCTAGGCTCGGGTATTTTTTATTTTTATTTTTAGAAAAGAAGAAGAAGGATGCGGAAGTAAAAGTTAAAAACAATTTAAGTTGGGTGTTAGTTCAGAATCGAAACACGTAGCGTTATGGTTAAGGATGTTATCAGGTTAGAGGGAGGTCACAGGTTCAAACCCGGACTAGAGCATTTTTTTAAGGGCTACTTCTTCGGCGAAGGCTAATATATTATTACATGTTTTATTTTTAATATTATTATAATTATTATTATATTATTATTAATATTATTATTTCTGTTTTCAACCAGTCCATGAATGGAACCAAGACACAATAATTCGAATCAGATTACTGTAAAACATGTATTACTATTTTGATTACTGTGCAACTCTTGAATTCTATGATTATAGATTATATTATATATTATATATACCTATATGCACCTATCAATCCAATGATCCATCACCTTTCTCCCTTTTATTTATTTGAACAACTATCTCAACTTTCAGTAATATGAATTACTTATGTTCTAGTTCATGTTTAACCTCAGCAATAACCTGTAACCACCTTTCGGCTTTACTATACAACCGAGAACCCAATCCACCACCTCAACCATCGATCAAGAGAACCACCCTAGCCACCATCGCACCACTTTGCTTATTTACTTATTTATTTTGTTTAACGTTGCAAACCACCTTCTTTCTTTTAATCATCATCGGCAACCACCTTAAACCACCACTCCACCACCCCATCGTTCACCCAACAATAACAAACCTTACACCTCTAACCGTCACCTATTACAACTGCTTCTATCCGAAGAACAAACCAACATGTTATCGTTTAAATCCTTCGATGTTACTGCTTTGGTTGAAATAATCACCCAAACACAACCCAACTTGAAACCCCACCTTTCTAATAACTGCTACTACTTTACTGTGTTTGTTTCAATCGAAAATCAACAAAGGACAATCCACAACCAAATTCAACACCCAACCGGACCACCAACTTATCTTTTTCTTCTTCTTCATGAAACCACCAAAGTCACCATCACAACCAACCTACAAATCACAACTTCATAACCTGCTGCTACGCTGCTATTTTCTGCTTCTTTTAACCGCCAACAACCTTCAAACATTTGCTATTCACCATCTGTCTGTTCTCAATCCTTATTCAAAACTCTAAACACACAGCCAATATACACTTAAATATGCAGTCCATAAATAAATTTATAGATCAAAGCTGCTTTTGGCATAATATTCTTTCATCATGGCTGACAAAACCCACATCACCCACTCGATTTTTTTTAAAAAAAAAAGTATAGGGTAAAGTGTATTATTTAATTTAGTAATGGGGGTGATACTTTTCTTTTTGAGCCGACAGTCACCAAGAAGCAAACACCGAATGATATATTCGTGAGCTGTTCTTATTGAATTCCTTTTGTGTCGTGTAAACAAAACAGAAAGTTTGGGCTAACGTTTTATGTTTGGGCCATGTTTGTTATGTCATGGACTAATGATTCTATTTGGGCCATGTTCCTGCTATTTGAGCCGTGATCCAGCCTCTTTGCTTTTCGGTTAGACTAAAACCTGAACGATTAAGATAATCATATTGATGTTATAGATGATGATGATGGTAAGATTAGGTGTATGATGATAAATAAATACACGAAATAATAATGAGAAAGATGATGATGATGGTAAGATTAGATGTATGATTATACATGATGTATGATGATGAGGACGATATATGGAATTGATGTTACAAGTTAGTGATAACGATGATTGCTGATATGATTTCGAAGATAATGATTGTTGTTATTATGGTTATGGGTTTTGGTCGATTTGAAGTCTGAGAAGATGAAGAAGAAAATAAAAACCGAGAAATACGGGTTATATATAATGTGTATTTAATCTAAATCAGAAAAACATAGACAGTTCAGTTGGTTAGGGAGTTTGGGTTTGAACGAGAGGTCATGGGTTCGAGCTCGGGTAAGGGCACTTATTTTTTTTTTGAAACCAATTCTTTGAGGTAGTTCTCTATTATTATTATTATTATTATTATTATTATTATTATTATTATTATTATTATTATTATTATTATTATTATTATTATTATTATTATTATTATTATTATTATTATTATTATTATTATTATTATTATTATTATTGTTATTATTATTATTATTATTATTTATGTCATTATTATTATTATTTTTTAACATTATTATTAATACTTTTATCATTAATATTATTATTATCATTATCTTATTGTTATTATTACAAATACTATTTTTATAAACAAAAGATATTTATAGAAAACATATATTTATTACATATATCATAAGTATATTTAATTTACTATTTTATTAACATATATAAATATATATAGCATTGAAAATAATAAATACATTACTATATTAAATAAGTAATACATTAAATAATTAGAATATGTAACCTAATCTGAATGCCATTATATGTTAATTATATGTTTTAATATATATAAAACTGATATAGATTCGTGAATCCGAGGCCAACCCTGCATTGTTCAGTTCAGTCGTATGCATATTTTTACTACAAAATATTGTATTGTGAGTTACATTTGCTCCCTTTTTAATTGCTTTGCAATTTATATTTTTGGGCTGAGAATACATGCTATATTTTATAAATATTTTTCGAAATAGAGACAAGTGATTAAAAATGATATTCTGCGGATTGATGTGCTGTGTAATTTAGTTACATGTTATAAGAGCATGTAAGCGCGAATCCTAAAAATAGATCTATCGGGCTTGACACCACCATCCTGTAGGCTGCACTAGACGTTAGAGCTAGTGGGCGGATGTTTAGTACTTCGAGGATTATTTATTAGCACCGGTGTACGTTTTCATCTTTGCGAAGATGATATATATTATATTATTGTTAAGGTTGGTTACTGAAGCCTCAACATAAGCAGAATGGTTTTATACACTGCGGTGTATGTGTATTTATGGAAACTGAAATCTTGTGCTCTATTACTATTACTGAAATCATTATTTATGATAAACCTATAAACTCACCAACCATTTGGTTGACACTTTTAAGCATGTTTATTCTCAGGCACGAAAGAAATCTTCCGCTGTGCATTTGCTCGTTTTAAAGATATTACTTGGAGTCATTCATGGCATATTTCAAAAGACGTTGCATTCAAGTCGTTAGGGTTCAACAAGAGTATTAATAAGTCAATGACAGTTTAGTCATTCATATTTTGGAAAACGTATGTCGTTTGTATCGAAAAGTTATATTTTGAAATGAGTTGTCTTTTAAACAAACGCAATGTTTGTAAAACGTATCATATAGAGGTCAGTACCTCGCAATGGAACTAGTTGTTGAAGACTTCGTCCAGGTGGATTAGGACGGGTCACGACAGTTGGTATCAGAGCGTAGGTCTTAGTAAACTAGGTCTTGCATTAGTGTGTCTAACTGATAGTTGTTATGATGCATTAGTGAGTCTGGACTTTGACCGTGTCTGCATGTCAAAAGTTTTACTTATCATTTCGTGTAAAAAAAATAAAAAATTACCTACTTATCATTCTTAAATCTAGACACGTCTTACTGCATTCACTACATAGATAGTGTATAGACAAAATTCATATCCTAGCGTATCTGTTATTTTAACTTTGCCTGACAGCTTCCGAAAGTTCCTCCGTAATCCACGAGATCTTCTGTACTACATAAAGGTATTCTATGTAATTAGAATATCATTCGATATCTGAAAATTATTTCATATCAAAGATCCTTTGTCTAACCGTGTAAGATGAATTCTGTAACCAGTTCAAGCTCCTCGGATTCCGACAGCTATTCCGATATGGATTTCCACACAAGCTCCGAAAATAGTGCAACCGAAATGGACCAACCGATTAGTCATCTTCAATTCTGGATGAATTGGGGATGGGTTCGTGATCTACTTAATCATTGGAAACAAGAAGAAGGTGATCCCTTCCACCCACCAAATTTCCCACTTGGCGAAGAACCTGAAGCACTTACCGGCGAACAAATCCGAACCACCATTTTCACTCTCATTTCCAGGGTATCTCGCCACGATCATATAATATTTCATATTCTAAACCTTATTCATCCTCTTATTCCAACCGTCAATCATCTCGGAATAACAGAAGAGGTCAACGAGCTTCGTGATCGAGTAATCAATTTGGAAAATATGGTGCAAAACTTACCAGCTTCAGCAACATCACCGGCACCAACAGTACCACCAACATCAACACTAGTACCACCAACAACCCAAGTTTCAACATCACATGCCTCAACATCACAATCTATACCGTGAGCATAACCTTCGTTCTATGTATCGTTCTGCATCATTATCTTCGTTATACATGACGATTATGTAATTTCTAATGTTTTAGATATTATATATTCTCGCTCTAACTGTAAATCAAATGAGTTTAATATCTTATTGACTCATTAAAACCATGATTACATCTGAAGGAAATATCTATGTAAGTGTATTTTCATAAGGATGGTAATTAAAAATTCTTCTGTACAAATTATTAATGATGAGAATATTTTAACGGGTAGGTAATACCCTAGAAATATTTAGATTTCACATTAATATATTACACTGTACATTCTTCAATTCCGATTTCAACAACCGTTATCTATCCTGTTCAACTCAACAGATATACGTATCCGTTCACCGCAGAATAACCATTTTCATTCAAATTCAATTTCATATTCGAATTTTGACCGATCATAATCCAACTCAAGATTTCACAAGTGGCATAATGAGAAAAATTATAAACAAAATAAAATTTGTTAGAAACAAACAAATTAACTATATGAAATTTTGTTAAGAATCCACGCTAACAATATCCTAGCTAACTATTCCTATATCTGTTATGACCATTTCCTTAATTACATTTTATTTATTGTCATTTTAATTATCGTAATTTTATTTATCGTTATTTATTTTACGCTCTTTATTTATCGTCATTTAAATACCGTTATTTATTTTACGCACTTTAAATATAGTCGGAAAAATCATAAGACACTATATATATATATATATATATATATATATATATATATATATATATATATATATATATATATATATATATATATATATATATATATATATATATATATATATATATATCCATAGACACGTATACAATGTTTTGACATATCATGTTGACATTATCTATATATATTATTTTGAATAACCCATAAGACACTATATGCGGCAATGCTCGAGTTAGCATATAATGGGTCGAGGTTGATTCTAAAATAATATATATACCATGAGTTGTGATCGAGTCTGAGACATGTATACAATGGGTCGTGGGGTGATTCAGACAATATATATATTATGTGTCTTAATTATATTAAGACAATATATAATAGTGTTAGTTAATTCTAACACGATATACATATTTATATATATATATATATATATATATATATATATATATATATATATATATATATATATATATATATATATATATATATATATATTAAAATATGGACTATTGGACTACTAACATTGGACAATTAAAAACGTATTAAAATGTTGATTATAATATATGAAACTAAACATTTCTTCAAGTTTGCCACTTGATTTCATCTTAAACATCCTTTGTATCTTAACGATCACAATCAGCGTTTAATCATCTAAAAACACAATTTTCTTGAAAACCCCTTGGATTGATAACCGATGATTCAGATATAGTAGCATTAAATGCAGAGGAAACAGAAAAATTGTAGATGGTCTAAACGGCCAAAAGTTTGACGATAAAGAAAGGAGTGTTAGGAACGCTCGATAGAAAATTTGGTACTAAAATACGGATTGAGCAAATCATGAAGGAGTCCAAGGACAAATACAAGGACCAAACCCTATATTCAAAGAATCCAGATAATTCTGTATTCGATGAAATCTTTAGAGAATATCTTGCTCCGAAGTCATGTTAAATCTTGCGGAAAATCTTTCTTCATCAACCTTCGATCCTAGAAATTCTGAAAATATCATCATAAATATCTTCGATATTTCTGAGGATATTTTCATAAACATTCTTGTCTGAAATTATCTATCTCTTCGTGCTATCTGTATTACATCATAAAGGAAACTGTTTTAGCTTCTGAAGTTCTATAACATTCGAATTTGAATTATGAATGATTTCTGGAGAAGTGTTGGGAGTTGAAGCATGAATTAGTATAATATAATGGCGCCTAGACAATGTGGTTATATTACAGTAAGTTATGCTGAAATTTCTAATGAAACGTAATGATGGTTCACAGATCATACCGTCATCATGTGCCATGTTACATAACTCTTTCATTCTGCTTAACCTCTAAACATATCAAGAAAATATTTTCTTGATGGTTCTGTCTTTTCCGTAACTTCTGGTAACATAACAAATCAAATTGTGGTATTATGTTCCCTTCTGCTTAGAACGTTAAGTTCATTCGAAACTCCATACCTACAAATTCTGGACCATTACTCGCTTTACTTTAGATCGGGAAGAGAATATTAAGGCAAAGAGCTTCGAAATATAAGGGAAAATATAAAGCCCAACAACAACACCGAAATCACAAACCGTGTATATCAACGCGTATAGCAACATAAATACACAAGAGAATGAAAAACACTATAACCCCAAGATAATAGTAGAAGTAAACAGATTCTTCTGGTGGAAGATTGAAAATAAGGATGACAGAAATGATAATTAAGAAAATATCAAGGATTAGAACTGAATGAAGCATTTTCACAATCTTTTAGAAGTAAGAATTAAGAAAGAAAGTATAGGAGTGATGGAGATAATGGAACGGAAGGGTTTAATTTATAATGAAAATATCAGACATAGCAATCGAGACAGATGACTGCATTTAATTATAGAGATCCTATTTTCCTTAAATCCCGAAGAATCATATCTTTTAGATTTCGAAGATTTTCTTTAAATCCCTTGAATTCCGGAATTCAACCAAGACAACTTCAAAAGCTAAAATGAATATCTAATTTCTCATTTCGAATCCTTTGCGATAGCTTCTCTCATACGCTTCGAGTAATTTAATTATTCTACTCAAAATACTCAACGGTGATAAAACTCTATTTATCAACTTGTATTTGTTATGAAAATATTCTAGTTGTCGACCATGACGAACTCACTCAAATTTCGGGACGCAATTTCTTTAATGGGTAGGTACTGTGACGACCCGGAAATTTCTGAACAAATTTAAACTGTATCTTTATATGATTTCGACACGATAAGCAAAGTTTGTAAAGTTGAGTCTCAAAAAAAAATCAACTATAATGGCCCATCCAAATTCATATGAACGAATACATTAATATTGGGTCCCATTGCGAGGTACTGACCTCTATATGATACGTTTTACAAACATTGCATTCTTTTTGAAAGACAACTCATTTTAATATATAACCTTTCAATACAAATGATATACGTTTTCCATAATACGAATGACTAATCTGTCATAGTAGTCTTTTTGAACTCTATAACTTGTATGCAACGTCTTTTGAAATATGCATGAACGACTTTATATAACATCTTTAAAATGATCAAATGCACAGCGGAAGATTTCTTTCATACCTGAGAATAAACATGCTTAAAAGTGTCAACCAAAGGTTGGTGAGTTCATAAGTTTTAATATTTCACATAATCTGTATATAAAGATGGACCACAAGATTTCAGTTGTTTCATCCAAAACGTTTATCAAAATATTCTACGAAATTGAGCACCTTGGTAACTAAACTTAACGTATATATAATAAATACCCCTGTTTTAACATACATGCAACCAACATGTAAAATACATGCAAACCAACGTGTACTAAACTCAAATAGCATACGTCCACTTTATAGTTCAGGCTAGGGTTTCTATACCTGGAACGGACGGGGATGTCAAGCCCTATGGATCCATATATAACTACTCGTGCCCACCAGTTCTTATAACCGACAGTTACTAGTTACCAAAGCTAAGGGATTTTTGGTTCAAACTCAGCATAGAATGTAAGTTTAGTACTTGTGTCCATTGCGTATAAAATAAAGTGCATGTATTTTCAGCCCAAAAATATAGATTGCAAAAGCAATTAAAAAAGGAGCAAATGAAACTCACGATTCAATATTTTGTAGTAAAAATATTCATACGACGAAACTGAATAATGCAGGGTTGGCCTTGGATTCACGAACCTATATCAATTGTATATCTATTAAAACATATAATGGAAATCACATAATTTCCTTTATTAATTATATATTATTTATGTGTTTGTAGTTTATATAAATTTTATACTAAATTCTATTAAAAACATATACTTCATTTATTATATCTTAACTTATATGTTATATATATTACTTTAAAATAATTATTATCTATTCATTTAGTTATTTTAAAATATCTATATATATACATAAGTGTTATATCTAAAAATTAATAGTTTGTTATATGTAAGTATAATGTTAATAGGTTTGATATATATAGTTATCTGAAATATTAATATAATTATAGTATATGTAATAAGTATATTTTATGTACAAAATATCTATTTGTTAAGAAAAAAAATGATAGTTTTGATATTAATGATTTACTAATAATAGTCCTACTAATAATAACCTTATTACTAACGATAATACTAGTAATAAAAATGATAATGATAATAATGATAATACATATGTTAATAATGATTCTAATAATACTAATAAGTACATAATGATACTAATACTAATATTAATAATAATAATAATAGTTTGTGTTATTTTGATAATAATAATAATCCTAATCATAATAATAGTAATAATACATATATTGGTAATAATAATAATAATATTGATAAAAATTATATTTTTAGTAACAATAACAATAACAATAATAATAATAATAATAATAATAATAATAATAATAATAATAATAATAATAATAATAATAATAATAATAATAATTTTGGTAATGAAATCTACCTTCCAAAGCTTTTCTATAAAAATATGTCCCGAACAGGGCTCGAACCCGAGACCTCTCGTTCCTTCATCAACACCCTTAACCATTCCTCCATTTCAGTTTTTCTGATTATATTACCACCTAAATATATATATATATATATATCTAGTATTTCTTAAAGCCATGTTCATCATCTTCTTCACCATGTCTAACATCAATTCATCCATGGGACTTCCTAACTTCAATTAACGAACTTGGTTTTCATTTAGAACTTTTAAACAAACATGAAATAAAAAAATAAAAGTGTTCTTGTAATTAAAAAAATTGAGAAAAAAACTGAAAAAACTTACTGCTTTAGCTAGTAAGTCCTAAAAAAAAAATAATATTTTCAATTTTGAGTTCGTTTTGGACAATCTTTACAACATGAAATATGTTTCAAATCATTCCTAAAAACTTTGTGAATCATCAATTTCAACAGAAACATCAATTAGAACTCGAATTTGATTGTAGAACAATAGTTGACTTTTTAAAATTGAAACTTTGACTCGCAAATTCGAATTCGTTATTAAGAATTGGAACTTGAGATTTTACAGGAAGTTTAAGTAAATGGTTCCTAACAACTCTGCATTTTTAGTTTTTGAAATTTGTTTCGAATTCAAGTTAGTGTATATCACTGTCAAGAACTCAAAAATTGATTTTGAGATTAAGAATGTTATAGGTTATGATTACAACATGAATTATGTTGCAAATCATTCCTATAATCTTTATGGATCATCAAATTAACTGGAGACATCAAAACAAACTCGAATTTGATTCAAGAACACTTAGTTGACTTTGAAAACCAAAACTTTGACTCTCAAATTAGAAATTAATAGAAAGAATTGAGGATTGAAAACTTACAGATAGTTTAGTTAGATGAATTCTAACACTTCTGTATTTAAGGATTTTGAAAATTAATACTAAATCAAAATTTGGCTAAAAAGATGAAGAACAGAGAGTACGAGTTTATTTTCTGAAATTTTTGGTTTAATTCTATCACTGAATGCATTAACCAATATATAGCAAAGGATTTCTGTTTTGAATTGTGATTGAAGCAGACTCATAACAAACTCCGACAGATTTAAAATCAAATACAGTATGGATGTGGATGTGAAACTGAATTTGATTCTGCATGTGTTCAATTTTAATTTAATACATATTAATAGTAATTATACTAATATTATTAATAATAATTATATTAATACTGTATAAATACTATATAAATACCGTATAAATACTGTAAAAATACCGTATAAATACGAGTAGAATTCTTGAGAAAAATGAACGGAAATACGAATATAGCTATCCCTTATCTGTATTCAATACTTTTAAGGATGTATTTATACTCATAATACATTGTATGTAAATACATTTTAACATAAGTTAATTATGTCGTTTAAAAAATAACATATATATTGTCTGAAAACTCTTTAAATTAGTAGTATGAAAATGTATATATAATACCTTGTTAATATACTTAATGAGATATTTAATTAACATATTTTCAAGTTAATATATATATATATATATATATATATATATATATATATATATATATATATATATATATATATATATACATACATACAGAGGCGAAGCCAGGATTGAATGATAGGGGTGGCTTACTTGATAAACAAATATTATATTTATAATTTTTAAATTAATTTTTAAAGTGACAATGGACTGCGTGTCAATTATATTAGTCTTGGACAAATGGGCCGGCTAATTTACAATTTTTTGGACATAATAATGCATTTGAGACTTGATCATTGAGGGAGGCTTATAATTATTTGGACAAAAAATACAATTGAAATTTGAGCTTTATTTGGGCCTTGGGGGAGGCTAAGCACCCCTCAGTCCCCCCTTGTCTCCGCCTCATAATACATATATATATAATTAATACAAGTTATAATGTTCGTGAATCGTAGGAATAAAATGGTGACTAAAAGCTTGTGTAAAACTCTTTCCAGAGGTTCGAGACTTATTAAAATTCATTGCTTATCAAGTTAGAATTATTAAATCATGTAGATAGTATAATCAAGTAGTCGGAAAAATCCGGGTCGTCACAGTACCTACCCGTTAAAGAAATTTCGTCCCGAAATTTGGCTAAGGAAAGTTTGATAATGAAAACAAGAATATTCCTGTATCAAGAAATATGATGTAACTTGAATTCATATCATGAATTCGATTTGTTCATATAATCATTATCAAGGAAATAGATTAATCGAGTATTTTGAATACCTTGAATGAGTCGAGTTCCGTTTTATGATAAGCATGAGTTCAATAATTATAGAGCTTCTCACCATTGAGAAATATGGATAGATCAATTCGATTACGTGAAGAGTATGAGTGAAGCTATCATAAAAGATGGAATTTAGGAAAATAAAGATTCGTCTTAACTTTTGACGTAGTCACAGTTGATTTCCGGTTTTCAAGGGATGTAAAGAAAATCTTCGTAATCTATCTCAGATTTGATTTTTCGGTAATTAAGAAAATTCCGAACCTCTTTAATTAAATGCGGTGATCTGCCTCGATTGCTCTGTCTGATATATCCACTATAAATTGACCTCTTCCGTTCCATTATTTTCACCATCCCTATACTTTCTTCCTCAATTCATACATCCAAAAGTTTGTGAAAATGCTCAATCCAGTTCTGGTTCTTGACCTAATATTGACGTTCGCCACCATTATCCTTCTTTTCTAGCTCCCACCGGAGGAATCTGTTTACTTCTACTATGCTCTAGGGATTGTTGTATTTATCATCCTCCCGTGTCTTTATATTGCTATTCGCATTGATATACACAGTTTGTAATTTCTGTGTTGTTATCGGGCTTTGTATTTTCCCTTATTTTTCTGAGCTCCATCCTTTTTTTTTTCTCTTCTCAACTTTAAGTAAAGCGATCAAGACGTCTCGATTTTGTAGGTATGAAATTTCGAATGAACATAACTAATGTTTTAAGCAGAAAGAAATTATAATAGCACGATTTTAATTTGGTAAATTACCGATATCACGGAAAAGATAAAACTATCAAGAAAATATGTTCTTGATATGTTTAGAGGTTAAATAGAATGAAAGAATCGTGTAACATGGCACATGATGACGGTATAATCTATGAATCATCATGTTTCATTAGAAACTCAGCATGACTTACTGTAATATAACCACGTTGATCAGGCGTCATTATATTATACTAACTCATGCTTCAATTCCCAACACTACCTCAAAAACATTCATAATTTAAACTCGTAGCTTATAGAAATTTAGAAACTAAAACAGTTTCCTTTATGATATAACACAGATAACATGAAGAGATAAGTGATTTCGGACAAGAATAGTTATGAAGATATCTTCAGAAATATCGAAGATATTTATAATGAAGATATGATGATATTTTGAAATTTTCCGCAAGGATTTAAAATAAGTAAGGAGCAAGGTATTCGTGGAAGATTTCATCAGATACCGGAACATCTAGATTACAGGTTTATTTCTTGTGATATGTCCACAGTCTCTTTCATGGTTTGCTCAATCCGTTTTTCAGTACAAAATTTTTCTCTTTTTCTGAGCCTTTCTCGACACACTATTCTTTATTGTCAAACTTTTGATTGTTAAGGTCGTTTACAGTTTTTACTGCTTCATCAGCTTTTCAAAACTCGTAGAATTGATTCACGGACTGGGGTGTTTTTCAGAAATTCAAAATTGAAGTATATAAGTTCAGGAGATAAACGTTATATGTATATATAACTGTTGACGTAGAAACGTTGTGAATTTCGAAATAATGATTGATGCTTCCCGGTATATGGTATGACAATTATTGTTACAGGACGTTGATGAGTACATGATAGGATTTCAATAAATAATGATAGTGATTTTTCGGAGAGACTTACGCCAAAGAGTAATGAAGCTGCTAATACGTTTACTGTTAATATGGTGGAATATAAAAGGTTCCCCGGTAACAAAAACAAAAAGGCAAACGTATATATCAAGATTATAATAGGGCTAATCCGAACGAGAAGTCGAAGTTGACTTGTTGGAAATGGGATAAAACTGAATACTTTGAAAAAGGATTGTAAGGTTATTTTTGGTAATAACAATGTCAAAAGATCTAGCACATATACGTGTTAGGCTGTTATTTAGTTACGAGAGTTTTCCAGGTGTATGAATATATGTGTAAATCTTTTTCGTAGATAACGTGTGGTTGGTTCATCCTCTTGATTGTTCATCAGTTGAAGTGTTTTCAAGACTCATGAAGGGTTTGAACGCAGGTTGTAATCGTCAATATACACAAGATGTTCAAGATGAAATCATTTAGGATTTTGAATGAAATGAATATATTTCTGGGTTTTATGAATAAGAGTGACGTTCTATTATAGTTTTGAATTCAAAGTATGGTTTTGAAAGATGTAAGGATCTAAGAGTGATGTTATCTGTTATATCTTGACTTGAATTCTGATCTGTCAAAATCAGAATATGTAATTGAATTTGGATGGGAATGGTTGTTCTGATTTCTATGGAAGAATATATATCATTGTGGAAGTAGTGAGTATAGATAATGATTATCGAAGTCTTCAACATTTGGTCCCATTCCGAGGTACTGACCTAAATATGCCATGAATGACTCCAAATAATATCTTTCAATTGAGCAAATGCACAGCGAAAGACTTAATGCGTACCTGAGAATAAACATGCTTAAAAGTGTCAACCAAAAGGTTGGTGAGTTCATTAGTTTATCATAAATAATCATTTCCAACAATTTAATAGACCACAAGATTTTCAGTTTCCATAAATATCCTTACACCGCAGTGTAATAAAAACATTCTACAACCATGGGCACCCGGTAACAAGCCTTAACAATAATAATGATGAATACCCCTGATGTATAATAATATCTGCACCGAATCAAGTGCGTTTCGTTAACCTCGAAGTACTAAACACCCGTTAAATGCTAGCGCGACTAGCCCGGATGGGGTTGTCAAACCCGATAGATCTATCAATAGGATTCGCGCCTACCAGTTTATAAACCAATAGATTAATGTTACCAAGCTAGGGGAATATTTGTGATTCTAACCCACGTAGAATTAAGTTTAGTACTTGTGTCCATTTCGTAAAACAGTTATAAAATATTGCATGTATTCTCAGCCCAAAAATATATATAAAAAGGGAGTAATGAAACTCACTATACTGTATTTTGTAGTAAAAATACATATGACGACATTGAACAATGCAGGGTTGGCATCGGATTCACGAACCTATATCATTTGTGTATTCTTTAATACATATAATCGTAATCGAACAATTTCATATATTATAACTTTATATATTATTTATTTAATTTGTATATATATATATATATATTTGAAAATGATTATTATTTATATAGTTATATACATATATACATATATATATATATATATATATATATATATATATATATATATATATATATATATATATATATATATATATATATATATTAAAAATACCTAATTTGTTTTATATGAATATTTATATAAAAATTGTTAATATAATATATTCATACTTATATGTAATATTACCTATGAGTATATTTTTATATACTTAATAATATAGTAATTAAAAGTTGTATTTGATTATAATGATAATATTGATAATAACATTACTTATAATAATAATTATAATAAGAATCATAGTAATAATAATAATAGTGACATTAATAATAATACTTGTAACAATATTGATTTTTCTGTTAATGATAGTCATGATACTGATTTTAGTATTTACATAATAATAATATTCGTGATAATAATATTACTTATTTCAATATTAACACTTCTATTATTTATAAAAAAAATATTAATATTAATACTAATATTAATGATAATAATAATAGTTTGTGTTATTTTCGTAATAACAATAATAATAATAATAATCATATTCATAATAATAATAATAATCATACTTATCCATGATAATAATAATAATACTATTAATACTTAGTGATATTACATAATAATAACTAAAATTATAATAATAACAATCATAATATTAATATTAACATAACAATAACAATAATTAATAATACTCATAATATCAAATATAATACTAATAACGGTTATGATGCTTATAATCAAGATGATAAATTATAATACTAGTAATAATGATATTAATATTAATTTTAGTAGTGATAATAATATTCATAACACTAATGATAGTAATAATAATGATTAATCATAATCATAATAATAATAACAATAAAACTAATAATAATGATAATAATAATTGTTACAACCTTTGAAGAGAAGCTTAAAAAAATGCCACGGCCGGGACTCGAACCCCTGACCTCTCGTTAACCCGCTAACATCTTGAACCATTGGGCTGTTGCCCGTTTTTCTGTTTTAAAGCCCTCACAATTACTTATAACCCGTATTTAAATAATCTCTTCTTCTTCCCCATTAATAAATCGATCACAGACCAACCATAACATCAAGGCTTTAAATTTGTGTTAGGATATGATATTGAAACAGAAAATAACTGATTTAAAATCATTTTAGAATTAATAGAAAACAAAAGCAATTAACTGAATTCAAACAGCTCTGCTGTTTATCGCGAATGAAAAAAAACATAAATCATGATCTTGAATTCTAGACACTCACAGGTTGTAATTACAACATGAAAAAGGTTCCATTTCGTTCATATAATCTTTCTGCATCATCAATTTAATTCAAAGTATCAAAACAAGTTCAAATTTCTTCATGAACAAAATCTTTGACTTTTGAAAATAAAACTTTGACTTCAAAATTCGAGCTTGTTAAAAGGAATTGGATGTTAAAACTTTACAGAAAGATCGACTAGAGTAATCCTAACATAACTGCATTATTAGTTTTTGAATATTGATTCGAATTTATAATTTGACTAAAAAGTTGAATAAACAGAGGTGTCGTCTGTTTTTATAAATTTCTGTTTTCTCTCACAGACGATTTTTGTTGATAGCATTTCTAATTGGTGTTGGAAGTGGAGAATAGCATGGTGTTATCAATAACAAGGATTTAATCGATTGTTTTATAGCAAAATAAAATCGACATGAAGAATCATCAGGTACCATGTGAGTCTGGACTTTGACCGTGTCTGCATGTCAAAAGTTTTGCTTATCATTTCATGTCAAAAATTACCTGCTTATCATTCTTAAGTCTAGACACGTCTTACTGCATTCACTGTATAGATAGTGTATAGACAAAATTCATATCCTAGCGTATCTGTTATTTTAACTTTGCCTGACAGCTTCCGAAAGTTCCTCCGTAATCTACGGGATCTTCTGTACTACATAAAGGTATTCTATGTAATTAGAATATCATTCGATATTCGAAAATCATTTCATATCAAAGATCCTTTATCTAACCGTGTAAGATGAATTCTGCAACCAGTTCAAGTTCCTCAGATTCCGACAGCTATTCCGATATGGATTTCCACACAAGCTCCGAAAACAGTGCAACCGGAATGGACCAACCGATTAGTCATCTTCAATTCTGGATGAATTGGGGATGGGTTTGTGATCTACTTAATCATTGGAGACAAGAAGAAGGTGATCCCTTCCACCCACCAAATTGCCCACTTGGCGAAGAACCTGAAGCACTTACCAGCGAACCAATCCGAACCACCATTTTCACTCTCATTTTCAGGGTATCTCGGCACGATCATATAATATTTCATATTTTAAACCTTATTCATCCTCTCATTCTAACCGTCAATCATCCCGGAATAATAGAAGAGGTCAACGAACTTCGCGATCGAGTAATCAATTTGGAAAATATGGTGCAAAACTTACCAGATTCAGCAATATCACCGGCAGCAACAGTACCACCAACATCAACACCAGTACCACCAACAACCCAAGTTTCAACATCACATGCCTCAACATCACAATCTATACCGCGAGCATAACCTTAGTTCTACGTATCGTTCTGCATCATTATCTTCGTTATACATGGCGATTATGTAATTTCTAATGTTTTAGAGATTATATATTCTCGCTCTAACGGTAAATCAAATGAGTTTAATATCTTATTGACTCATTAAAACCATGATTACATCTGATGGAAATATCTATGTAAGTGTATTTTCATAAGGATGGTAATTAAAAATTCTTCTGTACAAATTATTAATGATGAGAATATTTTAACGGGTAGGTAATACCCTAGAAATATTTAGATTTCACATTAATATATTACACTGTACATTCTTCAATTCCGATTCAACAGCCGTTATCTATCCTGTTCAACTTCGCAGATATACGTATCCGTTCACCACAGAATAACCATTTTCATTCAAATTCAATTTCATATTCGAA
Source organism: Rutidosis leptorrhynchoides (assembly GCF_046630445.1). NCBI lineage: Eukaryota > Viridiplantae > Streptophyta > Magnoliopsida > Asterales > Asteraceae > Rutidosis > Rutidosis leptorrhynchoides. The sequence continues at coordinate 452,152,478 of NC_092337.1, forward strand.
TTTTGACAGATCATAATCCAACTCAAGATTTCACAAGTGGCATAATGAGAAAAATTATAAACAAAATAAAATTTGTTAGAAACAAACAAATTAACTATATGAAATTTTGTTAAGAATCTACGCTAACAATATCCTAGCTAACTATTCCTATATCTGTTTTGACCATTTCCTTAATTACATTTTATTTATTGTCATTTTAATTATCGCAATTTTATTTATCGTTATTTATTTTACGCTCTTTATTTATCGTCATTTAAATACAGTTATTTATTTTACGCACTTTAAATATAGTCGGAAAAATCATAAGACACTATATATACCATAAGACACTATATGCGGTAATACTCGAGTTAGCATATAATGGTTCGAGGTTGATTCTAAAATAATATATATACCATGGGTTGTGATCGAGTCTGAGACATGTATACAATGGGTCATGGGGTTATTCAGACAATATATATATTATGTGTCTTAATTATATTAAGACAATATATAATAGTGTTAGTTAATTTTAACACGATATATATATATTAAAATATGGACTATTGGACTACTAACATTGGACTACTAACATTGGACAATTAAAAAACGTATTAAAATGTTGATTATAATATATGAAACTAAACATTTCTTCAAGTTTGCCACTTGATTTCATCTTAAACATCCTTTGTAACTTGATTTCATCTTAAACATCCTTTGTATCTTGACGATCACAATCAGCGTTTAATCATCTAAAAACACAATTTTCTTGAAAACCCCTCGGATTGATAACCGATTATTCAGATATAGTAGCATTAAATGCAGAGGAAGCAGAAAAATTGTAGATGGTCTAAACGGCCAAAAGTTTAACGATAAAGAAAGGAGTGTTAGGAACGCTCGATAGAAAATTTGGTACTAAAATACGGATTGAGTAAACCATGAAGGAGACCAAGGACAAATACAAGGACCAAACTCTATATTCAAAGAATCCAGATAATTCTATATCCGATGAAATCTATATGAGGATATCTTGCTCTGAAGTCATGTTAAATCTTGCGGAAAATCTTTCTTCATCAACCTTCGATCCTAGATATTCTGAAAATATCATCATAAATATCTTCGATATTTCTGAGGATATTTTCATAAATATTCTTGTCCGAAATTATCTATCTCTTCGTGCTATCTGTATTACATCATAAAGGAAACTGTTTTAGCTTCTGAAGTTCTATAACATTCGAATTTGAATTATGAATGATTTCTGGAGAAGTGTTGGGAGTTGAAGCATGAATTAGTATAATATAATGGCGTCTGGCCAACGTGGTTATATTATTGTAAGTCATGCTGAAATTTCTAATGGAACGTAATGATGGTTCACAGATCATGTCGTCATCATGTGCCATGTTACATAACTCTTTCATTCTTCTTAACCCTTGAACATATCAAGAAAATATTTTCTTGATGGTTCTGTCTTTTCCGTAACTTCTGGTAACATAACAAATCAAATTGTGGTATTACGTTCCTTTCTGCTTAGAATGTTAAGTTCATTCGAAACTCCATACCTACAAATTCTGGACCATTACTCGCTTTACTTAAGATCGAGAAGAGAATATTAAGGCAAAGTGCTCAGAAATATAAGGGAAAATATAAAGCCCAACAACAACACCAAAATCACAAACCGTGTATATCAATGCGTATAGCAACATAAATACACAGGAGAATAAAAAACACTATAACCCCAAGATAATAGTAGAAGTAAACAGATTCTTCTGGTGGAAGATTGAAAAGAAGGATGACAGAAATGGTAATTAAGAAAATATCAAGGATTAGAACTGGATGAAGCATTTTCACAATCTTTTAGAAGTAAGAATTAAGAAAGAAAGTATAGGAGTGATGGAAATAATGGAACGGAAGGGTTTAATTTATAATGAAAATATCAGACGTAGCAATCGAGACAGATGACCGCATTTAATTATAGAAATCCTATGCAACAGCGGAAGACTTTCTTAAGGACCTGAGAATAAACATGCTTAAATAGTCAACATAAAGGTTGGTGAGATATATAGGTTTAAAGCTAGCATCGATATAAATATAGACCACAAGATTTCATAGTTATAAACATTTCAATAAAGATATTCTATAAGTTGTTGAGCGCTTCGGTAACCATACTTAACCAATAATGTGGCATATTCCCTTTATTATGAAATCTCCCTACACTGTATCAGGTGTAGTAAAAATGAAGTACTACGCAACCGTTTACGATACTAGAGCGACTAGTCCAGTTGGGGTTGTCAAACCCAATAGATCTATCAATAGGATTCACGCTTACATATTCTTACAACATGTAAATATTAGTTACCAAGCTATTAGGGAAGATATGCAAGGTGGTATAACTCAACGTAGAATATATTTTAAGTACTTGTGTCCATAGCGTAAAACATAAAATGCATGTATTCTCATCCCAAAATATTTTTAGAGTTTAAAAATGGGACTATATACTCACGGTAGAAAAAGTATATTAATAATAAGTTTTCAACTTATTAAAAATATGGCCGTCGTCCTTGGATTCACGAACCTATAACAATAATAATGATTCAGATAATAATATGACATATGAATAAAATAAAGCAAGTTCATAGAATACTTATATATTAATTTTTAACATTTTCATGTTAGTAGTCCTTTGTTAGTTGTCCTTTGTTAGTAGTCCTTTGTTAGTAGTCCAAATATAGTCCAATAGTTTAATAGTCCAATAGTCCAATAGTCCAACAGTCCAATAATCGGTATGTATATATAATCTTAGAATTACCACACGGCGTATTGTATACGTATTGTTATAGACTCAATCATGACCCATGGTATGCGTATTGTCTTAGAATTAACCCAGACATATTGTGTACATGGTGTCTTTCGATTTATCCGAACGTATTGTATACGTATTGTCATGGAACGTACCAAGATTATTATATATATACAATCTCGGAATTAACCAAGATTATAATATTTTGTTATACTAATGATAACATGTCAAAATATATATAGGATATAGGAAAATTTGGCAAGGATATGGTTAATATAGTTTTTATAAGATGAATTTCGTCCATACAATGTTAATTTTAGCAGATTTTGTTTTGCTCGCCAAATATTCATTACAACTCCGTTTAAAGTGAACCAAATTGATATGGATTCATTAGGAAGTTAATTTTTCAAAACCAATTCGAAAAGTTCAGCCCAAGTAGTAATTTTTAGAGTTTTACCCTCTTTTTGTGCCGGTGGTCAGATTTGGAAGAATCCTGGCATCCACCCGATATATGATTTTTTATAAAATACTTCCACTTTGTCTAAAATCATGAAACAATTACTGGAAGTCTTAATTACATATATTAACATATTTCCAAAGTCTTAGCATCGAACTCAAAGTCTAAGATAGGTTTTTAATTCCCAACCCAAAACAGCCCGCTTTTTACCGAATGGAGATTAAACGATATATGTTAAGTTTCAAGGTGTTCTTCTTATGTACAAGTTATAAGTTCTTATATTAAATTAATATAACATCATAATACATATAAATAAGTGTTATTAGAGTTAAGCTAGAAAGATTAGATTTGTTTTTCAAATAAGTTTAGAATCAACTAAACTATGTTCTAGTTTATAAACTTTTATATAGATAGCTATAAACATATGTATTGAACAAGAGTTAAAATAGAGTTCTTACCTCAAGTTTAGAATGTAAAGTTGCTGGAATTAAGTAGTAGAACAAAGAATGAGAGAGTTCTTGCAAGTGTGTGTGAAATTTGGATACTGAATGTGTAAAAATGAGTTAGAAATGGTGCTTATTTATAGGCTCATAAATTTGTTTTTTAGTGAAAAATATCTAAGATAAGTTAAAAACCATTAGGTCATGCATGACATAATACATCAATAATTGTAGATTTCTATTCGTATATACCAATAGTAAATCTATAATTACATATTTATACGGTATAATCTTAAAATTACCCCACGGCGTATTGTATACGTATTATTATAGACTCAATCATGACCCATGGTACACGTATTGTCTTAGAATTAACCCAGACGTATTGTGTACATGGTGTCTTTCGATTTATCCGAACGTATTGTATACGTATTGTTATGGAACGTACCAAGATTATTATATATATACAATCTCGGAATTAACCAAGATTATAATATTTTGTTATACTAATGATAACATGTCCAAATATATATAGGATATAGGAAAAGTTAGCAAGGATATGGTTAATATAGTTTTTATAAGATAAATTTCGTCCATATAAAGTTAATTTTAGCAGATTTTGTTTTGCTCGCCAAATATTCATTACAGCACCGTTTAAAGTGAATCAAATTTCTATGGATTCCGTAAGAAGTTAATTTTTCAAAACCAATTCGAAAAGTTCAGCCCAAGTAGTAATTTTTAGATTTTTACCCTCTTTTTGTGCCGGGGGTTAGATTTGGAAGAATCCCGGCATCCACCCGATATATGATTTTTGATAAAAACTTCCACTTTGTATAAAATCATGAACAAATTACTGGAAATATTAATTACATATATTAACATATTTCCAAAGTGTTAGCCTCTAACTCAAAGTCTAAGATAGGTTTTTAATTCCCAACCCAAAACAGCCCACTTTTTAACGAATAGAGATTAAACGATATATGTTAAGTTTCAAAGTGTTCTTCATATGTACAAGTTATTAGTTCTTATATTAACTTAATATAACATAATAATACATATAAATAAGTGTTATTAGAGTTAAGCTAGAAAGATTAGATTAGTTTTTCAAACAAGTTTAGAATCAACTAAACTATGTTCTAGTTTATAAACTCTTACATATGTATTGAACAAGAGTTGAAGTAGAGTTTTTACCTCAAGTTTAGAATGTAAAGTTGCTAGAAAGAAGTAGTAGAACAAAACTTGAGAGAGTTCTTGCAAGTGTGTGTGAAAATTGGTAGTAAAATTTGGAAAATGAATGTGTAAAAATGAGTTAGAAATGGTGCTTATTTATAGGCTCATAAATTTGGTTTTTAGTGAAAAATATCTAAGATAAGTTAAAAATCATTAGGTCATGCATGACATAATACATCAATAATTGTAGATTACTATTCGTATATACCAATAGTAAATACTTCTAAAAGCTGTGTATAATACGCGTACCTACAAAATCGAGACGTCTTGATCGCTTTACTTAAAGTCGAGAAGAGAAAACAAAAGGATGGAGCTCAGAAAAATAAAGGAAAATACAAAGCCCGATAACAACACAGAAATTACAAACCGTGTATATCAATGCGTATAGCAATATAAAGACACGGGAGGATGATAAATACAACAATCCCTAGAGCATAGTAGAAGTAAACAGATTCCTCTGGTGGAAGCTAGAAAAGAAGGATAATTGTGGCGAACGTCAATATTAGGTCAAGAACCAGAACTGGATTGAGCATTTTCACAAACTTTTGGATGTATGAATTGAGGAAGAAAGTATAGGGATGGTGAAAATAATGGAATGAAAGAGGTCAATTTATAGTGGATATATCAGACAGAGCAATCGAGGCAGATCACCGCATTTAATTAAAGAGGATCAGAATTTTCTTAATTACCGAAAAATCAAATCTGAGATAGATTACGAAGATTTTCTTTACATTCCTTGAAATCCGGAAATCAACTGTGACTACGTCAAAAGTTAAGACGAATCTTTATTTTCCTAAATTCCATCTTTTATGATAGCTTCACTCATACTCTTCACGTAATCGAATTGATCTATCCATATTTCTCAATGGTGAGAAGCTCTATAATTATTGAACTCATGCTTATCATAAAATGGAACTCGACTCATTCAAGGTATTCAAAATACTCCATTAATCTATTTCCTTGATAATGATTAGATGAACAAATCGAATTCATGATATGAATTCAAGTTACATCATATTTCTTGATACAAGAATATTCTTATTTTCATTATCAAACTTTCCTTAGCCAAATTTCGGGACGAAATTTCTTTAACGGGTAGGTACTGTGATGACCCGGATTTTTCCGACTACTTGATTATACTATTTACATGATTTAATATTTCCGACTTGATAAACAATGAATTTTAATAAGTCTTGAACCTCCGGAAAGAGTTTTATATAAGCATTTGACTACCCTTTTATTCCTACGATTCACGAACGTCAAAACTTGTATTAATTATATATATATATATATATATATATATATATATATATATATATATATATATATATATATATATATATATATATATATATATATATATATATATATATATATTTAAATTGAAAATATGATAATTAAATATCTCATTAAGTATATTAACAAGGTATTATATATACATTTTCATACTATTAATTTAAAGAGTTTTCGGACAATATATATATTACTTTTTAAGCGACGTAATTAACTTTTGTTGAAATGTATTTACATACAATGTATTATGAGTATAAATACATCCTTAAAAGTATTGAATACACTTAATAATATACAAATACAGATAAGGGATAGTTATATTCGTATTTCCGTTCATTTTTCTCAAGAATTCTACTCGTATTTATACAATATTTATACGGTATTTATACGGTATTTATACAGTATTTATATGGTATTTATACATTATTTATATGGTATTTATATGCGTATTATACACAGCTTCTAGAAGTATTTACTATTGGTATATACCAATAGAAATCTACAATTATGTATTTATACGGTATTTATACGCGTATTATACGCAGCTTCTAGAAGTATTTACTATTGGTATATACGAATAGTAATCTACAATTATTGATGTATTATGTCATGCATGACCTAATAGTTTTTAACTTATCTTAGATATTTTTCACTAAAAACCATATTTATGAGCCTATAAATAAGCACCATTTCTAACTCATTTTTACACATTCATTTTTCAAATTTTACTTACAATTATCACACACACTTGCAAGAACTCTCTCATTCTTTGTTCTACTACTTAATTCTAGCAACTTTACATTCTAAACTTGAGGTAAAAACTCTACTTCAACTCTTGTTTAATACATATGTTTATAGCTATCTATATAAAAGTTTATAAACTAGAACATAGTTTAGTTGATTCTAAACTTGTTTGAAAAACAAATCTAATCTTTCTAGCTTAACTCTAATAACACTTATTTATATGTATTATGATGTTATATTAAGTTAATATAAGAACTTATAACTTGTACATATGAAGAACACCTTGAAACTTAACATATATCGTTTAATCTCCATTCGGTAAAAAGCGGCTGTTTTGGGTTGGGAATTAAAAACCTATCTTAGACTTTGAGTTCGAGGCTAAGACTTTGTAAATATGTTAATATATGTAAATAAGACTTCCAGTAAATTTTTCATGATTTTATACAAGGTGGAAGTATTTTATCAAAAATCATATATCGGGTGGATGCCGGGATTCTTCTAAATCTGACCACCGACACAAAAAGAGGGTAAAAATCTAAAAAATACTACTTGGGCTGAACTTTTCGAATTGGTTTTGAAAAATTAACTTCCTAATGAATCCATAGCAAATTGGTTCACTTTAAACGGAGTTGTAATGAATATTTGGCGAGCAAAACAAAATCTGCTAAAATTAACATTGTATGGACGAAATTCATCTTATAAAAACTATATTAACCATATCGTTGCTAACTTTTCCTATATCCTATATATATTTGGACATGTTATCATTAGTATAACAAAATATTATAATCTTGGTTAATTCCGAGATTGTATATATATAATAATCTTGGTACGTTCCATGACAATACGTATACAATACGTTCGGATAAATCGAAAGACACCATGTACACAATTTGTCTGGGTTAATTCTAAGACAATACGTATACCATGGGTCATGATTGAGTCTATAACAATACGTATAGAATACGTCGTGGGGTAATTCAAAGATTATATATACGTACCGATTATTGGACTGTTGGACTATTGGACTATAGGACTATATTTAGACTACTAACAAAGGACTACTAACAAAGGACAACTAACAAAGGACTACTAACATGAAAATGTTAAAAATTAATATATAAGTATTCTATGAACTTGCTTTATTTTATTCATATGTCGTATTATTATCTGAATCATTATTATTGTTATAGGTTCGTGAATCCAAAGACGACGGCCATATTTTTAATAAGTTGAAAACTTATTATTAATATACTTTTTCTATCGTGAGTATATTGTCCCATTTTTAAACTCTAAAAATATTTTGGGATGAGAATACATGCATTTTATGTTTTACGCTATGGACACAAGTACTTAAAATATATTCTACGTTGAGTTATACCACCTTACATATCTTCCCTAATAGCTTGGTAACTAATATTTACATGTTGTAAAAACATGTAAGCACGAATCCTATTGATAGATCTATTGGGTTTGACAACCCCAACCAGCCTAGTCGCTCTAGTATCGTAAACGGTTGCATAGTACTTCGTTTTTACTACACTTGGTACAGTGTAGGGAGATTTCATAATAAAGGGAATATGCCACATTATTTGTTAAGTATGGTTACCGAAGCGCTCAACAACTTATAGAATATATTTATTGAAATAACTATGAAATCTTGTGGTCTATATTTATATCGATGATAGCTTTAAACCTATATATCTCACCAACCTTTGTGTTGACTGTTTAAGCATGCTTATTCTCAGGTCCTTAAAAAAGTCTTCCGCTGTTGCATTATCTGAGCAAGCTGTGCATGGAGTCTCATGCTTTTGTTTAAATGAAGTGTTGCATTCAATAAAACCTATGTCATGTAATATATTCGACTTTTATGTCACGTGCATAGTAATTATGTAATATGGTACAGTTTTACTTTTGTCGACAACCATCACCACCTTTCTTCTTATATATGGATATACATACATATTACATTGGGGAGAGAAAGGGAGATTGAGAGATTAAATGATAACAAATAACACCACAACACCATCGTAATACATCTTCATTCCTTTCATATTTTTGACGTGTACCATCTTGTTTTAATCGCATTTAACCTCCACCACCTTCAACCCATTTATGTTAACCATCTATCACCACCTGTTACATCACCACCATTTTTTTTCTCGACACCAACTATCACTTGACTCCTTTTTTTTAACACCGGCTACCACCTTGAACCCACCATCTTCACCACAACCATAAAACCCGCCATAAACATGAGCATATACATTCTTCTATTGGCGACTTTTAAAACAACGAACAAGTAGACTTTAGTCGACTACAAACCATACCCAAACCCACTTGGGATTTTCTATCGTTCGAACCACCCTAGACCACCACTACAATCACCAATAACCGCCACCTACAATTGTGTGATGCTACTGCAGCGTTAAAATTTTTCTTTTCTGTTGGAACAAATACAAAACAAAGAATGAAAAATATAGAGACAGACGAGATACAAATTTATTTTTCTTGCACGCTATATATCACGATCTCTCTTAAAAAGGTTGATGCGTGTATAATTTTTTTTGATGGCCGACCAAAGGAATTCGAAGTGATGTTTAATTACATTTAAATACGTAAAGCATTATTTGGTGTTGCTTTCATGGGTAAACCGAACCCCACTTGTGTTTATTGAAGTGCTTATACAATGCATTAGATAAAGATAAGTTAGTATAGATCGTGCATGTGGGGTTCAAGATAGGGACTTACCTTGGATTCCAAATCCAATAATCGATGGGAAACAAACTTCCTTATTCTAATTACAAACTGAATCATGACAGTTGGGCCTAGGGTTAGGTTACATATATTGTTGGGCCGTAGGATTATTAGATGGGCTGTGTTAATTTAGGCTGTAATCCTTTTTCTAACCTGCTGTTGGCCGAAAATTTAACAAAGATGATAATGCTCACGATCTTAGCTGGTACTTCTGTTTATACACATTTGATAATGATTTTGATAATAGTTGATCATGAACATGATGAGGATCTCTTGAGTTATTTGATGGGAATGACAACACAGATGATAAGGGAAAACAAAATTGAACACGATTATAAGGATGATTATGATTAGGATTAGTGTCATGATTTAATATAGATATTAAATCACTCCATGATTATGATTATGGTGATGGGGTTATGATTATCCGATGATGATAATAATACATGATTAAGAGAATAATAATAACGATGATAGATAGATTAGATAATGAGGAGGAAGATGATGATTATGATGATGTTATAAAGAAGAAGAAATCAGACAATCGAGTTAAAATAGTTTAATGTTCTAGTTATTTCAGAAATGAAAGATAACTTGGATGGTTTAGGGGTGTTGTGTTAAACCGAGAGGTCTCGGGTTCGAGCCTAGGCTAGGGTATTTTCTATTTTTATTTTTAGAAAAGAAGAAGAAGGATGCGGAAGTAAAAGTTAAAAACAATTTAAGTTGGGTGTTAGTTCAGAATCGAAACACGTAGTGTTATGGTTAAGGATGTTATCGGGTTAGAGGGAGGTCGCGGGTTCAAACCCGGACTTGGGCATTTTTTTAAGGGCTACTTCTTAAGCGACGGCTAACATATTATCACATGTTTTATTTTTAATATTATTAGAATTATTATTATATTATTATTAATATTATTATTTCTGGTTTCAACCAGTCCGTGAATGGAACCAAGACACAATAATTCGAATCAGATTACTGTAAAACATGTGTTACTATTTTGATTACTGTGCAACTCTAGAATTCTATGATTATAGATTATATTATATATTATATATACCTATATGCACCTATCAATCCAATGATACATCACCTTTCTCCCTTTTATTTATTTGAACAACTATCTCAACTTTCAGTAATATGAATTACTTATGTTCTAGTTCATGTTCAACCTCAACAATAACCTGTAACCACCTTTCGGCTTTACTATACAACCGAGAACCCAATCCACCACCTCAACCATCGATCAAGAGAACCACCCTATCCACCATCGCACCACTTTGCTTATTTACTTATTTATTTTGTTTAACGTTGCAAACCACCTTCTTTCTTTTAATCATCATCGGCAACCACCTTAAACCACCACTCCACCACCCGATCGTTCACCCAACAACAACAACCCTTACACCTCTAACCATCACCTATTACAACGGCTTCTATCCGAAGAACAAACCAACATGTTATCGTTTAAATCCTTCGATTTTACTGCTTTGGTTGAAATAATCACCCAAACACAACCCAACTTGAAACCCCACCTTTCTAATAACTGCTACTACTTTACTGTGTTTGTTTCAATCGAAAATCAACCAAGGACAATCCACAACCAAATTCAACACCCAACCGGACCACCAACTTATCTTTTTCTTCTTCTTCATGAAACCACCAAAGTCACCATCACAACCAACCTACAAATCACAACTTCATAACCTGCTGCTACGCTGATATTTTCTGCTTCTTTTAACCGCCAACAAACAACCTTCGAACTTTTGCTATTCGCCATCTGTCTGTTCTCAATCCTTATTCAAAACTCTAAACACACAGCCAATATACACTTAAATATGCAGTCCATAAATAAATTTATAGATCGAAGCTGCTTTTGGCATAATATTCTTTCATCATGGCCGACAAAACCCACCTCATCCACTCGATTTTTTTTTTAAAAAGTATAGGGTAAAGTGTTTTATTTAATTTAGTAATGGGGGTGATACTTTTCTTTTTGAGCCGACAGTCACCAAGAAGCAAACACCGAATGATATATTCGTGAGCTGTTCTTATTGAATTCCTTTTGTGCCGTGTAAACAAAACAGAAAGTTTGGGCTAACGTTTTATGTTTGGGCCGTGTTTGTTATGTCATGGACTAATGATTCTATTTGGGCCATGTTCTTGCTATTTGAGCCGTGATCCAGCCTCTTTGCTTTTCGGTTAGACTAAAACCTGAACGATTAAGATAATCATATTGAGGTTATAGATGATGATGATGGTAAGATTAGATGTATGATGATAAATAAATACACGAAATAATAATGAGAAAGATGATGATGATGGTAAGATTAGATGTATGATGATACACGACGTATGATGATGAGGACGATATATGGAATTGATGTTACAAGTTAGTGATAACGATGATTGCTGATATGATTTCGAAGATAATGATTGCTGTTATTATGGTTATGGGTTTTGGTCGATTTGAATTCTGAGAAGATGAAGAAGAAAATAAAAATCGAGAAATACGGGTTATATATAATGTGTATTTAATCTAAATCAGAAAAACATAGACAGTTCAGTTGGTTAGGGAGTTTGGATTTGAACGAGAGGTCATGGGTTCGAGCCCGGGCAAGGGCACTTATTTTTTTTTGGAACCAATTCTTTGAGGTAGTTCGCTATTATTATTATTATTATTATTATTATTATTATTATTATTATTATTATTATTATTATTATTATTATTATTATTATTATTATTATTATTATTATTATTATTTATGTCATTATTATTATTATTTTTTAACATTATTATTAATACTTTTATCATTAATATTATTATTATTATCATTATCTTATTGTTATTATTACAAATACTATTTTTATAAACAAAAGATATTTATAGAAAATATATATTTATTACATATATCATAAGTATATTTAATTTACTATTTTATTAACATATATAAATATATATAACATTGAAAATAATAAATACATTACTATATTAAATAAGTAATACATTAAATAATTAAAATATGTAACCTAATCTGAATGCCATTATATGTTAATCATATGTTTTAATATATATAAAACTGATATAGGTTCGTGAATCCGATGCCAACCCTGCATTGTTCAGTTCAGTCGTATGCATATTTTTACTACAAAATATTGTATTGTGAGTTTCATTTACAACACTTCATTTAAATAAAAGCATGCGACTCCATGCACAACTTGCTCAGATAATGCAACAGCGGATGACTTTCTTAAGGACCTGAGAATAAACATGCTTAAACAGTCAACATAAAGGTTGGTGAGATGTATAGGTTTAAAGCTAGCATCGATATAAATATAGACCACAAGATTTCATAGTTATAAACATTTCAATAAAGATATTCTATAAGTTGTTGAGCGCTTCGGTAACCATACTTAACCAATAATGTGGCATATTCCCTTTATTATGAAATCTCCCTACACTGTATAAAGTGTAGTAAAAATGAAGTACTATGCAACCGTTTACGATACTAGAGCGACTAGCCCGGTTGGGGTTGTCAAACCCGATAGATCTATCAATAGGATTCGCGCTTACATGTTCTTACAACATGTAAATATTAGTTACCAAGCTATTAGGGAAGATATCCAAGGTGGTACAACTCAACGTAAAATATATTTTAAGTACTTGTGTCCATAGCGTAAACGACCGAATACTTTGGGTCGAAGCAGCAAGAGCAGCAGCAAACAACACAAACCCTCGTGTTGGATGCACATATAAAGAGTTTCAAGGTTGCAAACCTTCATCATTCAGCGGAACAGAAGGACCAGTCGGTTTAACCCGATGGTTCGAAAAGCTAGAGTTTGTATTTAAAATTAGTGGTTGTGCGGAAGGGGATAGGACAATGTATGCTTCATGCACATTACAAGATGGTGCACTTACATGGTGGAAAAACTATGTAAAAGCTGTAGGGGGCGATGCAGCATATGATACTCCTTGGGAGGAGTTGAAAAATATGCTAATCAACGAATACTGCCCAAGGAATGAGGTTAGGAAGATGGAAGCCGAGTTACGTAATCTGAAAGTTGTCGGTACAGAACTTACCAACTATAACGGGCGATTCATGAAATTAGCCTTGTTATGTCCTGAATTGGTACCAACTGAAGAGTGAAAGATTGAATTGTACAAGGATGGTCGGCCAAAAAACATCAAGGCCAATGTTACAGCATCCAAACCTAAGACAATTCATGAAGCTATCACAATGGCAAACGAGCTAATGGATCAGATTATTCTGGATAAGAACGCATCAAATACCGATGCCAAGGTATCGGATAACAAAAGAAAGTGGGATGGAAACCATGATCGAGGTAACTAACAACAATCTCTCAAGAAACAGGAAACTACGCAAGGTGCGGGTAGTGGTTCAAGCTCGAGTTACAAAGGACGAAATCCCTTATGTAACAGATGCCACAAACATCACTCTGGTTTTTGTAATATGGTGTGCAACAATTGTGATCGAAGGGGTCATCTTGCTGAAGATTGTAGGGTTCCCGTTACAAATACAAATGGCACCAAGACTCCTGCAACAAATGCAAATAGAACTACCCTGGCTACTGTTACTTGTTACGGGTGTGGGAAACAGGGTCATATTAAGAGCCAGTGCCCGAATCCAGAGAAGAATAATGGACCTGCATGTGGAAGAGCGTTTAATATTAATGCTAGAGAGGCGTGTGAAGACCCAGAGCTTGTTACGGGTACGTTTACCATTAATAACTTATCAGCATCTATAATATTTGATACTGGTGCCGATAGGAGTTACATGTGTAGAGACTTTTACGCTAAATTGAATTGTTCATCATTGCCTCTAGATGCTAAATACATGATTGAGTTAGCTAATGGTAAACTAATTAAAGCCGATAAAATTTGCCGTGATTGTAAAATAAATTTAGCCGGAGAAACGTTTAAAATTGATTTGATACCCTTAGAATTAGGAAGTTTTGATGTAATAGTTGGCATGGACTGGATGTCCAAAATAGGAGCTGAAGTTGTGTGTGCCAAGAAGGCAATTCGCATTTCTCGTAAGAATAAAACGCCAGTAATGATTTATGGAGAGAAGGGTAACTCAAAGCTAAAACTCATTAGCTGTTTGAAAGCCCAAAAGTGCTTGAAGAAAGGGTGCTACGCTATCTTAGCACATGTTAATAAAGTTGAAATGAAGGAGAAAGAGATGAGCATCAACGATGTGCCTGTGGCAAGAGATTTTGTTGAAGCCTTTCCGGAAGAGTTACCGGGATTACCTCCATTTAGATCTGTAGAATTTCAAATAGATCTAGTACCAGGAGCTGCACCAATGGCTCGTGCTCCATACAGACATGCAACGTCTGAGATGAAAGAGTTACAAAGCCAGTTACAAGAACTATTGGACCGTGGATTCATTCGACCAAGCACTTCACCGTGGGGTGCTCCAATTTTATTCGTTAAGAAGAAAGATGGATCCTTCTGCATGTGTATAGATTACTGTGAAATAAACAAGTTAACTATCAAGAATCGGTACCCATTACCGAGAATTGACGACTTGTTTGATCAACTGCAAGGATCACGTGTTTACTCCAAGATTGATCTAAGATCGGGTTATCATCAGTTGCGAGTTAAAGACGAAGATATTCCGAAAACCGCATTTCGGACACGCTACGGTCATTATGAATTTTTGGTCATGCCGTTCGGGTTGACCAACGCACCAACTGTATTCATGGACCTCATGAATAGGGTATTCAGTCCGTACTTAGATAAGTTTGTTATCGTCTTTATTGATGACATTCTTATTTATTCTAAGAATGAAACAGAACATGAACAACATTTAAGGTTGGTGCTGGAACTGTTAAAGAAAGAACAGTTATACGCAAAGTTTTCCAAGTGCGCCTTTTGGCTGAAGGAAGTACAGTTCCTTGGTCATATTGTCAGCAGTGAAGGAATTCAGGTTGATCCAGCCAAGATTGAAGCTATTGAAAAGTGGGAGACCCCAAAGACTCCAACGCAAATACGCCAATTTTTGGGTCTTGCTGGCTATTACAGAAGGTTTATTCAAGATTTTTCCCGGATAGCCAAACCATTAACAGCATTAACACACAAAGGGAAGAAGTACGAATGGACTTCTAAGCAGGAAGCCGCATTTCAATTATTGAAGAAGAAGTTAACTACATCGCCTATTCTATCGTTACCTGAAGGAAACGATGATTTTGTAATTTATTGTAACGCTTCGCGACAAGGTTTTGGCTGTATCCTCATGCAACGAAAGAAGGTTATTGCATATGCATCCCGACAACTAAAGATTCATGAACAAAATTATACGACTCATGATCTAGAATTGGGAGCAGTGTTGTTTGCATTAAAGATTTGGAGACACTACTTGTACGGGGTTAAATGTACTGTGTATACCGATCATAAAAGCCTTCAACATATCTTCAACCAAAAACAACTGAACATGAGGCAACGTAGGTGGATCGAGCTGATAAATGACTATGATTGTGAAATTCGTTATCATCCCGGGAAAGCAAATGTAGTAGCAGATGCTTTAAGCAGGATGGAAAGAGAGCCAATTCGAGTAAGAGCAATGAATATGAAGATTCGTACGAACCTCACCACCCAAATTAAGGAGGCTCAACAAGGAGCTCTTTCTGAAGAAAACTTTAGAAATAAGATGCTTAAAGGGTTAGATAAGCAGCTTGTTACACAGGAAGACCGAACCCGATATTTTGCTGGACGCATTTGGGTATCGAAGTTTAAAGGGTTAAGGAAATTGGTGACGAAGCACATAAAACAAGATACTCGATACATCCCGGAGCAGGAAAGATGTATCAAGATCTTAAGGCACACTTTTGGTGGCCAAATTTGAAAGCTGATATTGCAACGTACATCGGAGAATGTTTGACTTACTCCAAAGTCAAGGCGAAACATCAGAAACCATCAGGTCTGCTGCAACAACCAAAAATCCCAGAATGGAAGTGGGAATGTATTACAATGGATTTCATCACGAAGCTACCAAAGACTACATAGGGTTACGACACCATTTGGGTAATTGTCGATCGTCTCACCAAGTCCGCACATTTCCTACCTATGAAGAAGAAGGATGGGATAGAAAAATTTGCACGACTATACTTAAAAGAAGTTGTCTCTAGACATGGAGTACCTATCTCCATTATATCCGACCGTGACAGTAGGTTTACGTAAAGGTTCTGGAAATCACTACAGGAGGCCCTAGGAACTCGTTTAGATATAAGCACTGCATATCATCCGCAAACCGATAGACAAAGTGAAAGGACTATACAGACTCTTAAAGACATGCTTAGAGCATGTGTGATCGATTTCGGAAGCGGATGAGATAAATATCTACCATTAGCAGAATTCTCGTATAACAACAGTTACCATACGAGTATTAAAGCTGCACCATTTGAAACACTTTATGGAAGAAAGTGTAGATCCCCGATCTGTTGGAATGAAGTAGGAGACTGACAACTAACTGGTCTCGAGATCATACAGGAGACTACAGAAAAGATTGTGCAAATCAAGGAGAGATTAAAGACCGCCCAAAGTCGTCAAAAGAGCTATGCCGATGTTCGAAGGAAGCCATTGGAATTTCAGGTTGATGACATGGTTATGTTAAAGGTGTTACCTTGGAAAGGTGTCATACGCTTTGGTAAGAGGGGTAAACTGAACCCAAGATACGTAGGACCATTCAAGATCATCGAACGTCTTGGACCAGTGGCTTATAGGCTTAAGCTACCACAACAACTTGATGGAGTACACAATACCTTTCACGTCTCAAACCTAAAGAAATGCCTTGCAAAAGAAGACCTCACTGTTCCTCTTGAAGAAATCCAAATCGACGAGAAACTGCATTTTATAGAAGAACCTGTCGAAATCATGGACCGTGAAGTCAAAAAGCTCAAACAAAACAACATACCTATAGTTAAGGTTCGTTGGAATGCTCGAAGAGGTCCCGAGTTCACTTGGGAAAGAGAGGACCAGATGAAACAGAAGTATCCACATCTGTTTACAAACACCGCCCATTGAATAGGTACTACTTCAAATTTTGGGATGAAATTTCTTTAACGGGTAGGTACTGTGATGACCCGAATTTTTATGACTACTTGATTATACTATTTACATGATTTAATATTTTCGACTTGATAAACAATGAATTTTAATAAGTCTTGAACCTCCGGAAAGAGTTTTATATAAGCATTTGACTACCCTTTTATTCCTACGATTCACGAACGTCATAACTTGTATTAATTATATATATATATTTAACTTGAAAATATGATAATTAAATATCTCATTAAGTATATTAACAAGGTATTATATATACATTTTCATACTATTAATTTAAAGAGTTTTCGGACAATATATATATTACTTTTTAAACGACGTAATTAACTTATGTTAAAATGTATTTACATACAATGTATGATGTGTAGTGACCCGAACTTTTCCATGTTTATATATATTAATTGAGATTGATATTTACATGATTAAATGTTTCCAACATGTTAAGCAATCAAACTTGTTAAGACTTGATTAATTGAAATATGTTTCATATAGACAATTGACCACCCAAGTTGACCGGCGATTCACGAACGTTAAAACTTGTAAAAACGACATGACGATATATATATGGATATACATATGGTTAACATGAGATTATGATAAGTAAGTATCTCCATAAGTATATTAACAATGAGTTATATACATATAAACAAGACTACTAACTTAAGGATTTCGAAACGAGACATATATGTAACGATTATCGTTGTAACGACATTTAAATGTATATATATCATATTAAGATATATTAATATATCATAATATCATGATAATATAATAATTTAACATCTCATTAGATATAATAAACAATGGGTTAACAACATTAATTGAGATCGTTAACTTAAAGGTTTCAAAACAACACTTACATGTAACGACTAACGATGACTTAACGACTCAGTTAAAATGTATATACATGTAGTGTATTTAGATGTATTAAAATACTTTTGGAAGACTTCAAGACATATATTAAAACACTCATACTTAACGAAAATGGTTACAGTTACTTTCCCATTCTTTTCTTTCATCAAGAATTCTAGTTGTATTCTTACCCGTATTATATACAGCTTCAAAACGTACTTACTATGGGTATATACCAATAGAAACTAGCATGGGATTCCACTCTTGATTATGTCATGTATGACTAATCAATTTTAACCTCTACCATGAGCTAGTTAACTAACTAGAACTCCTTTTAACCCCACTCACCACTCACTAATTACCACTCATCATTCACTCCATTTCACTTCCAATTCTCTTTCTAATTCTCTCTCAACACACACACACTATTATGACCGTATTTTTCCAGTAGTTAATCATCATGTTCATCAAAAATCACTTCAGGAATCAAGCTATAATCATCATAGGAAGAACACTTCAAAAAACACTTCAAAAATCCCTTCAAGTTTACTAATTTACTTCCAAGCTTTCTAATCCATTCCAAGTAATCATCTAAGATCAAGAAACCTTTGTTATATACAGTAGGTTATCTTTCTTATTCAAGGTAATATTCATATTCAAACTTTGATTCAATTTCTATAACTATAAACTATCTTAATTCGAGTAAAAATCTTACTTGAACTTGTTTTTGTATCATGATCCTACTTCAAGAACTTTCAAGCCATCCAAGATCCTTTGAAGCTAGATCATTTCTTGTCACTTCCAGTAGGTTTACCTACTAAACTTGAGGTAGTAATGATGTTCATAACATCATTCGATTCATATATATAAAACTATCTTATTCGAAGGTTTAAACTCGTAATCACTAGAACATAGTTTAGTTAATTCTAAAATTGTTCGCAAACAAAAGTTAATCCTTCTAACTTGACTTTTAAAATTAATTAAACACATGTTCTATATCTATATGATATGCTAACTTAATGATTTAAAACCTGGAAACACGAAAAACACCGTAAAACCGGATTTACGCCGTCGTAGTAACACCGCGGGCTGTTTTGGGTTAGTTAATTAAAAACTATGATAAACTTTGATTTAAAAGTTGTTATTCTGAGAAAATGATTTTTATTATGAACATGAAACTATATCCAAAAATTATGGTTAAACTCAAAGTGGAATTATGTTTTCTAAAATGGTCATCTAGACGTCGTTCTTTCGACTGAAATGACTACCTTTAAAAAAACGACTTGTAACTTATTTTTCCGACTATAAACCTATACTTTTTCTGTTTAGATTCATAAAATAGAGTTCAATATGAAACCATAGCAATTTGATTCACTCAAAACGGATTTAAAATGAAGAAGTTATGGGTAAAACAAGATTGGATAATTTTTCTCATTTTAGCTACGTGAAAATTGGTAACAAATCTATTCCAACCATAACTTAATCAACTTGTATTGTATATTATGTAATCTTGAGATACTATAGACACGTATACAATGTTTCGACCTATCATGTCGACACATCTATATATATTTCGAAACAACCATAGACACTCTATATGTGAATGTTGGAGTTAGCTATACAGGGTTGAGGTTGATTCTAAAATATATATAGTTTGAGTTGTGATCAATACTGAGATGCGTATACACTGGGTCGTGGATTGATTCAAGATAATATTTATCGATTTATTTCTGTACATCTAACTGTGGACAACTAGTTGTAGGTTACTAACGAGGACAGCTGACTTAATAAACTTAAAACATCAAAATATATTAAAAGTGTTGTAAATATATTTTGAACATACTTTAATATATATGTATATATTGTTATAGGTTCGTGAATCAACAGTGGCCAAGTCTTACTTCTCGACGAAGTAAAAATCTGTGAAAGTGAGTTATAGTCCCACTTTTAAAATCTAATATTTTTGGGATGAGAATACATGCAGGTTTTATAAATGATTTACAAAATAGACACAAGTACGTGAAACTACATTCTATGGTTGAATTATCGAAATCGAATATGCCCCTTTTTATTAAGTCTGGTAATCTAAGAATTAGGGAACAGACACCCTAATTGACGCGAATCCTAAAGATAGATCTATTGGGCCTAACAAACCCCATCCAAAGTACCAGATGCTTTAGTACTTCGAAATTTATATCATATCCGAAGGGTGTCCCGGAATGATGGGGATATTCTTATATATGCATCTTGTTAATGTCGGTTACCAGGTGTTCACCATATGAATGATTTTTATCTCTATGTATGGGATGTGTATTGAAATATGAAATCTTGTGGTCTATTGTTACAATTTGATATATATAGGTTAAACCTATAACTCACCAACATTTTTGTTGACGTTTAAAGCATGTTTATTCTCAGGTGAATAATAAGAGCTTCCGCTGTTCCATACTAAAATAAGGACAAGATTTGGAGTCCATGTTTGTATGATACTGTGTAAAAACTGCATTCAAGAAACTGATTTCGATGTAACATATTTGTATTGTAAACCATTATGTAATGGTCGTGTGTAAACAGGATATTTTAGATTATCATTATTTGATAATCTACGTAAAGCTTTTTAAACCTTTATTTATGAAATAAAGGTTATGGTTTGTTTTAAAAATGAATGCAGTCTTTGAAAAAACGTCTCATATATAGGTCAAAACCTTGCAACGAAATCAATTAATATGGAACGTTTTTAATCAATAAGAACGGGACATTTCAGTTGGTATCCGAGCGTTGGTCTTAGAGAACTAGAATTTTGCATTAGTGTGTCTTATCGAGTTTGTTAGGATGCATTAGTGAGTCTGGACTTCGACCGTGTTTACTTGAAAAATGATTGCTTAACAAATTTTGTTGGAAACTATATATTTTTAACATGTGAATATTATGTGATATATTAATCTCTTAACGCGTTTGATATTATGTGATAGATGTCTACCTCTAGAACAAGTCCCATTGACTCACCTAATAATAATGAAGAGTCAAATGTAAATTGGAATGATTCGTGGACTGATTCACAAGTTCCCGAAGAGGAACCGGAAGAAGAGTCGGAACCGGAAGAAGAATCGGAACCGGAAGAAGAATCGGAACCGGATGAAGAAATAGAACCGGTGGGGGAAATAATAAAACGGTTAAGTAAAAGAAAATCCTCAACCAACCGACCAAGGTTAATTATGGTCAATGGTGTTTCCGCCAAGGAAGCAAAATATTGGGAGGATTACCAATTCTCCGATGAATCGGATTCCGACGAGAATTCCGATGATGTTATAGAAATTACCCCAACTGTATTTAAAAAGGCAAAAGAAAATAATAAGGGAAAGGGCATAAAAATAGAGAAATCTAATTCCAACCCCGATGAACTTTATATGTATCGTCAACCCCCGAAGTCCTTAAGTTATAACAATGACCCGGGAACCTCTAAACCACCAGGTTTTTCTAAACCAATGTGGAAAACGACGGCTCGTATCAGGGTAACATCATATATCCCTAGAAACTTGGCAAAACGAACCAAAACCGAAGAAGAAGAAACAAGCGAGTCAGAATAAGATAGTTGTATTCGTGTGGTGTAATATATGTAATATAGTGTGCTTATGCTTTAAGATATATGTAAAAATTTCTTGTATTAATAAGTATTTTTTTTATGAATCTAACTCTTGTCTATTTTACAGTATAAAAACACAAAATGGATAGACAACCCAATATTTTAAGAGACCTACCCGGAGACATGATTGATGAAATCTTGTCTAGAGTAGGTCAGAATTCTTCGGCACAACTATTTAAGGCGAGATCAGATTGTAAGACATTCGAAGAACGTTCCAAGAATGCCTTGGTTTATAAAAGGCTTTCGTTCGAAAGATGGGGGATATCACATTGGGAAATCCATAAGTTACGATGTGTTTACTTTGACGCATATATTGCGGGGAACCCAAATGCTATTTTACGCAATGGGTTAAGAAATTATTTTGACTCAATATATCCGAATATTGGACTTCGTGATTTAGAAAAAGCGGCTAATATGCAACATAAAGAAGCATGTTATGCTTACGGATTAGTAATGTTCGCTTCTCACCAAAGTGAGAACAAGAACATCGGGCTACAACTATTAAACAAAACGTTCCCACAAGTGACGGAGTCGGTAATTGGGGTAAGAAATGAGGTTTTTAGATTGTTACGGGACTGTTGGACATTACGTAACCCTCATCCCTTTGACGACGTTACAACACGCTGTCTTATCAACGGCCATAACGGTTATGTTCCACAAGACCAAGGATGGGAAGTAGTCCTAGTAAAACCAGAATGCATGACTTGTTTCTGGACGTATGAATTACGTGTCTTTATTGCCTTTGCCGAACGACTTGTGTACTAGCTAGAATTATCTTCACAACTATCTTGTATAAAAGTTATTGTGTGCTATATTTCATGCTTTATGTAAAATAAGTGGTATTGTAAGTTTGTAAAATATTGTATAAAAGTTTGAACGTGAAATATTATTATAATCAGTTTTTCATATAGAATTGTAGTAGTTGAATTGTATATTAGCTACTAAGTATGAACTTAACGGGTAGGTACTACCCGAATTTAAACTTATAAAACGCAAATATGAAGAAAAAGCTTTTATAAATGAGTTCATATTATGCTACGAAATACTATTAACTACTCTTAATATTCTGTATGATTAACTTGTTCCATTTTACTATGTTGAAGGAAATGGCACCGACTACTCGACACACCGTGAATATGAATGAAGAGGAATTCCGTAGTTTTCTAGCTTCAAACATAGCCGCAGTACAGGCTGCGCTACATACCAACAATAACCTTGGATCTAGCAGTACAGGAAATCGTGTAGGATGCACCTACAAAGAATTCACTGCCTGCAAACCTTTGGAATTTGATGGAACCGAAGGACCTATCGGATTGAAACGGTGGACCGAGAAGGTCGAATCGGTTTTGCCATAAGTAAGTGTACTGAAGAGGACAAAGTAAAGTACGCTACGCACACCTTCACAGGTTCTGCGTTAACATGGTGGAATACCTATCTAAAGCAAGTGGGACAAGACGATGCGTACGCACTACCGTGGTCAGCATTCAAGCACTTGATGAACGAGAAGTACCGTCCTAGAACTGAGGTCAATAAGCTCAAGACAGAACTTAGAGGGTTACGAACCCAAGGATTTGATATTACCACGTATGAAAGACGATTCACAGAATTGTGCCTATTGTGTCCGGGAGCATTCGAAGATGAGGAAGAGAAGATCGACGCGTTTGTGAAAGGATTACCGGAAAGAATCCAAGAAGATATAAGTTCACACGAGCCCGCCTCCATACAACAGGCATGTAGAATGGCTCACAAACTAGTGAACCAGATTGAAGAAAGAATTAAAGAACAGACTGCTGAAGAGGCCAATGTGAAGCAAGTCAAAAGAAAGTGGGAGGAAAACGGTGATAAGAATCACCAATACAACAACAACAGCAGTTACAACAATAATCGCAACAATTATCTCAACAATCGCAACATCAATCGCAACTACAAAAAACGGCCCAACAACAACAACAACAACAACAGCAACTACAACAATCATCCCAATAACAATAATAACCGCAACAACAACAACAATCAGAAGCAGCTATGCCAAAGGTGTGAAAAGTATCACTCGGGGTTCTGCACCAAATTTTGCAACAAGTGTAAAAGAAATGGTCATAGCGCGGCGAAGTGTGAGGTCTACGGACCAGGGGTTAATAGAACGAAAGGAACAAATGGTGTCGGAACAAGTAATGGCGGAGCAAGTAGTGTCGAAGCAAGTTATGCCAATGTAGTTTGTTATAAATGTGGAAAACCGGGCCACATTATTAGAAATTGCCCGAACCAGGAGAACACGAATGGACAAGGCCGCGGAAGAGTTTTCAATATTAATGCGGCAGAGGCACAAGAAGACCCGGAGCTTGTTACGGGTATGTTTCTTATTGACAATAAATCTGCTTACGTTTTATTTGATTCGGGTGCGGATAGAAGCTATATGAGTAGAGATTTTTGTGCTAAATTAAGTTGTCCATTGACGCCTTTGGATAGTAAATTTTTACTCGAATTAGCAAATGGTAAATTAATTTCAGCAGATAATATATGTCGGAATCGAGAAATTAAACCGGTTAGCGAAACATTTAAGATTGATTTGATACCAGTAGAGTTAGGGAGTTTTGATGTGATAATCGGTATGGACTGGTTGAAAGAAGTGAAAGCAGAGATCGTTTGTTACAAAAATGCAATTCGCATTATACGAGAAAAAGGAAAACCCTTAATGGTGTACGGAGAAAAGGGCAACACGAAGCTACATCTTATTAGTAATTTGAAGGCATAAAAACTAATAAGAAAAGGTTGCTATGCTGTTTTAGCACACGTCGAGAAAGTACAAACTGAAGAAAAGAGCATCAATGATGTTCCCATTGCAAAAGAATTTCCCGATGTATTTCCGAAAGAATTACCGGGATTACCCCCACATCGATCCGTTGAATTTCAAATAGATCTTGTACCAGGAGCTGCACCAATAGCTCGTGCTCCTTACAGACTCACACCCAGCGAGATGAAAGAACTGCAAAGCCAATTACAAGAACTTTTAGAGCGTGATTTCATTCGACCAAGCACATCACCGTGGGGAGCTCCTGTTTTGTTTGTCAAGAAGAAAGATGGTACATTCAGGTTGTGTATCGACTACCGAGAGTTGAACAAACTTACCATCAAGAACCGCTACCCACTACTGAGAATCGACGACTTATTTGATCAAATACAAGGCTCGTCTGTTTATTCAAAGATTGACTTACGTTCCGGGTATCATCAAATGCGGGTGAAAGAAGATGATATTCCAAAGACTGCTTTCAGAACACGTTACGGTCATTATGAGTTTATGGTCATGCCATTTGGTTTAACTAATGCACCAGCTATTTTCATGGACCTTATGAACCGAGTGTGTGCACCATACCTTGACAAGTTTGTCATTGTTTTCATTGATGACATACTTATTTACTCAAAGAATGACCAAGAACACGGTGAACATTTGAGAAAGGTGTTAGAAGTATTGAGGAAGGAAGAATTGTACGCTAAGTTTTCAAAGTGTGCATTTTGGTTGGAAGAAGTTCAATTCCTCTGTCACATAGTGAACAAAGAAGGTATTAAGGTGGATCCGGCAAAGATAGAAACTGTTGAAAAGTGGGAAACCCCAAAAACTCCGAAACACATACGCTAGTTTTTAGGACTAGCTGGTTACTAGAGAAGGTTCATCCAAGACTTTTCCAGAATAGCAAAACCCTTGACTGCATTAACGCATAAAGGGAAGAAATTTGAATGGTATGATGAACAAGAGAAAGCGTTTCAGTTATTGAAGAAAAAGCTAACTACGGCACCTATATTGTCATTGCCTGAAGGGAATGATGATTTTGTGATTTATTGTGACGCATCAAAGCAAGGTCTCGGTTGTGTATTAATGCAACGAACGAAGGTGATTGCTTATGCGTCTAGACAATTGAAGATTCACGAACAAAATTATACGACGCATGATTTGGAATTAGGCGCGGTTGTTTTTGCATTAAAGACTTGGAGGCACTACTTATATGGGGTCAAAAGTATTATATATACTGACCACAAAACTCTTCAACACATATTTAATCAGAAACAACTGAATATGAGGCAGCGTAGGTGGATTGAATTGTTGAATGATTACGACTTTGAGATTCGTTACTACCTGGGAAAGGCAAATGTGGTAGCCGATGCCTTGAGCAGGAAGGACAGAGAACCCATTAGAGTAAAATCTATGAATATAATGATTCATAATAACCTTACTACTCAAATAAAGGAGGCGCAACAAGGAGTTTTAAAAGAGGGAAATTTAAAGGATGAAATACCCAAGGGATCGGAGAAGCATCTTAATATTCGGGAAGACGGAACCCGGTATAGGGCTGAAAGGATTTGGGTACCAAAATTTGGAGATATGAGAGAAATGGTACTTAGAGAAGCTCATAAAACCAGATACTCAATACATCCTGGAACGGGGAAGATGTACAAGGATCTCAAGAAACATTTTTGGTGGCCGGGTATGAAAGCCGATGTTGCTAAATATGTAGGAGAATGTTTGACGTGTTCTAAGGTCAAAGCTGAGCATCCGAAACCATCAGGTCTACTTCAACAACCCAAAATCCCGAAATGGAAATGGGAAAACATTACCATGGATTTCATCACTAAATTGCCAAGGACTGCAAGTGGTTTTGATACTATTTGGGTAATAGTTGATCGTCTCACCAAATCAGCACACTTCCTGCCAATAAGAGAAGATGACAAGATGGAGAAGTTAGCACGACTGTATTTGAAGGAAGTCGTCTCCAGACATGGAATACCAATCTCTATTATCTCTGATAGGGATGGTAGATTTATTTCAAGATTCTGGCAGACATTACAGCAAGCATTAGGAACTCGTCTAGACATGAGTACTGCCTATCATCCACAAACTGATGGGCAAAGTGAAAGGACGATACAAACGCTTGAAGACATGCTACGAGCATGTGTTATTGATTTCGGAAACAGTTGGGATCGACATCTACCGTTAGCAGAATTTTCCTACAACAACAGCTACCATTCAAGCATTGAGATGGCGCCGTTTGAAGCACTTTATGGTAGAAAGTGCAGGTCTCCGATTTGTTGGAGTGAAGTGGGGGATAGACAAATTACGGGTCCGGAGATTATACAAGAAACTACCGAGAAGATCATCCAAATTCAACAACGGTTGAAAACCGCCCAAAGTCGACAAAAGAGCTACGCTGACATTAAAAGAAAAGATATAGAATTTGAAATTGGAGAGATGGTCATGCTTAAAGTTGCACCTTGGAAAGGCGTTGTTCGATTTGGTAAACGAGGGAAATTAAATCCAGGGTATATTGGACCATTCAATATTATTGATCGTGTCGGACTAGTAGCTTACCGACTTGAGTTACCTCAATAACTCGTGGCTGTACATAACACTTTCCACGTCTCGAATTTGAAGAAATGTTTTGCTAAAGAAGATCTCACTATTCCGTTAGATGAAATCCAAATCAACGAAAAACTTCAATTCATCGAAGAACCCGTCGAAATAATGGATCGTGAGGTTAAAAGACTTAAGCAAAACAAGATACCAATTGTTAAGGTTCGATGGAATGCTCGTAGAGGACCCGAGTTCACCTGGGAGCGTGAAGATCAGATGAAGAAGAAATACCCGCATCTATTTTCAGAAGATTCGTCAACACCTTCAACAGCTTAAAATTTCGGGACGAAATTTATTTAACGGGTAGGTACTGTAGTGACCCGAACTTTTCCATGTTTATATATATTAATTGAGATTGATATTTACATGATTAAATATTTCCAACATGTTAAGCAATCAAACTTGTTAAGACTTGATTAATTGAAATATGTTTCATATAGACAATTGACCACCCAAGTTGACCGGTGATTCACGAACGTTAAAACTTGTAAAAACGACATGACGATATATATATGGATATACATATGGTTAACATGAGATTATGATAAGTAAGTATCTCCATAAGTATATTAACAATGAGTTATATACATATAAACAAGACTACTAACTTAAGGATTTCGAAACGAGACATATATGTAACGATTATCGTTGTAACGACATTTAAATGTATATATATCATATTAAGATATATTAATATATCATAATATCATGATAATATAATAATTTAACATCTCATTAGATATAATAAACAATGGGTTAACAACATTAATTGAGATCGTTAACTTAAAGGTTTCAAAACAACACTTACATGTAACGACTAACGATGACTTAACGACTCAGTTAAAATGTATATACATGTAGTGTATTTAGATATATTAAAATACTTTTGGAAGACTTCAAAACATATATTAAAACACTCATACTTAACGAAAATGGTTACAGTTACTTTCCCATTCTTTTCTTTCATCAAGAATTCTAGTTGTATTCTTACCCGTATTATACACAGCTTCAAAACGTACTTACTATGGGTATATACCAATAGGAACTAGCATGGGATTCCACTCTTGATTATGTCATGTATGACTAATCAATTTTAACCTCTACCATGAGCTAGTCAACTAACTAGAACTCCTTTTAACCCCACTCACCACTCACCAATTACCACTCATCATTCACTCCATTTCACTTCCAATTCTCTTTCTAATTCTCTCTCAACACACACACACACACACACTATTATGAATGTATTTTTCCAGTAGTTAATCATCATGTTCATCAAAAATCACTTCAGGAATCAAGCTATAATCATCATAGGAAGAACACTTCAAGAACACTTCAAAAATCCCTTCAAGTTTACTAATTTACTTCCAAGCTTTCTAATCCATTCCAAGTAATCATCTAAGATCAAGAAACCTTTGTAATATACAGTAGGTTATCTTTCTTATTCAAGGTAATATTCATATTCAAACTTTGATTCAATTTCTATAACTATAAACTATCTTAATTCGAGTAAAAATCTTACTTGAACTTGTTTTTGTATCATGATCCTACTTCAAGAACTTTCAAGCCATCCAAGATCCTTTGAAGCTAGATCATTTCTTGTCACTTCCAGTAGGTTTACCTACTAAACTTGAGGTAGTAATGATGTTCATAACATCATTCGATTCATATATATAAAACTATCTTATTCGAAGGTTTAAACTCGTAATCACTAGAACATAGTTTAGTTAATTCTAAACTTGTTCGCAAACAAAAGTTAATCCTTCTAACTTGACTTTTAAAATTAACTAAACACATGTTCTATATCTATATGATATGCTAACTTAATGATTTAAAACCTGGAAACACGAAAAACACCGTAAAACCAGATTTACGCCGTCATAGTAACACCGCGGGCTGTTTTGGATTAGTTAATTAAAAACTATGATAAACTTTGATTTAAAAGTTGTTATTCTGAGAAAATGATTTTTATTATGAACATGAAACTATATCCAAAAATTATGGTTAAACTCAAAGTGGAAGTATGTTTTCTAAAATGGTCATCTAGACGTCGTTCTTTCGACTGAAATGACTACCTTTAAAAAAAAGACTTGTAACTTATTTTTCCGACTATAAACCTATACTTTTTCTGTTTAGATTCATAAAATAGAGTTCAATATGAAACCATAGCAATTTGATTCACTCAAAACGGATTTAAAATGAAGAAGTTATGGGTAAAACAAGATTGGATAATTTTTCTCATTTTAGCTACGTGAAAATTGGTAACAAATCTATTCCAACCATAACTTAATCAACTTGTATTGTATATTATGTAATCTTGAGATACCATAGACACGTATACAATGTTTCGACCTATCATGTCGACACATCTATATATATTTCGGAACAACCATTGACACTCTATATGTGAATGTTGGAGTTAGCTATACAGGGTTGAGGTTGATTCTAAAATATATATAGTTTGAGTTGTGATCAATACTGAGATACGTATACACTGGGTCGTGGATTGATTCAAGATAATATTTATCGATTTATTTCTGTACATCTAACTTTGGACAACTAGTTGTAGGTTACTAACGAGGACAGCTGACTTAATAAACTTAAAACATCAAAATATATTAAAAGTGTTGTAAATATATTTTGAACATACTTTAATATATATGTATATATTGTTATAGGTTCGTGAATCAACAGTGACCAAGTCTTACTTCTCGACGAAGTAAAAATCTGTGAAAGTGAGTTATAGTCCCACTTTTAAAATCTAATATTTTTGGGATGAGAATACATGCAGATTTTATAAATGATTTACAAAATAGACACAAGTACGTGAAACTACATTCTATGGTTGAATTATCGAAATCGAATATGCCCCTTTTTATTAAGTCTGGTAATCTAAGAATTAGGGAACAGACACCCTAATTGACGCGAATCCTAAAGATAGATCTATTGGGCCTAACAAACCCTATCCAAAGTACCGGATGCTTTAGTACTTTGAAATTTATATCATATCCGAAGGGTGTCCCGGAATGATGGGGATATTCTTATATATGCATCTTGTTAATGTCGATTACCAGGTGTTCACCATATGAATGATTTTTATCTCTATGTATGGGATGTGTATTGAAATATGAAATCTTGTGGTCTATTGTTACAATTTGATATATATAGGTTAAACCTATAACTCACCAACATTTTTGTTGACGTTTAAAGCATGTTTATTCTCAGGTGAATACTAAGAGCTTCCGCTGTTGCATACTAAAATAAGGACAAGATTTGGAGTCCATGTTTGTATGATACTGTGTAAAAACTGCATTCAAGAAACTGATTTCGATGTAACATATTTGTATTGTAAACCATTATGTAATGGTCGTGTGTAAACAGGATATTTTAGATTATCATTATTTGATAATCTACATAAAGCTTTTTAAACCTTTATTTATGAAATAAAGGTTATGGTTTGTTTTAAAAATGAATGCAATCTTTGAAAAAACGTCTCATATAGAGGTCAAAACCTTGCAACGAAATCAATTAATATGGAACGTTTTTAATCAATAAGAACGGGACATTTCATTATGAGTATAAATACATCCTTAAAAATATTGAATACACTTAATAATATACAAATACAGATAAGGGATAGCTATATTCATATTTTCGTTCATTTTTCTCAAGAATTCTACTCGTATTTATACGGTATTTATACGGTATTTATACAATATTTATACCGTATTTATACGGTATTTATACAGTATTTATATGGTATTTATATGCATATTATATGCAGCTTCTAGAAGTATTTATTATTGGTATATACCAATAGAAATCTATAATTACGTATTTATACGGTATTTATACGCGTATTATACGCTGCTTCTAGAAGTATATACTATTGGTATATACGAATAGTAATCTACAATTATTGATGTATTATGTCATGCATGACCTAATGATTTTTAACTTATCTTAGATATTTTTTACTAAAAACCAAATTTATGAGCCTATAAATAAGCACTATTTCTAACTCATTTTTACACATTCATTTTCCAAATTTTACTTCCAATTTTCACACACACTTGCAAGAACTCTCTCAAGTTTTGTTCTACTACTTCTTTCTAGCAACTTTACATCCTAAACTTGAGGTAAAAACTCTACTTCAACTCTTGTTCAATACATATGTAAGAGTTTATAAACTAAAACATAGTTTAGTTGATTCTAAACTTGTTTGAAAAACTAATCTAATCTTTCTAGCTTAACTCTAATAACACTTATTTATATGTATTATGATGTTATATTAAGTTAATATAAGAACTTATAACTTGTACATATGAAGAACACCTTGAAACTTAACATATATCGTTTAATCTCTATTCGGTAAAAAGCGGGTTGTTTTGGGTTGGGAATTAAAAACCTATCTTAGACTTTGAGTTCGAGGCTAAGACTTTGGAAATATGTTAATATATGTAATTAAGACTTCCAGTAATTTTTTCATGATTTTAGACAAATTGGAAGTATTTTATCAAAAATCATATATCGGGTGGATGCCGGGATTCTTTCAAATCTGACCACCGTCACAAAAAGAGGGTAAAACTCTAAAAATTACTACTTGGGCTGAAATTTTCAAATTGGTTTTGAAAAATTAACTTCTTAAGGAATCCATAGCAATTTGATTCACTTTAAACGGAGTTGTAATGAATATTTGGTGAGCAAAACAAAATCTGCTAAAATTAACTTTATATGGACGAAATTTATCTTATAAAAACTATATTAACCATATCCTTGCTAACTTTTCCTATATCCTATATATATTTGGACATGTTATCATTAGTATAACAAAATATTATAATCTTGGTTAATTCCGAGATTGTATATATAAAATAATCTTGGTACGTTCCATGACAATACGTATACAATACGTTCGAATAAATCGAAAGACACCATGTATACAATACATCTGGGTTAATTCTAAGACAATACGTGTACCATGGGTCTTGATTGAGTCTATAACAATACGTATACAATACGCCGTGGGGTAATTCTAAGATTATATATACATACCGATTATTGGACTGTTGGACTGTTGGACTATTGGACTATTGGATTATTGGACTATTGGACTATATTTGGATCTTTCTCCCTCTATTTCAACTTCAAGAAATCACTTGATCACTAAATCGTTTACATATTCTAATTCCTCTCGAAGAGCTCTACACATCTATACTAACAATTTCTTGATTAGGGTAAGTTTTAAAAACTCTAATTTTTGGGTTTTCTTGTTTTTGATACATATTAGGGAAGATATAGTGTCTAGTGCTCAAGTCTTTGAATGTTTACATATGAATTTGTCTTTAATTGATCAATTGAGTAGTTATAATGAAATCCCATTTTTGAACTGATATGAACTCATTCTTACATGTTAAATACAGTTAATCTAAGTTCATAATTGAATTGCTATTGAAGAGTAGTTAATTTTTCATATGGATATTGCGTGATTTCGATTTCTAGATCAAAACTTATGATTAATTGATTTCGGTTTGAAAATTCGTATTTGATATTTCTAATCTGGAAAATTTGAG
The DNA here is from genome assembly GCF_046630445.1 of Rutidosis leptorrhynchoides. NCBI lineage: Eukaryota > Viridiplantae > Streptophyta > Magnoliopsida > Asterales > Asteraceae > Rutidosis > Rutidosis leptorrhynchoides. The sequence continues at coordinate 452,185,727 of NC_092337.1, forward strand.
TTTACAATCTATTCTTGGCATGATAATATTTGAAAAGAGCTTGAAAAATTATTAACCTTTCGTTTAGATATCATATGTTTTTGACTTATGAATCGAAAGTTAGGATTAAAATGATTTCGGTATAATATTCGTGAATAATTCTAATTTTCTGGAAATAATTGAGTTAGAACTAGGTTATGAAATGTTTATAACTGAAATCCTTCTGAAAATACAATAAGGTTGCATCTAGATATTGTGTGTTTTCGATTTATAGAACTAAAGTTATGAACGATTTAAGTTATGCTTTTGTATGTTTATATGTGTACGTTTTTGACATGGTTAATGACATATAACTGATAATATGAGTTCATAGAGTTGTTGACCTTGAAGAACCACTGATATTGGACTCAAGAATTGGTTCGATTCGAATTTTCTTTAGACTTTTACGCTCGTTCAAAGTTTGGTACATTTTAATAAAAATGCTGTTTGATTTCTGAAAACTGCACGAACCACTGTTAACGTTTTCTGTAACTGGGTCTAATCTGGGTCGAACCAGGTTATGGGAATTTTTTTGTAGATTCTACACTTAAAAACGCCGCATCTCCAATTGGCGGTGACTGATTTGGAGTTGCGATGATTTTTCTAAAAATCACAGAAGTTGCTGCTGTAAATACGATTTTAAACGTGTGTTTTTGCAAATGTTTTGGGTTATAAAAAAAATTATGACCAATGCTAGAGATATAATCTGATTGAGATGTTTATGCGGTTGAATTTCTATCGAAAAATTATTGACTTTTCGTTTAAGAATCATTTGATTTCGAATTACGGGTCAAAAGATATGACTAAATGGGTTTCGGTTTGAAATTCGCATCTATAATTAACAATCTGAAAAAGTATGTGTTATATTCAGCTCCTGAAAGTTATTTAGTTGTATTCTTTGTTAAAAAATAATAAGTATTCATTTAGATATCGTCAAAATGCGATAAACGAGTCAAAATCTATGGCCAAATCAAAGTTACAATTTTATATTATTTAAAACCGAACAGAACAGTTGCCTCGGGATGCGTGCGGCCCGATTTCAGATTTCTGGGTTCACGGTTGCGTGCGTATAAAAAAATTAATAAGTTTAGACTCCAGAAACGCATCATTTGGTTACTTTTTGGATTTGATATGATTTTTCAAAATTTATACATGTTATGTAAAAGTGCTGAAACGTTTCAGCATTACAGTCTGTTACATTTTCAGTCACTGCGATCTTTTTATTTAGAATTAGAGGTTGTGCTTCGGATATGTTGTAGTAAACTAAATTACGGAGATTTTGAACCATATTTCAAATCAAACGGACCTGTACTTATTTTTGTAAAAATTCCAGAATTTGACTGCATTTTTTAAACTAAATATTATGTGCAGTTGACTTTGTTGAACAAATGGGTTTAAAGTGTCAAAATGGGTAATGGGTAACGGGCACCGTGGACACGTCCGATATATCAATTTAAGTAAGTTTGAAGATTGTAATATTTTAAAAATAAGTTTTGGCATGTTTTTGGTCAAAGTGGGTGTTTATGACATATTTGGCTCATAATGGCCTATTTTGACCCATACACATAATTTCAGGAATTCGAAGTTACAAACATGTCAATAATGTCATTTTAAACTTGTGTTATGATAATGAAATATTCAGGTCTTCCGGATTGAATTTAGAGTCGTCAACAAAAAAAAATTAAATTTAAAAAAAATAAAAAAATAAAAAAATTATTTATTTATTATTTTTCCATATAAAAAGGGTGACTTAAGTTTGACCTTTGCTTGCTCGGTTTATGATAAATTTGTCAACTTGCCATGTAAATTGATTTGTGCTTTATGCTTATCTATTTGAATAATGAATGCATGCACAATTATTGAAAATGACTAGAAACCTTGAAAATGCTAAGCTGAAGTCAAGACTTTACTTGTTGACCTATACTTGACTATTTGACCAACTTGAGTAATATTATGAGATTGTTGACTTGTAGTAACCATGTTGACTGTGTTTGACTTGCGTTTGACTTATATTTGACTTATTTTGACTTGCGTTGACTTTTGTTGACTTTTGCTAAATTTTGTTAAATTTATGAGTCGGACTTGAGCAATAGGACTATACGTACCCTATGGACCAACCTAGATTGTTAGATATTTATTGACCAACATATGTTCTATAGGTTGAGTTTTACGGCTACTTGCATTCCGAATTTCAGACACATTTCTGTGATTTATTGTTGAAGCTGTCAGGTGAGTTTCATTACTCCCTTTTTACATATATTTTTGGGCTGAGAATACATGCGCTGTTTTATAAACTGTCTTACGAAATGGACACAAGTACATACTTAATTCTACACTGAGTTTAAACCGAAAATCCCTTATCTTTGGTAACTAGTAACTGCCGGTTATAAGAACTGGTGGGCGCTAGTAGTTGTATATGGATCCATAGGGCTTGACATCCCCGTCCATTCTAGGTATAGAGACCCTATTCTAAACTATAAAGTGGACGTATGCTATTTGAGTTTAGTACACGTTGGTTTGCGTGAATTATACATATTGGTTGCATGTATGTTAGAACAGGGGTACTTATTATATATACGTTAAGTTTAGTTACCAGGGTGCTCAATTTTGTAGAATATTTTAATAAACGTTTTGGATGAAATAACTGAGATCACACGAAGTACTATGCAACCGTTTACGATACTAGAGCGACTAGCCCGGTTGGGGTTGTCAAACCCAATAGATCTATCAATAGGATTCGCGCTTACATATTCTTACAATATGTAAATATTAGTTACCAAGCTATTAGGGAAGATATGCAAGGTGGTATAACTCAACGTAGAATATATTTTAAGTACTTGTGTCCATAGCGTAAAACATAAAATGCATGTATTCTCTTCCCAAAATATTTTTAGAGTTTAAAAATGGGATTATATACTCACGGTAGAAAAAGTATATTAATAATAAGTTTTCAACTTATTAAAAATGTGGTCGTCGTCCTTGGATTCACGAACCTATAACAATAATAATGATTCAGATAATAATACGACATATGAATAAAATAAAGCAAGTTCATAGAATACTTATATATTAATTTTTAACATTTTCATGTTAGTAGTCCTTTGTTAGTTGTCCTTTGTTAGTAGTCCTTTCTTAGTAGTCTAAATATAGTTCAATAGTCCAATAGTCCAACAGTCCAAAAATCGGTACGTATATATAATCTTTGAATTACCCCACGGTGTATTGTATACGTATTGTTATAGACTCAATCGTGACCCATGGTACGCGTATTGTCTTAGAATTAACCCAGACATATTGTGTACATGGTGTCTTTCGATTTATCCGAACGTATTGTATACGTATTGTCATAGAACGTACCAAGATTATTATATATATACAATCTCGGAATTAACCAAGATTATAATATTTTGTTATACTAATGATAACATGTCCAAATATATATAGGATATAGGAAAAGTTAGCAAGGATATGGTTAATATAGTTTTTATAAGATGAATTTCGTCCATACAATGTTAATTTTAGCAGATTTTGTTTTGCTCGCCAAATATTCATTACAACTCCGTTTAAAGTGAATCAAATTGATATGGATTCATTAGGAAGTTAATTTTTCAAAACCAATTCGAAAAGTTCAGCCCAAGTAGTAATTTTTAGAGTTTTACCCTCTTTTTGTGCCGGTGGTCAGATTTAGAAGAATCCCGGCATCCACCTGATATATGATTTTTGATAAAATACTTCCACCTTGTATAAAATCATGAAAAAATTACTGGAAGTCTTATTTACATATATTAACATATTTCCAAAGTCTTAGCCTCGAACTCAAAGTCTAAGATAGGTTTTTAATTCCCAAACCAAAACAGCCCGCTTTTTACCGAATGGAGATTAAACGATATATGTGAAGTTTCAAGGTGTTCTTCATATGTACAAGTTATAAGTTCTTATATTAACTTAATATAACATCATAATACATATAAATAAGTGTTATTAGAGTTAAGCTAGAAAGATTAGATTTGTTTTTCAAACAAGTTTAGAATCAACTAAACTATGTTCTAGTTTATAAACTTTTATATAGATAGCTATAAACATATGTATTGAACAAGAGTTGAAGTAGAGTTTTTACCTCAAGTTTAGAATGTAAAGTTGCTGTAATTAAGTAGTAGAACAAAGAATGAGAGAGTTCTTGCAACTGTGTGTGAAAATTGTAAGTAAAATTTGGAAAATGAATGTGTAAAAATGAGTTGAAATGGTGCTTATTTATAGGCTCATAAATTTGGTTTTTAGTGAAAAATATCTAAGATAAGTTAAAAACCATTAGGTCATGCATGTCATAATACATCAATAATTGTAGATTTCTGATATTGCTCTAAACATACATATTATTCGACGCAATATCACTTATATTTCATAGGTTTTTATCATCTACAAAGACATTCAATGCGCATTTCACGAGAAAAAACGACAAAAATGGATAAGAGTTTACTATTTGAAGATTCGACGATAAAACGATAGTTTTAACTAGATTTATATCAAGAAACGTTTATCCGAATGAAAGTACAAGATGAAAGAAGAAAAGAGTTTAAATGAGAAGTGCCAAATCTGTACACGTCAACACGGGATCAACAAAGAACAACTGAAGAAGAAAAATGAAGAAAACTGTTATTTGATCTTACACGAATCGTGTATGTCTACACGAAACGTGTAGAATATTTGTTCTCACACGAATCGTGTACTGATACACGAATCGTGTAATGTTAGGCCGAGATAATGATAAGACTGAAATGGGGCGGCTGCTTTTGATGTTTTAAAAATAATTCTTTTCTCAAATTGAAGACAGCAAAGACTCCATCCAATTAAGTTCAACTACTACTTCTATTCAGTTTAAATACGGAGTACGTTTAGAAGATGAGGAGACACATTATTACAACATAAAATTACTATACACACACATATTTTCATACAATTATTATACGCAAGTTATTATTCTGTACTTTTTATTACTCTATTAGTTCAAGGTTAAAAATAGTTGTAATATTAAGGGTGTATTGTTCGTGATAAAGGGTGTTATTGTACGCGTGAAAGGGGTGTTATTATTATAATTTTTCTACCATTTGAAGTTAATGCAAGTGAAGATATTTTAGTAAGTTTACTCTGTTAAAATTAGCGTTGTTATTATGTTTGCATATCTATATTTTTATGTCTACCTTAGTGTAATGGATAGCTAAATTTCCCTAGTGTTTGCTTAAATGTAGAGCCCCTAGTGAAATGGATTGTTACCATTAGTAAAAGTTAAAATGTAACTTTAGTATTTTTAATATTGAGCCTAGTTAAAAGAACCATTTTTATGTAATTAGGTATTTAACCCTTGCCACTTAATTTATTAAATTTAAATAACGAAAGTTGTTTTTATTTACATAAATTGAGCTTCAACATTAAAAATGATCTAGACGAATTTATGGATAAGTTATTGACACCAATTTAGAAATAAACTTCGGTGGTTTGGGTGATATCAATAAGTTATATGAAGGTGAAATTATAAAAAGGGAAACCGTTATAATTTGGGTATTGGCGAAGGTCAAAACTAGGCTAGGTCTCAATTTAAATACTTGGGGAATAGTAGCTTTCTAAAAAGAATCCAATGAAAATTAGATTTTATTTAGTTAAGTTGTAACCTTATATTTATTCGAGAGAAAAATGTAAAGTTCGATACTAGAACATTTTAATAGGGCGTAAAACTTAAAACAATCCATGGACCTAGGGGTGACACAATTAAGTAAACACTCCCAATTATCTTATTTATATTTCTTATAAAAGTATTATCATTATTATTTACGATGTATTATTTTAAAATATAAAAAAATACATAAAAATAGTTAATTTTCGTAACAGTTCTGTTTGTCACATCTTTTTACTCATACACGAATCGTGTATGGTCACACGAATCGTGTAAGGCTCTGACGCGGCTACAGTACAGCTAGGGTTAAATTTAGGGTTTTAATTATTTAATTATATATATTTAGGTTATTAGTTATTTTAATTAAGTTAATTAGTTTTACTTATTATAAAATACCTTAATAAATGTTTTAATCTTAAAATTAGTATTAATTATTATAAGTTTATAAATTGTAACTAGTTTATAATTAGTTAATTAATTAATTTCCTTTTAATTTGTATTAGTTTTAAAAAAATGTCATTTAGTTAATTTAATTAAGTTTATATAATAATTGCTTAAAACAAAATTCTAAACATATAGTTTTATTAAAAATTACTATTTTACTAATTACCATCTAGTAATATAATCATCGCATCATAATTAGCATAATTTAATTTAGTTTCTTTTTAAGTTAATTATTGTAATCTTGTAATTTTATTTAGTAAATTAGTTAAGTTATTTTCTTTTACTGTTATACTATAAATTCCTAATCTAAAACTCTCTTTAATTAAGTTTGACATCAAAGACTATTAAAAAACCATTAAACACTCCATCTCCCTGTGGAACGAATCGGATTTACCAACAAACTAAACTACACGGATAGGACTAGTTGCCTATATATATGTGTGAAATCAACCTAAAATCTATAAAATACCACATATACAATGAATCAATTCGTGTAACAAAACAACTCAAATCCGTTCATAAATAAAGGTCTCGATCATACACATCAACTTTTTGGCGCCGCTGCCGGGGAGTTGGCAGTTAAATAAATAGATAATTTTTCTGATTCGTAGTAGTAGTTGGATTTGTACGTGGACCGGGTTGTT